>NW_027094091.1:36726347-37397597 GCF_029207755.1 Chamaea fasciata | reverse complement strand
TGAAATTTCATGTAGCAAATATGAAGTCATCTATTTCACACTGCAGGCTTCTTGTTATGACTTCCCCTCATATCTACAGTTGTTCTGTTATGCTCTCCAACAAGTTATATCCTTTACCTTTTCCAGCTCAAACTGAATTTCAGTCTTGGGCAGAAATTTTGCATTTGTCTTAGTCCAGTGAACAGGTTTATGCCAACAAGTGAGACATCTCTTCGTTGTGACTGATTTTTCTTATCAGTTGTAAGACATTCCAGGCTTTCAGTAACTACATCAAACTCCTAAAATAGAGGTGATCTTCCAGACTTTGCTAATGCAAGTCCTTTATAACCTTTATTTCGTATTCTCTCAAGTATGAAGTTGAATTTATAGTGTTGTCATCTATAGTCAACATATAATAAAGGCACTAAGGGTTCATTCTATAATAATTCTTGCTTCTGGTTACAGAAACTGTTGTATTTCTTCCAGCTGTGAATGACTTTTTATTTAGAGCCTTACAGTAAGATTACAGGCTACTTCTAGATTCTGTTGACACAAAGTGTTAAGAATGCTCAGGGATTTCTGTTGTACTTCTCTGGAAATAAGGGATATGATAATTTGAAGATAAGAAGTGCTTAGGTTTGTCTTTTCGCAGGCAAAATTAAATGGTGAAAATACATAATGGCTCTGAAGATTTTGGATGTGCAAGATCTTAAAGATTCTAGGTTTTTTGTTAAAAAGGTTGTTGTGGGAGGCCACTCTTTAAAAAGCATTTGTTTGTACAGGTGATAGCAAATGGAGCCGTATGTTTTTTAGAATTGAGTATCTGTGGCTCAAAGATTCCCTTTGTCTTGGAGATAACATAGTCTTCAAGGTTTTGAAACATATTTTGCTATATGCTCATTTCCCCCCCTTTTCTCACTTGATTTTCCACCTATAGAGTTACCAGCATTTTCTCAATGTGTATATCGAAACTATATTTTAAACATGTAGTATATTTACAAGCCTGTGAAGTAAATGTAATATTTCTTTACGTCCTACTCCCGTCCTCCAAATGACCATTTGCAGTATACAGCTTGTAATATTGGCTTGTAAAAAAAAAATTACTTCCCTAAGAACATGTATGGAAAATTATTTAAGAAACTAATGCATTTGAAAACTAAAGTAACTGTCTGTCACACTTAGCTGCAAAGGCATACGCAATGAAACTAATTCCTTGTTTGCTGTGTGAATGAAATGGAAGCTGGGCTTTGGTGCAGTAGGCATGCAATATATTTAACTTTGCTATCTGCTGAAGGGAAAGAAAAGAAAGAATATGCACATCTTCTGTATGTATTTCATTACCACTGGACCAACTATGGAAATGTCATGTAAAATAGCTTTCTTATCAATTTTTCTTATCAGCAATTGCAAGATAGGACCAGGACAAGATCATACATTAAACATAAACTTCTATATGGATTCAATATGCAATAGTATCTGCTTCAAAGGGAAGCGTTTAGTCAGTGTAAGATTTCCTGTCTTTACATACAGGCTGTTTGGAGTGCCTGGGCTTTGCTAGTGCTGTAACAGCCACTGCTTGATGATGCATCACATGAATGCCTCGGTTAGCATTCCTGTGGGTTGCTGTCTATTTTGAGCTTGTGACTTTTAAGGGACGCAGACCATTTTATCAATGTGTAGAGTAATGCAGGCTAAGTGTGGACTTGTGTTTATAACGTTTTCTTCCACCCCCACCCCAAGCTTTGTAGCGTATGGATGTTACACAGTTGTAATACCAGAATAATCACAAAAAAAAAAAAAAAAAAAAAAAAAAAAAAAAAAAAAAAAATCTGTCAGTCTGCTATGGACCTGAAAGTTATATGTGGAGGGGGGATAGGGGGTTGATGAAAGTGGGGTGAGCTGATTCTGTGAAGCAGAGGGGTTGGCTTTTGGCAGGTTATGTTGTTGTTCTTTGGAGGTAATCGTTTTGATGTTAGAAAATAAAATGCCTAGGAAGGAGCCTTCTCCCCAGCCCTCAGCAATACATGAATCTTCCAGATAAAATGCGATTACAGGTGTTTAGAAGCGTCAGCAAGCGTGGCTCCAGAAGGGCGCAGGAACTCCGGGCAGCTCTTCCGTGGCAGGTTCGCCTGCTTCTCTGAGCCCGGCCCCACCGTTCACCTGTTGACAGGGCGGCAGCTTTGGCGGGTCGGCCTGTGCGGGCGCACCCCTCCCGCGTCCGGCCGGCGGGAGCTGCTCTCCGCCCCGTGCCGCCTGCCGGGCGCCGCGCTCCTGCCGCCGCTCTGCCGTGCGGCCGGGGCCGTGAGGCGGGCGGGAGGCGCAGGTGGCGGGGCCGCCCCGCGCTGACATCAGCGGCGGGGCCGAGCCCGCTCCGCAGAGCCCGGCGCTGCAGAGCCACGGCGGCGGCGCAGGCCGGGCCCGGCCGAACATGGCAGCGGCCCCCGCGGCCGCCCTTGCGTGAGCGATGCCGCGGCCCTCCTGAGCCGGCAGGCGGGCTTCGCGTTCGTCGCGTCCATGGATGTCTCTTCCGATCCGTATCTGCCCTACGATGGAGGGGGAGGAGACGGCATTCCGCTCCGGGAGTTGCATAAACGAGGTATGCCGAATTGGCGTTTGGGTTACTTGTTTGCATAGCTGTACGTGCGGGACCGCTGTCCGCGTTTGAAACAGGGACGTAAAGGCTTGCTAATTATCGAGCTGCTTTGTTTCGCCTGCCCGATGCCTTTTGTGGGAGGAGAATTCAGTTCTGGCTGGTTCCTGTGTTGTCAGGGGTTGTTTTCTCTGCGGGCAGATCGGTCCTGCTTCACATCTCATCGCCCTGTGACTCCATCTTCGATATGTGGCAGGCTCGCCTTTCGCTCTCTCTCGGGTTTTTTTTGTGTATGTTTTTTTAATCAATAAAGGCATCTCGTGTAGAAAAAAAACCCCTAAAAACTGTGTTTGTCTTTGACTACGACCAAATTAGCTAGTTACTAAAGAGGATATTTACCTGCTTTCCACTAGCGCGAATAGGAGCAGCGTTTGTCTGGCTTTGAAGTTTCCCTACCTGGTTTTAAGACTTGAGCGGTTATTGCCGTCTTTGATATGCCAAAGGAAAGCTCTGCAATGGTAATATGTCAGCTCAGCAAATATTGATGAACTCATAAGGAACTGGTACTTCAGGTTACGTTCTTTACACTGTTGCTTGTCAGGTAGCAGATTTAGAACGAAAAGTGTTATCAGTGTTCGGGGGGGGGGGGGGTAAAACAAAATCCTCTTTTGAGCTTACGTTTGTTTCTTGCTGCGAATTTAAAGCAGAATATGTTCTGTAAAGATTTGGTTTTGTCCTGAGAAGTTGTAGTCGGAACAAAAGTTGTGCCTTCAAATTCTGATGATATAAGTATATTTTCTTGTTTGGATTGGATAGTCACAATGCGGTATTTAAAACAACAAATGTAATGAATTCCTACTTTTGTTTAAATTGGGCAATCTAAAATTAGAAAGTTGTCAACATTTATAGCTGCTGGCGTAAGCATTAGAGGGGAGGTAGGTTGAGAATAGAGATATGATTAGCATAAAATGATTTTTTCTCTCTGTTATTTATTGATTTGCATGTCCATGCAGACTCTTATTTCTGTAAATAAATTAGCTCATCATTTATTTTCATCTAACATTTTATCTTTTAGTGGTTTACGTAGAAGGGTATTTGTTGTCTTTTCATGATTCTTAGAATGTTTTCCAGCATATCCTAAGAACATCAACAAGTTCCAATACAGTTTCTTTTAGACAAGCAAATTTTACACTGTCTGGCAAGTGCTACGTAGTTCTGTAAGTCAGATTTTAGAATCACTTTTGAGAAATTGAGGTGAGTGTGTTCTTAAAAGATTTGCAAAGTGTGAGTTTGAGATCTTATCAAGGCTGAATAAATACTTGAATACTTAAATACTTGAAGGGAAGGTGCAAAGAAGGTGGGGACCGGCATTTCTCAGTGGTGCCCAGTGACAGAGGCAATGGGCACAGGCTGAATATGGGAGGTGACTCTGAACATCAGGAAACAGTTCTTTACTGCGAGGTTGACTGAGCACTGTAGCAGGTCACCCAGAGAGATTGTGAAATTTCCTTCCTCAGAGATACTCAAAAGCCATGTGGACGTGTCCTGGGAAAACAGCTCTATGTGGGCCTGCATGAGTGGGGGGGTTTGGACAAGATAACCTCCAGAGATCCCTTCTAACCTCAACCATTCCGTGAGTTTAGATTTGTAGGTAGATTTAAATATGAGAACTGCAAAACAGTCCTAACACGACACTTTCAGACTCTGCAGTTATAGTTAGACATTGAAATGTGAATTTTTACAACATAAAAAGTAGATATTTGCAGTGCAAGGTGATGTCTGACATACTGGAGTATTGCTGTTGAACACAGTGTTTGAAAATACTGTAATCTCTTGCAATTCTGAATTTTTCAAGTGCTTTTCAAACCACAACAATATGTCTCATAAGATGACTCCAGACTTATTCCAATAGATATAACCAAAATTTTTGAGTATTTCCTACTGGTTTACAATGTCACAGTAATCTGTTATTGTGATTCAGCTTTTAAAATAAAGCTCAAAATGCTAGCAGACCAACCCAGAAATTGAAAGTAAATTCTTGACATTACCTTGTGTACTACCAAGATTTTTATTTTGCTCTCATGTAGGTTTCACAGCATTGTGATAACAACCTCAGAGAACATGGGTAAAGCTATTCCAAGAAAGCAGACTTAATTGTCAAAGGCTGGCAAGTTTTTTCCCTTATTCACATACTGACAATTCGTATGTCCTGCAGAGTGATGTTCACGTCATGCAAAATTGCTTTGTAACATCAAAGCATTTGTTGCACTAATTGACTGCAGTGGCTCACCCAAAGTAGCTGTACCTCAGCAATTATGAAATGACTGTTTAAATTAGCAGGGGTCTTTGAGGTTGAATTAATGGCTTTCTCTAGTGTTCAGTGAGATGAAATACAAAGTATTTTAACACATTATTATTAAAGGCCTGATCCGTTAGCTTGTGTTAGGAAGATTTTTTTCCCTGCACAAGTACACTATGAAACATCAAGTGGAAAGATTTAAAAATACATATTTGTTAATTGTGTTTATCTTTTATGTTGATTACTCACTACTATCTCTTAAAAATAATCTAAACAGATGTTATTGAATACTTCTTACCAGGAGTTCCTTTGACTTGTGCTGTCCTCAGACTTCTTTTTATATGATACTAAATGCATCATTCCAGACCTACTTATCCTCCCTGACACACAAATAAAAATTCAGGAACACAGTTCACTTCTGCTCTCTTCTCTACTAAATTACAGTTAAAAATACTACTTCTCAGAAAAGGTTTAAAAGTTCTGATTTAGGATTGCATAAATCCCCAGTAACTGGCATGTATGTTTTCGTAGGAATTTTTCATATAACAAACCATATACTGCAAAATATGTTGTGTAAATAAATTACTTGTGTTGCTCTCTGATTTATTTCTGTATCATTTTTACTGCCTTGACCCTTTTGCAAATTGAGAATGATCAGTATCTTGTCTTCCAGCCATTCACATACATGGTCACACTCTGATTCCCTTGCCCCTGCCCCTCTTTATATTATTCCTAAATAAGCATTCATTTTACCCCACTTTAAAAAATTGAAATCGAAGCAATAGCAGTACATGTATAGTGGCCAGGCTACCAGATCAAGCAAGACTTGGTCTTTAGTAGGTGTAAGCTTTGTTGACTCCCAGTTATTCCCTACGTTTACATAAACACATTTTGGATTTAAGAAATTGGAAGTCCTCAAGCAAAATTAGTGAAATTTTGTTTTGCCAATAATCTCTGATTGAGTCAGTAGCCAGGAGATGTGAAAGTTATGTATATAAAGAACATGCTGGATTTACTGATGACTTAGTTTTAGTAAACCTCAATTTTTTGGGAGACAAAAGAAGTCACAATTTCCATGAAGGTGCAACTTCTCTTGCTTAGACAATACTAATAGTAACATAGGGGAAACTTCTCAGCCACCTGGGGCCTCATCTGTTAATGTAAGCTGTGGGGCAGAGAATATTTAATAATATCCTAGGAAGACTCTGAGTCAGATGCATACTGAGCCAGTTCAGATCCTCTTAACTGATCTATTAAAACTTGTACTTTTCGGCTGCATTTCTGCTCAATGACCTCTTTTGTTTAAGAATTACTAATAAATCAAAAGTCAATACCAGTGTGACCTTTGAAATAAATGGGCATGAAAGTTGTGTACACATGCTCAGAGCTAGAGCTTGGCCCTGAAATTTTATTGGTTTCAGAGGGAGAGTTAAAAAATTATTTTCTAGATTAATTACACATTCTCCACAGAAAATGTGATCAAGATTATTATCATTCTCTAAGTACTTTGAGAAAAAACATAACTTGGAGAAACTCAGTGTGGATATGGCAATGCATTTCTGCTGTGCTTTGTTTTAAAGTTCCTTGTATAAAAGAGGGATAAGGATTTTCAGTTATGAGTTTAGCATATTTGACTTTGGTGATTAACGTAAAGTACCATCAGATGTAACTATGGTTCATTTCAGTAGTTACAGGTTCTCTGTCTGCGTGTACTGTAGAACTGGTAAGGTTTTCTATGAAGCATGTTTCTCAATTTTGAAAATAATTTTTGATATATTTTTATTTGAGATATTAGAAAGCTAATGAACAGACCAAGATGATGCCCTCCTTGAGCCTGAATGTGGTCTAATTGGGATAATCATATTAGCAGAATTATTACTTTTGCTGCATCCTGTCTTTGCCCTCTAAAACAACATATAAGTAAGTTGCTCTTATGTACATGCAGCAGCAGCACTTAAAATCTAATTATCTAAATTTCTGGTGTTCTGACTTTTATGGTCTTGCTAATTGTTAGATCATAGATAACTTCCCTTTTGCAATGTTTGCTTTATCTAACTATATATTTTTATACCTTCCATTTTTCTCGTCTCCTTCCTCATTATTCATCTTAAATATGAGTTGTAAATTTAGTAGTGGGAGAATCTCAACTTTTCACTTGCATATCTGAAGTCTATTCATCACAGACATAACTAAATATAGTCCTTCTGCCTTTACAACTACAAGAAAAGAAATCTATAGCAATAAATCCTTTATTTTTTGGTGCTGCATTGAGAAACAGAAATGTTTGTTTCACCTAAAGTGAAAAGCCAAAACTCAGGGTTTTGTTTTGCTGTTTTTTGGGGTTTTTTTACCCATGTTCATTTGTGATGGACACCAATCTTCAAAAGTCTTGGTTTAACTCCGAGGTGCTACTATTGAACTTTGATTTGACTTCTACTTTTTAGAAGGTTATTTTAAAACCCAGATCTATTTGGTGGCAGATGAAATGGAGGGTACTGTCGTGCAGTTTTTTGGTAAATAGTACAACTTACCCTTGTTCTTCAAAATTTCATGTTCCATGTCTTCCTGTTTCCCATTTATGAGATTTTTTCCAGCTGATTTTTTTCAGTTTGTGTATACATGGTTGTGTCAATTTTCTCTGCGCTTTGACTGTATTACAGAGACCAGTTTCTGTTTGAAAGCCTTTGATGCAGTTAAAAGATCTGAAAATTCATAGTTACAGACAAAGTGGAATGTATTACTTGATTACAAAGACTTCAACATCGTTAATCATGAACACTAGCGAGTAACAGTGGCACTGTGTACTGTACTTCTGATTCTGAAATTTTAAAATTGCTTCTAGCCAGGAAAAGGAAATAGCGCTCAATTACGCTTTTTGATTGGTTACAGACAAATTTTAATAAACTGATGATTGTTTCTTGTCTTTTTAATTGAAAGCCTCATATTTTGAGGTCTGAATATGGAGACAGAAAGAAGCTGAGGCACTAACCCACACCTCGTGTATACAAACGTTTGTTAATAGCATAAGTGATCCTTACAGTGTGGGTTGCATGCAGGGTGCTTCCCTGCCTCCCCTTGCCACCTAATACCCAAGGACACACGGGTGAAGCAAAGCCTTGGATTAGAATCTGGCCTCTGGAAAGCTACAGCTCCTGCTGATTTTGACACTCAGCAGATTTGGATGGTCATGTCAGGGGCAGCTTATTCCAGCCTTTATTGTAATCTGACTAACTTCATTTTCACTCCCAGAGGTGCATTTATTTTTTTCCCTCCTCCTTTCTTACTGCTGGGAGTAGCCCAAAGGAGACACGTTGCACTGCTGTCAGCCATAAGAACAGCATATGCTGTGTAATTGTGCATTGTTTAGAAAAAGGGATGGGTGAGCAGCAGCAACTATACTTGCTGTAAGAGTTAGCAATTACATAGCTTGTAGAGAAATACCTTTGAGAAATTAGGTCCTGTTATTGCTCTGCCTTTGAATACACCATTGACATTGTTTATCTATTGTTGATTTCACAACTCTGGAATGTTTCTAAACCTTTGGGAGTTTTGAGCTCGGTGAAATAGATGTTACTGTATATTGTCTGACATTAATATTTATAGTTTTGAGTTGTTTCCGGCAGAAAGTTATAATTAAAATCTAACAAGACCCCAAGGGTGTCTTTATGTATTTCAGGATAACTAGTCTGACAGTTTGTTGCTATGGAAAGGAGTGAACTTGTTGCTCCCCATCTATTCTTTCAGTTTTTGCCCTTGCACTGGCTCTGTTTCTTCTCCAACAGCACAGAAACTTGATTCTACTTCCATATAATGGCAGATCTTTTTTGTTGTTGTTAGTTTTGCCTGCTTAGTTGGATTAGCATGTTGGCTTGGTTTACTGTGCAGTCACATCAAGGGTGACAAAGCTGATCCAAGGGTGAGAGTGGGAGTGTGTGACCGAGAACAGAAGGGAGGAATAGGGGGAGCAAGATCTACTCCTTGTGTGCCAGCAGTCAATTAGATCAGCTCAGTCTTACTGGGTAATTATGTCCCAAGACGTATGTCTCGTTTCTTAAAATGGAATAAAGTAATATAGGCTCAGTTTGAGACAATGGTATATTTTGTGATGTGTATTCAGAAGATGGATATCATGTGCTGTGTAGCATATTGAAGGGGTCTTAAGCTTTATCATAAGATTATGGTGCCTTGTTAAACCTGATAGCCACCCTCTTGAGAAGCCTGTTCATGTCTCAGTTCTGTACCTTATTCTCTTGCGAGGGTGTAGCTGTGAGGATTTGTTCTCCAGGTGGTACTGGGTAATTGTTCAGATAATCGCGTGGGGGATTACCACATAAAAGTCTGTCGTGCATCATTTGACTACCCAGGATGTAGCATTTGTCTTAAATCTTGATGTTTCTATTCGGATTATTTTTATGAGAAAAGGAGCACAGCCTACGAGGAAAGAGTTGGGGAGGATTTTTTGAACAGTTATGCGTTAATCGGGAGCAGCATGTATGTTGTAAAACCCCTTTCTTGTGTGAAATAAATTAGCTATAAATTTACCAGGTATCTTTCTTTAAAAAAGTTAAGAAAAATAGCAGCTGCATGTGTTCCAGGGTTACTTTCAAATTTGAAAGAAGTCTCCTGAATTGCAAAAAGACAAAGCAGTATGGGATTACTGCTGCAGGAGGTGAGGCAGCCCTTAAAAATACTGTGCGTGGCCTCAAGATTGCTGTGTGTAATCTGCATAAATCAGCCTTCTGTCATGTTTATCATAATTCCAACATCAATCAAGATTGAGTACTGCTTGTATGAGGCACATCTATGAAATATGAAAGAAGATATATTCCTAGCCTTGATGAGGGACAAAAGGCAGGGAGGAATCCTGATGTATAAAACAGCTTCTGTGAGTATAGCAAAATATTAGTTCTGTAATATTTTTTCCTAGTGGTTCTATCAGGAGAAAACTAGCTAGGTAAAGCTAGGAGGCTTAGGTGGCCTCCTATGGACATCAGAAGTGTTCTCTTATCGTAGCTGGAGGCTATGCCTATACATCTTGTATGCTAAGTGCTTGTTGTGGTTTTTAAGACCAAAACTGCTCCTATTTTGGTGAAAAAGCATGTAGCCTGAAAAAGCATCTTGAAACTTGAGGACTGGGGAAGAGAGAGAGGAAGGAAGGGGAAATACTTCTGAAGGTTTGCTAAGTGCTACAATTTATCTGTGTAATGATGATTTCCTGCCTGATGGTTGGAATGTTGTGATGAATTACTTGTATTCTGGTAAGTGTTTTAACATTGCATTGAAAATACATTTAATGACACTTTGGAACTGGGAGTAAATAGTGAGAATTTCTGTGTTTATGCTGATGAGAATCATTATCTTCATAGCTGGAAGGAGCATCTTGCTGTATGAAATGGTAAAGAAGGAAGGGCAGGAAGGGAAACAAAAGCTTGGAAAAGTTTTGAGTTTTAGTAAAAAGTATTTCTTTAAAATCTCCTTTAGAATAGTTGTATGCTACTTAGATCATAATACTGGCAGGAGAATGTCATCTCAGACTTCTGTATCTTAGATACAGAGCATCAGATTTTGTAGAGTTGTCCTCTTCATGGTCTTCGAAGGATGCCTTTCTACGACACTGCTGCCTGTTTTCTCATTTGGTACAAGATTACAGCTATTCAGGCTCTTCAGCTATTACATCAGGCACTCATGGAAGCTCTGGATTCAACAAAACCTCCTCTTCAGCTTCATATCTTCTTCTGTGTCTCTTCCCCATCATACAATAATCACTTATATTCCAGTCTTTGGTGTGCCAGTAACTGTTAGCAAAGTAGGAACCTGACATAGTTCAGTGGGATTTTTACTAGACCATGACCATCCTTTGTAGTCTCCTTCAAGTTCTGCTATGGGTCAGGTGCAATTAATATAGTGCCATCTCTGATGATGGCATCTCTGATAAGGCCCTGGAGAGAACTCCAATTTAGCACCTTGTGATATGCATAAAATAATCTGTTACTGTTTGTGATACATTTATAACTCTCAACTTTCCTTTGCCTTCTGTGGCATAGGATTGCATGCTCCTTTGTAGTTTGATATTCCTTCATACATAGCAGGGCATAAAACCAACTCCTCCAGAGCAAAGACAAGCTTTTGCCCAACCCCACTCATTCAGGTTCAGGAAACTGTGTGATCACATTGTAACTTTGAGATTAATAATTAAGCTGTGGGCGAGGTTAATTTATGTCCCTTGCTTTGCCAAAGGAAGCTGATTTCTTGTAAGTACAATATTTTAATAATATATTCTGTTACTGTCTTAATTTTGAGAGCTAAGCAAAATATTAAACTGTGAATTTTGTTATTATCTCTTCCACAAGATCACCTTGGCCTTTCAGCTAGCCAGACATGTATCTTAGACTTCTAGTTGGGAGAACTGGAAATGGCAAGAGAATTGAATCCCATATCCTAAAGCAAGGTTTTCACAATCACCTCTATTAGCAAATCTGATTTAAATTGTTGTTGTTAGCCTTTTATTAATGGAAGCATAGGCAATACTTCTTTACATCTGCCTTAAGAGAGACTAGCTGCAGCTTTGGGAAGAGATTTACAGGGCTTAGCTATGGGAAATAGATGAGGGGGAATTTAGTATGGCATAGACTGGGGAAAAAAGTATTAAGCTAAAGATGGCAGCCAGGGTCACCTAAGAGAATGGTATTGGTATCACTGGGGAGTTGTCTGCTACATTTGCATTGTCTTCTGTACTTTTCTTTTAATCTTTACAGAATTTGTAAATAACAGTTGTTTGTGGATCTTGAAAATCAGAGATTGAATTTTGTCTTAATATGAATTTTGTATTATTTTCTTGTTTTGTTTTTCACCACTAAGAAAATGTCCAAATAAACATCATATTATATGCTAGGCATCAACATGACCTCTTAAGCAATAGATGACTCAGGCACCACTTGGGTCAGAGTGTAATACCAAGTGTCACACTGCTTCTGGATCTTAGAATTCACTTTTGTAAAGGGAAAAGGCACATTTTACTTATGTATAAATCTAATTGTGAGTTGTTGTGAGGGCTTGGGCTGGTGAACTCAGCATTTGTAACATTTGGAAGTTTACAGGTAGGTCCTTTGACAAGCTTTTTGTTTGTTAGTTTTGGTTTTTTGATCAGTTGAAAATTTCTGCTGACAATACCCAGACGCTCAATTAAAGAAGCCTGGAATTAAATAAAAAAAACCCCAAAAAAACAACCCCAAACCAAATCCAGCTTAAAAAAATCCCTCCTGTCTAAACATCCCAGTGTCAATCTAGTGAAATGAGTTCTGGTGTCTTCTGTCTGAACTGATAGACATCTTGGTCAACTTGAGCCTACGTCTTTATGAATAGAGATTACTGTGGTGTGCTATATACTGTTGGGCATATTATTTTGTTCCGAGTCACACAAATGAGAACTAAGAAAAAAAAAGCCAATGTATTACAGAATTTATGACATTTGAACGGTTAAAAAAAGTAAAGTTTTCTTAAATCACTTTCGAAAATGGAAAAATTCTCAGTACCCCTCTTGCTCTTCTTACTCTGATCAGTGCAGTAAATACTTGTGGGGCTGTTGCTGTGCAAGCTGCTTGTGAAGAAACTAGCTAGTGATGACAAATTAGCAGAAGATATTTTCTTTGTAGAGTATTTCCAATTTTTCATGACTGAGGACTGTTCTGTGATTTACCTAAAAAAACAAAAACAAAAACAAAATAAGAGTATTTGTTTGGCTTTTTGTAGCATTTTAGCAGCACTTACAATCTTTTAATAATGTATTTTAGGTTTGGTTTAGATGTGTGGGAGAGATTAGTAATCAATAGAATGTATATTTAGAAATAACTGGGAACATATGAAGGTACTGTGAACTTTCTAGCTAATCATCTTTGCTTTGTTTTTGTACAAACAGATTTTCCTCTGGTAGTTCATAAACTGAAATAAACTTCAAGTTAAACGTGTGTCAAAGCTGCTCTTTTTTTTCCCACTTGCTTCTATTGAACTTTTTCTGGAGTCTGTACAGAAAACAGAACAATAATTTGACTAGGACATTCCTGTTTAAACAATGGAAACACCAAGTCACTAATACACAAATTTAACTTACAGCTGAATGACAGTAAAAAGGAGTGGCCTGCAACATTGAGAGACCTAAATGACAATACAACATGCATATTGTGGAAAGTGTCTTAATTAGTTGTTCAGAAATTTTTGTGCTACGAACATAGTTTGAATACTTCATTCATTGCAGAATTAATTGATTCCTGTGTTTCTCTGCTGTAGGAACTCATTATACAATGACAAATGGAGGAAATATCAACAGTTCAACACATTTACTGGACCTTCTGGATGAGCCAATTCCTGGAGTAGGAACATACGATGACTTCCATACCATCGACTGGGTTCGAGAGAAGTGCAAAGACAGAGAAAGGCATAGACGGGTACTTGAGATAAATAACTGTACTTTTTTTTTTTCTTTTTGGTTGGATGTTGGAGCTAAGGTCTGATTTAGTAACACATACAAATAGATGCATGTCCTGTACATTTGTACATAGCTACATCACCTAGAACTACTTGAATACTGTTTAAAAAGCACTGCTTAGTTGGATACCTGCAGTCTTGCAGCATTATTACTCAGATAGGAAGCAGTAATTTAATAGAGTGGGAAATACCACTGTCACCCAAATACCATTTTTAAAGTACAGCATTTTTTTGCATGCTTGTATATTTATGGCTATTTTCCAGTGTAGATGTATTTGAAATAGTACAATAGTGGTTTTGGTGGTACTTGTACAGCAAAGTGAAATGTGATGTATATTGCTTTTAAACTGACACAAATGTGTCTCTGCCACTTCAGCTAAGTGCATAGAGTAAATAAGAATAAAATGAGAATAGCAACTTTTTCAGTATAGTAACTTCAGGTGTCGTTGCAAATAGTTGTCTAGAAGTACTGTAGGGTAGTTGTCCAATTTTTTGTTTTATTTTACTTTTATGTGTTTTTGAGTCTAAAGATAAAGATGTTTATATTTGAAGTACAAGTTTTGGAATTTGAATCATATGAAATAGCTTATTATTAGTATGCTAACAGTTTAATTGAGGTTCAAAAATATTTATAAGAGGGAAATAATGTTACAATTCACATTTTTAGGTGTGTGCTGTAGAAAATATTCAATTATCCTAATAATGTATTTCCTGGATTTTAGTTCTTTAAATTAAGCAAATATATATTTATCTGTCAGTTGCTTGATGTCTGAATAATTAAGCTTATTTATCTATGTAAAGCATTAAATACAAGCAGAACACTTGTGGTTTCAAGAGAGGGTTTATTTGCCTGTAGCTTGCATCATGCAATTTGTATGTCATACTTCCTTTTTTTCATTATTCATATTACAGAAATACATAAAACTCTACATACCAATTTCTCTTTGCAGATTAACAGCAAGAAGAAAGAATCAGCATGGGAGATGACAAAAAGTTTGTACGATGCATGGTCAGGATGGTTGGTAGTCACATTAACTGGTTTGGCTTCAGGTAAATTAAAACACAAAGGATTCTTTTCTTATATTTGTCAGCAAGTATAGTTACTGTGTTTTTCTTTTGTTCTCCACCAACCCAGCTAAGAGGATAACAATTCCATAAGGAAAGAAAAAAGTTGGCTATCTTGATTTACAGGCTTAACCATTTTGAGGCGAAGGTTTACTAATCAAATGGGAACCAAAATCCTCATTGTATTTAGAGAGAGTTTCTCAAGTGTTTTTGAACTTCCACCTACTAAACTATTAATGTTCTTTAATGCTGTGATTCAGATTTACGTTTTCCCTTTTTGCAAAATTTTTGTTTTTACCTGTAGGGTTTCTTGTGAAAGTGTTGATTGTAAAATTAGCTCTGGTATATGTGTAGTTTTGGTAAGCGCGCTTCCTTGTAAAGCATGTGTTCATGGATTAGTGAATTCTAGCTATATGTTTATGTCATACCTTTACTGAGGTTCTTGCACAAAAAATACTGACTTGAACAGGTAGAGTTTGTTGACCTATACTTCAATTCTCTATTTCCTTATTTTAGAATGAATTTTACAACTAAAACCATCCAATAGTTTGTGGCCTAGCCATCAGGCTGTGCTGCTGCTTTTTGTGTTAGTATAGTTTGAAGTGACTAAAACCTGCAGAAAGGAATGGTCACAAACTTTGTGCCCAGTTTTTTTTTTTAAAAAAGGATTTTGAACAGACATTTTAGTTTAAATGTTAGGAAAATTAGTTGTGGAGTAAGGCTATGCCTATTAAAAAGCATGGTAACAGTATAATTACTGCTTAGTTAAATACATAATCACTTTCACAAATCACATATAATTTATTATATATACCAAGTTTGTAGCATGTTTGTATACTTCTGGATGCACAAACCAGGAGTGTATAATTACTGGAAATTGTTTCTGATAATTTCAGTGGGAGCATGCAGTATAGTGTTCTCAACCCCCTGAGCTGCTGTTTATTAAAATTCCTTTATTCTGTTTCTGAGCAACAGAGTGAACAAATTTTGGTCTTGAACTCTGGTAGGTTTTTTGGTCTCAGATGCCTTTTCTTGTGCGTCTGGTGGATCTTAAATGGTACAACTTTGAGTTCAGTCACAACAAGATCTTACATTTATGTGTTTTAATAATTTGCATACTGCTTTTGACTTGCCAACACATGGGCTAGAATCCTTTTCCACCTTTTAGACAAGTGAATCCCATCTCTTTCCAGCAGACTTGGTGCCATATAAAATGGTGCATCACAAAAAAAGTAACAGTTCTCTTTTTACTCTTAACTCCTTGGTTACAGTGGGCTGTTGGAGAACTGTGGTATAGGCAAAAAAAAAAAAAAACCCCCACCTAGAAAAAAAATCTCATTTTATTTGGTAAATATACAAAATACTTAATTCTTCAGCAAATATTAGTCTTACCATAATGAAAACAGGATATAATCCTGAAAATCAGTAGTAAATTAAATGTCTATTTAGTTAAGTTTTCTGTAATCACAATTTACATCAATTAATACAAGCACATTGCTTCATTTTAGCTGTGTGTGCTATTTCTGTTTGCCAGAACATTAATACAAAACTGTTTCTACAACAGGGGCATTGGCAGGATTAATTGACATAGCTGCTGACTGGATGACTGACTTGAAGGAAGGCATTTGCCTTAGTGCTTTGTGGTTTAACCATGAGCAGTGTTGTTGGGGTTCAAATGAGACCACATTTGAAGAGAGAGATAAGTGTCCGCAGTGGAAAACATGGGCAGAACTAATAATTGGGCAAGCAGAAGTGAGTATTCTTTGATGGTCTTGTTCAACAGCTTGACTGAATAGGGAAAGAAAATAATGGTCTTAAGGTTAGGATTCTCAGCATGGATTTGGGTTTGTACTGTCTGTGTGAATTTTCAGCATTTGAATTGTTTAATGGATTACAGTGCAATAAATGTGTATTTCATGAACTGCAAAGGACCTTGGAGTATTGCAAATGTAAGGCAGTTATGAGAATATAGAACTGTTAATAACAGGAGAATTTGATCATAGCTGTATGTAAATTAAATCCGTTTATGGTGTTCTCTGATAACTAAGAATAGATTTGTTTTATTTTTCTACCACATTTTTTTAAATAAGGAAGATTTACTCAATATTCACTAGATTTTAGCAGTTATTAGCTATTAAGAAATATACCTGTTCTATGTTTATTTTTTCTTTTTAAGATGAAGTGTTAGAATGCTTTCTACCTTTTATAACCCAATCTATGCTAATGTGTAGGTGTCATGCCTTTATGCTTTTCAAACAAAACTCTCCTTGGCAATAATTATTGTGCTTCAAAATGTGTGTATAAATGTACTTGCAGCAAGAGTACTTTCGGATTATTTTAAGTAGTGATTTTGCTCTTATGTCAAATCTATTTTCTGACTTTTTGTTTTTGCTTCTAGGGCCCAGGTTCATACATAATGAATTACATAATGTACATTTTCTGGGCATTGAGCTTTGCCTTCTTAGCAGTTTCTCTCGTGAAGGTATTTGCTCCCTACGCCTGTGGCTCAGGGATACCTGAGGTGAGGTCTAACATAATATATGTGTATTGTAGGTGTTTCATATTAATGTGTAGATTACAGCTGCCTTAGTGGGTCAGGGGGAAGGCAAGAGGAAGCACTCTGTGCCTTTGAAGAAATACATTAATTCAAGCATTCAAATTGAAAGAGTGTAATTGTGCTAATTGTTTTTGAGAAAATAACCCAAATTTTAAAAAATCTCCTGAGCCAGTAGATTTTGCTTCTGTCAGGTCCACGTTTTAAGGAAACATTTGGAAGCATATACTTTTGAAGAATGATTTCAAATTTCCCCTAATCCACACCCTCCCTATGGTGATAAGAGAGCAGTAATTCATTAACACAATATGGGTCATTTGATAGAGCAATCAATCTTTTGTGGCAATGGCTTTAGTTGCTTTAACTAGCACAAGCCAATAGACAGTCACAATGTGAAATGTGTGATATCCTCAAAAACTGAATGTTTACAATTGCTGTCTGCTACTGTGCACAGAATGGGAGAGAAAAATCCAAAGTCAAATCAGTTCTGGTCAGTCTCACTTCAGATTTTCTGTAAACATTTTTTTTAATCCACCTCTGTTTAAGCCTGGAATAGTTCTGTGCCATTATTTCAGAAGAAATTTCATCTTAAATTGGTTTTCAAATCTAGCTATCTTTACTTTCTAGACATGGCTACCCAGTGTTTTGTGTACATCCTATTTATGGACATGTTGATCTATGATAGCTGTATATTATTTACTCCATATGGGCATATTTTTCAGGCTAATAATATAGCATTGTTAAGCATAGTAGTACCTTTGAGAAGTGGCACATTTTTCTCGTGGAGATAGGCTGATCTTTTCCATCTTTTTGTGAAGAAATCTGCTGTTGATTTTTATGCAGTGATGGTAAAACATGAAGAGAAAACAGGTATTGGTGATACTGGTGCAAGCTGGGATATTGCTGCAATAGATGACCTAGACTATGGTTTTTGCAGGTTTATTTTTCCTTTTGAAATTTCTTGCCTTTCACTTAATACTTTACATAATAAACTAATGAATCCAATCTTAGAAGCTACTGCAGATTAAATTTCTACTAAATGTAATTGATAATGTAGTTAGTTGTATGTTATTGTCCAGTGTTTTAGAGTAAGTTACAAATGGAAAGCTGGCAAGCAGATAGACTCAGTGTGGCAATCTGAATGATAGATGTTTTAAAGTGTGACAAAGCTAATAATTTGAAAAGGCTGGCTTTGAAGTTCTGCAGCTAAAACAAAAGGATGAATTATCTTCTGAAAATTGAAGAATGCAGTAACAGCTACAGTTTTTTATTTTTTCCAGATAAAAACAATTCTGAGCGGCTTCATTATCAGAGGTTACTTGGGGAAGTGGACTTTGATGATAAAAACAATTACTTTAGTCTTGGCTGTTGCATCAGGTTTGAGTTTAGGAAAAGAGGGTCCTTTGGTACATGTTGCCTGCTGCTGTGGGAATATTTTTTCCTACCTCTTTCCAAAATACAGTACAAATGAAGCTAAAAAAAGAGAGGTAAGTTCTTGAAAAAGCATTTCTACAATGTATTGAATATTGGTGCATTTATACAGATTTGTTTAAAAGATGGACAATGTTTAGTGGTTATCATTAGTTATTTATTATGTTAAAAACAATGTATTATCCCCAGCATTCTCACAGGTAAATAATTTCCATGGCAGAGTCAGTTTGTATTTCTTCCACCTCAGAGACCATTTGATTTTATTTAAATTCTTTCTGTGCTTGTCTCTACATTTTGGTAATTGATGAGTGTCTTCAATTGTGAGGACAGCAGAGTGCTCTGAACTCATGTAAAAAGTGTTCCTGGTGACAACAGTGTCTTCTGCCTTGTTTTAGTTCACTGTTGTTAATGAGAGTGTGGTGGGTTAGACTTGGTGCTGGCCAAGCAGTTCCCTCATCCCTCTGTGTTGGCAGGACTGCAGGAGAGAGTAAGATGGAAAGCTCAGAGGAAAGATGAGGACTGGGAGATTCCTCACCAGTTACCACTGCAGGCCAAACAGACTAGACTTGAGGAAAGTTACTTGACTGCCACTAGCAGAGTAGAGAGAAACAAAAACAAAACTAAATATATCTTTCCCCCACTTTCCCTGCTTAAAAGGCTCAGCCTCACTCCTTACTCTTCTGCTCCAAAGTGGCACAAGGGGATACTTTGTCTCTGCTGCTCCTTCCTCTCGATACTCTTTCTTTGCTCCAATGTGGGCCCCCCCAGTGGAGACCATCCGTCAGAAATATCTTCAGCACGGGTCCTTTCCACAGGATACAGCCGTTCAGGACTGCCCCAGCCTGGATCACCCACAGGCTACAGTGCTTGCAAGAAACCTGCTCCTGCTTGGGCTCCTTTTCACAGGCCATGGCCCTTGCCAGGAGCTTGCTCTGACTTGGGCTGTAGGGTGAAGATCTGCTCTGCCATGGTCCTCCGTGGGCTGCCAGGAAACAACCTGTGTCACCATGGGTTTTGCCATGAGCTGCAGGGCAATCTCTGCTCCAGCCTCCTCTCCAAATCAGTTCTCAGACACTCTTTCCATCCTTGTCACCAGCTTTGTTTCCCTCCTCTGGATGTAACCAAGTACTTTGACATTCTTGACATGTGGGGCCCAGAACTGCACAGAGCACTGAGGGTGAGGCTCCTCAAGGCTGTCACCTCTGTTGGTTGTCTGCTCGTGCTGTGCTTGGTGCACCCTGGGATGGGGTTTGGCCCTCTGGGTTCCAGGGCACACCTGCTGAACCACACTGAGCTGCTGCTGACCAGCACCCCCAGATACCTCTTGGCAGGGCTGCTCTCCAGCCACTCCTCTCCCAGTTTACACTTGGGCCTGGTGTTACTTCATCCTAGGTGTGCAGCACTTGGACTCATTAGACTTGATCCCATTAATCATTGCTCAGGGCCTCAATCTCTCTAGATCCGTCTGCAAGGCCTCCTGTCCCTCAAGAGAGTCGGTGGCACGTCCCAGTTTGGTATCATCAGCAAACTTAGCTTATAGCTGTAGTGAGATTCTGTTGTTCATGTTTACAACATGAACTGCAACAAACCCCCTCACCTTTAATCTTTTCCAGGTGTTGTCAGCTGCCTCAGCAGCAGGAGTTTCTGTAGCCTTTGGTGCCCCAATTGGTGGAGTCCTTTTCAGTCTGGAGGAGGTATGTCAAGAGATGGCACTGAAGAATAAATTTTTTTTTTTTAAATCTCTCTTAGTTAAATAATCTCAGACTCCTTTAAGCTATGGAGTCTCTCCTAAGAAAGAAATTATTTTTGGACTCATATTTCAAAGCCAAGAGTCCTGTTACCAGCAAACTCCTAAAGATTTTTTTTTTTTTTAAATGAATGCCAGCTTTACTTTATTCTCAATTATTTTATTCCAGAAAAGGGCTGAGTCTTAATAATTACAGTTTACATACAGATAGAGACACAGCAGCTTTTCAGTCTAGGAGTTTATTGTGGGGAAAAAAAGGAACACGGCTCTTAAATTTTGCAAAAGGCTTTAGAAACTTCTTGGACAGTTTTTTTAAAGCAAGTTTTTAAATATTACTTAAAGCTTCAGACACTAAACACAGTTGAATATGACAATTATTAAAATGGCAAATATACTGTAAAACTTACTCCAAAGCAAGCAAATTCTTTTCTCCAAAAAATGCTTTATGTTAAATTAGTTTTAATTGTAATTTTCAAAATACGTAAGAATGTTATTTCTATCATTGGCATTTTTAAAGACAACTAAAACCCTAAAAATCTCTGAATTGAAAAGTAGGGAAAATATTCTTTCATGTATGATTTTTTTATATTCTTAGGGGATTTTGAGGAATTTCTCCGTTGCCAGAAAAATGCAGAAGAAAACTGTCTTGAAATTCAAATTGGGTTATATGGGGCTTAAGAAGGAAATTGCATGTTCTGTTTTGAGGCCTTTTAAATTTTTTTGTTACTTTTAATTATACTTCTTAAATGTAACAGATCTGTGAGAAACCTTTCAATATAGGTTGAAAAGAGATGAAAATATTAGCAGGAAATCTGAGAGTACAGCTAGTACATGCTCTGGTTCTCATGTTGGCTAGTAAGAGACACAAAGCAGAGCAGCTTCTAAGCATAAATTGCCGTGCATCATTTCCTAACAGTCTTAAAACAGCAATGGTTTTGACACTGCTGTAGTATTGACTTTAAATCTTTAGAGTTATTGAGCTTTTTACAGATCTAGAATCTGCTGGAGTGCCAGTGCTCCAAGTGACAGGACTAATTTTTTTAGCTTATGCCATGTGACCAGCAGTTTTCTGAAAAGTGCATAAGCCTGTCTTTCCAGGTTTTTAATTGAATCACTAATAATTCTCATGTATTGTCTTTTGCAGGTCAGTTACTATTTCCCACTGAAAACTTTATGGAGATCGTTTTTTGCTGCTTTAGTAGCTGCATTTGTTTTAAGGTCCATCAATCCTTTTGGTAATAGCCGCCTAGTTCTTTTTTATGTGGAATATCACACTCCTTGGTACCTTTTTGAACTGCTTCCTTTTATTCTTCTGGGAGTATTTGGTGGGCTCTGGGGAGCGTTTTTCATCCGAGCAAATATTGCATGGTGTCGTCGACGCAAATCTACCAAGTTTGGGAAGTATCCTGTCCTGGAGGTTATTATTGTTGCAGCAATAACAGCTGTGATTGCGTTTCCTAATCCATATACAAGGCTAAACACCAGTGAGCTCATTAAGGAGCTCTTCACAGACTGTGGGCCATTGGAATCCTCCTCGCTCTGTGACTACAGAAATGATATGAACGCAAGCAAAATAGTAGATGATATTCCTGACCGTCCAGCAGGCACTGGAGTCTATTCAGCTATATGGCAGTTGTGTTTAGCACTCATATTTAAAATAATCATGACAGTCTTCACTTTTGGTATCAAGGTAGGTGTGAATGCAGTAGCTCGTATGATCATTTAATTACTGCCTTTCTCATTTCCCATCTCTCAAAGCTAGAAGCTTTGTTTATTTTTTTTCATGTTATTTCTTTTAAAAAATGGTCTTTTTACTTTGGTTTATAAGCAAGTCTTGTAGCAAACAGTATTGACTTTAATTAAATACAGAATAGCCCTTTCTTCAGCTGAATAGAAACGTGCTAAATGCAGTAGGGAGCAGTAACTGTGTGAATGGATGGCTGTTTCTATCAGTCTGATTCAGCAATAAGGGATGATTCTAAAATTTTCAAGAGCAGAGTTCAGTATAACCACACAGGTTCCCTACTCCTGTTACTTGGAAGAACATACTGTACTCCTTACACTGACTCATTGGTGGTAATTCTTATATCCACTCTCCTCATTGTTCACATAAATATAATTACTACAGATGTTAAAGGACGACAGTGATGATTTCTTTTGCTGTATTTTCAGTATTGCATATCATCAGGGGAAAGTGAGCTTTGTTCATGTGACTGTAATGGGAATTTCTTCTCCATTACAAGCAGCATAGTTTTTGGTTTTCCCAGTTGTTTCACACATCTGTTTTGGAGGTGGCTTCAGCTTCTTGCCAATCTGTGGCTGTTTTCTGAATGATGATGTGTAACTGTCATGCCTTTATCATTTTCTGTCTTGTCAGGCTCCCTTCATAGTTTTTTGCAACCACATAATTATCAAATGTGTCTTAATGCAAAGTTCTGTAGAAGGTTCATTAAGCAAGATTTGTGTTTAAATTTGCCTTAACTTTTCAGTTCAAGTTGCTGTTCTGTGTGACAGCATGCATGAGAAAACTTCCTTTCTCTGAGGGTGTTCATTGGAATATGCTATGCAGAGGACATCCTTGGAAAAACGCATGTCTTGACTGGTTGCAAGCCTGGACAGCCTGCTGTAGGTGACCCTGCTTGAGCAAGAGTAGACAATCTGAGGCAGTCATCCTCAACCTCGACTAGTCTGTAACTAGAACAATAACATCATGTTGTATTTCTCATGTTTTGATACTTTAGAAGATGTTGCAGGGTGTTATTTGAAGTTATGTTCTATATGTTGGTTGGTGGATAAGAGGAATCTTAGAGTGTATATTTTAAATTCTAGTCTTCCTTAGGTCCATAATTTGGACAGTGTTCTGTGATGTGACTGCTTCAATCTGTTGTTTAGTTTCCTATTCACTTACTGAGTTTCAGTTATATCCAGGACATTATTTTACCATTCACGTGTTTATGTACATCTGCCTCTTTCTCATGGGGTTGTTGCCACAAGGTCACACAGCACATTAGAATTCACTGCTTTACAGAATGGGAGTTTATACTTCATTTGGATTTGGTTCCTTTTCTCAGAACTTCAGCATGGTGGAAATATTTTTGTGATGTTGTGATAATATATTTATTACTTTGCCAATATGCAAGGAGTCATATTGCTGTCATTGATGGAACTGTGCTACATGAATTTCTTGGAAGCTTTAAAGCGTGTGGTTGGTTAGAATGTCAGCCAGGATCTGGAGGAGAGGATGTTATTTTAATGATATTTATTTGCTTTAGGCTTTATCTCTATAAAAGAAGCAAATTCAAAATAGAAGGGAAAAAAAAGAAAAGAAATAATATTACATTGTCAAATCATTATAAAGAATCCTTTGGGCTCTCCAGGTCTGTTCCTGGGGCTGTAGCCATCTACAAACACATATCTTCCCCACAGGAACTGCTTTCCTGTGAGGTGAGCAAAGCTGCCCAGATGCTTCCAGTGGGGCAAAGTGATTCCTGCTGTGGACATGCATTAGCGGGATGCTGACATGGCAGGGGTTTGGCACATTTTGGTTTGTTCTTTTTCTTTCATGCTTTTGTACCTATACTGTACTGCTTATTATCAGTAGACTCATTACTAAATGCTGATCAACAGGTGGGAAGGAGTAACAGTTTTGCCTCAGAACATGTCTGGTACACAGCTGCACTACCAAAGAAGTGGCAAGCTGTACCCAGATCCTAATCCTTGCTCCTTCCAAAGATGACACATGTGAGGCAGAGCAGATCTTTTCCTTTGAAGTGTAATTTGAGCTCGTTCAAAAGCAAGCCCCAGGGAAGAAAGCTGAGAAGAGGAAAAGCTTGGCTGTTTCCCTGTCTTCCCTTCTCTGGGAAGATTCCTCTCCCCTTTGTGGTTTGTTATTCATGGGCTTATGCAAACAAATGGACCTGTAAAATCATAATTACAGTTAGACTTGTAACTGTTATCCACATATGATGGAAAGAAGAGAAGGAGCTAGTGTATAAGAAGTTTTATTACCAAAGGACCAGAAACAATTTGGGTACAATTTCCACGTGGAGACTGAATTTCTGTGGCATACTGCTAGCACAGTACCTGAGCCAGTTTCAAAGGTTTCTTTAGTTACTTTTATATGGGAAATATGGGATTTTTTTCTGGGTACCATTGTACTGTTCACCGAGAAAGAATTTCACTCAAGAAAAAAAATGTGATTTTAGCAGGCAGGAAGGGGCTTAGATGCATAATTAATTGTGGGAAATAACAGCAGTGGTATAAATGCACAATTTGAATACTAGACTAAAATGATAGCATTGAACATTACCTCCATAAACACTGAAATATTAGGTAATTCAGTAGAGGAATTAAGAATTATTAAACTTTTTCTCAAAACCCAGGCTGCTGACTCCCTAACACACAGTTTGCTTTTCCTTGATTTGTTGGTTAGAAATCATCTTTGCAACCAAGGAAAAGCAAACATAGCTTGCAATTATTATTACTTTATATTTTGTCTATATTTTTGGTTGTTACCTACTTTTTGCACTGGGGATTATCTTGCCTTTTTCCCTCTTAGTGTGTTTAGCATTCTATGTACACTCATTTCTACAGGAAACAGCAATAATAGTACAAAGCCTCTTTTAAAAATCACCTGTTCACTTAATTTATAGCAGTGTCAGAAAGCAGTTCAGGAAGGCAGTCCTGTTTAGTAAGTGAGTGTTGACTCTGAGGAGCATGAAGGAACAAGGGAGACAGAAAATGATAAGGAATACTTTTCAGTATGATTAGCACAGCTCACGCTGGGCATGCACTTGGTAGAGAACTTTGCTGTTGACACTTAGTCTAGTTCATGATCCTGTATTGGTGGTAGATTTTTTCTTAAACACAGTAAGATATAAACAAACATGCTCATGAAAAGGATTCTGCCAGTGTGGTCAATCAGAGATATCAATAGCATTCTGTTGAATTCTTCTAACCTTCCAAGGTCACTTTACATGGTTTTAACCTGACAGTTTGAGCATCTCTTTCAGAAAAAAAAAAAAAAAATCACTTGTTAAGCAATGTGGCAGGTGTGTTCCCAGCAGCATGACAACAGTTCTGTTTTTGTTGCAGGTTCCATCTGGCTTGTTCATACCTAGTATGGCAATTGGAGCAATAGCAGGAAGGATTGTAGGAATTGCAGTAGAGCAGCTGGCTTACTACCATCATGACTGGTTCATTTTCAAGGAGTGGTGTGAAGTTGGAGCTGACTGTATTACCCCTGGTCTTTATGCCATGGTTGGTGCTGCTGCATGTTTAGGTAAATAAAATAAAACAAATTAATATTTGCTTCATATAGCAAAATAGTTATTAAAAATGAAAGGAGATATAAACTTGTGCAGTTTTGGAACACCTGTTTTATAGGGTCTTCCCTCCAGACTAATACATTCACATCTCTACATAAGACCCTCAAATCCTTGTGATCTGTTGAATACTGTGAAATCTAAATTGATGAGAAACAGGAAAATTTTACTAGTGTTTGCTTTCTCTTTTTGGTGTCAAGAGATGTCATTACTACATTGGTTAGAAAAATCAGTTCTTTGAAATGTATGAAGTAGAGCATTTACAGTGTCAAATACAGTTAAAATTATTAGAAGGAAATGGTGTGATGAGCTGCCACATCTACATGAATTGCAAAAATTGTTCTTGAAATTCATAATCCAAACAAAAGTTTTAGAAGTGTCTAAGGTATTTTAACAAGTCTAATTGTTGAAAATCATCCTCATGGAAAGAGGCTTAAGTTGGGCACCTAAAGTTGTCCTCATTTACAACTTGGTGGCTGTAGAAATTAAACGTAAAAGCTGTTTGTACAGATTCTGCAAGAAATAGACCATTTCTTTTAAGGAAAAGTGTGTTTGGGCAATCAAACTAGTGAAACAAATTTGAGTTTTGGAGAGGTTGTTTTGGTTTTTAATAGTGCATACTGAATCACTCTTGAATGCATTGAAAGACAGTTCATATTCTTTCACTGAATGAGGATATCGCATCAGAAACATTAGCAGAAAAAAATGATTTTAAATAGTAACGAAAGAGAAATATAATCCCTTTCTTCTGTTGTCCAAGAAAGAGATTTCTTTTCATCAGATCATAGTTCTGGTTAGTTTTTATGATTAAGCAACAGCATTAAATCATAATCCTTTGGACAACATAGCTGTTGATTTGCTGCCTGTGATTTTTTTGGATTAGTTCCATTCTTTTTTCAATTTCTTATTTTACTGGATTTCCTTGCATTTCACAGTACTTTTAACCCTGATGTGGTATGGAGATATACACAGTTTTGTTCTTAGTTTACATTAAATAACTGTACATATTTTCCAATTCCCTTTATTACCTCCCTTTCTATGAATTTTCCCTAAAACTCTCTTTTTCACTTCTAGAAGTTTTGCATTAATTTTCTCTATCTGCTTCTGTTGGTATTACACAGAAGGATGTTTGTCAGATGACCTTCCTTTCAAAGTTATGTTTGTATGTCTCAATAGGAAGGCAGAAAATTCTAAAATCATTGTTATCTGATACTCCAGTGTTACTGCTATCATTTTCCTTGCAGGCGGTGTGACAAGGATGACTGTGTCCCTGGTAGTTATTGTCTTTGAGCTGACAGGAGGGCTGGAATATATTGTGCCCCTAATGGCTGCAGTCATGACCAGTAAGTGGGTAGGAGATGCCTTTGGTAGGGAAGGCATCTATGAAGCACACATCCGACTGAATGGGTATCCTTTCTTGGATGCAAAGGAAGAATTCACTCACACAACACTGGCTGCTGATGTGATGAGACCTCGGAGAAGCGACCCGCCTTTGGCAGTTCTGACACAGGATAACATGACTGTCGAAGACATAGAGAACTTGATCAACGAAACCAGCTATAATGGTTTTCCTGTTATTATGTCAAAGGAATCGCAGAGACTTGTGGGTTTTGCTCTAAGAAGAGATTTAACTATTGCAATAGGTAATTAACTTTCAGTGCTGCATTATTATATATGCCAATTTAAATGGTTTTATATTATTTTAAATTTAAAATAGAATTTACTCCAGGTTGATTTAAGTATATGATAATATATCTTCAGTAGCAGGCTCTGAAAATCCTCTTATCTTTGTTTCTGTTGTAAAAAAAAAAAAGTTGTCATACTCAAGTAAGTCAAAACATTATCTAACCTGGTATTTTTTAGTTTTTTGAGGCTTTTGATAGTATCTCATTTCCTCAAGTAATGCTATACTAACATTCTTCAAAACTGAGTAATTCTCATTTTTGACCAGCAGTATTCTGTGAGAATTACTGTCCAAGTAATTTTTAAACGTGTATCCTACTTCTTTCTGACAGTGTGTTATTTACTTTTTTTATAACAACCAAGGTTGTATTATGAAGAGATAAGTGCAATATTAATTATTGTAGGTTTATGTTTTTCAAACTGTTTGTGTAATGGGAAGTTTGTCCCTGGGCACATGAGCACACAAGCCCTGTTTGGGACATCTCTTTCTGCGTGAGTATTAGTGCTTGTGTGATACTTGGGACAATGCTTTGTGCACTGGCAAGAAACCACATAACCAAAGGAAGAAACACACTGTTATGTAAGAAAATGTTACAAAACTGTAACATTTAGTGCATAAAATAAGTGATGGAAGTTGCATCTTAAACTGCTATTTTTTTTTTATACATACCTCTTAAGCAAAGACACTTGAGAAAGGGACAGAAGTCTCCAGCAACTTTTTTAAAGCATCTTTTATGAACATAACGCTGTTTATTTCAGTCAGATTTTTGCCTGTGCTTTTACTACTGTGTATACCATGGTATTACATTACGTAGGATGTATATGAATGTACAAAACTTGGAAATTATTGCTGACACCATACTGGTTTAAATTTGCATTTACTTGGGTAAATGGGGGAACAGCAGAACATTCTTCTTAGAATACACTTTCACAGATAAGACTCGTCTCAGCTGCTGAGATCATACAGTGAAAGTTGCTTAGTCTTGGGTTGTGTCTGTCTTAAGAGTTATTGTGCCCTGGCAGCCAGGAGAGCCAAGTGCGTCCTGGGGCGCATCAGGCACAGCATCACCAGCTGGACAGGGGATTGTCCTGCTCTGCTCTGCACTGGGGCAGCCTCACCTCAAGTCCTGTGGACAGTTTTGGCTGCCAGATTATCAGAGGGTTATTTAGAGATCATCCAAAGGAGGGCCACAAAGATGGTGAAGGGCCTTAAGGGGAAGCCGTATGAGGAGCAGCTGAGGTCACTTGCTCATTTCAGCCTGGAGGAGACTGAGGGGGAACCTCACTGCAGTTACAACTTCTTCATGAGGGGAAGAGGAGGGGCAGGCACTGGTCTCTTCTCTGTGGTGCTCTCTGACAAGACCTGAGGGAATGGCCTGAAGTTGTGTCAAAGAGGTTTAGGTTGGATATTAGGAAAAGGTTCAGGGGGCTGACTTTTTCTGGCTGTTACTTCAGGAGCCGAGTATGTTATTTTTTAGCCTTGCCACCTCTTTATAGTAAATAAAGGTACTTATTGGAGTGAGAAATTAGTTGAATAATGACTAAAGCTGAATGGCAAATGACTTTTGTGGGTTTTGCACAACCACTTCCTGGGAATAAAGCAGTGGCTATGGAAACATATGCGAGGGCCTGGTAGTGTTGATTGAGCTGTCTGTCTGCACTAACATCTTACTCCAAGAATGTAAATTCTTCCTCCTTTGCTGTTTTTCCCCCTTCCCTGTCTTTCCTAAAGAAAGTGCTAGAAAGAAGCAAGAGGGGATTGTTGGCAGTTCCAGGGTATGTTTTGCCCAGCATACCCCATCGCTTCCAGCAGAAAGCCCTCGACCTTTGAAGCTCCGAAGCATACTTGATATGAGCCCTTTCACCGTGACAGACCACACACCAATGGAAATAGTGGTGGATATTTTCCGGAAGCTGGGTCTGAGGCAGTGCCTTGTAACACACAATGGGTGAGTAAAGTGGCAGCAATGCTGTGCATTTTAAGATACAGTAATTTTCACTTCCAGGATCAGAATATTTGAACCAGGATATACACCAGGATCATGGTATTTGAACCCGTAAGTTTGGTTTTGCAGCTGAGGATCCCAGCTGTTTATTAAGAACATGCTGTGCTACAGCACCTCTCTCTGAAATTCTTACGCCTTCCTTGTATTCCGAGTAAGCCGGCAGATGATTTCACTCATTTTATGATGTTCTGTTAAAAATTTACTGCCATTCAGCAAGCTTGGTCTGTGCAACTTACTTGGGGAGGAGATACAATTTGTCTTGCAGAAATTTAGTCTTGTGCGCTGCACAGTCTAAGGGCTGTATTTCCCGGTTATTATCTATGTTCTGGCAACATGCAATGTATCAGCAGTTACTGAACATCTACAAGTACTGGGTTCATAAAGAGTAAAGGAGAAAATGATCCAGTCAGTATCTCTTCTTCTGGAGTCTAGTGATGGCGATTACCACCAAGCTTTTTGTTTTTGGAATACTAACAACTAAAGTGCTGCTAGTTCTGGAACTTCAATCTGCAACTTTTGTTTCTACAATTCAAAATATTTCAGGAAAGTGATTTTAAGATTTAGAATGTTTGCAAATGAGACTGTTGGGAGCTGTCCTGTGATTATCTACTAAATAAATCAGCCCTCAGCATGGAAACTAAATGTTCACTGTAATTGCCTCTTGTCTAAACTGCTCCTTGTTTTTTTTTACATGATCTTTTTCTGTGCAGCTGTTCATTTAACATTCTGCTTTCCTGTATCTCTTGCATTAAACACTTGACATGCAACATCAAAGCTCCTACCACCATAGTATCTTGCTTTCCCTTTAGCATGTGTTTTAAGGCACCTGGGGAGGGAAATTTTGTCTGCTCATCACATGTTTAGGATTGATCAATGTCCTTGAGACAAGAAATCTGAAAATGACTGGGACTTTCTTAGTTTCTCTGTGGGCAAAAGGACTGCTGCTATGTGTGGCAAATGTTTAAATATTTCATTGGTTTCCAAGTTGGGGTTTTTTTTCAGACGTATTTAAAACAAATTTATTTAAATGTTCTCCTGCCTCTTTTTTGGTTTTTTTCTTCACTGCATCTCTGTATGGAATTGCAGGTAGTATTTCCAGAAGCCTTTCTCTGGTAGGGAAAGGACATAATGATCTGACACTTAGAAGTTAGTGTGGGCATGCAGTTACTCTTGTTTTGGGGAGGGAAATTGGAATGGATGGAACTTCACTGAAAAATATTACTTTTTTTTTTTTTTCATAGTTTCTGTTGTGATTGAGTGCTCAAACATTGATGTTGATGCTAAAATCTTCTCTAAAGAAAGCTTGATTGTGCAAAGCTATGTCAAGCTCTACTATAAACTTTTAACTATTTTTTTATAAAGTAGCAGGAGGTATGGATGGCTTTAATAATTATTTTATCCTACTTCATTTTACAAATTTTTGACATTCCACAAGCACACTGTCCATTACAAGAAGAGCAGATCATCAATACTAGTACTGGTGGTGTTTAGCCATGGCATATAGCCTTGTGGATCTCAAGGACTAATTTCTATTTTGACTGGCATCAATCTGAATATATCTGTTTAAAGACTTGCATCAACATACTGGTTCCAATCCAGATTGGATTGTACAGAACTTGGTGCAGATGACAGACAGAAGACTGAGCCTTACTCCTCCAAATTTATACCAGTATATCCATTCCAGGGAGTTGCTCTTGATTTGTCCTGCCATGAACAACAGATTTGTCTGAATTTGTCTAAGGACACCAGACAGCCCAGCTCTATAGGGCAGCTTTGAACCTCAGCTGCTATGTCTTTACACAGTTATTACTTTGTTCATCAACTGTGGCTTGTTAAAATGTGAATAATTATCGGTATGTGTGAGGAGAAAAAACTCTTAAACAAAGGAAATACGAAGTAGATTTTAGTTTTTGTGCCTTTAAAACACACAAATATGTGAATTTAGGGTGAAGGGATAAAGTTTGCTACCCTGATGTGTACCTGATATGGGAAACATACTGCTCTGGGATGGCTGAAGAGCCAATTGTGTTCAGCATTTTGGGAGAAAAAGGAAAGAAAGCAAAATATGGGAAAGGTTACTGACTTTCAAATAAATTCTCATTTAATTATCTCATTAGCTCTCCTGCAACCATTCTTTTTCTTTTTTTCTGTTTTTTTTCTGTGTTTCTTTTGTTTGTTTGTTTATTTGCTCTAATCCTTTTTTATTATGATTAGAACTTTTTTTTTAATTTGATTTCACACCCAGTTATTAGCATAACATAATCTGTTGCAGGATTGTCTTGGGGATCATCACAAAGAAGAACATATTAGAGCATCTCGAGCAACTAAAGCATCACGTCGAACCCTTGGTGATTAGATATATCAGATCTCATAATTAGACACATTAGAAGTCAGGAAGCATGAAACTTGTGAACTGTTCAGGGCTTTTATGACATCGGCTGAACACTGAAATCTTCTTATGCTCAAAATTTGTATTAAACATAACAAAATCCTTTTGTAGAAATGAAGCTGTAAATGTGAACATACTGTTAGTCACAACATTAAAGGAAAGTAAACAGTGAACTTTCTGATACTTGTGTTGAGATCACATTGATCCAGCTGGTTGATCTCTAGAATTCCCCTGGTGGGAAGGCACGCAGCTAGGAATACTTTTTCTCTACCTAAGGCAAATTAAAATTTTCATATATGCTAATTTCTTTTTTTTATTTGGACAGCTTTAAATAGCTGTTAAATAGAAAAGTATCACATCTTTTGAGAAGCAAATATAAGCATGTTTTAAATGCATCATTAGATTCCCTTTTATCAACATGATTTTTAAAAAATACTATTTAGAAAAAAAATTGCTGAGGTCTGATTTAGCAAAATTAGATTTTATGTATGTGATTCTGCCGCTGTTACCTGCAGCAGTCAGTGTACTCCTTTACAAAATGTGCAGTGATACCAGCCACCAAGTGGCCTGCTACTGTGTTGACTGTTGACTTTAGAATCTAGATATGGTTTTAACCATGATGTTGTGAACTAACCCCTTAGATAGGTGGTACACTTTGTCTTAATTTGGACATGGGTTGCTAGTTCCATGTCCACTAAACATACCCGCCACATTTAGCTGCTATTGTGAAAAACATGCTAATTATATTCTCATTTATGCTAATATTTCACAAGTATTTCATGCATCCTTCAATAAGACAAATTGAAATGTACTAACCAGAATAACAAGGGCAGCAGCTCATTCATTCTGCTCTTTGCTTCTCTTGTGATATTATCCTTTTGGACAGTCTCACTCTATTTGATGTTTCACAGTTGTAGTTTTAAAAGATCCTGTCATAAGAGCACAGTATCTAAATTGGAAAATTAAAATTTTACTATTCACAGTTTTTTTCTAGAGCCGTGAACTCTAAAAACTAATTAAGTGTTGTTTATTATACAAAAGTTTCACGGCCAGTACAGTGTGCTCCTATGAATACATTCAATCTGAGTCAGTGTGTCAGACTGGAAGGATCCTTCTGGTTTAAAAAAGGAGGGGAGTTTGATTTGCTTGATTTGGGGCCATCAAACGGTACATCACTTCTGATGGCTAGGTTGGAACATGCGTCCCTTATGAAATGGGATCACTGTCACTTCTTTTTCATACCTCTCTTTTCTTTGTCCCTCTTTGTTACTTTTTTGTTGGCATATGCTAATCAAAATTTGATTTTTGTAGAAACAAAAAGTTAAATAAAAATTGTGATGGGCTCTACTTGTATGACTTGTATTTCATTAAAATGGACTACAGCTGTCAGAGACCATCTGATACGGTGTCTCAGCATTGCTGTGTTTTATCAAACCGGTGGTTCCTCAACATTTTGATAAATAAAATGTTTCTGTTTAAATAAGAAAATCAGGCTGTTTACTTTTGCTCTATTCCTGTCAACAAAAAGGACTTGGCTACAGATGTGTTCCGCTTTGTTATTTTCCTGCTTGGATTAATATCAATCTTCCGTTTATCCTTTTCAGGCGCCTCCTTGGCATTATAACAAAAAAAGATATCCTCCGTCATATGGCCCAGACGGCAAACCAAGACCCCGCCTCCATAATGTTCAACTGAAACCTATAGCTGAGGAGAGAGAGGAAACGGAAGAGGAGGTTCATTTGTTGAATAGCACAACACTTTAGTCTGGGGAAAACTTCTAAAATCAGAGACGAGCTGGGTTTTTACATAACAGTGCTGCTGGCAATCAGGAGTCAGTCTGGGGGAGCATGTGGCCAGGAAGAAGGCTGATGGGAGTGTGGGAAGGGGGAGCTGCTGTCCTGCACTGGATGCGTCCCGAGACATCAGGTCTGCCATGATAGTGCAGTGGGTGAGCCGTGCAAAGTGGTGCCATTCTCCAGCCCAGCCTGGTACTTCAGCATTGAAGAGATGTGTTATTAATCCCTGTTTCTGGAGGGATCATTCTGAATTGAGCCATCTTGTGGAGACTGAAAGGTCTTGCCCTTTTTACCATTGAAAACTGTTGTGTTAACTCATGAAACGTATTAACTATTACTCGTCACCTTTCTACATTCCAGAAGAGCTTTATTTCTCTCTCTCCTGAGCCGTAACAAAGTCTCTTTAAAATTGGTGTGCCCTTTTGAAGCAGTTGTTTCTCATATTGAGATGTACTGTGAGTTACTGAGGTGTGATCACAAGAAGGGAGGTTTTCTTGTGCCATTAAATGTGTAAGTTTGTACATCACGAAATGCTTGGGGCAGTGCAGATCCACTGCAACAAAACCAGATTGATCAGGTAATACTTTGCGAGAACCATGCGCGACTTCTTTCAACCCGTGTGCTGTCATGATATGAGAAAACTAAAATCAGATGAAACCAGTATTTTAGAGAAAAATACTGGTTTTGCTGCAGAAAATATCAATAATGTGACCTGGTCTTATGCAATTTTTGTATTATTGAACACACTATGATATATACCAATGTTGTGCAGTATAAGAAAAAATACTGCTATTCTACTAGTTTAAGAGCTGGAACAATTCTGTATACGTGTATCTGGTAAAAAATGCATGCTTCAACACTGGAGATCTTTTTCCCCCCTGTAAAATTTGAGAATGGTCATTTTTATTTTTTCTTCTTCACAAAAGACGCTCCACTGCTGACATGGTAGGAAGAAATGTAACTCATAATTTGCACTAAATGTATATTATTTTTCTTGAAGTTTTACCATTCTTTATTTATATTTGTATGGATTAAAAAATCTATTAAATATGAATCAGTTAATATCTCACATAACTAATGACCTTTTTAATGTGATTTTATAGAATAATTCATAATCCTCTGCAAGTAATGGAGGATTAGCAAATGTTTACAACTAGATGAAGGGTTTCAAGAAAATGGCTTCTTTATGATCCAGCATACATACAAGATCATTTTCAAATGTAACTTTCACTGCCGTTACCTTGGATTTCCTTTTTTCTTTACTAGCAGATAACTGGAACAGTAATAGTAGGGCTTCATTTAAAAAAATAAAAACCTGCAGGGTTTTAAAAGTAATAGGAGAAAACAACTATTAGATTGCTTTTGACTCTTCTTTTCTATAGTCACACCTGAGCAGCAGGGCAGAATTGAATCCAGTACTTGAAACTTTGGCAGGACTTTAAAATTCAGCAGCAACACACACACACACACTTGGAGGTGAACTGACAGACCCCTAACTTCATTATAGGACATTGTTTTGTTTCCTATTCATTTTATCAGACCATCACCAGAACTGCATGCAGAGGAAAAATGACAATATGCTATAAGACTAAATTAGGGAGGAAAAAAAATTAGGAAATCCGGCTGACAAAAATCATGTTTTGTAATATGAGGTTGGATAAAATTTCTGTCTTTCAACAATTATGCTCACAAGACTGCAAAAATGGCAAGAATATAAACACTAAAAGTCTAACATAATTTCAATATCTCTAAGGCATTCATCACAATTACCTCAAACATCTTTATTCACAGAGTACTCAGTATGGTTTTATCTTAAGTACAATAACAGTGAACCAAAATTCTGGCATTTTTGGTGAGTTGCACAAAAATGGCTGTGCTTAGGTTAAGTGCACTGTTGAATTTTGACTGATTTTTCTTAGTAAAAAACTGCCATCTACATTTTATCATCTCAGCTCTAGCAGCAACTGGAACGGGTAGAAAGTGAAATGTGCCAGCGAGATCACAGTAATCAGGCCCTGTATTTAAAACAGGTTTGGAAATGAAACAGGGAATTGGGCTATGCAAAAATGGGAGCATGGCAACAACCAGCTGTACTCTTCCATGTGAAGTCAGTGCTAGTTGTTAAAAATTGCTCTGTTACATTGCATAAGCCTGAAGAAGAGGAAACTTCACAAAGAGCAGGATTTGGCCCATTTACAGAAGGCAGGAAGTTGTCTGTGCCACTGATTTCTGTTGTCTGATTTTTTTTCTACTGTGGAAGAATACAAACTCACTGCACATACAAAAATCACTTTAAAATCTCTGCCGTGTCTGACATTGTAAAACACTGCTGTGTGTACTGTATTGCACCTAATTCTAGAGACTGCTGTCTGAATTAAAATACAGTTCACACTCCTGCTGTGTTTCATTTCTGTGTGAATCCTGAGTGCTGCACATAAATTGTGCATCTCTGTTTACTCTTCTTAATCTGCAAAGCTTTCCCTGTTGACATTTAAAATGTCTTCTGGTAAACATACAGTAGAGTTCTGTTAATGAAATATGTGTGCCTGTGCTGTGCAACAAAAAATTTCTAACGTTAAACTTGCAGCGCCTTACTCAAGTTACTAATTTAAAAAGAAAATAAAAAAGGGTGGTGGATGGGAGGGGGAAGTGTCAGCATTTTCTTATTTTTTAAATCATTCAGATACTGGTTCATGAACAATGCATTCTTTGTTAATCTGTGATGTTGCCTAGAGCTGTATTTAATATTGATCTTAATGTTTTTATTTATAATAGTGTGGTAGAACTGCATATCATTACAGTAAAAGTTCTCATTACTGTGATGATTTAATCAAGCATTAAAAACTTCTGTATGACCATTTATTGTTCTGTCATCTTTTCTCATTCTTTTCACAAACAAGATTTGTGTTGATTTTTGCATTTATTTTCCCTGAGAGAAAAAAACAGCTAGGAATTTTACATACAACACCAGTAAGATTTGATGAAAAGAAGGGAGTTTAGGAGATGCAGTATTTGCATTGCCTAGCACTTGGCTATAAATCAGTAGCCAAATCAATTCCATCAAACCCATCTGCCTTACGTGGGGTATTTTTCCAAAATAAAAATTTACCTATAGAATTAAAGCAGAATCTTTTTGATTTAAGATAGCTGAAAGTGGATGATCCTTTATTATCTAAAAACCATCTGTTGATTATGTACACATCATAGAATGGCCTGGGTTGGAAGAGACCTTAAAGATCACCTTGTTCCAACCCTCCTGTCATGGGCAGGGACACCTTCCACTACACCAGGAGGTTGCTCAGAGCCCCATCCATTGACCACTTCAAGGGATGGGCATCTACCTCCCCTCTGCGTGACCCATTTCAGTATTTCACCACTGATAATAAAAAATGTCTTCCCCCTGTCTAGTCTGAATCTACTCTTTTTTTAGTTAAAACCATTACTCCTTGTCCTAGTGGAGCAGGCCCTGCTGAAAATTCTGTCCCAGTCATTTTGTAGCTGCTGTAACAGATTTCCTTCTCCATCAGGGGTTAATACATGAATATGGATGTCCAGTCTCAGGTCCTCATTTTTGCAGATCTAAGTTCATATTTAAGTAAGTTAAAAAGTTGAATTTTTAAGGCCTCCTTCAATGCAGACCTTTCCATGATTCTACTTTTTTAGTACCTGTATGATTTGCAGGGCATTAATATAAACGGCTCCTGTACTTGAAACATAAAGAGGAAAATGAGATGGAAAGTACCTGTTTCTTTCAATGTACAAACCAAAACTCTAGGCCTATGAATGAGTGTGTGTATGTTTGTGCTTGAATGATTGGAACATTAATATGCTGACTGAAAGGGCTGAAGTTGTCAAATTTACACAAGTAGCTGTGGCATGTGATTACCTTATGCATTTGAAACTCAATACTTTTGCAGCACTAACCTACATTGCACCTCCAATGCTCCCTTCTACCATAAAGTAACAGAACTGGCAATCCTTTGCCTAAAAGAGTAGGAATGACTTACATTTGAGCATGGTGCTAGTGGCCTATAATCTTTATCTAGTAATTAGTATTGCTGTCGTTAGCACTGATGTGAATTGCTACCATGGAAGTCAAGTCATTGGATGGTGGCAAGGCTGTTGAGTAAGGGCCAGTGTTATTTTCCATTGTTTCCCGACTGTTACTTTAATCAATTGCCTGAGACTAAACCTCCAAGTGCAATACACCAAGAACACAGAACTAAAGGCCAAGAGCCTTGAAAACAATTAATTTGCACCTTGTAACAAAAGACTTAGGTTTAATTTTTACATGTTTAAAACTGGAGATGGCTTCTTCTGATTAGCAAGGTAGCAGCCGCAGTGGAATTCCCCAATTTCTCTTGTAATGTCAGCATTTCCTTCATCCCATTAGTTTCCTCCCACCCGAGCCAGCTCCAGCAACACAGGAGCAGGGATAATGCTTTGCCACAGAAGGGAAGGCTGCAGTAAGGGAATGCTTTACCTGAAGGGTGGCACACAACTGGGGAAACTCAGAGGGGCAGAACCATCACGGGAAGCAGGGACGCGGGGCTCGCTTCGCGGATGGCACAGGCGGGCGGTGACCCAGTCACAGCGGCCCAGCCCTGCCGCGAGTCCCTGGCGCGGTGCCCGCAGGTGCTCCAAGCAACGCTGGGCCCCTGGCGGCGCGCCCTTCCCGCGCTTCCTTAGAGCACCAGCCGCGGCCCAGGCTCGCTCCCCGCGGTCCGCAGGGCAGGGCCAGGCGGGCGGGCCAGCGCCACAGCCCCGCCCGAGGGCAGCTCCGCCCCGCAGCGCCTCAGCCCCGCTCCCCGTCCCGGGCCCGCCGTGCGCACCCAGCACCGGGAAGCAGCGCGTTCCTTAGAAAACCTTTACTGACCGCAGGGGACACCGCCACCGAGTACAAAAAGACACACAGACACACAAAGACAAGCCCGGTCCCGGGCGTGCAGAGCCGCCCCCCAGCTGCAGCCCCCGGCTCAGGGCGCCAGCTGATCCAGGTCCTCCTCCCGCCGGTTGCCCAGGTGCTGCTCGATGATTTCCGCAAAGAGGTTCCTCTTCAGCAGGGTGTAAGCCAGGGGCAGCAGCTGGCCCACCGTCTTGTGGAAGTACTGCGGGAGAGAAGGGAAAACAAGAGCCACCCTCGGCCTCAGTGGCTTTGTTAATTCCAGGAGCAGGCCCACCTCCTGGCTCTGCCCCATTCGCACTGCGCCTTTCAACCCCTCCCCAGGTGGCTGAGCACATCCTCATGCTACACCTGTGACAGCCACAGCAAGGGCGGGCAGCGTGCCCGAGCTGCCGCAGTGAGAGAGAGAAATCGAGTGTAAGCAGTGCAAGAGATGATGGCCCCACTCACTACAGCATCCCAAGCTGCAGCTTGCAGGTAAAGTCCCCTATCCTGTCACAGTCCCATGTCTCATCCCACCCCGCAGTTCGAGGGGATTACAGTGTACTTACAGTAACCATTTAAGCACTTCAAATGTGTAAACATCAGAGCATATTTAGCATCTGCAATCATTATTGTACATGTAAGTCCATTGTATCTCTCAAACGAAGGGGACAAGATGTAAGTTCTTTTCTATGCCTTGGGCTACAGATAGTGTCACTGTTTCTCTGGCTCTGTAAGCAAAGGGGCAGGAAGGCTCCAGTCAGAGTTGGAAAATAGCTCCAAGTAAGAGCTCCAAGACAGGCAGGGACCTAACTGAGCAAGACGTACGTGTGAAGCCACTATATCTTCTGTTTACTAAACTAGAAATGAAGGTTTCTAAACTCTAGAAAACAGCTGCAAAGTTACAGGTGTTTCAAGCTGCAGCATAAAACAGACAAGACACACAACAGTAATGTAAACACAATTTTTCACTGCAGGACTTTGTCAGTGCTTAGTCTCATGTGCTGAGAAGCACAAAGCATGGAAGATGAGTATTTGCCTCCACCTACTCAAGAAAAATTGGAGGAACCATTTCCTTCACTGCCCTTCCAGTTGTAGGAAGGATTTAAGCAGCTGAAGCAGCCTAGTCTCTGGAAGAAGGGTTCTAAATGAGCAGGATACCAAAGGAAAAGACCACATGTTTTCAGATGCTGTGTGGAACTTAAGAGAGAGAGCAGGGCATGAAATCTAAGAAACACATTAGCAATTTAACAGTGTTTGGCAAGAGCAGTCAGTTTTCGTACATTAAAAATGGCTAAATATTTTAACCACTGTTCAGCATAGCTCTTTTGGGCTGACATTTAGTATTGAAAACCTGATCTTTCCCATATTTTGGAGCACCACCTGGCCAATCCTAATTTTGCTAGAAGTAGCTGTTTTGCAGGGGTGTTTCTATGATGATCCACTCCTATTAGGTTGATGCTGAAACTTCATGTGTTATTTTCTAGCCATAGACTAGGGGCATTACAGCCATGACCCTTTTCATCAACAGGCCAGTAGCTAATTCAGAACAAAAATCATTAATATGATTTTTATATGTAATAAGTGCTATTAATTCTATCCCCTTACTGATGATATTCACTGTTAGAGAACTAGAGAAGAGACTCTAGGTGGGAGGTGTCCTATGCAGCACAGCCAGGCAGATGACCTGGGTTCACATTCTTCCAGCTGGGGTTACTACAAACATCAGCTGTTTCTTGATCTGGTTGAATATGGGTGCCTATACAAGCAGCTGGGGACAGGGAACTCCGCTATTCACTGCATTTGATCAGGCACTTTACACTCTGCTTCTGGACTGCAAGACTGGGCTTTCATACACACAATTTTAAATTCAACGTGGAATGATGTTGTGTGACTTTTTAACAGTCTTCATGAATTAAGGATATTCTTGTAGACCTCTCCGATTCCAAGGGATACTTAATCTACAGCAGAACCTCTAGCCCATGTAAAAAATAATGCATAATTTTGTGAAGTATGATTGTTGTAGTACTCACATGTGATCCATAGCAAAACAAGTCCATGCCCAGTTCATACCCCATTCCATAGTCACATTCATCATTAGCAAATTGAACAAAGGTCAGCATTTCTTGAATGGGTGCAAAGGCCTTCACTCTCTCCTCATCAGTTGGAGCATCAACAATGGCCTTGCAAATTTTTTTAAGATTAGCTGCAAAAAACCAACAGCAGATGTTTAAATAAAGAAATTTAATATTGCACAAAAGTATTCTGTGGCAAAACTATACCCATGTGTCACACTTACATGTAAGGGAAGTGGGCACACCCTGAATTACTGGTGAAGCTTCTCCCTTTCCTTGGAAGCTCATTCTTGCCCCACACCAATCCCTCTCAGTTCCTCACAAAGGGAGACAAGCACTTGTGTGATGAAATTGCATCAAGGAACTGATTCTGGTTAAAATAACACTGGGAGAGGAGGGTGGATAAGAGATAAACCCACACATCCCTAAATGTAGATCAGCTTTCTGGATCTACTTCCTGCATGGCTTTGACATGATACAATACAAATACAGACAATACAAAAGAAAAGGTCATCTAAACTACTACTTCAGGCATTATTTTCTCACATTTAGCATGTTTCATTGAGTTTCATCTGGTTCCTTTAAAGACAATACTTTGAGGTTAAGTGTGATGGTTAGGTCTTCTAGGTTTTACTGCCACCACTCAAGTTTTTCAAGCAGAAAATATGAATGCAGTTTGTTTTTTACTGAGGGTTGTTTACTTCAAAAAAGCAGAAGGACATAGTAAACAAGATGCTTACCATTTGTTTCAGGAAGTTCTCTGTATCCAACATCATTTTTGTCTACGGGGACGACTAGGCCTGCTCCATGAAATGCTTTGGTCACCACCTGAGTAAGACACAGAAAATGGAACACAACACCATAAGTCAGTACTGTGACTTCAAAATAACTCACCTCATTAAACACTAACACCTGACTGCTGGCAGTAAAACCTAATATGGTGTCCAGGATATCAACTTAGTTTCAAATTATATTGCAGTTAATTTCAAGTATTGAAGTTTGAAACAACTGGAAACTCCATTTCAGTCAAATTCCAAAATCTAGATACCCATGTAGTCACTTCTGTTGCACTGTATCACATTTGTTTAGTCCCCCTCCTACCATAATTATTTTTGACAGGTATGCAAAAAACCATTTATTATCATCCATATCATCCTCATAGGTCCTGTTTTTAACAAATCCAACTCAACTATTTAAAACAATCTTCCATTTAAATCAGTTTTCCCCATGCCCTCTATTTCAGTTTTTACACTACTATGCTTACTGGGTTTTTTTGGTGGTGGTTTGTTCCTTTTGTTTTGTTTTTAATTGAATGCCAAGCTATGATTTACAAGAGTAAGCTGTTTTTATTAAATCCAACGTTTTTGGAACACTCTTGTAGCAATCTTCCCTCTCTTGAAGTTTTACAGAGAGCTGATTACCTCTGGAAATTCCTAATGAAGAATCCTTACTGACTAGAAGGATGAAAAAACACAAACAGGAAGTAAATGAAAAAATTGAACAGAACTTAGTTCTCTCCAGTAGATGAGGAAAGTCATACTTTCTTATCTCTCTGTTTCATCTTCGGGGTTTTTTGTTCCAGAGAATAACCCAGTTCTTTAGCTGTTCTTGTTAGCTTTTCATCTATGTCTTTCAAAGCAGCATTTTTCTTTTTATCAGCCACTTCCTTAAGTTTTTTTGACAAAAGTAATCTGCAAACAGATGAAACATGTCAAGAAAACAAAAAAAAAAAATAGCCTTTTAAACATTAAACCTCTAGATGTTAACAACTTAGATTAGCAGTCCTGTGTTTATTTATACAGAGACTTGAAAATGCAAGCCTCTTAACAAGAGGAAAGAAAATAGTTTGGCACAAGTAGTACTTGGGCTTTTCTTATCTGTACCTGCATTACAATCTAGTTTATGCAATCTGCAGGTGCTGAAGGTTCTCCCAGCCTCAGTAACTGTTCATCTTTCTATCTTAAGAATTCAGTTTGCTGTTTCCGTGCCATATACACCATTTGTCATCCAAGTCATGCACACAAATACATATTTATGAGCTTCCCAATGGCACTTTCAAAACAAATGTCCTCGTTTAACTCTGCACTGCACAAAGGTTCTTTTGCAGATGCCATTCTTCAGCCTGCTTTCACTGACTGACACGTGTCTGTCCTTAGAGAGCTTTCCATTTTTAACCAGCAGGGATGAGATCAGTTGTTTACATTCCTGACACAGGAGCATGTAAAGCTCTGTGAATCAGACTGAACTACATATCCATGTCAGTGTTATCCTGCCACTGGGCAGAAATGGTACTTCTTGTAGATATTAATTATTTACAAAAAAATGTATTTTTATGTAGGTAAGAACAAGAGTCAGACACTATTCATCTACTATGATGCTCATATTTCCTTCAGCACTGTTTGAGATGCCCCTTATCTACTAACAAAATTATTTTAACATACCCAGTGGATATTTTTTCCAATTTAGAGCCTGTCACTGCCAATATATATAAGGAATGACATAATTAACACTTATCCTATTTTAGTTCTGAAAGGAAAACACTGTCAAAAAGCCTACAAAGGCTTTTGAGAGAATCTTAAAACTTGCCAGCAGGAGCAGAAAATAAGTGGGGGTTTCTTAAGAAGGACATATAATCATTTAGCCTCATTATTCCACATCCCACCTCCCAATTATCAATTTCTCTCTGTTCTGTTCCTTATAAATAAAAAGTAAATAAGAACCTTACTTGACTGCAGCAAAGACATTATCACCAACTTGTGAAATCGCACAACCCTTCTTAGCTTCATTTGCACCAACCCACACTGGAAGCTCATCTGGCACATCCCTATTGATGAAAAAGTACAAACAAAATAGTCAAACTGTGTTCATTTCTCCTATTTCAAAGTAAAACTAAATTTGTCTCCTCACCATGCTGCCAACTCCTTCAGAAGCCTACCAAGAAATGCCCTTAGATCTAAAGCTCTAAAATCTTACAGCAAGCTTTGAAAAGAGCTTGCATCCATACATGCAAAGAGAATACACATTCCCTTTTGGTAATTTGATTTTCTTCCCAGTACCATGGCAAAAGTTAAAGATTAGTGAGTGAAGGTGCTCTAGATTGCTGGAGGAGGTAGATTAATAAGTATTTACATTTAGTCTTCAACTCCTGTCCTCTGATCTTTTTTTTATTAAAAAGATAAAGCCATGTGTTAATATCCTACTACAAAAAAGAAAGATTCTTGTTTGGCAATAGTGCCTAAGTTATGTTACATGGAGAAAGTGGCCAAAAGCTATGCACAGTTGTAGTGGAGCAAGAGCACACAGGAAATAAAATACCTGAAATATCCCATGTGATACTGTGTTCTGCTATCCCCAACAAGTATAGTCTGAAATTCTGGGGGATCATAGAAGAATCTCCAATGAAGATTGAAGTTCACATCTGTTGATGTTGCTTTTTTGTGTTTTCCAGCAAGAATATCATATGGTCCAACCAGCTTAAGTCCAACACTTGACACAAGTGCATCTGAAAAGCAAACCATGAATCAGGTGCATGTCTAGACCAGGCAGTTCCGATGTTACTCAGGTATCCAAAGTTTCCATAAATTCAGTCAAACACTATTCACCAGACAAGGAAAGCTAAGACATTGTTTTGTCCAGACAGCTTTCATTCAAGAGTTATTACACTTCTAATATAAAGTAGCCAAGTAGCCATCAACAGTCCAACGTCTGGATGGAGATCGGTGATGGGTGGTGTCCCTCAGGGCTCTGTACTGGGACCAGTACTGTTTAATACTGATCTTTATCAATTACACAAGATGGGATCAGCAAACCTCAGCGGATTTGCAGATGACACTCCTGAAGGAGAAGGTGCCATCCCAAGGGACCTGGACAAGCTCAAGAATTGGGCCCTCAAGTTTAACAAGACCAAGTGGAAAGTTCTGCACCTGGGTGCGGGCAGCCCCGGTATCAGCACAGGCTGGGGATGAACAGATGGAGAGCAGCCTGGCCTAGGACTTGGGGGTGTTGGTGGATGAGAGGCTGAACATGACCCAGCCATGGGCAGTCACAGTCCAGAAAGCCAAATGTCATGGGCTGCATCCAAAGCAGCATGGCCAGCAGGGCAGGCAGGGGATTCTGCCCCTCTGCTCTGTTCAGACACCCCTGCAGTGCTGCATCCAGCTCCAGGGTTGTCAGCACAGCAAGGTCATGGACCTGTTGGAGTGGGTCCACAGCAGCATCATGAAGATGATCAGAGTCCTAGAGCACCTCTCCTATAAACACAGGCTGAAAAGGTTGGGGTTGTTCAGTCTCGAGAAGAAAAGGCTCCAGGCACTTTACTGCAGCCTTTTAGAACTTCAGGTATTGAAGGTAAGGACAAACATTTTAGCAGGGCCTGTAGCAAGAGGACAAGGGGTAATGGGTCTTAACTAAAACAGGGTGGATTCAGACTAAATGTAAGAAAAAAAATGCCTTATGATGCAGGTGGTGAACCACTGGAACAGAAACATGGTGAATGAGCTAGAAACATTTAAGGCTGGGGTGGACTCAGCTCTGAGCAACCTGCCTCTGTTGAAGATGTCCCTGCTCTGTGTAGGGGGTTTGACTAGATCACCTTTAAAGGCCCCTTCCAACCCAAAGCATTCTATGACTCTGAAAGATACTGTCATTTCTAGAGCACACAGGGATGTCACATTCTGTTATATAATAATCTTGAAGAAGTTGAAATCCAGATTTAGTAGTTCTTACACTCAGTTAAAGTCTTTTCAACCTCTCATCCCACCAGAGAAGGCTGGGGGTGCACAAGAAGCTGAGAGGGGATGCAGCTGGGACAGTTGATCCCAACTGACCAAAGGGATATCCCACAGCATATGGCATCATGCTCAGCATGACAGAGACCTGCTTTCTTGGAGATGGCTGAACACCTGCCTGCACACAGGAGGTGGTGAATTAATTCCTTGTTTTGCTCTGCTTGTGGCTTATGCTTTCCCTATTAAACTGTCTTTAGCTCAACCCACACATTTTCTCACTTTGACCCTTGTGATTCTCTCTCCTGTCTCAACAAGGGGGAGAGAGCAAGTGCCTGTGTAGTGCTTAGCTGTTGATTGGGATTAAACCTTGATACATCAGGAAACTTGAGTTCCATACTAAACATTTTAAATGCACCTGCAAGAACAGCAAATTTAGACCACATTTAGTCCCTTTACATTGCACAACTTCAGTAACTGCATCTTAGAAAGCCTGAAGTGTACATCTTGGTGGTTATACCCAGTGCTTTAGTTTACACTCATATAAATATCCTCCATCTCAACTGAAAACTGAAGTTTCATTAAAATGCATCTGATCACCTCCAGTTTGCCTGCCTTCAGGCTTGCTTCTGGGAGTGAAAGTTAGAAGAGGCAAAATTTAAAACCTCACCACTTGGTTTCTCAGGATCTAGCTCCTCACAAAACTTCCAAAACTGGTAGAAGTCCTCAGGCAGTCTAAGCTGATAGCATGCCTCTGCTTCTTGGCAAAGACTGTTGGGATTATCTGCCTGATTTGATCTTCTCTTCTTGACAGCTCCATTTTTTTCACTCTGTAGATTAAAAAACAAACAAACAAAAACAATAAAAACAACAAAAACCCCAAAACAAACAAACAAACAAACCCCAAACAAGCCAAAACAGAGTTAAATTAGTTGCTTTCTACCACCTCTACCAAATGATTCTACAGAACTTTTATAGTAATGGAGGGACAAGGATTAGATAAGTTAGGGCATGTTTTTTAGTTAAAGCAGCATATATACAGCCTAGAACATCTGTTTTGGACAGAACCCATTAAAAGTGCAGTCTGACAAATGTATTAAACATGTCTGAAGTAGAAAACTGTTACTTTGATAATAATGGGTCAATATAATCAACAGGAGCACTTCTGTTTGTTAATTAAGCAAAGGAGCAAGCAATCCCAAAGTTTAATCTAATTCTACACTGTTTCAAAATTACCATTTCGAAGCACACTGCAGACTGCATAGAGCATATTTATACGTTTTGCAGACAGTTGAAAGTAGGAGTACTATTTTGTCATGTCAAATTAAATAATACAGCAAAAATCCTCTGGTCACTACTATTTTAACTACTCTGCTACTCAACATCACGACTACTGCAGTTTTCAGTGCGGCATTTTAGAAGCAGCTTGTGGGTGAAGTTGCGTTTAAAAATGATGCAGCGTGAACTGAAGCAGGCTAAGAAATGATCCATACGGGTACACTGTACTGGAGCAGTAGCCTCAACCATCCCATTCCCACGTAAGTCTCCATGAATTGGTAAGAACCGCTACCCCACCCCCATGCGAAAGAATAATATAGTAATAATAAAATTAATAATAAAAGCAACAAGGTTTCTTTCTTGTTCTAACGACAGAGCAATGCGGTGGACACTCTATCTCTGAAGCAGGGCCGCGGCCAGGTAAGGCGGGTCACTGCGCGTGTCCCCGTTCCCAGCGCGGTCCCTCCGGGATGATGCGGCGGCCGCCGGGCCCAGCGCACCCCGAGCGCGGCGGTCCCCGGGAGACGCCCGGCTGGAGCAGCGGCTGCCGCGCGGGAGAGCGCGGGGCCCTGTGACTCTCCCCAAAGCCACGGAGCGAAACACAACGAGGAGCAAGGAGACAGAGGACCCACGGACACCACGAGGCACCCGCGCCGATGCGGGCCCGCGGCCCTGGGAGGCGGCCGCCCCGCCGCGTCCCCGCCGCCCCACCTGCTCTCCGGCCGGTCCCGCCGCGCCGCGCGGCCTCCGCTTCCCGCCACCTGCCATGCGCTCCCGCCGCCCGCATCCCGCGCGCCCGCCGCCACACGGCGCGCCCGCCGCGCCTGCGCAGCCCCGCGCCAGCGCCGGAGCCGGGCTGGCCCCTGGAGGGGCCGGGAATGTGAGGGACGGGGGCCGCCGGCGCTTCCGGCACAGCGGCCGCGCAGGGGACAGCCATGGGGGGCGAGAAGGAGCGCAGCTCAGCCCGGGGGGCGAATGCGGCTGCTGTGGAGACAAGTCGGGAGCTCAGCGCCATGTTCCCTCAGCGGTAGATACGCCACATAGATACGATTTCGAGGCTGATTTTTTTAAAGCCTGATTACATATACGTGCAAGTTCTTGTCACATGAGTTAGGGTGATATATTGGGATCAGACAGAGGAAGAGATAACCTGAAATGTAATCATCTTCAGAGCGAAAGGCTCAAGAGAGAGAAAGCAGTACAGGTTTTCAGAAAAAAGCCCCCAATCCCTTAATCTTCTGCTTTAGCAATTGACAGCTGCCAGGAATATAAAAGCATCATCACAGTTTCTGTTCAGTGAAAGCACCGAGGCAGCCGTGTGTAACACGCCGCAAGTGGGACACGCTCCTCAGTTAAAGCCGCCCATAATCACATTATGCAACATCCGCTTACGCTGCTCAAGTGCCTTGCATAGGAGAGGGCCTGGAAAACCAGCGGCGCAGGGGGCGGCAGTGGGAAGGTGGTTATACATAAACCGTCCCTTTTTTTGTTTCAGTAAGCGAAATCGCAGTGGGTTTATTTTAAGAAGCATTATGTAGTTAAGCTACGGGAACTGGTGAACTCACAGTGCCTACCAGAAAGGAAGATGCATGTATGGCATAAATAAATACCGTGAGATCTTTTTATCCTGCAGTCTGTTGATGTTGTAAATATTTGCTGTGGTATAGATTGTTAGCTTAGGTCTAGGAATAAAGTGCAGTGCGTTTCCACCGCCTGACAGCTGTACGACTCACACAAAAGCTTGATGACGCTGAGTCAGGCTACAGCATTCACTTTTGAGAGTTACACACAAGTCACAGGAAACTTGATCCTGACTGATGATGGTACTGCCTTGTACATAAAACAGCGAGATTTGCTACGATGTAGATGCAGAACAAAGTCTGCATCAAAGTCTCTTTTTTCAGGTGGAAAATTTGTTGTTTTAATCAGCATACCTGTTGTTGGCTTACCAAAATCCTGCATACACAAGCAAGGAATATTAAATTTCACGTCCAAGCCTTGTTTAAGGATTTACGTTTCATTGCCTGAGGTTAAGCAGAAATGAGGCACAAAAGCTTACTAAAAAACCACAAACCTAATTTTCTTTCTGAAAAGTGTCAAGAGTAACTGGCCTGAGGTTTCTTTGGGAAATGCTTTCTAATATTAGTCTCACTCATAATTTCTAGTATACAAAACCTTAGCCATAGTGGATGCTAGCAGAAACCCAAAGGAAAAGCAAGTAAATAAGGTCAGCATGAAAGCATCTACTTCTGGTTTGGGTCAAGAAGGAAACAGCAGCTTTTCAGTCTTCCACCTTTAAAGAGACTGACTTCTGCCTCTTACAATATTTTGCGTTATAGCATTGAAACAGAAGTAACATAAGCGTGAAGTAAATTTCTAGTGGCCCCATTTTAGATATGCCAATACCTTACAAGGCAGACTTATACTGGAAAGAATACAAACTGACTAGAAAAATACTCCTTAATGTTAGTGCTAGGTGTCTAAAGCCTAACTTGGAGTGATTTTACCGCTGAAGCCTTTACCTACAGCTCATGAGCTTTATTGATCAATCGATTTTTTTTATTCTTTCCTCCACACAAGCTATTAAAGACTCCAAGAACACTTCTCTTCTGGAACAGCCCACAGTTTGGAAATAACCCAGAACAAAAAAAGGCACATAATCTAGGGAGGAGGATACAAAATGCTCTCCATCTGAGAATCCTGGTCTCTCACACTTTCCAAGCAGGTACCCCAGCTACTAGATTATTGGTTAAGGGTACCAGTGCTTGGCCATATTTAGATAAAATGTGGTTTTTAAAATTCTTTTATGTTCGTATGTATATAGTGCAACTCAATCTTATTGTAAGTACCTTCCAAACAATTTTGGAATGAGTACCTCAAAAGAAATAGGTAATGAAATGCCCAGTTACCTCATCCTGTCCTGTCAGGCTTGGAATATGAGGCAGGTAGCTCAGTTCCATTAAGATAATGATGGTGGTTGTGTTCAGAAAAGTAACTTTGTATGGCTGGATAGATAAAAAGAGTATTTTTTAGTTTAGATGTGTCTAGTCCCAGGTGGCAGCTGATGAGGTCTTTTCTAAACAGCAGTTCTGAGCCTAAGTACACACTTTGGATTCAATAAACCCTTTCAGTTTCTCTTCAGTTAAGTCTACCCTCATCAATTCTTCTCTGGAGCATGGAAATAGATTGTGGGGTGTCACTAGAGAGGCCCTTAAACAAGAAACCCTAAGATACTGAATGATTGTTCTGGGCACCATAGTAATTTTTTTCCTCTCTCTGAACAAGTGGTAACTCCCTCTGTATGAGAAGCAAGAACAAATTATTTGGAGGAGGATACAAAGTCCTAGATTTGAGAAGCATATATAATTTGATATCAGTAGTCCTATTTTCATTCATTCTGGTAACTGTGAGGCTGTAACAGAGAAGGCTTTTTACAAAGGATAAATGACTACCACAGAATTCATAAAGCAGTATTTTAAAGCCTCCCCTTCAAGCTAGAAAACACAGCCTCCTGTGTGTGTAGAACCAGACTTCTGAATCAGGATAAACTGAGATTATCTCAAGATAATTATCTGCAAAGTAGCTTTATCAAGCTCCTCAGTCATCCGTATGATTAGCCTCACTCTTAAGTGGGCCTAGTTTCTTTTTGTTTGGATTGTTTTGGTTTTGTTAATTCATAACTATGCAGGAACAGATTTTGTGAGAGACCACAGAACTGAAGTATGCTTCCTTGAAACAAAGCTTTTTGGACCAGCCTTCTCAAAAGGTATTGTAGATACTTCCTGTGTATACACACTCATATTTCCTGATATGTTTTATTTCCCTCTTGAGGTTAGCAAGACTTCAGAGTTTTATAAGTGTTTTTCCTCTTCTATGTTAATTTCCAAGGTAATTGCTTAATATCCAAAGTATGCCCTGTGCTATGCAAAAGAAAAATTTCAGTTCTGAAATTCAGAGTTTTATGGGTATTAATTGTTGTGAAGAAAGCTTTCATGATTCAAAAGCCAAAACAAAAACTTTATCAGTTAGTAGGTACTAGAAAGAAGGGAAGAAGACTTGCAGGGTTGTTGAAATCAGATTTTTGCTTCCTCATTGCCTTTCACTGACTCTTTCGTGCTCAAGAGAGTTTTCCATTTCGTTGCTTTCCTTTACCCCTTACAAGATGAAGATTTGCTCACCTGTGAAAAACACCAGAACTAAATTAAGCTACCCTAAACCAGATATTCTGTGCTGAGATATTACAGATCTTTAAGGACAGGGATCTCCAAGACAAGATATCCATCTAGTCTAGACTGCATTAGCAAATTAGATGGGATGCAATGCATGTGGTTCACAAGCTATTTTCCCTACCCTTCATCATATGCAGTCAAAAGGTAACTGTTTATGGTACTTCTTTTAGGTAGTTTCAAAGAGCACCTGACCAGCGAGGGATACACATGTTCAGTCTCCTCAGCAAGCACACATACTGATAACTAGACTCTGCAGTGTAAATATACATAAATTGTAATTTCTGCTCAAGGACTAGTTTTTGGCAAACATGATACTGCATTTTTCTTGACACAAGAGGGAGCCATTTAAATTCTTCTGACTAAAAAAGCAGTATAAGAAATGAAGACAGAATAAGTACCTGAATACGTGAGTGGCCACACTGATGTTCTTTCAGTGTGGACATCATATTTCTGAACCATAGATAATTTTGTCTTATTCTATGCAATCACAGTGCATGTAGCATCTTCTGGATTTTTCTGTGTGCAGCTATCACATTGGGGACGTACTGAACGCAGTGTGGCACAAATGCAGTGAAATTATGCTCTTTTAAAATAGTTTTAACTCTGCGGTTTATGTGACTGTTCTTAATGAATTGCTTTACCAAATTGCCAGCCTTGTTCTCAGGTTAAGCCTCACATAATCCTCAGATCACATAGAGCCTCTGTTCCTTGGGTTATTAGCTTCTGTAGGGCAGCTTCACATTTTCAGGTTCACTGAAGGACACATCCTCTCTTTCATCAAAATAAGGATGAGCAGGAGCTGTGGACACTTTTGAAGGTCAAAGTCAAGGCTTGTCTCCTGGAAGGTTGGAAGCGAGTGGTGCTGCAGCAGAGCGCAGACACACAGTGCCTCTGCTGACTCATCACCTCACTGCTGCTTGTGCTGACAGGTTGTCCTGGATCCCTGCCAGTTCCCTTTGCAATTCTGCAAGGAAGGCTACATACACCAGGATAAATCAAAAAATACAATGCGGAAGGGAAGTCATAACTGGGAGAAAATTGACCAGGATACTGCAGGACATGTATTTCCTGACACAGCCTAGAGGCTTCAGAACACTTCGAGTTGTGAACGTTTAAAAAGGAATTTGGGTGAAGATACAAAGTAGTCTTTCTGTGAAGGACTTGAAGCTAGATAAATATTATAGAAGATAATATTATTTAGGCATCAGTTTGGTGAGCCTTGCAATAACTGCTCTTTACAGGAGTATAAACTGACAGCTTGATACTGCTGTAATCCAGCATTTGAACCACTATTATTTAGACCTGGCAGCTAGCAGCAGACTATGATTTTATGGTGGCACTAGTGTTTTACTGCAACCCAAACCCTTACCTTCTGCTCCAATTTGAGTACAGGGAAACCATTCAGATTGCATAAATTATGAACACTTGGAACACAGAACATCTACACTATTCTGCATTGAACTTACTTGTTAGTCCTGTGGTTATACAGAGCTGCAATTTATGTAGGACCATTTGCCATAAGAACAAGTTTTACAGATGACCATAGACATACTGTTATAACTTGCCTGGTTTACTTGAAGTACAGCCATGTATGTTTGAAGCACAGTGAGGCACAGTTCCTGAGTGCATTATCCCAGGAAGTTAGGAGTTCTCTTGTAAGAATCTACCCCTATAAAAGGGCTGCTAGTGTGAATACCTACCGAAACCATGGTTTCCCTTGTGAAAGTAAACCATAGAGTTAGTAAATCTAATACAGTTTTATTTCTGGTCAGATATTGGAGCCAGGATAGATTGAACCAAGGCAATCTAGGTACAATATTTTGGGGGGGGGGGGGGAGTTTATGGCTTTTTGTCATATATAGGTATTATGGTTCTCTTAATCTATAATTTTAACTTTAAATTCTTGCCTGCATATGTACAAAATACTGCATACAGGTAAGGAGGAAAGAAGTTTCAAGTCAAATTGGTGCCATCGGAGGCAATAAATGAAAAAGGAAAGTTTTTGGTCTGATACATAAAAATAATCTAATAGCAAGGCATTTTAAATCAATGACTGCTGTGTAGATACCCCTTGTGAGGTTTCATATTTCTGATGTGCAAGAAGGATCACTTGATAAAGTCATTTATCAGCAAGACAAACCCTTCATACATTGCTTTACAGTTAGTTACTCCTAAGACTGACCTGTCTTTCATATTGTATTAGTACACACCACCTCTCAGTCTTCAGTGTCAGAACCTCAGGACCTTGTTTTTATGGGACAATTTCCTCACATTGAGAGCAAGTCACATTCTGCTGTAACTGGATATAAAGGTGACAGTCAATACAAATAAATAAGATGCATCCCCTAAGTTCTGGTTGATGATATTGACATTTTATCTAGTACGTATGCTTTGGCTTCCTCCCCCGACAAATAATGTGGTGAGGAGGTAGAAAATTGTGGCTCTGAGTCACTTTGGCTTAGAATAGAGTGAGTCAGGAACTCAGCAGATCAGTTGTGAGAATTGATCATGTTCCTGTTATCTGAGAGACAGAGAGAATTGCTGGTTATAACTGGCAGGCAAGGTTCTTCAGGGGCAGGATAAATCTGATTTTGTGTTGTAGCATCCTGAGGGACAGTAGTCTAGATTTTCCAATAACCCATTTGCAAATCATAACTTTTGTAGCCATTATTGCTGTGAGAGTCTCTAAACTTGAGGATTGAGTATATGGTTTAAGGTGCACAATCCAATTATATTAAGCAACTTCTGTAAGAAGCTTTTCTTCTTGCATTTTTCTGGGCACCCTGGCAACAACAAAACATTAAAAGGAACCAAAACTGGGTTTAATATAAGTCTTAAAGGCAGTACTAAAGTATAACATCAACTTTGGACTTGTGTTCATGTTTAAAATTCTTCCCTCAGACCTGCTCAGATGTTTCCACTCCATATGGCTTCTAGTGTAGCAGCACAGTAAACTTCTGCTAGCTAGTAACACAAAATACCACATATTCTCACCGTGCCATTCCCAGCTAACAGCTTCAGTGCCTAGGGCTGTGTAGCATTAGCACAGGCTGTTCCCAAATAAGTTACCCTTTCTGTTTATAAGCATGACTAATTGATTCAGGTGCAGCACCAAAGCTGCCACAGCTCTGCACTTTCCAGTCTGGAACTAGTCAGCTGTGATGCTCACCTGGAATTGCTATGCCATGCCATTGCACAACATAGGGAACACTGAGAAAACATCCTACTCTGTTTTCTGTGATTCCATTCACCTTTCATCTGCCTTACTATAAGCTACCATAAACAACTGCCGCAGTAGGAAAATCTCTCTGAAGCCCACACCCATGGTTATAGCATATGCAAAGACAGTGACTCCAGCTAAGGCAGGCTTATGCCCAGTATTGGGAAACAACCCTTCTCTCACTGGGATGGTGGTGGGACAAGGCAGAGCCCAGCATTTCCCCTTGATGCTGTAGTCCTAGGCTTTCTGTTCCTTTCATGGGGCCAAATCTACTCTTAGTGCAGTAACATAATTAGGACAGATTCCACTGGGAAGCTGCAAATACAGTATGTCCAAAAGACATTTCACACCACAGGATGAGCCTGACATGCTTCCTCAACTTAAAGGTGCCTACTTAATAGCCCCAAAAGGTAAGGAGTACTTCTTTCTCAGTAGGATTTTGTCTTTAGCAGCATCACTGTTCCCTGTTGAGATTCTGTAAATTTAAGCATTGTCTCTATTGAGATATGCTGCTTTTCAACATCCACAAATGCCCACATTTTAGAGATATTCTTGAATACAATGAAACTGCATTTGATCACCTGCTTATAGTAGTATGACAGCTTCATATGCCACTAACTTAGTTACCAGTACAATCCAAGTTTTAGCACTTTTTTCATAATATACTGACAAAAATACACAGATATTTCCTCTGTCTTGCGAGCTCATATAGCACCCCTCCAAGGGATCCCTCAGGTAACAGGCAGTAGTACTGGCTAGACAAGATGGCTTTAAAAAAATACCACATACCTCCCTCAAAGAAAAACCCCAAAACACTAAAAAGCCTTAAAAATGTCCCCAGCTAACAAAAAAGAAAAACCCAAACAAAAAGCACAAAACAAACAAAAACCCACCAAAACCAAACAAGCAGTACCACACAAAAAGCCAAAGTTATCAAGAGGCTCATGCATAGTTACACAGATGCAAATCTCCACATCCAGAGAGGTCAATTTTCCAGTTTAGAGACCAACAACCATCTTAAGTTTATCAACACCACCTTTTTCAACAAACAGCAGAAGAACATTCATGTTGCATTGGTGAAAAGCTATAAGACAGTGTCTCTTATCATCCCCTTGGCATGTTATTCTGTATTTACACAAAAAAAATATTTGGTAATTACCTGTTCTATTTAAAAATATATTCTAAGCTTAGGAACACTACATACAAGATGCCTGAGGGCACAAACAATTTTGTGTTATATTTAGAGCCAAATTGTTTCAGTTCTACCAAGTAACCTAGATCTTGCCAGTCAGCTCCTTCACATTTGACTTTTTTTTTTAAACATACTTTATAGTACTCCATCTCAAGAGAGCTTAGCTAGTACCTCTGCTAATCAGTAGGTTTTGCTTTCTCAGCAGAGAGCTAAACACACCAGCTATTGTAAGACAAGCTCCTTAGTCATCTACTTTTCTCAGAGCAAAAGGGAATAAAACACTCCTATTAAATTACATGTGCCAGCAGATTAAGAAAACAAACAACTCCCAATGAAAATTCTTACCATTGCAGGTCCAAAAAAAAAAAAAAATCTCCAAACCCAAAGTAGGCCAAAAAGCTGTTACTCTAGGAAGAAAGTTGTATGCTTTCTTACTAGAAGGCTTGTTCTCTTATATAGTGTGCTCTTACCAAGGTATCAGCACTGGTTTTGGGTTGCAGGGTCTCAGCTGTACCTGCTTCCCGGCCATTTAATCCCTGTCATTCTGGTCCCAGTTTTCAACAGATCTAAATGCAAAAAAATGCTAAAGGTTTTGGATTGTTTAGTAGGACATAGCTTAAGCATTTGTAGTACACCACAAAACACAACTTATCTCAACATAACTGCTTTTCTCCTGAATAATTTCTTATTTTTTTCCCTTAATTGTTCCATTTTTTTTTTCTCCTTACCTGCTCTCCCATTTGTTGCCTATCAGAAGAGATAACAGGTGTAAAAGTTCATCTGAAAAAGAAAAGGAGGAAGCTAGGCGGGGACCTCATCACAGAAAATGCATTCATTTATATGGGCGTTACAACTCTGGTTTTATTTTGTTACAGTGACAAGGCTGGCTTAAAGGAATAGCAAAACTTCTTATATTGATTCTATCAGTCAAATAATTCTGTGTAACTACAGGGAGCTAAATATGGAAAAGGGGAGGAATGAAGACCGGCAAATGGGATGGATGTTGCAAGAAGGATTTGTAGAAACTCTTGTTGAATTACTGCTGATTGTGCTTTCACTGTAATTGGACCATGGTGCGTTAATAATAAAGAAAAAAAATCTTGGATGTTACTAAAATGTTCTAAATCACACTTTTTTTTAACACAAACTTTTTAAAGTCTCAGTGTCTTCAGAGTGTCACCTACCCACTTAAACACCTAAATATACCACTTTATACTACTGATTTTTTCAAGTTGGTGTCTATTAGGTGCTCAGTTTCTGTTGTCAGACATGTATGTTCAAGTCTACACAATGTCATAAGACTTCCCAGAAAAATGCATTGAGTTACAGTAGCTAATTCTAACATATTTTAAGACATTGTATTTTGTACTTTACTGTATGTGAGTGTTGTGATCAATAATTATTTTAATTGTCTAAGAAAGAAGGTAGGCACCTGTACTTTTAGAAGGTTCTAGCAAGGCCCATTTTTCAGTTGCGCAAAGTGCTATGGCTTTCAGCTGACCAGCTGGCATTAAGCCATTGAATAAAATAGGCTACGATCTTTGTCAAACACCTTGTTTATATATAATTGTGGAATAACATCTCAGAAACCCTGTAGGAAAGCATTTGCTGTCTCAATCTTCTTAAAGAAAAGGCCAACAGTATTTTTTTCATAGAATCACAGAATGTTTTGCTTTGGAAGGATCTTCAAGATCACCCAGTTCCAGTCCCCCTGCCATGGGCAGGGATGCCTTCCACACGGCCAGGTGGCTCAAAACCTGTCCAACCTGGCCTTGAACACTTCCAGGAGTGGGGCATCCACGGCATTTCTAGGCAGCCTGTGCCAGTGATCATCACCCTCACAGTAAAGAGTTCCTTCCTAATGTAAACCTACTCTCTGTTCGTTTGAAGCCATTCCCCCTCGTCCTATCACAACATGCCCATGTAAAAGGCTCCTCTCTATGTCTCTTCTAGGCCCCTTTTAGGTAGAAGGCTGTTCTAAGGCCTTGCTGGAGCCTTTTGTTTTCTAACCTGAACAACCCCAGCCCTCTCATCCTGTCTTCATTAGAAAGGTGCTCTAACCCTCTTGTCATCTTCAGGGACTTCCTCTGGACTTGCTCCAACAGATCCATGTTCTTCTTATGTTGAGGACCCCAGAGCTGGATGCAGCACTCCAGATGGCATTTCAGAAGAACAAAACAGGCAGAATCACCACCCTTGACCTGCTGGCCACTCTGCCTTTGATGAAGCCCACGATGTGATTGGTTTTCTGGGATGCAAGTGCATGTTACAAGGTCATGTCAAACTCCTCATTTGCAAATGTTCCCAAGGCCTTTTCCTCAAAGCTTCTCTCAATCCATTCTTGCCCAGCCTGTACTTGTGCTTTGAATTACCCCAACCCAGGTGCAGGACCTTGCAGTTGGCCCTGTTGAACTTCATGGGGCTCTCACAGGCCCACCTTTCAAGCCTGTCCAAGGTCCTTCTGGATAGCATCCCTTCCCTCCAGCCTGTCAATGGCAGCACACAGCTTGGTGTCACAAGCAAATTTGCTGAGGGTGCACTCAATAGAGCATCCCATGGAGTAGGCAGGGACTCCAGTGCAAAGCAGTCTCCATGCTCAGTCAGTTATGTGAGAGGTGACCATCTGCTTGACTCATAAGGAAATGATACAGAATTTGATTTATACTTTGTTAGAAGCTATCGTTTAACTCTGCCAATGTCTTCTCTCATATTCACACCATTAATATATTTAGCTTTGCTTTGTGATATGACTGATATGTTTTTCCTCCTTTTCAACCCTCCCGCCCCCGGAAGTATATCTTTGCAGCATTTGAGTTAACATTCTATGTAAAATAGTTTTTGATTTTGCTTCATTTTTTGGGGGAAAAATATAAAAATCCAGAATAAATCAAATGAACCAGCAGAAACATAATTTGAAGAAGGCAGGATTATTTCAGTTATTATGGTGTGTACATACACCTGGAAATGGATATAAAGCACAAAGGACCATTATCATCATCCTACACCTGATGGCACACTCATCATCTTAGTATAACCTGATATTGGTAACCAAGTGTTTTTTGTAGTATGAGACAAAACCCAACATGTCAACAGAATGGAGAGTTTTGTTGTGAGAGACATTAAGAATTGATATAATTAAAAAAGAATCTTAATTTTTGTTTCTTTAAAATGGGGAAAGATGATTTAACCACATGGCTACTAACAGTAGTAGGAAGCAAGCAGTTAAATTTCCATAAATCCGAAAGAGGATTAACCTCTTGCAGTTTCATCTTTTCTAAAGCAAATGAAACACTGTATGATATGGCTGCATTGCTGACTAATAATATTACTTATCAGCAACTCTTAAGTCAGTGTATGACCACAAGATTAATTAGTGTTATAATTTGGTTCTTTATTAATTAAGCAATTTGTAGCTAATTGCTAACTCAGAAATCCTTCTCCAGGATGGTGTTTTCTTTCTGCGTCTATGATATTGCCTCTAGAGGGATGCAGCACAGCTGCTGAATGTGCTTTTTCAAAAAAGGAGGTAAATTACATGGCATCTGGCACTTCTTACATACATGTGGTTGGTGCATGTGATCTTATTTCCATGTGATTCATCTATTTTCTCTCTCCTATTCAGTCCTGACAACATCTTTGGATTTCACTGAACAGTTCGGCAAGTGAAAAGTGGATTTCACTTTGTAGGAGCCTTAATTCAGTGGAGAATACATGTGGCTAAAGAAGTTGGGAATCCCTTGTGAGTATCTTTCAGAATAGATAGAATAAGATGGAAAGTGAAAGTTCATTACATCTCACTATGAACCCAAATGTGTTCATTTAAATGAATGGCTTTACTTGTTAGCCATTGTGACCAAAGAAAGTTGTCATGAAGACCTTGATAGGATAATAATTACCTGGACAGAGCTATAAGGCCATAGAGACTGTTATCAGGTGACCATTTACTCTGGAAGATACAGCTTTCTGTCTAGTAAAGGAGACTGGAATCACTTGATTAAAATGAATCTGCTGTAGTAGGACCCAGTAGTGAGATACTCACATTTTTTCCTTGTCTATCAAAGACAATTACTGCATGGCACTTTGATTTATTCACTGGTAAAAATATTCTAAACCTGTTTAGAGGAGCCCAAGTGTGGATGCTAAAGAAGGTTTTGTTCTGGAAGTCAAATTTGCTCAAAGTTCTCCTCCCTTCCACATTGTCTGCACTCTTGTAATTACCATGATTGTGTTCTTTCCTGTTAGGCTGAATATCTCTGTATTGCGCTGCATTACAGTGTGCACATAACCAAAAGTGCCAATTACACCACTTGAGATAAATATCATCCTGTACAAAAAGAATGTGCTTAATTGGTCTTGTTTAATTTGAGCACTTCTCAGTGCAAGTGCAAAGGGCTAAAATAATCACACAATTGTAGTTGAAAATGTTTAAAAAGTACTTGAAGTACTTCTGTGAAACAGATGATTGGGAAGCTTACCCAGTCCTCTGAGTCATACTAATCTGGTTATCTAGGAATCCAGAATTCAAGCTGAACGTGGATACTTCTTTATAGTTTTTGGAACAGTTTCCTGAATCCATCAAGTTTTTATGTAGTTAGTACAAGAGAAGGAAGATGGGAACTAAAAAAAACCCATGTTTTTTTTTCAAATTGGGTACTAGGACTCTGAATCTCTCCAGGATCATGGCTTGTCCTTTAAAGCTATATAAGGTAACCATTCAGAAGCATCCACTTCTTTACACTGGCATCTTGTTGGAGACAGTTGTGTCTTAGATTGTAGACATCCCTTGTAGGATGGTTAAAAATAAAATTGCAATTCAAACTGGCTCCCTCTGAGTTTCAAAACTGTCATGAAAGCAATCTGTTCACACAGTACTGCTATACAGCAGGACTGGATGCAGTCAGGATGTGAATAAGGGTGCTATTGAACAGCACAACACATCCTCTGTAATATGACTTGGAGAGCACATCAATCTGTGCAGAGCAAATGGGGTCGAGCAGGAACTGTAGCTCCTTTATGTGCCCCCTAGTAAATGTGTCCTTCCTCTGAAAGCAAAAATACTAAAAATATATAGGGCTTCCGAGGGACTTTGCCATTTGGTCTCCAAAGTGAATGCGTACGCACTTTTGATCAAATATCTGCATGCATGAGGCAAATCAGTGGATCTAGTCAAGTGGTTGGTACACTGGAAGACTCTCTAAATAATTTTCCTTTAAACAGATATTTACTGAATGGAAAAAGAATCATGTATGAGCAGAAAACGATGGAGTGGAGGATCATTTTTGCACAGGTGTTGAGGAAGAGTGAGGAGAGAGTCTGTTTACTTCCCTAAGTAATTTTTCTGCAGAGAGTAAAAGATTCATGAAATGATCTCTGTGATGTTTGAGTGTAAGGTAACTCCGAAACCACAAACATAGCCAAGTTGTTCCTCCTTTGAGAACAGTGGTCTGGGTACAGATGTGTTTATATCTCTGAAGAGAACAAGTAGTCTAACAGGGTGTCTAAAGTATCCATAAGACCCCTAAGATGTTTACATAATCAAATGAAAATCTGAGTCTTGACTTCACCTACAAATGGATTGGATTCCCGCTGTTTGGCCGTAACTCAAGATCAATTTAGAGTCTGTTTTTTGCTCTCCTTACTCAAATACATGCCCCTTGGAGGACAAACCAGTTGGAGTTTGTGAGGTGGTGTCTTATTGCTTTCATCAGAGCATTAAAAATAGCAGTTCAATACAGTATTTAGTCCTGCACATAAAAGGTTTAGGTGTTAGAATGGATGATTGTTTCAGGTTACAAACCTGTTTCAAGACTGCTTTGTTGTCTGAATTAGCTAAAAGCAGGTATGTCTGCTGTATAAATTGTGGCAATAACGCAGCCATGAAATAAATGTCCCCCAAAACAAATCCAGCCACTGAATGGTTCTAACTGCAGCATAATTCACTAATGAGAGCAGAATAGCAGTTCACAGTCATATAATGACTGAATAATTACTGTGGAAACCTGTACTGCTATTTCTACCACAAATCCTACACTGGTTTGCATGTCTTAAGGAGACTCAGTCCTTTTGGAATGTTTTTCTATTTGTATTCACTGTTGTATTTTTAACCTTCAACAATTTAAAAAACCGCAAGGGATATCCTTATGTTTTGTTTTCCTAAAAAGTACCTTGTACAATGTTCACCTGAGACGATTTCATATCTGTTTATGAACTGGGAAAGAATTATCATTTTTCTGAGTGTTGGGAGAGAATGAAGAAAACATTTAGTTAGATTTTACATTTTAAGCATTGCAGTTGTGACACTTGTGCATAAACCGGGTCAAGATGATTTGGGTGATAAGAAAGAACTGCTTAAACTGTTTTTCACAGTTGTAAGTCCTAGACTGTAGCCTGTCAGTTTATTGCAGGAAATCAGTTGCTGTCTAACAGAGATCAGGATTTTTTATTACCTATGTTATCTTTACAGTGTTTCCAAGAAAAAACTTCTGATGGGCTGGTAATGTAAAAAAATTCTCGTAATCGATTGTCTGTTTGTCCAAAAGATGTATGTATTTGTGTCTTCCATGAGCATTTGTGTAGAGGAAATCTCTCCTCTGTGTCTTGCGAAACTTGATTGTGTTTGTAAAAATTCATGTGGCTCTCTTCTGGCATATGGTAACTGAATAGAGTTTGCTTAAATTCAAATTTTACTCAGGCTCTCCAACACTTTCTAATTCCCTGTCTTAATTTCTGGTGACCACTACTCTAGGAAGAGATGTCCTTTTGGCTCATGGAATTAGATACAGGAATGAGGAAGCACTGCAGGAGTATTCTGTGGGAGTTAATGCTAAAGAAACGTGTCTCAAGGAGTGATACAACTTACTTCATTTTTGTTGAACTCTCTATCAGCAGGAAAACTGTGACTTTGTTCCATTTTAAAGTATGATATGTTGTCATATTTGAAATATGATATTCATCTCACAGAGGCTAGCTTTTGTTAAATTAAATTCACACTACTAGAGCAGCTCTGAGTTATAATGTACAGTCAAAAGATTCTGTCAATATCCCAAAAAAGCTGTGCTAAAATTTTATTCTTTCAGCAGCAGTAACTTTATGGTGGTCCCTGAATTCAATATTGCCAATGGAAATTGCTAGCAATGTAGCCTTAGGCTTTGACACTTTAATTATCTGAGACATGGATATTCCAAGCTTTAGTCATTATCTAAGGAATTGATGAATATTCATAAATTATTAACTAAATACTTCCCCAAAAGTAGAATAGTGGGAGGAAATAGATACTTCCGTTGCTGCTTTTCCTATTTTGTGCTAGTCCTTACCACTTCTGAATTGCAGAAATAAACGTTGGCTCCTGTTGTAGTAAAAATCATCTTGCTTGTTTGTCTTGTGTGCCAGCAGTCAGGTCAACTTCCCATGGCCTGTGCTGTTGCAACTCACCTGGTGCATGCCAACTGGGAAATAAATCTTATGCAAGGTTAAAAGTCTGATGAAAATATATGCTGTTACAATAACAGTAGGTAAAATTGCACTTTTTCTTTTAACTTCATTTGTTCTAGATCTTATCTTCCCACTTTCCTTTTGATCCCTTGATTACATCTACAGTGTCAAGATCCATATGATAATGTCCCTTTCTGTCTGCAAACCAGATTCTGTAGCTACCAGCGTATGAAATAAATTATTTGATCAGTTCAAGTGCCTTTGGATCCCTGATATGAATGACCTTTGCCCATTTATATTTGGTCATCTGAAAGCAGTCTATGAAATTGTGTCTTTTGGAATCTGTTGGTAACATACTGTTGCCACTCTCATCATTCCTTTCTGCTATATGAATGCTCACAGTGTAACTGGCATTTCATAGGTATTTGGTTTGTCAACCTGAATCCTAGGTCTCAGCAACTCTGTCTATACTGATGAATTGCTTTTTTTAGACTCTCATAATGTTAGTAGCTCTTAGAACCCACCAGTTCTAGGTATTTGGGTTATTGGTATGTCTTGGGAAGTGATAGTTTTCAGTCTTGTGTGCTTATCATGTTTTTACTGTGACAAAAAATATTTGTGTTCCTTTTATATAGCAATATTAAGGCAATGCAAAATTCTCTGAATTCACTTCCACAAGACATCAATAAAAATATTTTAGCATTATCTCGTATTATCACTGTACATTGTATCGTATCAATTATCATTGTACATTTGCTCTGGACAGAGAAACAATATATCAGCTATTTATATTTTTATATATATATATATATACATATATGTATATGTGTATGTGTATGTATATATATATGTGTGTATATATATATATATATATATATATATATATATATATATATATATATATATATGCAATAATACATATGACAGAAATTTTATATTTCCAAGTTAGAATTAGCAGTGTGGTAATCCTCAATTTGCAAACATTGATTCTACTAAGTTTTCCATGATTAGAAAATAGTCCTTGTATTGGAAGGCCAGGTTAAGCACATTTAGGTTTCTGGTGCCACGTGAGAGAGGAGTATTCTGTGGTTGTTCTCCAGACCATTCTCTTAAATGTCTTCCTCCTTGGAAACAATACACACAAAATGAGTAATGCTTATGCTGGTGTGGACCCAGGCACATGCACTTGCATCCAGGGAATAACAGATGCTCTCAGATCCTGTGATAGAGGCAGAACCATAAAGGCCAGAACAGATTTAGATTAATAAAAAATGTATTCTGTAACTGTAACATATCATCTGTAAGAAAGCATGTTCCTCAAGTAGCTAACTTTTCTTTTTTTCATAAAAAAAGTTAAACTGAAATAATTTTATTTGTAAAGAATATTCTGGCAATACATGGAAATTAGACTAATTTAATTTGCTTTTTCATTCCCTCTTTCCTGATGTTGAAAAGGCTGGATTATTTTCATCAGTAGAGATTGTGAAACCTTGCAAATGACCTTTGAATTTACAAAGACAGTCATTTAATTTTGTTGTCATTATGAATTGTTACTGTTGGGATTGCATTTTTTATGTCATCTAGCTTTCTGTGCAGCGAAACTAAGTGCAGGACTAGAAAGAATTTGCCTTCACACAAAACTTATTTATTTCAAAGTGTTCCTGTAATTTTGGTTTTTGTCACCAAGCTATAGAAAATGGTAATTGATGAAATGTATGTGTGTTCATTCAATAAAGTGATTTGAAATAGGCTGAAACTTCTGGGTGGGGGGAACAAACAAGTATTAAATGTCAACTAGTGAGAGGTACCCCTTTACGTCACTTAATTGACCGGTCAAGCGAAGTTGTAGAAACAACACAGGTATTTCTTTCATGGCTACAGCAACTATGATGCCAAGCATAGTCCATCACCTCTCCTGGAAGGTGAGGCATGTGCATATGTATAGATTAATTGTTGAATGGTCATAGGAAAATAAGGAAGAGGACTGAAATTATCTCTGTGTCACATGGTTTAGCCCTCAGCTGTTTTCAAAAATCATATCATAGAACATATTAGAGCATGTCCATTTCATGGACAGCTTAAGATGCATTTTGGAGTGGGTGATGTTTCTAGTGCTCACTAGTTTTGTTGGAAGGCTCTTGCAAAAATGCATTTTACTGATTAAACAAGGAGCCTCTTCCTAATTCTGGCCTAAGTATTTGTGGCCATTATGGATCCATTTGTCTTTTTGCCAGTATTCTTTAGCCTAGATTGATCTCTCCTTGCTGGTGCTCTGCTCACTGATGTGGCAGGTTGACTCTGACTGGATGCCAGGTTCCCACCAAGGTGCTCTACCATTTCTCTTATCAGCTGGACAGGGGGAGAAAAATATAATGAAAAGCTCATGGGTCAAGATAGGGGCAGGGAGAAATCAGTCACCAATTAATGTCAAAGACAAAATGGACTTGACTTGGGGAAATTAATTTCTTGCCAAAAAATTCCGAGTGGAATAATGAAAAATCTTACTAAATCTTAAAACACCACTTCCGAACCCCCCTGTCTTCTCAGGCTCACATTCACTCCCCATTTTCTTTACTTCTCCCCCCAGAACAGTGTAGGGGGACAAGGAAGGGGGGTATAGTTACTTCTCACATTCTTTACCTCTTCTGTGAGATCCCTTCTAGGAGAAGGTCCTCCTCAGTCATCTCCAATGTGAGTTCTTCTAATGGACTGCAGCTCTTCATTAACTTCTCCAACATGAATCCCTTCCACAGGGTGCAGTCCTTCAGGAGCAGACTGCTCCAGTGTGGGTCCCCCATGGGGGTACAAGTCGTCCCAGCAAAAGTGCTCCAGTGTGGCCTCCTCTCTCTATGAGTCCACAGGTCCTGACTGAAGCCTGCTTCCCAAGGGACCACAGCTTCCTTTGGGCATCCCCTTGCTCTGATACGGGGTTTTCCATGGTCTTACAAGTGGATCTTTGCTCACCATAGACCTCTCTGAAGGCTGTGAGATCAATCCTCACACGGGGCACCATTTGTTACAATTCTGGCTTCTTTTCCCTGTCAGGATCATTATTAATACACGGCAGGAGAAGTTTGTGTTCAGACTTGGATGTTTATTATTTCTTATCTATTTACAAACTCATGAGCCATGAGCTCTAACTAGCAAGTTAGAGAAATGAGGTAAAATGGAGTACTTCTCTATCTCTACCAGGTCTTTTCAAGGACAATCCATCCAATTATGAAATGCCACCTAAATTATTTTTATTTTAAACCCAATAGCTAACTAACTACTTGAAGTCTGCAATGCGGACTCCATCAACCAGTTACAGAAAACCACCCAAACCCATGAAGAAGGAAGAAGAAGAAGAAGGACCTAGACAACACCCAAAGTCCTCCATCTTGACTCATATGTATTACTGTATACTAAAATCTTAAATCTTCTGTGAGATCACACAATACTATTCAAACTACACACCCACAACCCTAGTGCTGTCACTCAATCTTGGAAGCCTGTTCCAAGGCCTCGAGTCAAATGTGGTGTTTGCTTGAGGGTCAGCACCTTTTAGCACAGAAAGCCTAGAATTTTCAGCCTCCAGGGTTCCAACAGATCTCCATGGGTTCTAGGGGCCCAGCTGCCTCACCGTGCTCTTCATCAGTGGTTGCAGAGGAACCTCAGCTCTGGCACTTGGAGCACCTCCATCCCCTCCTTCTGCACTGAGCTTGGTGTCTGCAGAGCTGTTGCTCTCTCTGGCTGCTGTTTTTTCTGCAGATTTGTTTTCTTCCCTTCTTAAACCTGTTATCCCTGATGTGCTATCACCATTGCTGATGGGCTCGGCCTTTGCCAGTGGCCTCTCTGTCTTGGAGTTGGCTGGTCTTGGCTCTGTTGGACATGGAGAAAGCTTCTGGCAGTCTCTCACAGGAGCCTCCCCTGTAGCCCTACCACTATAAAAAAAACTTCCCTTCAAGCCCAATACATATGTGGTATCATAATTGGCTTAATTTTATTTTTCCCAGTGTAAATATGTCAGTGTCTCTAGGTTTTCCCTTGGAAGACAGAGAAGCTGTCTATTCTTTTGATTATGTTTGAAGAATTCTCTGCACCTGATCCAGTTTGTATCTTTTTTAACATAGATGTTTAGAAGTATAGACTGCGTTTGTGCTGCAACACCAAAAGTGTGTTTATACTTTCATTTATACATACAATAGCATTTATACTTTCTTTTCTTTGCTGGAAATAGTTTTCCTGATGCATCATATGATTTCAGTTGTCTTTTTCAAAGCTGTATCAAATGGGTGTCTTTGGTATCCAATGATGATCATCCTTTTTCTATACTGCCTCCAGCTGTCTGTATTTCATAGCAGCCCTCAAGTGCATAATACAGTTTAATACTGTGTTTTGCAGTATTAAAATTTAATCCAGTTTTTATTACTTCAGTCCTCAAGGTCATAGAGCTCCTTGTGAATGATATTCTGGTCCTCAGCCAAGACTTTTGCTGCTTTACAGTTTTACATCAGCAAACAGTAATTAATACGTGTATTTTTTTGTGTCCAGGTCCTCAGTGAAAATACTAAGAAAAGGCTTATCCTCAAATAGATCCTTGAAGATCTCCTTTAAGACCTGCCCGTCACGTGAGTAGTTTTATTTTCAGTACATATCACTATGTTCAGTTGAGGCCATTTCGTACCTACCTTGCATTTCTTGTGCTCATTTCCTCATCATGTCCAAGTAATATTCCATGCAGAGCAAGTCAGTGCTGAAAGTAATTGTGTTCCTTTGAGATGTATGCTTATAATTTCAATCTTTTCTGAAGTACAGATGTAATATTTTCCAGTTCCATTGGTTTTATTTAAAATGCTTTAAGTTATTTAAGGAAAAAAACAGGCAAAATCATCTTTCAGTAGAGACCAAGGTGACAGCTGACAGATCCTTTTCTCGCTGTGTGTATCTATCAGTCTGAATGTGTGGGTACAGAAAATGATGGGGGCAGACTTCCATGTTGGAATTGTTGGTCTATTACCCAGAATCTGAGCCTTTAGGAGCCCCAGCCATGGGTCTGTGCAGCTGTCTTCATCACCATCAGATTCACATGACACCTACTCCTTGTTTTCTCAGCACTGGTATTTAGGAAAATCACTGTGCTTTCATGACTTTTTGTTATTGAAAACAGTATTTTTTTTCTCTTGGAATCTGTAATGTTTCTAAATATTTATGTGGGATCACCTAGAGCCTTAAAACACTACCTTTTTATAGTGTTTTAGTGTAAGAAATATTTTAATGGTACTCCATTTCTCGTATCTGTGATATGTTGCCATAAGTCCATGATGCTCAAGCTCAGTTTGTCCATTCACAAAGGTTTATTATTTTCCCTCCATATAATATGGGACTGACTACAAGCAAAGTTGCCAGCCACAGTTGGCCTGGTCTCAGGAGAATGTTCATAATTAGATAATAACGTTGCTTTGTGGGTTTACCCTCATTTCACTGGACATCTCTTCTGGTACAAAGTAATACCCTGACATCATGATAGGCAGCAGTCCAATGGTGTCTTGGTCCTTACCATATACATCCGTCTTTCACTTAACTTTCATATACCTAAATTACTTACTCCCATTCTATGTGAGCCAATATCATCTTCAGTCAGATGGTACTGAAGTCTGATCACCATGTCTCTTCTTCTGAAGAGAACTAATTTACATTTAACACAATACTGTACTGAAAAGATATTCTCTGTCTCATCTATATTCAATAGCAAATCTGTGCTTTTCAAATGGAGAAGATCCTGTGAACTACTGCAAACCAACAAATACCTCTGGTAGCAGTAGGAGCTGGAACTATTCAGTCCTGCATTCTAAAAGTTAAGATTAATGGGCAGCTTGTGCTTGTGCAAAATTTTATTGACTGGCCCTTGGAGCCAGCTGGACCACCAGCATGGATCCTATAAAAGCCTTTTCCCCCACAGAAGAAAATTCCCTATCCTAAAATTGAGATGCTCTGGTGTCCATTCAATTTTAGCATTTCTCTATTTCTGTCTTGTGTAATCAATCTTATTCAAAATCTTTCTTTCATATTCTAGTGACAAAATGCCAAAGGGACCTTCATCTCAGATGAGGTCTTTAAGGGCTGTTGATAATGCATATAATCTACAAAGATTTGAACCCAAAGTTAGTGGAAAAAGGCACAAGCTGAAATTAATGTTTTTACCAGTGAGTGTAATTAGCCAATAGAGCAGCTTCTGGTAGGAGTAGCTGATCCACAGTCATTAAAATGTCAAAGACTTACTGTGTTTTTGTTTGTTTCCTTGTATTTAATGTGAGCCATATGGCAATGAACAATACTTCATTTTGAGTATCCAAGAAGGGGAACTCTTATTAACAAAAGCTTTATAGTAGCATGTGTGAAAGAGGGCTTTCATTATACTTGTAGGGTTAATTTATATGGGGCAATGTTTGGTCTCAGTTAATCCATCTGTCCAACATTTTAACAATATTTTAATGAAACTTTGAGCCAGATGTCAGTGTCGAAAGAGTTGCCTATTTTAACCGTTGATTTTCAGTGAAGTACTGAGGAATAAAAAACTGAAAACCTAACTCTAAAAAAAGGGAATTACAATGATCATCATTGGTTTTAACTGGGTCAGGATTTTATGGAACACTTATATTTCAACAACTGAAGTAGCAAAATAAATATTGATACATATTCAAGATTACCATTAAGCATGTAAGAGGCAGTTATTGTAAAAGCTGCAATTCTCTCATTTGTAGTGGCTCAAAATGTTTTATAGTGTTTTATAATACATAACCAGAAAAACCCCACAAGAACATGACCTTTGTAAAACATAAATTGTGACTCAGCTTCCTTCCTAATTCTTAATAGTCACAATCGGTCATTGCTAAATGAAAACTGAAATGATGCTGATCATTTTTAGCCCTTTGACCAAAAGTTTCCAGTAGATACTAATCTATGTTCATTACATACAATTTTTAACTGCATGGTGAATCATTTGATTGATTACTGCTAGTGAAGAATCTTAGCAGGACTTGGACTTCAGTGATCTTTATGGGTAACTTCCAGCTCAGGATATTCTATGTTTCTATTCTATAATCGGGGCACTACTAGACTCTAATTGTCCTGACCCACCTCCTGTTGAGCCTCTGTCTACACCTCTGTCCGTGGGCCTGGGAGCCTGATTTCAGCTTAGCCCAGGGCCTTCAGTCCCTGTCTGAGCTGTATCCGAGGACTGCTGGTTTCCAGCTCAGCCACAGCCCTTCCTGGCTGTGGGCTCTGTTGATCAAGACCCTAACCTGAAGGCTGCTTTTATGGCTTGACCTCAGACCTGCCTCATCTCCAGGACTTTTCCTGATGATATGCACTCTTGGCTGAGCTTGGCTGCCATCTTTGGGTCTGTCCTGCCCTGTTCACCTTGCCTGGGTACTGTGGAGCTGGGCTCTGACTGGCAAGACACCTGATCTGCTGGCTGGGCATCATGCTTGGCTTCCACCTTCCCATCCCTTAGGGAGCAACCAGACCTCACTGTACACTGCTGTAACTGTCTACAGAAAGAGATAGAAAAACTTGGAATCAGCTTCTGTTCCAGTGGACAAAGGGATGTTGCTCATGGATGTTTGGATCATGGGTTGAATCAGTCTCTGAAATATTAAAAAGAAATCTGAGGCAGAGTAGTTTAATTCTGGTATAAAAAGATTTTGTTTATTGGTTATATTCATGAGTCTGTAGTTCAGGAGTTGTTACTTGGCCATGAGCTGTGCTTGGCCATGGGCAGCAGAGAATTGAATCTGTTTGGGACTGTACTTAGCAAACTTACCTATAACACTCAAATCTATTGCAAAACAAGAAACTTTTATCGGGCTGTCATTTCTTAACTTTAGAATACTTCGGTATCACCTAACTACCTCAAATGGCTGGGTGGACAATTCCTGCATTCTTTGTTTACTGTGTCTTTAAAATGTCACTGCTTTCAGACCTTTGAGTGCATTTATGGCCAGATGATGTTTTCGCTTCTGTGGCTTTTGAAGGCAAATAACTTTTACTTATCCTGCACAACATTCCCATCCGACTCCCTCTCCTTATTATGTGTGTAACATTTTTTGTTATCAGACTGTTACATCTAGCAGTACATGACTCATGGCCCATTGCAGCTCAGTCAAATGTCACTGTTATGAATATATTGCAAGATGAGCCTGCCTTGCACATCTTTGGCGCAATATTTATTATTCAGCTCTTGCTGGAGTAAGTGGAAAGATACCCATGAGGCTGCATAGACATTTGGAGCAGGTCTGAGTCTGCCTTTAGTGTGCCTGACTACTGTGCAAGAACAAAAGGCTATTTTTATACTTGGTAGTCATCACTTTTATGACTTTAATGTAGTCACTACTGGTGACTAAAATGGAAATGTCAGTGTACTCTGGTTGCAAGATTTTACACACCCAGGGCCTCTGAGGAGCTCATAGATTTTCACACAGGCTAACAACCAGTTAGGTTAAGAACACCTCATCTACTTCTTGAACAAGAGAGCTGTAGCAGAGGTCCACTGCATTGTCACCCATGATGGTCTGCCCACCAGTCCTAATGTGAAAATTGCCAGCTGCCTCATGTCCATCCCTAGAGCTCTGTGCATTCCCACTACTCTCAACATAAAGGGCAAACTGCTGACCTTCGCAGTCTCTCCGTCCTTGCCTTTCTTTCAGAATTTTGCTTTAACCCTCATTAATGGCATTTCATTCCTGTTGTCTTGAATTCTTTTGCTGGTTACATACTCCTGCCTAGGCCCACAATTGGTTTTCCCCATATTCTCTTGTTCCCACTCTTTTGCGTCTCTCTATCTTCCGTTGTTAATGCTTTGAATTCAGTATCTTCACATCTGTTGCTATCTGGGAATAGTGAAAGACACCTCAATAGATGCACTTTGATGCCATTCCCTCAGTTCCTCAGATGCACTTTTTCCTCTGTTGTCTTCCATAGCCCTCAAGACTTACTGTTTTCTAAGGCAATCCACTTGAAACAAAACTTGTTTTCTTATGATCTCAAAGCATTGTTATTACTTAATTATTAAGTAAATTTGTGGAGGCATTGGTGTCACCTTTTTCTTAAGAGAAATCTCTTTGTTTAATATCAGTCAGGATAATCTGTGAGGTGTTAGTTTATTGATGATCTGCATGAAGGGGTTGAGTTTAACAGTAGCAAATTTGCAGATGACACCAAGTTGGGTGCAAGTGTCGATCTGTTGGACGAGTGCTCTGCAGAGGGACCTGGACAGGCTGGATAGATGAGCCGAATCCAACCATATGAGGTTTAACAGATCAGGTGCCGAATCCTGCACTTTGGTCACTACAGCCCCATGAAGGACTACAGGTTGGGGACAGCGTGGCTGGACAGTCATCAGGCAGAAAGGGAGCTGTGGGTGCTGAACAGGAGCCTGCAGGGTGTCCACATTGGCCAAGAAGGCCAATAGTGTGCTGGCCTCTGTCAGTGATAGTGTGGCTAGCAGGAGCAGGTCAGGGATTCTTCCCCTGTACTCAGCACTGGTGAGGCCGCGCCTTGAGTGCTGTGTCCAGTTCTGGGCCCCCCAACTTAGGAAGGACAGGGAGGGGCTGGAGTGTGTCCAGAGAAAGGCAATGGAGCTGGTGAAGGGTCTGGAGCACAAGTCCTGTGAGGAGCAGCTGAGGGATCTGGGGTTGTTTAGCCTGGAGGAGGCTCAGGAGATGTCTTGTCACACTCTACAAGTACCTAAAAGGAGGTTGTAGCTGGGGGTGGATTAGCTTCTTCTCCCAGGCACCCAGTGACAGGACAGGAGGACACAGTCTTAACCTGCACACCAGAGGAGGTTTTGGCCGGGCATTCGGAAGAAGTTCTTCAAGAAAGAGTGATTGGGCATTGGAATGGGCTGCCCAGGGAGATAGATGTTGGAGTCACAATCCCTGGAAGTCTTGAAGAAAAGACTGAATGTAGCACTCACTGCTGTGGTCTAGTTGACAGGGCAGTGTTAGGTCATAGGTTGGACTCAGTGACCTCAAAGATCTTTTCCAACCTAGTTGATTCTGTGATTTTGCGATTCTGTGAGTATGAATAGGATCTGGGCTTGGTTTTCATGGAGTTGTTTCTTCCAGACAGGCCCAGCCTAACCACTTTTATGTACAGTCAAAGAAATCCCATGTGAAATTTGTTGTGTGCAATATGATTAAAATGTACCTTTTAAAAAAGTGTCAGGAACATTTGATATGGTTACATTTGACCTGTGTCAGTTTGTGTAGGCTCACTTGTTTGGCAGAGCTCCACAATCACTGTGATATCCCAGCAGGTTTTTTCCTGGCTATCGCAGAAAAAAAGAATTGACTAGCTCAATTTTAAAGCAGTGGAAAGAAAACAACATAGGATAATTAAAATTATTAACAAGACAAATTACGCAAATGGTTGGAGCAGTCACCATATACGTTTAATCCCTGCTTAAAAATCTTCTTCTACTTCTAAAAAAGTAAAACTGGGTATTACTGATTTTATATTTTCTCTTTCATTTGACATTTATTCATTTCTACTGCAGGAGGTGCAAATGCCCTTAAAATAGTGATTGCTGAAAATACATTACTTGTATTGTGCTGTAAAGTACAGGCACAAATGAGCGTTTTGAATCCATTGCTCCTAGTTGACTGGTGTTCTTTTCTAAGCCTTGAAATTATCTAATTGATTCTTCATTGAGGCTGATGTGAATTAAGACTACCTCTGCAGAAATAAGTGGAAGAATAGGAAGATAAGAGTGTGGAGAATAAGGCTCAACATCTCTGGAGGGAGGTGACATTTTTGTCTTAAAAGACTGTCAGCTCTTATAGTCTTTATGACTGATTCTCAGAAGACAAATGCCTAAAATTAAATGCTTCAGATTTGCAAGTGACAAATGAGTCATGGGTAGATGCAGAGAAAAGTAGGAAAACCAGCAATGACAGAATGTGGGTGTTAAGAATAATAAAAAATAAATCTGAGATCTGATAGTTGAATATTCATAACTAATCTCATTCCCATTCATTTCAAATTTTTAGAAAGATGCTATTTGAATTCCGTGAGCTAGTTTTTCAACATCAGCAATCCCAAGTAAGTTGAATAATTTGTTATCCAAAAATAGAAAAATATTCAAGTTCAAACCCGAAAATCTATAGTACATGTGAAAATCAATAATTTTTAAAAAAAATTTACTTTTTGGAAGAAGGTCATGCGTGTTTCTCAATTGTAATGGGTTCCGATTGTCTGTGGCTTTATAGCTATTTTTAAAAAAGTATTAATAATAGTTTCATGGAGTGCATCTGTTCTTCATTATTTCTCCCAGAGCCCTAGTTTGATGTTCACAGTACTCTCAATAAGATGAACTCATCCAGGTATCTGGTTGCTTAGTCTGATACTAAGGTGATAACAATAAAATTTGTCAAGTGAAAGTGTGGGATCATATTCCAGTGCATATTTCCTCTGTTAAAGGTTGTGTGTAACTGGCAGGCATATCTCTAGGGAATTATCAAAGAGGGTGCAGATGGGAGGGGTGATAGCAGCCATCTTTGCAAAGATGTCACTCCCTGAGGTGAGAAAATGAAACACATGAACAGAGCAATTTCTACATGAATGCATCTTACTGCCCTGCAGTCAGGTTCACTTTTCCTTTCACTCTTGAAAGATGTGCTGAATGAAATAGCAGATAATAGCATCTATGTATTTAGTGGCTGATACACTGAGAGCACATTTCACAAATTCAGAATGTTTTTAAAGAACTTAGGTTTGAAAACTGGTCATCATAACCAACATGGAAAAAAAAATCACACTTCAACTTCTGATGGCAAACAAGAAAATAGACTCTGCTGTTAAACTTTAGTTTTTGATTACAGGCAAAATATCTTTGTCAGTATGATTTCATGGGTGCTAATTATCACTGAATATTCTGACCCTGTTTGACAAGGAGTACACAATTCCTAACCTTCATGTCTTAAATGCTCTTCAGGAAAAAGTGTTGCTTCTGTTCCAGGTAACAACAAGAAAACTTTATTTTCTAGATGTAATGTGAAAAGGAAGGAAAATACCTCTAAAGAGGGGAACTTACTGTGTCCAGTAAATCTATCCCTGGCCTTCTGTCAGGACCTCTCTATGCTCCACTGGGCAGTTCTCAAAGAAATTGAGACCAACCTGAGTCAGGAGGATTCCTCTGGAATAGATCCAACACCAAGCGCTGTGCCCCCTGCTTCTCCCTTCTGATCTTTTCCCTTGCTGGTTAGTGATTGCAGCCCGCTTGAATTGTGATCATTTATGTGGAGAATATGAGAACTCCTATCTTAGCGCTTAGTAAAGGTGATTAAAAGAAAAGGATGAAATGCAAAGGGTTAAATGAAATTAAAGAATGAAATACCATCAGGTGATTAAGTAAAGAAGTGTGTCCAGTATGACAGAGATATTTGAAGACCTACTCATAATGGGTCTCACTCTTGCCTCACTGGAATTCAAGTCTGACTCCAGTAAAGTCCAGTAGCACCACCATTAAAAAGCCACAGGACTTGGTGACTCAGTGGCTGGTACTTAATTTTCTTGGTTTAACAGTTGTATGAGTACTCTGCATCTGTTGGTGGGTCATTTCCTTTTCTCCCTGCCGGGGTTTTCTGCTGCCACTTCTTTGATGGCTCTACTCTGAGGGATTTTTCTACTCTGAGAGTTTTTTTCTTAGGGTTGTTTCTTCCTTCCCCTTCTTATGCTGTTATAGAGACCTTCTCTCATACTCTTCAGGCTGCACTGAGTAAAGGTGCTGTTTCAAAAGATAGTATCAAGGAGTTAGCATTTTAATATTTAAAATAAGAATTTTCTTGGAGCAATCCTTGGAGAGTTTGAAGCTGAAATATGTTTCCTCACTGAAAGAGTTTGCCCTTCTATTATGTGAGCATAGGCTCAGGTATGTATGCTACTTGCTCTTCGAGCTTAAAGCAGCCACTTCTGGCCTGCTCGTAGGAAGATGGTGTTGGTGTTGAATTATTTTGGTGGTTTTATTTTGGGTTTGGTTTTTTTTGTTGTTGGTGGTGGTTTTTTTTTTCACTTGAGCACTGAAGGTCTTTGGTTTACTGTCTCTTCCTCATTTAAAAGAGTGGTGTCTCTGGCTGATTGAAGACCTGGGAAGAAATCAAATTAATTCACAGGCCATAGAAATTCAGTGTTCTGTTAATTAGTATTAACACCACTGGGGAAACAAACTAAACAAGCAGCCAGTTGAAGGAGCTTCACAAGCACTTCAAGATGGATGTGATTGTAAACTGATGACTACAATTAGTTTCATCAGGGAATTAAAATAATGTTCAAAGTTTCAGTGCTTCCGAAGTATTTTCCATTGGGCTTCTTTAGGTCACTCCAAACTAAAACACAAATCACCTGACGAACAGATGGTGATAACTCTTCAAGCAATGTTGCTGGAGCATTGGACTAGTCCAGGAGGAAAGGACACACAGCTTCTCCTTTATAATTCCCCAATGCCAGCTGCAATGTAAAAGCATCTTCTACACTGCACAGCCTCTTCTGTTAAAGTAGGTGCTCTCATAATCATATTTCTACTTAATTCTTGAGGAGTTGATCCTTCAGTCTCTGCAGGAATAAAACTATGCTGGTTTCAGCTGCAATACTGAGACAAAAGATATGATTAACCTTGTCACCAGACCACTGTCTGTGTTTGTAGTGAAGAATATTTAATGCTCATTAAGTTCACCCTGTAGCCTTTGGGCTTGGTGGGATACCTAAACTAGACCTTTCTCCAGACCAAATCTTTGAAACTCCCATATACTTTGCTTGGTGACTGTTTCTTTCTCTTCCGTTTCTTTTACCCTTCTGTGCTTGGGTCAAACTGCAAGACCATGGGTGTGCCTTACGGACTGAATTAAGAATTTCGGAGAGTTAATCAAGTTTGATTTTCCCTAAATGAATACAAGAGTTGTAGTTTAGTTTTAGGCACAATATCAGTTAGTTGTTTATCAAATGAGTGAACGGGGCCTGGTCCTTCAGGGAAAGTTGTAAGAGTTTGGCAAACTCCAATATTGAGGCTTCTGATCTCTATATAGAGGTTGGCCAAATCTGTAAAGTTTCCAGTTTAATGACCTTTCTAAGATCCTTATCAGTCTTATGCTACCATCTTTGATATGATCCAAGTTTTCAGTCTAACTTTGGCACATTGATAGGTATCTGGCAGCCTTTGGCAGTGAGTTCCTTGGTTTTATTTCTATTTGGGTAAAAAATACATTTAATCAGTTGGGAGTTTACTTTCTTTTTGTTTGATTGTACATGTCCTTATTTTGTCACAAGTCAGAGACAATAGCTGCTCAGGGTTCCACTCATTATATGTGTTATATATTTGATGTCACTTAGTATTCCTCTTCCTGGTGTAAGGTACAAATCCTTGAAGCATCCCATCATCTTTCTTTGTCAATCGCCAGACATTTCTCTTTCTGATACATATTTTTACAGAGTAGGTGTTCAGTGCTGCACAGAATACACCAGATAAGACTTTACTGTTTATAAATATAAGGGCATTGTCTCCAGTTTTTTAAAATGCAGTTTATCTGGATTTCTGTAATAACATGCAGGTTTCTTTGGATACAGTTAAACTGCACAGGTGGCTTATTCTTTCTCTTAAATGTGTATCCTCTTCAATGTGCATAAGTACTCAATTATACTATACATCAAAGATGCTCTCAGGTCTTTTGGCACTTTCCAACAATCTTCTCTGGACAGTGCAAACTCAAATAACTTGCAATGATATGACATTTTGCCACCTTACAATTTTTTTTTTTTTTTTTTAATACAGCACAGTACAATCCCTCTGGTAATTCAATAATATTATATATAAACAGCTTCTGCACTCTCTCAGACACTGTTTAGTCTTGCTGACTCACTGGTTTTGAACTACTAATTTGCTTTTTCTTTCGCATCCCTTTTTCTGAGACTATCTCTTTTTTTCATTCTGTTTCAGGTCAGTGGTTTTCCAGGGCCTGGCACGTGGATATTTTTTATCATACATTTGAATAATTTAATGAATGCCAGGTTCCTGTTTGAGCATGAAGAGACAAAATACAAACTGTTAGCTTCTAGTGGTGTCCTAGTCTGTGTTTGCAGAGGTGTGTTTCTGTGGTTTTGAATTTCTGAAAGGAAGCTCATAAAAACTGTTAGACAGGATTTCATTGCAGATTTTATATGAGAAAGCGTCTTAAAATTCAGCTTGCATGATCTGGATAGAATTTAATCATCTGCAAAAAATAATAGGTAACAGTTCAAAAATGCCAATAATGTCTGTTAGTGTGTCCAATATTTCCACAGCCAGTCATCAGAGAAAGCAAAGAGAATTACCTACTGTATTGCCTTAAAATGTACCCACGCAAAATAAGCCTCAGTGCCTAAAACATTCATCCAGTAGTCTAAAGGAATATTCAAACTATTGACAGGATTACCCTGAGGTATTGACACTATGAACTGAAGAGAAAATGTGATTTGACTTTGGGAATAATTCACTTTGGTCAACAAAATGGGAAGAAAAATTTTGTCATAATCACAAGGGTCTTCAGGAGGGCTAGAGACACTCAGTTTCTTAGTGTCTACTATTTTTCAGTAGTCTAGTGAGTGGAAAAAAAAATAGTCCAAATTTCTAGTTTGGACAGTATATTAACAACAAAAAAGTATTCAGCAACAGTGATGGGTTTATGTAATTATGTGGAACAAGTTGTAAGCTAGTTGTATTTTGTATTGGATTTGGGTTTGTCTTTGGCTGTTAAGTGAAAAGATGGAATCTTTCTGCAAAACTTGCTTTGTTAAGGAGCAGGACATGGAATATGTTACCATTAGCTGTCCCTTTCTGATTTTCTTAACTCATAGTTATGAGTTAATATAACAGAAGCAACTTTTTCTTTTATGCTTCATAAAACAGAAAAAACAATTGTCTGTACACTTACAAACAAGAATAATGATTTAAACAGCACATAGACAGTACTTGCCATGAATGCTCTTATTATTAATGGATTGTTCTAAGGACAATTTCAGAACAATAACTTTTTAATATGTAATCTAAGGAGTATCTAAACTGAACAAAATATCAGATCATTAGCTTGCCGCTTTAGCTGTCCTACTAGAATATTTTATTATGTTTTTTTTTCATCTATAGATAGAATTTTTCTACCAAATACAGATTCAAGATGAGAAATAATATATTTTCTTTTTTTTCTTCCAAAGACAGCCAGAGCTTTTATTTGTAAAAAACCCCCAAGCATTTGAGTAACTTTTTCTACTATATAAATAACTGTAGCTTGTAATATTTTTCCTTTTTAAACTCTGCCATTAAGCATTGTAATTCATATCCATGCTCTGTATAGCCTATAGAGATGTATATGGTTGTGTTTGAGTGGTTTATTTTTGTGCATTTAATTTCCACTTTTGTTAGCCTAGAATGCTCTTGGGAAGATAAATTAGCGATTTCTGTAAGGCAAAATGTACTTTTGGGGAAAAAATTTATTCTGTCCCAGAAATAATGATTTCTTCTCTTTCTACTGTGTAACCATTGCTGTGCTTGCCTTCAACCATTTCCTGTTCCCTGTGGTCAAAACAGCCACCTACAGTCACGTCCTCCTGTATTCCCAAAGGCAAGTCTAGTAGGGATCTTTCCTAGTTGTCACTGAGTACCCGTGGCAAAAAGTTATCTCCTACAGACTTCACGAATTTCCAAGACCTGCTCATCACAGCAGTGTGATATTCCCATCTGATGTCTGGGAAGTTGAAATCTCTCATTAGGACCAGAGATACCAATCCAGAAATTTCTCCAAATTGCCTGTAGAATCACTCATCAATGCTTACATCGTGGTTAAACAATCAGTAGCAGAAACAACATCAGTAACTGTAAGGATTGTAGAGTCAAATCTTTCCCTTACCCGCAGTGGGACACCTCCGCTTTGCTTGCCCACATTCCTGTGTTTGAAATAGCAAGTACTGGTTGGCAACGAAAGAGGCAGAAGTAAAGAAAAAGGTGATGGGGAGATGATAGTGGGATTAATAACTTATTTAATTTTTAATATTTTGTCTATCGCTGCTGAAATCCTAGCTATTCTACAAATGCCTTCCATTGTCTCCTATTACCTAAGAAGTCTCAAGGCTGTTTGGAGAGACTTGTTATTTTAAATGCGTTGCAATTTAAGATATGTAATAATCTGCTTGCAGCAATTTGCTAGACAATGCTGTATGCAGATGTTCTTCAGCGAAAGGGTGAATATGAACTAAAACCCCACAATGTGCTCAGTTTGAATCAGAATTTTAAAGCCTTGGAGACAGAGCACCTGAAAGGCATTCTTTAAGGCAAAACTAGAATATTTAGTTTTGTTTACTAAGGATGGTAGATTCCAAGCCTGTTTTTGGTTTATATGTCTTTGCTGATATCAGGTAGGTATTAAAAAGAGGTGAATTCAGCAAATCTTGAACACAACCTAAGACTCCTAAGTGAAGACATTCTTCATGTTCCTCCTGTTTCTGACAGAATGTGAAATGATATTTGAATGCAGATATATTTGTGCAGTTTACATTAGTGACATTTGCTATCCAGGCAGCCCATTCCTACCTGTGATTTCAAAAAGAAGCAGAGGCCTAATGTCTCAAATGCCTCACAGGACTGTGCCATAGCTACGAAAGCTTATGTGAATTCCATCAGAAATTCTAAGTTGTAAGTTGATTGATGTAAAGCACTGAAAAAGAAAAAGGCAGTATAAGAAATATACAGACAGTGTCACATTTATTTAATGGAAATGAAAAAATCTCAGTAACCAAAAAGTGGGAAGATTGTTGGGCCCAGCTGAGACCTTGAACCTGTGAAATGTCTCCATGTACCCAGCTGAATAAAAAAATGCATGAAAGGTCAATAGAATACAAAAGAAGAGAAAATCATCCAAGTTGCCTGGAAATTTCGAATTGGGTATTGCTTTAGAAGAGAACACAGAGAATATGGATAGAGGGGAATTTACAGCTGTTGTACGGAAACTATCATATGCCACTGAGATTAGCTCAGATGCTTAGAGCATTGTGCACATGAATGCCAAGGTTGTGGGTTTGATCCCTCTATGGGCCCTTAAGAGCTGGATTTGATGATCCTTTTGGGTCCCTTCCAACTCCGAGTATTCTATTATTCTGTGATAACTTTTGAGGAGTCCAAATGATAGAAAAAGGAAAAAAAAAAGAGGGTTCAGAGGGTTTTTCTTGAGTGAGCAGAGTTATATTTCTCCCCAGAATTAGCTGAATTGTAAAATAGCAGGAAGTAAAAAATTCACTACAGTCCGAGCTAAGTGAAGTTTTCTGTAGGAGGATAGTGCTCAGGGCCTGTGTCTGTACACAGTAATATCAACACTCCTGGTCAGCTATTCCCTGACTTAGAACCTTTGGGGCTCCTTTCCAGGCAAAATAGAAGTGTAGTGTTGAGTATTATTGGATGCAGAAGTAGAATAATCTGGTGAAAAAAATCTTCCAAACCAGACAGATAGATTGATACATTCCCTGAAATATTTACATAGAGAAATCAGATTAAGTGATGAGTCTAACCAGCAGTTTCAGGCCCAGAGATATAAAGCAAACTGTTTTAATTCTATTCAGAAACAGGCAGTAGTATAGCCACTCATTAGTCACACCCTCCCAGTGGGTTGTAAACCATTTATACTACCTGCTTTCAGTCACATGTTTTATTTGGAAGAGCTAGGATTCTCCATTCGCTATAAATTGTTTAGATTGTGCTACTGCTGAAAGTCTATTGGCAGAGTAAAGGGGCTAGAAAATAAACAGTGCTACTGCCATGCTTCTGAATTCATCCTTCAGGCAGATTTTTAATAAATTATGAGAATGTGAGAGTCAGCAGCATGGAGTCCTGAAGAACTGCCAGTTTTGCATTAAAGAAAAGTAGAAAAAAAAAAAAAGCAGTAAAGATAACCTGCTTAGAATAGATATTTTTTGGCTACCAGCACATTTTTATAGAAGCATTGTGCTGAAGTAAAGATGTTTAAGCAAGCATTTATGTATCAGTCCTAACTGGCATAAAATGACAAAATATGGTGAAAGCAGTATCAGCTATTTGATGTGTACTGATACAGTTTAATGTTGTCAAAACTGATTTCATACAGGATTTTTTCATTTTCATACAATATTTGATTCTCTTTCACTGAGGACCCAAGTCAGAAACAGGACTGCACCTTAGAAGTGGCTGTTCCTCATTGTACCCCATTTCATAACGTTTAGTTATGAGAATTTTACAACTGACTTCAGAGGAGCTTGGGCTGGGCGCTTAATGCCTGGTATGGAACATTTCAGACACATTGTTGTCTTCCTAAATATCAAGTTTCTCTTTTTTTTTTTTTTTTTTTTTTTTTTTTCCCCCAGTGCCAATGTTCAGGCTTTGTAGAATTTGTTCCATAGCACAGCTGATGTGTTACTGGCATGCCACCAGAAAAGTGAAGCACATTGTTCCTACTTCAGTATGCATCTATTGCTGTTTTGTTGGCAGGAGGGTCAAAATGTGTTCCCTTTATGTGTCGTTTTGCATTTGGTGGGCGGTGGGGAAAGAATTACTGCAATTTGTGTCTGAACTGTAGTAACTAGAGAGACTGTTATGCTCTAGCATAGCACTGTATTCAGATGTGTGTTCACCCATGTTTACATATAAAGTGGAATTTTATTCTTATTTACATTAATGAGAGCTAAGAATAACCTAAGTAATTTGCATTACAGAAATGCCTCTGTTCCTCTATTTGGAATAGAGACAAAGGTGTTAGACTAACATACTGCACAGCCTAAGAGACTCAGTGTAGGAAGATAATTGAATTATGTTTTTTGTACAGCAGTTTCTGTGATCCTTCAAGAAACCAGGAGTTTATCCCCATCTGCAAGCCCATATTGTCAGTGAGTAGCTAAAAGACCTCTTAAAGTGGCATCAATTATTTTCACCTTTTTACTTTTGCAGTAGTGTTACAACAGTTCTGTCTATCTGGGACATCTGCCACACTTAAGCACCACCAAGTAAAAAATGTTACTTAGAAATGTATTCTACCTCACAGATCATCAGTGCCACACTCAAGCTTCTTTTTTCTCTGGTAAAATTCCCACTGGATTTTGAATTGTATCACACCTTTGACCCTGGTAGTCAATATTTTCTGTTATATCAGCCAACTAAAACCCAAACTAAAACAACTAAAACTAAAACATACTAACTTGCTTTGCTCGGCACAATGCAGTGATGTATAGATAAAACTCGTATGTTCAGATGTCAGGTGTGTTTTAGGCCTGTCAGACATGGCACTAAATGGCCACAGAAATTGGACTGGCACAAACCTCCCTGCCCTGCATTTATATATCCAATTCCTATACTTAACTTTTCTACCTCTAACACTTGGTAGCACATATGGTTATAAAGACCTATATGAAAAATATTCAGTCAATACACTTTTTTTTCTGTAGAGTAAGATGAGAGCAGAAATCTAAAGTAAAGGGTAGAGGTGGTCAAGTTGCTTTTATTCAGTATGATAAAAGCAAATACTATGGTGTTCAGGCACAGCCATCTGTCACGTGGTGCTACTACTGATTCAAACTAGAGCAGAGCTGCCATGCACAGAGCTGCACTGATGTAGTTGCAAATAAAGGAAGTGTGGGAACCGAGCACTAATGCTAGGAAAAGTGTTTACAAAACAATGAAGAAAGTAACTTTTTCTCTTTAATTTCCTTTTCTTATGTTTCTTTTTTATTCATCCTGTATTTTTATCATTGTAGTTGTGTTGAATTCAGACAAGGATTTTTTTTGATGCAGTTCTTTTTGGACATTTGCAAATTATTCTGATCAGTAACAGTGAATTGTGACAGCCCTTTGCTAAACTTTAGTAATACCAGATACCTCATCTATACCCTCAGGACAAGAAGCTGCAGTTTCAGAATATAACAAGATGAAGAGTACAAAATAGGAAGTTTTTATCAATAAAGTTTCCACATTTTCATTTAATCTTGATGTAACTTTGAAAACAAAAAGAATTATCAGGGCTGAATAACAGCCTGTATGAGAAAATGGGATTTTACAATGTTAATGATTCAGGAGGCCTGTTAGTATTGGCAAATATAATTGTGAAGGCTGCTTGATAGATGGAGAGAGCATAAGCTGTAACATTTTAATTGGACATTTTATTGAGGTGTTGTAGAAGATCGACACATAGAAGCAATGCAAAAGTTGCCAATAGCTGAAATTGTGATTGAATAAAATTTCCCTGTGTTTCAGATAACACTCATTCTCTACCAAAACACCATTTTCTGTACAACACCATTTTCATAAACAGCTTTCTTAATGATGCACACAGCTTAGCAATAACAGGTATGGGTTACTAACTGAAGAAGAGCAGCATGCAATGGCACCCAAAGGAAAAACAGAGATGCTTTGTTTTGTTTTTAAAACAGCTTGTTTTTCACTGCAATAGTACAGTAACTGATGCTTGGAAAAATCATTTCAGTGCAAGTTTTGACAATGAGGAACTGCAAATTCTTCACACAGCTTTAGTGTATCTCCTAGGGTTTATAGCATAGTCTTACATTCTTCACTGGACCTGACTGGAGTTTTGTCTAACTATAGAAAAGAATGTGGAATTTAATTGATACAGCCTAATGATCTATTAGTTCCTTTTTTGTTCACCTTTGGTTTTCAGTTTTGTTAGTGGTGTCGAGTCAATAACTCTAATTCTGATGTTTATAATCGGTGGTAGACTTGAAATTATTTACCCGAATTTGATGGAAGGCTGTCACTTTCCCAGACAGTGAGTCCACATTACAGGTATACAGCACAATCCATAAACACGTCGCCAAAAAAAAATTTTTTTTGAGTACTGTCAGTTTGTATCTTAAATCACCATCTTATCTAATTTGGCATGTTTTCCCTAAATTGTCACCTTGGAGACTGAGATTTGAACTGATTTGTTACCAGATGCAATAGTTCTTCTCTTAATTATTGAGAGAAGCACTTCCTAATTCTGGGACCCATGGAGGAACCCTAGCTCCATGCTGGGATGAGACCTTACTGCACACTGTCTCCTCTCTGTGTCAGTTTTCAGTGAAAGTGAACCCAGCTGTGTGGATTAGGCAGGAACCCCCAGGGTCACTGCTGAGCTTTCAGTCTGTAAAATCCACTTGGTTTATATACAGCCTGGGAGTGTTTGTTTTTAATTAAAGAAAATTTCTGGCCATAGGAACTGTGAAGAGAGAAGCGTCCTCTATGGAGAAAGGCTTGAAAGCTTGTGAATGTAAATGCCCTGACAGCAGAAGGGCATTTAAAAAAATATCAAAAATCTGGTAAGTTTGAGCTTGCATGATCTTTTTTTTTTTGGTGGACTGGTAATATTTTCCTTTTCTACAGTTCTGTTTGGAAGTATATTTTTACTTTCGTTAAGGGTGTCTTCTGTTTGCTATGGTAAACATTGCAGAAATGATTCTTGTCAAACAGATGAACCCCTTGTGTAATTTCAGTGGCTTCCCTGGAGCTTTTCCCAGTGCTATCTGAGGAGAATCTCAAATGGTTAAAAAATGCTTTCTTTGGTTGAAGCTCTTCTTGTTCTGCATACATGGAAACGATGACTGTAACTTGGCCTTTAAGCCTTTGGCTGTTTGAAGAGCTGACTTCCCTGCTAAGCTTCCTGCTGTGAGTCACTGGCATTAAGTCTCATAGTGATAAAGACACCCTGTGTGTCAAGTTATGTCTCACAGCACTCAGCTTCAAAAACAGGTCTAGAATCAACTCTTCATCCTCTTCTGAGGGTGGTAAAGATGCTGAGCTCACAAATTGAAACAGACACCCTTTTTAAAAGCAGACTGCACTTGAATGTCAAAAAATACCTGTCTTTTACATAAAACAGTTTTATAATTAAAAGGTTCAAGTTTTTCGTGAGCCTCTTTTTCATGAAGGGAAGAAAGCGTTTTCCCTTTTCACCTTTCCCCATATGAATCTTTTACATGTTTTATTTTAAAACTAAACAATAAGCAGCTTCAATAGAATATATAGAATCATAGAATTGTTAACGATGGAAAAGACCTCTAAAATCATTCAGTCCAACTATTAACTTAGCACTGTCACCTTCACCACTGAACCACGTCCCTAAGTGCCACACCTAGATGGTCTTTCATTGCTTCCATGGACAGTGATTCTACTACTTCCCTGGCGAGCCTGTTCCAGTGCTTGACAGCCCTTTCAGTGAGGAATTTTTTCCTAATACCCAGTCTAGACCTCCTCTGGCACAACTTGAGACCATTTCTTTTTGTTCTGTCCCAAAACAACATACTTTGCTCTCCTAGACTTTTCACCTCCACCTCTCGACTCAGAACTGATGTGTCTATCAGAGATAAACAGTTGATTTTCTTTTTTTAATTTTTGAGATTTCCATTTCAGAACATTTTTTATCAAACCATATTTACACGTAGCAGTAAGGAAGAATAGCCTTTCCAAAGTGGCAGAACTTCCTTGTTGGTTTCTCTGGAGAAAACTTGAATAAACAGGTTGATGTGGGTTTTTTTCCTTCTTAGCTTGCAAGACAGTTGATGATTTGTTACGGTTAGTTTCATAGATTTATACCCACTATTTATCATACAGAGGGCAGGGAAAAAGTGAATTAAGAATCACATGGATTTCTAGAGGTGCAATCAATATTCTTATCCTGCATCAAAGCACATTTTAATTGTGATACATACATGTGGATTGTAAAGTCACATATATTTCTGGGGGATAATTTTTTTTTAAGTAGTGTTTTTATTGAATTTGTAGTTTTGGAATTGGGTCAATTTCTACTCAGATATTTACTGAGACTTAACAAAACTTTTAATTGTGACTTCAAAAAGTGTCAGAGGTGACCTCTGAACAAAATGATCTCTGAACAAGGGGATTAACTAGGCAAAAAGCTGAGAAGCACTTTTCATTTCAGACCTCTGCTCTCCTTGGGCACTGTGTGTGAACTTCTTTAGAGAAGCGTTGAAATTAAGCAGATATCTGTCATTAGTTTCACAGTCTTCTGCAGAGGTACTCAGTGTTCTCTTCTTTTGTAATCAATTAGGATGCTGTTGAATGACAGGAAATTCAAGAAGTATGCTTAATGCTGGTAATGAAATAAACTGCCTGTCAACTCTGAAAGCAACATGTAAATAATTTTGACTGCTTCAGGAAAAAAAAAAGCCCCACAGAAACCTCAGACAACCCAAAATAAATATATTCTGTGTATATAAAACCCAAGTGCATTAAAAGGCTGGTTTTGGGTTTTAGCTGGGGTTGACTGGGAGCTTGAAATGTTCAGCATTGCTTAAGATGACCAGGATCATAGTAAATTGAATTTCATTGCATAAAATGGTTTCAGTAGCTTATGGAAGCCTCTCACTAATATTCTGCCACTAAATTGAATGGCAACTTTGCTTTTATTCCCTTTTACACGATGAAAGAATTAATTTCACTCTGGTTACTATCAAATATTTCTATCAAGAGGAAGCATAGTCCTATAGGTAACGCCCCAAGAAATAAATATTTGGGGAAAGTATTTGGAATGCATGGGATGTCACCAAGACTAAAGTATTAAAATAATTAGTATGAAGAAAGATTCATGTGCAATTGTGAGATACTCTTTTACCATGTACTGTTTGAAACAGAACTAATTAAATCCAACAGCTGGTTCATTATAGACTGAGAATAGGACAGAAATCCTATAAAAAGTGTGAACAAAAATTCTTCGATCACTTTTTGTTCCTAGTGATTGGTTAAATCCACTTATGTTGAGGACGGTCATGCTTGCCCTGGTGGGATGTCCTGGGAAGGAGTGTACCTTTTCTTTCTGCTCTCGTAGGCAGCCCCTGTGCTGACTCAGAAAGCTGTGCCATGTCAGTGACAGCTCAGCTCTGTGCAATGCAATATTTAGCCAAAGGCCCACTTGAGCATCAGTCCCTCCATCAAGCTCCCCACCCAACAGTGCCAGAGCTCTTTCTAGGGCAGAGATTTTGGGGTATTTATTTTACAGAGATTAGTGTACATTGCTCCACAGAGCAGGGTATTAGAATAATCTCTTCATTTTATTTCACTGCCAGTCCTACTCTGTGATACTGCTAAGTTCTCATGTTTGAGTGCTTTGATAATTCAGGCTTTTGAAGGGCTCTTTGCCATGAGTGTGTCTTTGCTGAGTTGGGGACAGAAACGTAGGACCAGCTTTGGCCATCTCTGATTGCAGCACAGTGAGGGGGCTTCTAGCCTTTCTGAGAAAAAAGGATCACATACAGAGTAGAAGATTGATAATTACAGAAGTGGCCACATATGAAACTCTGTTCTGTCTAAGTTAGACTGTCTCTAAGACCATCAGGTAATCGTTAATTTTTTTCAAGGAACTTTATCCTTAATTTTCTCTGTATTTCATTTACTTGCATTCGAATAATTCCTGTCCTGCCCTAGAAGTGCCTGCTTTTTCAGTGAGATCAGAATTCCTTCATTCCTCAGTTCTATATATGAAGATGAAGTTATCAATAAAGGCAGATGATAAAGGGCTAGGAAAAAGTGGTCCCACTGGAGCCAATGTTTCTTCGTCTGACCACCTCTATGTCTTCCATAGTGTTGTTTCATATTATAAGGAAGTCAGGACCAGGGTGCTCAGTCTAAACACATTTTGGTGAGTCATTCTTTTCTCTGAGGAGTTGCCCTTGCCCAGTTCTCCTCTCTGACTCATTGTAGCTGTAAATGGTGGGGCATGTTTTTTTTTTTTAAAGGGCACATACTGGAACCTTCTTCAGAACAAGTTCATCTGCTTTTACTCCTAATTTCTCTATAAAGTACATTTTGTTCTCTTGTAAACTCCAATTCCTGACATTGGCAAGTTCTTAAAGGCTGGACTGCAGTCAGAGAAATGTTAGAAGTGTACAAGAAGTCCTTAAGTAACTCTTATTTATAGAATTCTTTCATGCATATGAAAATAGATTTTACTGACTCAATTAAAACTATAAACTTGGATATAGAGGAAAATCGCATTTTTACCTGTGATTAAGTCAGAGATATCCACTGTTAATGGTATTGTACCATCAGGTTTTAATAAAAACCTTTTAATTTGATGGACTGATTCTTTTTTTCAGACTTTGCCCATTCTAATTATATCATCATGTGAAACTGGGATAAACTTTTGCTGTCTTGCTGCAGGCAGAAAATATTTTAATATCTGAGGTGCTTTCTGTGTGACAAGAAGACACTTGTTTGTCCCTGGAAAATGAGTGCCTCAGCTATAGGAGAAAATCTAGTAGATAAAGGCACTGAATTCCAGACGTAATGTCCGGTCACGTAGATCACTATGTACCTTCTATGTTTTACTATGGCTATTCGACTAGCAAAGGCATAAAACAAACCAGGATCTTCTTTTTCTGTGCTTCTAGTTTAGGAACTCATAACTGCTCAGAATTTTTTCCTTTGGGGTGTCATACCCTACTCTTGCCCTGAACTCTTGAGAGATTTCTAATGAGCAAATTCAACAAAAAACCCAAAAGCAATAGCTATTGTTTTAATCCTAAGCGAAAATGTTACAAGCCTTGGAAGAAAAGAAATGGTATGTTTGTTACCTTTCACACATAAAATCTGTGCTGAGAGTATTTTCAGACATGACATTTGACAGGCAAAGTTCGACTTACAAATGGAGCATTAGGATCTAGATTTCAATGCTTGGACCTGACTCCAGTTCATAAAAGAATTGCAATATCATGTTAGTAGTATGTTGTAACTGGCTTTCCATGACATTTCTCTTGGATAGATGACCTTTTTCCTGTTTTATGGATGATGGCTCCAGAAGTGGAGGATTTTAGTCCATTCAACAGACCAGTTACAAAGCTCAGGTTTTCTTAATTCCAATTCAGTGCTCTGTATTCCACCCTGCTAGAGCTATTCCACTCTGCTTGGCGTTCAAGCTGAGTACTTGTGTGTTTAGCTAGCATTGGAAAAGTCTGAATTGGTCATGAAGTAAAAGTCTACACTTTATCAGCTGGTAAAGTGTTGCTTTCCTTCCTGAACAAGGTTAGCATGTATCTGTAATCACAGCCACTGAATCTGAAGCATGAAGCACTATGTGCCATAGAGCTTGAGCACAAAGGCAAACCAGACATTTCTGTGGAGCACAGAAAAGGAAAGCAGCTTGTTTTCTTAGATTCTGCATGGCTACCCACCTTAAACCACCCAGAGAAGCTGCTAAAGTTAGATGATAAAGTTTGCAGCAAAGAATTGCTAATCATTGCTTGCTCTCAGCAGAATGACACATGCTGTTGCAAAACAAAATTCAGACTGTGCCTAATACCACAAAGTTTGCAATAAGGAAGCAGCTGTTTTCATTTTAAGCATTTTCCGTCATGATATGTGAGTAAAAGAGAATATTGGTAAAGAAAAAGACAACATGATCATCAAGATTGAGGTTCTACATGCTACAGCTGAAGATCTTCTTTAGGTATTTTCTGCCCTGACTGCCACATTTCCCTTTGAAAATGTGTGTATCTCTTTAGAAATATATCAGATGTTGATCTGGGATTTCTAGGAATGTAAGCCTGAATATGTTCTTCCAAAATATGATTTGAAGCTTCAGTATATGTCCCTTAAAATTATTGCTACAATACATATAGTGAAGCTCTCAACAAATGAGTATTTTCCACCGAAAAATTCAGTAGGAATCAGAGAAAACTCAGTGCAACATGTTGTGAAAGATCTTGATTCAGACTAGCAGCATTTAATGTAGTTTTTAGTGTAACCATTTTATTCTGTCAATCACATCCCACAAGACACCTCAGCTTTATTTTCATGGAGATCTTATTTTATTGTTATGAATTTATAGCTTAGCTAAAAAAAAGTATTAAATCAATATCTATCTACAAAGGCTATTATTATTATTATTATTATTATTATTATTATTATTATTATTATTATTATTATATTCACCGTGCATATACCACCTTTTATGTGTGATTCTCAAAGAATTGAACAACAGTAGGTATTTTTACTGAGCTGATTGGCAAAACATCAGGGATAATACTGACTTTGGAAGTCATTAAAAGGCTAGTTTTGTCTATGTTAAAAAAAAATTTTGACACATTTAGATTAAAAAGTTTTACTGGATTTTTATGTTGTTGTTTGGAATCATATATCTATTTCAATTTCTTTCTTATCTTCTATTTAAAAACCCCAAGTGTGAAAATGATGGAGCAGAAATGTGGGAAATAAAATTGTCCTCTGTAGAATTTAGAAAATGTTGAAGGGCTTCTTCCCTACTTGAAATATCACAATATTTTGTTGGGCAAAGTTCTGTTTTCCATCCAGGTCTAGTCTTTATTACACACTTGCGATTTCTGTTTTCCTCCAATAGCTGCCAAGCAGGGAAACTTTCGAAAGGATATGCCCAGCATGACAACACATGCTGATAAAGCAGGACACCCCTTCAAAAGCCACTTCCCCGAGTGCCAGATTTGGCTATGGAAGTCAGGTCATCTTAGCCCACATTCTCTTCTAGTGCACACACCTTTTTTTCAAAAGCTGAAATCACAGACTTGGAGGCGGGGCTGCCCACCCACCAACTTATCAGTGTCTGTCACAAATCAGCAACATGAAATTATCTCTTTCTGAAAAGGCAACCAGTAGGTATTAATACCTACAAATTTCTAGGCAAAGCCACAGACTGTTTCTTTAATAAATACCAAGCAGGCATCAAACTCCTCTGAGGTTTTTGGGCTAATTTTTTGAGGTAAGTATAATGTATATTGTACTGTATAAATAACATATATACTGTCATAAATAGTGGGTTTTTTCCATACTGTGTATAGAGTGTGTAGGTAATGAATGTACTTATTTTGTACAAATTATATGCATCCCAGATTCATACAAAGTGATGCATCCCAAAATACAGGAAGTCAGGTAAGAACACCAGGAGTTCTGTGTGCATGAACAGGGTGCTCCTGGACAAAGTCAAACACAGAAAGAAACACTACAGAGCAGGGAAGCAAGAACAGGCAGCTTGGGAAGAACACAGGGAGGTTGTCTGAGCAGCCAGGGATAAGATTAGGAAAAATGAAACCCCGGGCAGGGTCCCTCTGCGGTCAGTATTGGGACTGGCACTGTTTAACACCCTATTGGTGACATGGATTGAGATTGAGCACACCCTCAGCAAGTTTGCTGATGCCACCAAGCTGTGTGCTACAGCTGACATGCTGGAGAGAAGAGATGCTATCCAGAGGAACCTTGACAGGCTTGAGAAATGGATCCATGCAAACCTCAGGAAGTTCAACAAAGCCAAATGCAAAGTCCTGCACTTGGGGTGGGGCAATTCCAAGCACAAGTACAGGCTGGATGGAGAATGGATTTAGAGCAGCCCTGAGGAGAAGGACTGGGGGGGTGTTAGTGGATGAGAGGCTGGACATTTGCACTTACAGCCCAAAAAGACGATTGTATCCTAGGCAACATTCAAAGCAGAGTTGCCAGCAGGGCGAGGGAGAGGAATCTGCCCCTCTGCTCTGCTCCCATGTGACCCCATTTGGAGTGTTGAGTCCAGAGATCCCCAACATAAGAAGAATGTGGACCTCTTGAATTGAGTCAAGAAAAGTCCATGAAGACGATCAGAGTTCTGGAGCACCTCTCCTGTGAAGATAGGCTGAGAGAGCCAGGGTTATTCAGGCTGGAGAAGAGGGGCAGCCTTCCAGTATCTGAAGGGGACCTACAGCAGAGCTGGAGAGGGTATACAGTGATAGGACAAGGGAAAATGTCTTAAAACTGACAGAGGCTAGGTTTAGACTAGGTATTAGGAAGAAATTCTTTACTATAAGAGAGGTGAGGCACTTCTCTGAACAGGTCGCCCAGAGAAGTTGTGTCTGTCCCATCCCTGGCAATGTTGAAGACCAGGTTGGATGGGTCTTTGAGCAACCTGTTCTAGTGAAAGGTGATTGGAACTAGAGGATCTTTAAGGACCCTTTCAACCGAAAATATTGTGAGTCCATGATTCTATGGAAAGTATTTTGTGTTAGTAAACAGTCAAAGAAAGTCAGCACCTCTGAATGACGTGTAGCATACTGGGGCTCAGTCCTCCCTTCTGCCATGTATGTTCCATGTCTCCCTGGGTACATGTACTACGTAACCCTATCCCTCTGTATGCCAGTAAAGGAACACTGCTGATGTTCACCAGTGTAACATCATAATCTTGTGCCTTGACTGCACAATGTGAAATGGGTGTTCTGAGTTTTCCTTTTCCCTGCCAATTTTTTTTGTCTTGTCTGTTTAGCCCTTAAGTTCATTGCTTTCTGAAACAAAAACGATGTTTTATTATGTGCATGTTTGTACTGCACAGCAAGGACATGCATCTGAGTTGGAGCTGAAGAAATAAATAGCGTAATATAAATAAAATCCAGCATCAGCTGATGCATCAAAGGCAGATAAATAAAATGAACAAAAGAAAAACATGTATGCTTGGAAACAGTGCCTTAGATCAACCTTTTGCTTTAGACTTGGGATGGTTTTTTGTGATACAGAACCATTTATTTATTACCTTTTGAAGCGGGCAATAAGTTTTCAGCTTTGTTCCTGTTCTGTTCAGAGATTAATGAGGAATTCCACCCTTGCATGAATTTTTTTACTTTGTTGGGTTAAACTTTTGTTTTCCTGATCAGTTCAACTGACCAAACTAAATTAGCTGCTCTGAGAATACACTCATAGCAAAGCATCTTTATATGGTTTCTCTAATAAAAGTTTAATGCAGTGTATAATTAGAAAAGGTTGAGTGCTTCCATTAATTCTGCAGTGTTTTCCCACTCGTTTATTCTGATAAGCCTAATATTCTGATGACAGGATGAATATAGGCTCAATTAAAGGTGTATGCAAATACATATTTATCACTCTATCCCAGAAACAACATCCCACAGGAAGGGAAACAAAGCAGGAGTTTTCATGAGGTTCAGCTGGCATTTGCTGTCCTCTCAGAGCTTTGGGGATGATGGAGCACTCTGTGGGAGCATTCAAGTATGGGAATCCCACTTATGTGGTTAATGGTGTTGAGTGATGTGCAGATCTGTAAGATGTCCCCAAGGAATTGGTGCCCCTCTGTTTCTGCTGCAGATATCTTCCCCTAAGAGCACAGCCTGGGCAGAAGCCATGATGTTGCCATATTTGTGTGGCAGCAACAGTAGGGCAAAAATTTGTAAGAGTTAATCCTACTTGAAGCATCATTAATTCCTAATGGGGGTTGTGGAAAACAATATTTTAGAGATGCTCTCCTGCTTGAAATCCCATGCAGTCTAATCCTTCAGAGTACTTACAATAGTAGTGGTAGAAAACTATGCATGGATCTGCTTTTTTTGAGTTCTACTTTGCTCTCTGTTTATCTCTTTTTATTGCAAAGCTGCCTAAAATTAGGCTTTTGCAGGAATTTTTAAAAAAGATTTTTCCTTAGGATTATGGCCTCAGGATCCTGAATATTATGTATATTTCTCCTGGACTTTGTGATTGTAAAAGCCTCCAATAAATGTTTGAGAATAAATTTTTACTGATATAATTTTAATACAGTTTCCAAACAGCACTGTTATGTTCAGAAAAAAGTTAATGTGGAGCAAATCTGTAAATGTGTCTGTCTTACAATACTCCCACCTCCCTTTTTTATTGCCAGTTTCAATGCAAGATTTCACTAGAATGCATACATTTCCATATTTTAGTACAAAAAAAATACAAGGTGTCTTTGATCATCTCAGGGAGATGATTTCATAGTCTTTGTTGGGTGGCCTCATAATGTATGTGTGAGAATTCTTGACTCTTATGAACACAGGAGAACCGAAGCATTTTACCTCTTCTTAAAATGCCTCAGAGTCCTTGGAAAAATAGCACTTCAGTGATTCCTGAGCTGGTAAATTGGCTGCTGCAGCAGTTCCTGTCAAGGTCAGCACTGCAGTGTGTTGTAGGTAATGGAAGGCAGCTCTTACAGTGAGTGTGTTTCCTCCTCCCTTAGAACTATTCCCCTCTCCTTGCTTGTACATGGGGGTGGAGGTGTGTGCATGCACTTGCATGGGGAGCTCTTCCTTCTTACTTTCAGTTAGTTCATCACTGGACTATGAATGTGTGGAAGTTAAAAGGCTTCATATCTTTAATAAAAATTCCTAATAAGCAGACACTAAACATATGGTTTCTAAGCTCCTTAGTGCTTTCAAAGATGCCTGTCCTGCTCTCCCCCCTATGCTACTCTGTGCACATACAGAAGGACAAAAGATACACAATTGAAGTTATCTCTTCAAAAATAATTCCCATTTTTGCTGGAAACAATAACTATGTTGCAATATTGCTGTAACAGTATAATCCTGTTCCTTAGATGTGCACCTAGATTTCCTGAAGGTCAAGGGAAAGAAGGATCAAGACAAAACAGCCAATTGTCTTCCTAAGAAAACAGTTAGCAACATTTTCCTAGAAGAAGTGGAACTTTAACCCACAGCCAGATGCCCCAACAGCTAGCTGTTTCTATGGACCAGGTTTGTGAGCTTATTCCAGTACTTTCCATTTGTTGCAGAGCATCCAGCATCTAGGCTATAAGAATCTCTGCCATGATGCCACTGATATTCTTCAGGGATCTCAGGAATGGATTTGGCTCCACTGCTTGTTGGCCTTTTGTACGCTGTGAAAAAGATTTTCCATTGTCCGTTTATGAAAACAGTTGTGTCTTTCCATAGACAGCTGTACTAAGTCCAAAGGAGTGGCAACAGATGCCTCATCATCCACTCCAATTAAAGAATTTCAAGAAGAAAGGAAATCCTGCCAAGGTGCCTGAGTCACCAAGTTAACATAAGAGACCAGAATCTTTTTCCCACTGCATACTGAATAAATATGTCCTGATATAATAACTTTATTAATTTTTCTGATATTAGGAATGTGGAAATTTTTTTCTGGGTTCCTAGTTAAATGGTAATGAGTGTCTTTTACTGAAATTTTGGATAGAACTTGGAGATATCCCTGTGGTTTTTTAACAATTTATCTGAAGCAAATGTTGTGCCACAAGTTCCACAGTTTTGTTCTTTTTGATTTTGTTTACTTCACCATGGTCTTCACTGTGGGCTGCAGAGGAATCTCTGCTCTGGCACCTGGAGCACCTCCTCTCCCTCCTTCTCTACTGACCTTGGTGTTTGCAGAGTTGTTCTTCTCACATATTTTCAATCTGCACTTCACTGACTGAAAAATTACAACTGCACCACAGCCTTTGTTTTGATTTCTTCTTAAATATGTTATCACAGAGACATTACCCCATTTCTAATTGGCGTAGTTTTGGCCAGTGGCATGTCTGTCTTTGGACCCACCGTGGATTGGCTCTTCCAGACATGGTGAAAACTTCCAGCAGCTTCTCACAGATTCCACCTCCCCCACCACTACCAAAAACTTGGGCATGCTAACCCAATTAAAAAAAAAAATTGGAAAGGAATACAAAGTAAAAAAACTCCTAAATTCCTAAAGCTCTATTTACCATAATTATGAAGAAAAACTTAAAAATATGTCCCATGTCTGGTTATACAATGTTATTCAAGAATGGCTGTTTCTGAGTGACTCCATATGTGGGTATCCTTGTTCCGTAATTAGCATGACTCTCATTTTTGGCTTAACTCCTTTTCAAAGTGCATTAAGTTGAGCAAGAGCATATCTATTTGGTAAAGGAACTGAAATGTAAAATCAGCCTCCTGAAAAATGCCTTTCTGTCTTAGTATAGTAAGTTTACAGGGTGCTTTGAACACAGAAGATGGGAAAGATCATACCAAGCCCACTGTGAGCCCAATGTGGTGACATCATGAACATGGTTGCCCTATCCAGCTAGCATTGAACTACATAGTTATTTTTTTATGATAAGAACCTACAAATGCGCCACATGGACCATAAAGTTCAGTTGAGAAATGCTTTAAATGGAAACCAGTAGTGAGTCTTCAACAGGGAAAAAGGAAGAATTTGACCCCTTGCTGATAGAAGGGGCTGTATAGTGGGTTGACTCTACCTGGATTCCAGGTGCCCACCAAAATGACTCTGCCACTCCCCTTCTCTGCTAGACAGGGAAGAGAAAATATGATGAAAGTGTCCTGGGGTGAGATAAGGAAAGGGAGAGATCTCAGCAATTACCATCTGCGTCAAAGCAGAGTCAGATTGGGGAAATTAATTTACTGTATTGGCAATCAAATCATAGTAGAGTAATAAGAAAGAAACCCAAATCTTCAAAAACCTTGCATCCTTCTCACATCCTAGGCTCAGCTTCACTTCTAATTTTCTCTAGCTGCCAGCAGTGTAGATGGATGGGGAGTGGGGATTGTGGTCAGTTCATCATACATTGTGTGATGTGTCTCTGCTACTCCTGCCAGGAACCAGCAGTCTCTCCACGGCATCACAGCCTCCTTCGGGCATCCACCTGCTCCAGCATGAGGTCCTCCGTGGGCTACAAGGGCACAGCTGCCTCACCATGGGCTGCACCCTGGCCTGCAAGAGAATCTCTCCTCTGGCAGCTGGAGCACCTTCTGCCCCTCCTTTTTCACTGATCTCAGTGTCTGCAGGGTGTTGCTCTCACATATTCTCTGCCCCCTCTCTGGCTAAAACTGCACAATAACTTTCCCCCTTAAATTTGTTGTCCCAGAGGCACTACTGCCATCACTGATGAGCTCGACCTTGGCCAGCAGTGGGCCCACCTTGGAGTTGGCTGGCCTTGGCTCTATTGGACAGGGGAGACGTTTTCAGCAGCTTCTTGCAGAAAGCCACCCCTGGAGCCCCCCTGCTATCAAAATATTGCCAACCCATACATGCTGTTAGTTAGGCAGTCAAGCATAGGACATGATATCTGGTCTAGTACACAGGGTTTTTTCCACTCCAAGGGAGTCAGACAGTGCTTATTTAACAAAGAAGAAATGGTCAACTGACATTGCAGATAAGGTGGAAAAAATATGACTTATGACCACTGGGATGGGAGGTGGCTTATAGAGGGTATCATTCTCCAGCATGGTAAGACACTTTTTAATGATCATCACCCAAGATGTCTATGTCTCTAAATGAGGGAACCATTTGCAAGAAAAATCTGCAAACTATTCAACTACAATGAAAAAAGGGGTGTAGGTAGAAAGATGCATCTTTAACTCCCTTTGTGCTAAAGAGTGATTCTGAAATAGCTGTATAATAAGGAGACATTCCACACCCAGAACTGTGATGCCTCTAAAGCTATCACACCTATAGACCAGGGCATCGGAGATGTTGCAGTGAGTGCCTGTGTGTTTTGCAGTGTATACAAAGGGCAGCAGGTTGAGAGCATGGTTTACTGTGGTCCAGAGAAGAAGGAGGGTCTTCTGTTGATGGGTTAGAGTTCATGGCAGAACTCATTGACAATCAGAAAAATACTGGAGAGCACTTTTGGACCCTGGCTGGCCCAAGGGGAGTTCACTACAGTCAGCAACTGCTGTCAGCTGGCACAAACTACAATTTCAGCACCTCTTGTTTGCCAGAGCTGTAAAAAATATAAGCATCACGAGGCACAAAATACAGGCTCCACACCCCAGTATGCAGGCCTCATGAGAGTGTTTGTAGGGAAATATTTAACCCCTAACACACAGGGAGACATTCAATCACATATAAAGCACAGGGAGACATTCAGTCAACCTCAGTGACTTCATCAAGGCTTTGGAGACTAGTGGTTTTCATGGTTTGAAGCAATTTTCTGCTGAAGTGTTGAAAATAAACAGAGGAACTTTTGAGGAAATAGAACAGTGAAAAAACATTTTGTGTGACTCTGTACTTCCTCTTAATACATGAAACAGAGAAGAAGTAAACATTGCTTAGAAGTGAGGAGTTTCATACAGAAGGAGGTTTTATTTTTGTATCAGTTTGTTCCTCTTTAGCATATTTGAATTGTTTACCTTTTGCTACTTTCTTTCTGTTGCCTGGAAACATTTAGTAAGTTGTTAGTGCCAGAGCATTAGCTGATTTAGGATTCAACTGGAATGAGCTCTAACACAAAAGCTTATCATCTCTGTTTTCAAAATATCCCAGCAATATCAAATTAAAGGGTTTTGATCAACTAGAAATTAATTTTATCAGGATAACAGTATTGAATGTACTTTGACAGTAATATCAACTTCTTGTTCTTGACCTTGTATGCTTTGCTGAACTAAAATATCTCACCAAAACCATTATCCCTTTCTCTGAGAACCGGACTGATGATGTTGCAGGCATTACTAGTCATTAATGCAATACAATTTTTTTTTTTAATTGCTCTTTCCACTTTCAATTTTTTTTTCCTGATTATAATTTCAGAAAGCTGACAAATCTGCTTTGTGATACCAGCACTTTGACTCTGCAAGGTTGTGGACACCTCCCTGAGTTATGCTGTTAGCTGCCAATAGGGTTTATGAAAGTGTTTGACTAGCACTGATATTTTTGCTATACTTACACTATAAGAAGTATAGCAGACCATGATGCACCTTCACACTGAAATCATGCAGTGTGAACTTGCACCGTGTCAGGCACATCTGTGAAGAGTTCACATCTAGCATTCTAGAGTAAATATCGCAGCAGCACTTATAAATGTCTGGTTCAACATGTGGGAATCTATAAAAGGTATTCCTAAGTCAAAAGCATGAAAATTGAAATGACTTGAATATATGATATTACTTCCAGGAGAATTCATGTTAGTGATCAGTTAATACCTACCTGTAAATGTTTATTTTACTTATGGGACTGTTTGAAACATATTGATGTCTCACCTTGAAATATACATCACTGCTTGTAGGTGAAAGAATATTTAAAGGTTCACAATATCACAGAATCCACACTACTTAGTTTTAAATACTTTTGTCTTATAATATTTAGTGCCTTATGTCCCAACTATATTGTAACTCAGAAGCATTCACTACTTCTTCTCTAAAGTGTTTCCCTAACTAAATGAGCTACCAGAATGAGCTCCCCAAAGTTCAAGTTGAAGAAGCGGGATATCCAACAGTTGTTCTAATAGATGTTAATTGGTTGAGAGGGAAAGTGGTGCTGAGAACTGTCTGACATCTCATTTTAAACACAGTTGCATGTGAATTTCATGTCTCGGTTCATCTGAGACCCCACTCCTCTCCATTCTGAGCATGATCATATACATAGACTGTACCTGGTTTTGAATTTACAGGAAAATCTTGGAAAAAACAGAAAGGCCACATGCAGTAAGGGGGAACAAAGAGGCAATAGCAGGGAGAAGAATGATGGCAGTTATTGGGAAAGAGCCTGCATCCTGCATAATGATACTATTAATATATATAAATCACATGCTCATGTGTTTTTCTGGACCTGGCCTAAACTGCACAACTGGATTTCTTTCAAGCCGTAAGTAAGTGCAAGAAAAAGCAGAATACAAGCATAGATTTTTTAGTGGAGGGTATAGTTCAGGCCCACAAGGAGAAAGTCATGGACGGTAAAGGAAAGCTGCAAAAGACCTGAAAAAGAGAAGAGACCAGAATGCCACTTTGCACAGTAGTAGTTTAGTGTTAGTATTTAGAACCGAATATGCTTATTTGGCGAGTTTGAAGGTTCATTTTCTGCCTTCTGTTAATCTTTGGTTGTATTTTAAGAGAAGGGGACTAGATGTGGACTAAAGTCCTTCTGAGGTAAAGAGCAAGGCTATAATTTGGTCTCTGAGAAGGATGCCTACTCTTTCAGTGCAGAGTAAGGTTTTGAAAGCTTTTGTAAGAGTGCATTATGAAACCCTGAATTGGTATTGGATGGTGACTGTGAAAGATATCAAGGGTGTGGAGTGTGGTAACAGGTTCCTGAATATCCTGAGTGCTGTGCAGTGCAGAGCTGAAATGCACGTGGGTCACAGCAGATCCCCATGAGATCTGAACACTGTTAATACGCAGAAGGCAGAATACAGCCTGTCCATCTGCTGGATCAGAGATCCTACTACCTTGCTTAATTTGTTCTTTTGTCAGATAGCCAGCTGGCAGTCTAAACTCTGAGCCATATATATTCTTATTTTTAGTCCTTGTGTGTTGCATAATAAAAGTATGAGAGGTGTGAAAGTAAAATTGCTTCTTGGTCAGCTTCATTTTGAAGCAGATCGTTAGAGTGGAAAATCAATGGCTATTCTACAGCCTGTGTATTTTCCTCTACACATATATGCACAGAAATAGAAAAAGTTTCTATTAATTGATGGTGATACATTAATGTCATATAAAGATGTGGCGAAACAGGAAGATAATTGGATTAATGAGTAAAATACGGTATTTAAGCCCTAAGATCTAACAAATATGACACTGTGCCTTATCTAATGAGTGTAAGTGGAATCTCTCATGAGATTGGAGAACACAGTACTTTGTACTGCATAATCTTCCATTCCCATCCCAACCACACAGCCATAATCATAAGTCATTCATGACAAAAATCAATGATCTTAGTTTTCCTGAAAGCTTCTTTCCTTGGAACTGTTTTTTATCTTTTCTCAAGAGGGTATTTAGAATTTAAGCTCCCTCTCTCAACTTGGTTATGTACAGTGCTGTTCATCTGCCAGATGACCATGGTGCCAAGTTCCTGCTTGGCATTCATGGAACATTTTCCTTTCAGCCCCTTGAGAATACATGCTTTGGCCTTTCCAAAGCCAGCAAATTGTGTCAACACTTATGAAGTGGCATGGCCGAGGCTGAAGTAGACAGAAAGGTTATCAGCATCTGTCTCATTTTTTTGTGGCTATAACGTGATACAAACTACAGAGTTATTATAATAGCTTTTGAAAGAAAAAATATGAGGGGAGACTTCTCTTCTTATGATTCTGTATTTCAATAAAATTTCTCTAATTGCATGGGTAGAGCAAGAATGTTTTGTAGCACATATTATATCCTATAGCAGAATGCTACAAGAAAATGAAAAATGTGCATCAGCAGGCCAGGCTTGTGAAAGATTGTGTAATTTTGCTCCAGTAAAATTGGCTTTTCACAGTCCACTATAAGGTAAGTCAATATAAAGTCAACAGATCTCATTTACAAAATAGGAATCCTTAACATATCTCATTTACAAAATAGGAATCTTTACTGTAGTCACTTTCCAAACGAGGTACCTGATCAAAAGCATTTGCTATCAATTCTGCTAACTGACAGTTTCTTAAAACCTTTTATTGTGTTACCTGGAGGCAAGCTGAGGACAACCACCATGACTGAGAAAATATTGATTTTTCTAGGATATCCTGTCTTTGTTCTGCAAATAGTGAATAGACACAGAATAGAGTTTATGTCATGGTGAGAAGAAAATGTTGTGATTAAGTCTGGAATCTGTGTTCTCTTAACCTTTCAGCACTCAGTTTTTACAGGTTAAATGAAAAAATATAGAACACTGTTAAAACACAGCAATAGGTCATGTTGTACTTTGTTAATCTGGCCAGCATTCTTCCATTACAGAATGAGAAGATGAATAAACACAGAGGGCTTAACCAGACAGAGGCTGTAAATCTATTAATTCATCTTTATGTGCCTAGCTTTTGCACATCCTCCTTTGGAACAGAATAGTCAGTCTGGTTGGTCTCTGAGGACCAGCTTTTACATGTGTGCTGGCAAATGAATCCCATGCCTTCATGTGAATTAGTAATAGGGAGAGACAGGGCAAGAAGAGCCACAGCAAACATCTATTAGGATTAGACAACCTTGTAACTGCTCAATAAGAAGTGAAAACTGGTTGGTCAGAGCTAGAATAGGTAGGGCAAGGACCTGTTGCTGAGCTGCCAAAGTGTGACATACTTTAGAGTAGAGAGGGTAGGGACAGGGAGATGATTTTGCTGGAGGTGTTTTCCAGTAATAAGCGTGGGATGGTCATCTTAATTCCATGTCCATTGGACTGTCCTAGGCTGCCTCCAGCTCACTCCCATCCTCCTATTCCTGCCTGCACCAGGTTTGTCCAGATGCAGTGTCACAGTCCTTTTCCACTTGAAGGCTGGCAGGCCTGTGGGAGAGTCTATCTGGTACACTACAAAGGTTAGCTCACACCTGCCAATACAGCTCTTTCCTTGTGCATTCACACGGTCTTCAGCAGCTGCCTCACTGAAGAGCCCATGTTTAATCCCCCTTGAGAAACAACTATAATGTAGTGCTACAGCAGACAAAAATGGCATGGGTACTTTGGTCACAATATCAAGCCAGAAGGAAAGAATAGGGTTCTCATGCAAGAGTCTGACTCCACCATCACAGCACAGTCTTTGGTGATACTCCCAGTGCCTATCTCTGGTCAGGAAAAGTGCTTGAGTTTCAGATGCAGCATAATCACCTGAGCAGTCTGGGAATTGCATCTTGCAACACTGTCCATAGTCTCCTCGACGCTGCTAATTTACATGAGCTACAATAACGTTTGCCTCCTTACAATATCATGGATTACCCTGAGATGTGTCTGTAGCTACTGTCTGACAACTGACAACTGCCTATTGGGATGAGCCTGTGCTGCAGTGACCTCCTCTCTTGGGTGATATTTTAGCTCCTGCATCAATTTTACAAGGTCCCGAATAATTTCCTACAGTTTTGGGTTTTTTTCTTTCACTGAAAAACATGTGAAATGTCAAGTCCTTCAGAGGCTTTCATCCCCTGCTTCCCTGCTGAGAAGAGATGGATTTTTCTGAAGGTTTTTTGTGGAATTGGTGTAGAGTAGGAATATAGTTCTCAGTGGTGGTGTATCGTATAACATTTGGCTAATGCTCTGGGGCTATTTCTGGTAACTGCAACAGGAGTTACAGTGTCGGGGTAGGTCTGTTTTATGTTCTGATAAAATAACTAGTAGTCTAAAGCAGTCTACATGAAGAAAAGAGATTTGCATCTTTTCCCCTCATTTAGGGCACATATATTAAAGAATGAGCTTTGTGCTTAAGAGAGATTACATGGGAATTATGAAATGTAGAAACTGTGGTTGCAAAAAGCAGTTTTATTCAGAAGCAGATTACTGTCATTTTACTGCATGCTTATGAAAACTGGAGTTTCTAGTTAAACCCAGACTCCATTAGCCTATGTAGAAATACAGCATTTCAGTTAAAAAGAAAGTGGAAAAGCATTTATCAATTAATTTGAAATTCATATAATTTACAGTGTCCTGAAGCTCTCTGCAGTCTCTTCAGAAATACCAAATTTGAGAGGCCCTTGCACTTGGCCAGCTATGGATGAATAAGATAAACCAATCAAGGTAGTCAAGAACTGATGTATGGATGATGCAAATGTGCTATTTCATCCACAATGGAAAAAGAAATGTCTTAAGGCAGAGGTGTATCATATATTACTTTTTTCAAATGAACACAAAGAAGAGTGTAACATGCCCACAGACTCACAAATGAATGATGACATTTATTCCACTCATGTCTTAGGAATTATGGATTTATGTGTTCTCTTGATGCGGTTTGGCAAAAAATCTGCATTCTATTGATTAGTTCATCCTGCACCAACCTGGGACTAATTAATTGTATGGCTGGATAACTAAAATGGAATTATACAGATAGGTGTGAGCAATCCTGCCCCAAAATGGACAATTGAAAAAAATCACTAGAATCCTCTGATTTATTTTAAAATGTGAAGAATTTTAGGGGAAACAAAAAAAATCCAAGTAGTAAAACAAAACACAATATAAGATTTTGGACTGGGAAAATGAAACAAGAACATAAATCTTCAATGGAATATTGATTTTTTTTTATCTCACAAAAGGAGATTACACAGGGTAGAGAATATTTAACCAAGAAAACAGCAGAAAAGAAATGCACATCCACTAAACTCGTAAAGAAGCTGCATTGACCTAGTCCAAACCATAAAAAGGACTGAAAATATCTTCCCTGATAAAAGGTATTCTAAGAGAAGGACTGGGAAATATATTTCATAGTTTTATGATAATTTATTTTGATATTGGGAGTGAAAATGTCATTGTTTTTAGGAATCTCCTTCTTCTTCACCTGAATATGTTTATAGTAAAACAAGTTAGAATTTAATATACTTTGAAGATAAATCACCTCTGGGTGTTTTCAGTGAGCACAAAAATTTTCCACTTTAATCTTCTTAAATTTCTCTCTATTTTTTAATGCCTTTTCCTGAGGCTGCTTACTCTGCACATATTAAAGAGAAGGATAAAAAAGCATTTTAAATAGGCAAGATCTATGTGTGTCTCCTTAGAAGGAAGCTTCTTTTTCTGACTCTTTTTGTTTGGTTGGTTTTGGGTGGTTTGTTGTTGTTGTTGTTTTTGTTTGGTTTTGGTTGTTTTTTTTTGTTTGTTTGTTTTTTTAAAATTCTGTTTTCTGACCAAGGTAGTGTTCACCAGCAGGAAGGAGTTAAATGATACCCAAACAACTCAGGAGCTGTCTGTCAATCAGGGCTGATCTTGAGGCAGAAGCAGTAAGATGCTTCAGAAAGAGAGAAGTCTTTCTGGCATTTATTTTGCTTCTCTGTATTTATCAATTGAGAATGTCTGAGCCTGAATTGTAAATAAATACGAATGGTTTATTGTGTGGTAAAATCAAAACCTATACAAAAGAAGGCAAATATATTTCAGAAGGTCCAGCTTCTGCATCTTCAACATGAGATCTCAAACTCTGTGGCTCCACAACAGGACAGGGTAGTAGTCTGCAAATGGCATTTGATACAAAGCTAAATAGTCCTGAAAATAATTTTTAAAATGGCAGATAAAGGAGAAAAGGGTCTTTTTATAACTCTGGTACTATTGTCATACCTTAAAATCCTTAGCCAGATAGGAAGGGTTCTGGTTAGAGTAGATGTAACAGGAATCTGTTCTCAAAATAGAAACTGGCTATAGAATGGCAAAACGATTTGATAGTGTTGCCGAATTTCTACTCAATAATAAACAAGGTTTTACATGTATTCTTTATGCCATACAAGTCTGGCTTTTCTTTTCTCATTTTTGCCTTGTCTTTTGGTATGAAATAGCTTCTCATAACATAACTTGAGTGTCCTAAGTCTGCCACATTTATCATTTGCTGCCATACATTCTGATTTTGACTAAGAAATTGGTAACTTAGCTTCAGTTTACAATACTGTTTTTGCCCAATTTAAAGACTTACACGTGATACCGTAGACTCACAAGTCAGCCTTTGCTGGAAGAGTAAAATGACTCAGTTTGGGCCTGGGAGCCAGAGAGCTAAATATAGTACACAGCATTAGAGCCTGGTACAGCTGGGGGAAAAAAATCCATTCAGGGACTTATAAAAGGTCAGTTTGGAACAGAGGTGCCTGGGGTGCAGAAACACTTGCACTGACAACTAACTTCATTCTGTTCTTATTTGAGAGGTGGCACAGCAGAGCTGCTGGAGACAGAAGAAAGTATAGGAAGGTAAGTCAGGGAGAGAAAATAATGGACATAGAAAAGGTTTGAGCTGGTTATTCCAAAAATTAGTGCAGGATGTAGGCTATCAAGTATCCATTTCTGCGGAAAAGTGGTGTTATGGCAAGACCTGTAAATATCTTGTTGAATGTATACAAACTCAGCATACTCTGTGCAAATTCTTTATTGAAACAATGATCAATGTACAAGCTACATCACATTTCATTTTGCCACTTCAGCATGAACTTTTCTCTTTGTGGTTTACAGCCGTGAGCTATAAAATCATAACAGTTATTTAAATCAAAATACAGCAACTGCTTCTCAAAAGAACACATTCATATTTGTCTTACATTTCTTGTAAAATCAAAAAGGATTTCATTATAAATGAAATATAACTTACGATACTTTAGTGCAAGCATTTCCTTTGCATCTAAGAAGCTTTCAGTTGTCCCACTAAATATGGCATACTTAAGAGGCCAACTCTTAAAATAGCATGCTGCCAAGATATCCCATGAGAACTTTGAAAAACTGACACTGTTAACACTTTCTAGAATTAGTTAATCTGACCAAACTGAAAGTCAGAAAGCCCTGGTTATATGTTACAGTACTTTTGTCAAAAGGTAACTGCAAATCAAGGAACTGACATAGTATCTACATTAGAAGAAAACAGGCACTGATTTAAAAAAATCAACATCTGCTCGTATTTGCCATTTCACAAGTCTTAGGATTATACAGTAATTTTTTAAGCACAGGAGTGTACTTCTGTGCCTTACCAAGTACCAACAAACCTGCACAAAAATGCTGGTCTATGGATTCTTTTAAATTTTTTTATATGACAGACAAAAAACCCCTGAAGGGTAGGTTTCATCACAAACATGCTCAAATCAGAGAACAAAAAAAGGATCAGCAGTAAACAAATGCTGCTCAAAAAGAAAATGTTGAGAAAATAGTGAATACTACGTTTAAGTGGTCTGATTAGTATGGTCTTACATTTACCAAAAAAAGAATAAGTGTAAAATTCAAATCCAACACTGATTTCTTCAGCTGCAGAAATCTAGTCATCTTTCATGAAGTTTGGCAAAAATGTTTGAAAATGGTGTAAATATATTGTGGAAATCTCTTTTCCTTATAAGCCTGGCTTGGTGTTCCTTTGCTTTTAGAATCCAATTTCAGTTGAACTAGATTTTCCAGATTCCGAGTGTTTTAAGAGCCATTAGTGTTTGGTGGTACAATAAATAAAAAAAATGTAACGAAAAGTGTGCATAGTCCAATGACAGGAACAGATTAATGCCCCTGAAGTGCTTAAGGTGCATGAAGATATATAACAATGCAAACATTAATGTCTTCTTAGAGCCATTATTAATTTTATATTTGTTAATTGTGGTTTTGGACCATAAAGTAGCCACTTGCTAAGAAATACTGCAAGACACAATTGCATACTTTATAATAGCACAGCCAGAAAGTTTGGAACAGGAAAGACAGGTTTGGGTCTTGCTTCCCATCTGTCTTCCACAAAGGAAGTTCCCGAAAGCATATGAAAAGCTTTAGGTTTAGAAGTGTCATATAATGGATGCATAAGACACTGAGCAGCAGACACAAAACCACCAAAAAACCACATAAACCAGAACCATTGGTTCTGTATAAAATCTGTATTTTCTTCATCTACATTGCTGTTTAGTTTTTATTCTGATAATAACACAAAGCTAAATGTCCAGACTGGTCAGAGCAGATCTACTTGTGAACTCTCCGCTCGGAATGACTCCAGCTCTAGAAAATTCAGGGTTCCCTTTGACCTCGCAACAGCAGGAATCCAGCACTCCATGTTTTGCATGTATCTAATCCAAATACCTGTTCCTTATATGTGGTTTGTAATGTGCATTTGTGTGTACTTCAAACGTGCCCTTTGTGGGCAACCTCTAGGGAAAAACATCATTTGTATCTTCAAGGAAGTTTACACGGCGATAGTGAAGAAATCTATGGGGATTGTTTGCTCTCAAATGTTTCTCAATAAATAAATAATAAAGAGGCTGGAGGACAGCCTGAGAGAAGCAGTCAGGGTCAGAACACCATAGAAATACATGAAGAGGTCTGATCTCTATTGTAAAAACTTCATAGTTTAAAAAGATTAAAATTAAAATACTGTAATAAATATTTTTATGACTTCAAAAAAATTTAAAGTGTAATTTAAATGTTATTTTTATGCTTTCAAGGAGAACATCCTTGCTTATCTGTGCAATCTTAGTGGGGCACCAGGAGGGTAACTTTAGAATGCATGGGTATAGTTCGTAAATGCTGGACAGGCAGAAACATCAATGTACCTCTTCTCAGGAGGTTAAGGTGAATTAAAGGAGTTTAGTGCAAGTTCCTGCTTTTGTTTCTGCCCTTGTCCTTTTTCGTATCAGAAGAAAATCAAGTAACTTGAAAAAATGATGTGAACACTAAACAGAAAAATGCTTTGGATTCAGACAAAAGTTACCAATTTGCATCATACTGTTGTCAATCACACTGGTCAGAAGTGAGGTTCTTTATGGTATTCTCTTGAACTTACTTCTGTTTTACATTTATATTGCTTCGCTGGAACGCAAATATTTCCAGTCACATTCCTAAAATGGACTTTGCCCTTGCATGTTTCCATTTGGGCATGTGCAAATGCAGTTTGTATAGAAACCTGCCACTGTGGTGAGCACAAAAAAATATGAGACACCTGAATGCTGCCATTTCTCACAAGTTGGTTGTAAAATCTGAAGACCATTATTAAACATGTAATTTTTTTTTTTTTACTAACCACAGAAAGATAAATATAGAGCCTTCTCTGCATCATCTATGTAAGTCATGGGGTATTCCTGTACTGCACTGCTGGTGAGGCTCTGCGCTTTAACTTGAGGAAGTTGACATAAAACCTCAGTTCATTATTAAGGGGTTTTTTGTGTACCTGCAACATTGACTTTGTTTGGTCTTGATTACCCGTGCAGTTAATATAACTGATTGCCTCCAAGAGACACCTTATGGAGATGTGGCTGCTTCATTAAAATGTCCAGAGACCATCCATGCATCATCTCCCCACAGACCTAAGGGACTTCTTTTTCTACAATATACTTGATTCCAGATTTATTTTAAGTATCTATACTACAATCCTTCTTGAACACTGTAAGGTCATATATTGTTCATTAGTTCCAAACTAAATGTGTCAGATAATTAAGTAATATGCTATAAACCCTACACAAACTCCTTGCAAGTGCTTTCTTTCCAGACTCACTGCAGAGAAGGTACTTTTTATTGTCTGTCTGCAAGACAAATTATCACTTCCCTTCCACTCCTGGCATTTCCTGGCAGAAATGTTGATCCTTTTTAATGCCACAATTGCTGTGATCATTAAAGCTTTACTGGGGTAGAGTCACACGTACTTGAGCAGTGAACATCCTACATATAGGAGGTTCCCAAAATCTCAATGCAATTATATCACATTTAGCAGTTTGTGTGACTGTCTTTGTAATTTTATAGGACACTTGATTATATATATATATATATTTTTTTTTTAGTTTGTATACAACACTCTCAAACTGACGCTTAAATATGAATTTAGGCTTGATATTCAGAATATATGAATTTGCTCAAAATGAAGAAGCCAAATAAAAGGGTATTTTGCCATTTCAGCCTTGTCATCAACTGATTACTGGCATTTGCAGGACTGTTATGGAACCTGCATATCTTCTGGTAAGGTGGTACATAGTTACTGCTTCCAAATTACTTCAAAACAAGACATCTTGCATATTTGCAGCTGCTTTCCATATAAACTTCTGGCAACATAGAAAATGCTCAAATGTATGCAAAAAAACCCTGCAGAGCTGTTGGACTGCAACTTCCTGTAAGATATTTATGGGCTTTCCCATCTGTAATATACATCTCAAACTTGTTTCTTCATGGAAAACAAACGATTGTTGGCATCTTCATTCCATAAAAAAGGGAAAACTATCTCCCATGTGGCTAAGCAGCGTGGTCTCAAATGAAATGGAAACATTCTAACTTTCTTTAATAGCCCTCTAAATCACAATGCAGCTGAGCAAACAGGCTTTGTAAATGGGATCTATTAGGATTTTATTTGGCTACTGGAGTGCTGCCTCTTGGGCAATATTTCAAATTCACAAGTTAATATTTGCAAAAATGCAATAGATGGAAATAACGAGAGTGAAGGAGGAAAATGGAAACCAGTTTTATGTTAAGTAAGTTCAAGTGTCCTACATCAAAGACTACCAGTGACTTCCAGGAGGCCACTACAGGTGACTCCAACCTAGAAAATGCTGAGGTAAATGTTTCTTGGAAATACTCCTAATCAAAAAGAGCAATTAATATTAATGTAATAGCAATTACTCTGCCATACATCATGGTAAACCAAACTCAAACTGAGAAGAAAGTGCCAAATAATCCACTTACATGCTTTTGCTATGATAGTCTCCAGGTAAGGCTTAGCGGCAAGTACAATATGTATTTTTAAAAGAGCTCCACCTGATTTTCCTGCAATGCATAGATTCAGGAGTAACTATCATACATGGCTTTCATATATAACGCATGTATTTTTGTCATTTGCCAATGCTGTGTCATCAGAACTGAGTTCAGCAGAAGGCTCAGGAGGGGGCTCCACAGGAAGTGCTGGTGTTTGAGGAGTGTCTTCTTCCTTGGTGTCCAACTGCATGCTTTCCTGTGACTGACCATCCATGCAGTCCTTTTTGGACAATGGGTGAACTGACACTTTTATTGCAATTTGTTGAGGTGGCTCATGCAGTGACGATGCGTCCGAGTCAGCTGTGGGAGATTCGCTGCGCGTCAAAGCATTTGGGATCATATAAAGCTCATCTGTTTCTGTGGTTTCCTGGCCTTCTGCCGCCTGCCGTACAAAATTCTGTCCTTGCTCCTCCAAACCAACAACCTCCATAATTTCTTCCATTATAGTCCTGCAGTTCATGATGAGAGGTGGCAAAGGTACGCTCCGAGCAAGCTCTTCAATATAGCGAGCAAATTCCATGGTCTTGAACTGGGTTACTTTGGCAAGCTCGAGCGTTTTGGCTGATGTGATAATTGGGATTCGCTTTGCAATCTCAAAGGCCTTCTGAAGTTTCTCTGCCCCTTCTGTTCTGAAGAATTCATTGATTGCTTTCTCAGTTTTCTTCAGATGACTGCTCATCATACATAACCGAGTAATGTTCAGTATCATAACAATGGTAAAAGCCACAAGGCAGACAATCATGTAATAGATTCCCATATCTCCAGAGGTGAAAACAACCCTCAGTGTCACGGTATTGTTAACACTGCCATATGTATTAGATGCCACACACGTGTATTTACCTCTGTCTTCAAATGACACGCGGGTAATGTTTAGTAGCCCATTGTCAAGAAACCACCATTTTCCTGTTGGAGAGGAAACAGAGTAACTTAGAAGTATTTTGTCCCATGATCAACATAGTCTTAAACATCAGCTTTATCAAACTGGCTTCAGGTTTTGGAAGAGGGAAATAATGGATATAATTTACCATCATAAAGGCCTGAGATCCTAGCTGTGTTACTATCAAATCCCTGACATCAACTCTGGATAGCTAGAGCATCCCCTAAAAGTGTCTCATAAAAAATTCTAATATGCATCACATCTATCTCAATCTTGTGGTCAGTTAAGTTACAAAGACAGGACTACTCCAGAGAGCCTCCCAAACACAGATCACACTTCCTCAAAGAACAGGATCAATGGCATGGTGAGGCAGAAAAACCTACTAAACCCTCCTTGCTTTGTTCCCTGACAATGCATTTGCTTACAGATGGGTTATTTTAGGTGCTATGTTACAGTATCTCATATAACTCTGTTAATGTAAACCTTAAAAAACCTAACATTTCAGACATAATATACTACATTGCCTGCCCTCTGAGGTGTAGAGAAACTGATTTTGAAGTATGATTTTAAAGAGAAAGAAGTAGGATAGGAGGACTAAAATAGATGGGAAGGGGAAGAGCCATGACAGGGTTTTGGTTTTACCTTGTTTGTTGGTAAGAACCTCTACACACCACAAAAGAACTTCTTTTACCTTTAAAAGTATTTTCTATCAATATAATATAATTGATAACTTTGTCCTCTGCATGGACATATACATTTCAAATACATGAATGCTTCATTTTCTTAGAACCTGGCACGGCAGAAAAATTTAGGTATGAAACTGCATTTGAAACAACATGTTTAAAAGCCCTCACTCCTGTCACTGCTAAAGTGATTCAAGAATCGCCTATTTACTGTATTTGCCACTATATATTGGTAATGAATTAAGATTTTTAGTTCCTCAAGTGAGCTTCATTTTTATTCAAATTTAACTACATGATTTAAGAGCTGAGGATGTATAGTTTTTCTTCAATTGGTGTGATATAACTTCTTAAATTGCAACTTTGCTATAAAAAACGTAAGTCAACTCCAACAGGAAAGCCTGGTGCCAGTTATTTCCTTTGTGTAAACCCAGTCTTGGAAGTGTTCATATGGTGAGGAACAGCCAGAAAGTGGAATGCCTCTGTGCCTTCTGAACACTTCATACAGGGAGATGTCATACAGAAGATTGCCTTTTGAAGCAATAACAAAGGCTGATCTAAGCCAACAAGATCAGCTAGTACATACTGCTGCTCAGATGAAGACTCAACTGTTTTCAATCTCTGTAACACAATCTCAAGCCATTCCTGACAGATATCTCCTGAAGGTAGTAAAGGAATTTCAATAACCTTCCATAAAAGGGAATGTCAGGTGTTCACCTGGCTTTACCATCAGTCTTTTTTTCCTTAAACCTAACCTAACCAACTGCTATTTAAGTCTATTAAGGCAGCTGAAAAAGACACAGAACCAGTGATTAGAGAACTAAACCTGCACAAAATCCCTGTGCAATCATGTAAATCACAAGGTAGGATTGCAGTCCGGCCACAGGTTGGTGCATACTCCGCTTCTACATCTATTTTATACTTTTTCACAGAAGTTCTTTCATTGTTGGGAAGATTGTCCTATTTTTCCCCCCCTTATTTCTTTCAAGGAAGGAACTGTGGGCAATTCTGAAACTCATTAGTCAAAAACCCCTTTAATTCAGAGTAGTTATGGGCTTTTACCATGTTCAAAGTTTTTTAAATTAAACATGGCTTACCCAAATAGTTTTTTTTACATTATATCCAGTAGAAGCCTATGTAGAAAGTATTCCCACAAGATCTCTGCCTTAGTTCATGTGTACAGGCAGCTCTTAATTACATCTTTTTATCCTCTTACTTAGAAGTTTTAACTTAACAGAAACAGTATTTTTTACTCTAGCATAATTCTTGAAAACAGCTGAATCATTTTGCCCACAATTAAAAAATGCAGAATAAATAAAACCTCAGTATAAATCAGATCTTCACATAAAAGAAAAAATCACCCCAACCTGCTAAAGTTAGGAAATTTCAGAGGAAAACTTCTTTAAAGAGGAAATGTTAGCATCTGTAACAGATGACACTTTTTCCTCCACCTCCAGCATAACAAAAAATGCAGAGTATTTCCTGCTCAGTATTCCTTTGAATTGGAAAGCTGGTCCTTTTTGCAAAGTAGGTTTCTATTAATTGCGAAATAACAAGATGCCTTGTGATGTATCCTGGCTCCAGCTGTTCTAAATGACATAATGCCATTCAACTGTGACTTGGTGACTGGGTCTATGCCAGTGGATCCTGACAGACATATTGACCCACATAAGAGAACAATGATTAGAAAAGGTATCATTGCTGGGTTTTGATAACAATTCAGTACCATACTTAACACCACATAGAAAGGTCTCAAGCTAGGAAACATTTCTTACAGAAAGACAGTCTCTTAAAGGAAGTATTGCACTGTTGAAATTCTAAATTAAAGTGATGTTCTCTTAATACCACATCTGCAGTTTTTACTGATTTGGTCAAAGTTTTTGCTCACTTCCTTAAATGTTTGTTTTAGCTACCTCTCTCAGCTAACTACACAAAGACCTAAATTTAAATGCCTAACTAAAGGGGAAATTTTCTATTAGTGAACCTTAGCAAAACACTCCAGCACACTAATTGCTGTATGTGGCCACAACCACACAAATCATGTTTGAAAGTCTGCTTAGTAGCTCAAGTAGTTCCTTTCTCTAGCTTTACTCAGAAAATGATAACAAGCTGTACTGTAAAACATAACCAGTTATGCAGTAAGCTCTTACAGATACACACTGCTCTTTCACATCAAGCTGGGTCAATCATTACACCCGTCACAGCAGAGTTCTCTGTCAGGTCAGCCATTAGTTAGGCATGCTGTCTTACAACTAAGAGTTTATTTCATCATGCAGTGAACATAGCAGTCACTATGAAAGGATTACATGAGAAAAACACCTTTCATATACCCACACTCCCCTCAAACACTCCCTAGATGCATAACTAGGATTATCACCCAAACCTTCCATTTAAGGAAAATAAGCTCATGTGTAATTATGGTCTCTGGCAAATGCCACCAAAAGGTCTTAACTAAAGCCAGGAAGGCTCAAATTTGGCCTGTCCTTCTGACTGCTGTCCCATATAGGTTTTGCACTTGGTTGTTCAAGGCATCTCCTGTTTCTCACACTACCATGGCACTGCACATAGAGACAGCAGGCATATCAGGGAGATAGCTGTGTTGAGTTCACTCCAATAAACTATTCTCATATGTCATGAGAATGCTCCTTTGAATTGAGAAACAGCTTTTTAATCTTTTTGTGGTGCCAGAGAAGAAGAAAGGAGGACAGAATGAGAAACAGGAAGTCATCCAATGAAAAGAGGCCTGTCTATGTCTTCTGTTAATTGCTTCAGCTTCTTGCTATGTGTTGCTATAAATAACACATAAAAAGTTACTGTTTTCTTCCAAGGTGCGCATAAAAAATTTATAACTGCCACCAGGCTTTCATTTATTTTCACACAGGAAAATACCACAGCCAGACCATTAAATTCAGGTTATTTGTCAACTTGCTGAAATCAGAAGTGTCTCTGGACAGGCTACATCAGTGCTATTACTAAGATCCTACCTCTCTTCTCCTCCTCTTGGAGCAGGCGGCCATTGGAGTTGTACCATCTGTAACGTGGACTGGGACTCCCTTGGACATTGCAGTCGATCAAGGCACTGTGGCCCTCCTTGACTATGATGTGGTCGATGCGGGAGATCACCGCAGGCGCGGCCCCCGTGTGTGTGTCAGTGCGGTTGAAAGTGCTGTTACTCACATCCTCAGCAGTGGTCAAAGCTGCTAAAAAGATGACAAGGCGTGTGGTAGGCAGAAAGTACAAAAAGTGGCGGCTGTTCAGTATGTCCATTTTCCTTCAGTAGTGTACACGACTGACAGGGAACTGGTTCTGTCGAATGCAGGTCCTTGAGGTGAGCAGGTCACAGGAGAGTTCTACTTTGATCTGTGCAATTTTATGTTTAAAATATCCTATAAAATAAATAAATAAGTACAGTGAGACGGCGTATATAAACAATCCATTAGATATGCTCTTTTAAAATAGTGACACATCCATTAATGCATTTCACAATCATCAGCGCAGTGTCTTGTCTAAATGCTAATGTTATCACAGTACTTATCCTTACTGGAAAAAAGATGCATACATTTTCCTGACAATGGTGTTGTTCAAAGTGATAGGCATAGGAGAAGGCTTTTATCACCTAGACACTTAGCAGCAGTTTAGCTACAGTAGCAGCTACAGTTTTATGCCAAAAGTTCAACTGATTTTTTAAAAACTTTTTTTTTTAAAAACCATTTGCAAAATCAACAGGAAGAATGGAGGTGCAGCACATTTTAAGCTGTCACTACCAGTTTGGTGCTGCAACTCTATCATGTGCATGGTCTTAGGTGAACTGTAAAACATGGTGTAAGACAACAATTCCAGGAAGGGTTTTTGGATCTAATGCGAGAATTCTTGATATACACATTGTTTTCCCAAACACAGCAGCACACAGAGCAAAACATATCAGACCATTCACTTTTACTAAGCTACTGCTGTCTAAGATAAAGCATAGCATTGAAGACTATTCTTAAAAAAGGGTATTTCATGCTTGATAAGTAATTTCAGTGTTGTTATTTTTAGAGCAGATTCGTAAAGAAGAGTACTTGCTAGTGACATGATTATGGTTAATGTTCCTTTGCGATACAAATGAAGTTAGGACTTTTCCATTCCTTATGTGGCAGTAAGAATTTTGCCTGTGTACTTTTTGCACACTCTCTCTCAGTATTTTCCCTCAACTAATCACCCACAATGAGGCCTTTCTGAAGCAGAGATTTCAGTTTCTGGACAGAGGCGGTGGGGGGGGTGGGGTTACAAATGTGCTTTCTATTGGCCTTATTATGCTTCCAGTGAACACAATTGGCATTCAGTACTGACTGAGGGCACAGTGTTGGCCTCAAAATGAGCACCTTGGAAAATTTCTCTCAAGAGTCTAAAGGCCACAAATCATGTTAAAATCACAGAGGATCCAACTATACTGTATCTACTCACATGTTTCTAAGATAAATAACTGAAACTTAGTGGAATTTATTAGATAGAGGAATCTATCTGGAATCCAAATACAGGATTTGATGAATTAATTTGATGAACTAATGAACTTTCCCCAAATGAACATTTCCTTTACAAAAAACTTTATGTTTTTTAAATATACATTTGACCCATGGTAACTCATTTGCCTTAACACACAGAATAACTGCTGACAAGACCAGTTCTCTAGATCAGTTCCATATATAAAGGAAACACTAAAATAAAAAGAAACATATGAAAAATCCCTTCCTTATTTTCATCTGTATTCAAAAAAGAAAGCAAGCAACATTACTGTCTTTCACTGGTAATATTTGATTTAGGTTGTTCCGTTATGCAGCCTCTCTTCTCTGTAAAGCAATGAACTTTCATACAAATACATGCAGGTGTTATGGAAAAAGCAAATTAATTCTTCCATTTTACAGGATGAATCATTACTAGAAATGAAAACCTATGGTTTTTTAGATAAACTGGTGGCATGATGTAGAGGTCTGTCCCAGCTTCAAGCCTGTCCTTGTTTTTTCTCTGCTTTTATTATTACTGAATGTGGAAGTATTTCTCTTGAAGAGACAGAATAATTTTAAACTTTAAATTAATATGCAAATCTCATTTGCCATATAGAGCTATATAAACATGACTTCAGAAATCTATTTCCAGTTATGCAAAGCATGTAGAGTCTGTGCTTTTGAAGGTACACTCTCTCTGAGTCAGCAGTTTGAGAAAAAACCTTCAGTTCTGCCTATTCGCTTCAGTAACTATTTACATCTCATTTCTACTACTCCATTAACCTTGGAGACTGACATTCTTCATGATTACACATATTCAGTCTATAAAATGTTTCTGTACAGTGTGACAGATCTGCATTGCGCCATACAGAAAAGCCAAAATCACACTTCCTGGCAAAGAAGCAGGAACAGAGACTGGCTGGTTTAAGACAATGGGAAGGGCAAAAGATAACAATATAAACTGATTAAGCTTTGTGTTCTAATTACTGTCTGGGGCTTGTTATTACTGTGTTTGGGTCTATCATATATTTTTACAGCAGAAAAATCAGTAGCAATCAAGAAAAGGTGTTTGTTGTGGAGAGCAATTTGCATTCCAGAAGGAAATGAAATAGCATCTCACCAGTGGCTGAACAGAAAACCTGTAAGGAAGGGACCAACAGTGTATTAGGAAGCTCAAGGTAGCTGATGGCCCCCACTGATTGCACACAGCACGGGGATGTGGGCGGAGGTTTGGAAGGTGTGGTGGCAGTAAGGCGTTGCCTGTTTTGTATGTTTACCTGTTTTGAACACAGAGCACGTGGAAGCAGAAACTACCTTTGTGTAGTGATAGCAAATGTGACAGGTCCACAATATGGCCAAAGGGTCGATTGCTTGTCTGAAGGTAACAGTGACTCCCTCATTCTGGCCCAGAATGGAACCATAAATAGCTGCAGTAAATTTTAGGAAATAGAGATGAATAATTTATGTCTACTGTGTGTAAGATTCTTACCTACTCCTTGTTCTTACTCCTGGGAATGTCCTTTCTCATGTATGTTCCTGGAATGTAGAATATTAAGAAAACATTAAATACCTCTGTAGATTCATTTCTATTTGAACTAACTCCAGTTTTATGGCTAATATGAGGAATAATCAGGCAGTAGGTTTAAAGCAGAATGTTTGGAAATGCAGGTTGCTGCTTTCATATACCATCCAGGGAAGTACTTCAGTATGTTTGAGAAGACAAGGAGAGAGCTCTCTGAAGAATGGTGTTTCAAGATACAAGTTTAGACAAATGTTCCCAGGTCAACTAGGAAGCAGTAGGCAATATTTCCTTTGGTGTGCATCCTCTCCAATCTTACCAGGAAACAAAAAGAGATGGAAGAAAGCAAAGAAGGTTTTCTTAGCCCCAAATGACACAAGAAAGTTACAGGGTGGCCATGCTGGGACCAGAATGTCCAGGACCCTCTGCAAACCTGACGAAACCTGACCATGACCAGAAATGCTAGAGTCAGGTTAGGGAAGCAGGAAGAAGCAGAGAGAGAACTGAGAGGGTAGAAAATGTGCTCACAACCAGACGCTGATGCAAAGGAAGATTTGCTGAGAGCTCCTGTCCTCCTGCTTTGCCATAGGCACAAGAGCAGCCTGAGGATATCGGAACACGGATCTGGGAGCCAGCTGCTTTGCTAAACATAAGTGATGTAATGAGTTATGGTTTAATTACACAACTAAACGGGGAGAAGACTGAGACCAAAATAGGACTGCTAGTGATATCTGGCAAAGCAGGAAGAAAATCCAGAGTATTGGAGAAGTGGGTACAGTGCTGTCATCCTGGATCTTGGCCATGGGAGGCAGCATTAGCTGTGACCCATGATAAACTTGATGAAGGCAGCCAAAACTGTAATCTTTTAAGCTGACCTAAGTCAGATAAAATGGGATTGACTAGACTAAAACAAAGATTCTTGTAATGACTCCTTGAGACTGAGAGTAACAGTACTCCAAAGAAGGAATCCTGAGACTCGCTTTGTAGGAACAGATTGAGTCTCAGAGCAATTTTGCCATGAAAAGGTCACTATAAACAAAGACCTAATTTCCGGTCATGGAAAGAATGTAATCGCCAAAGCATATGAGCTATTTGTAAAATACTTACAAAAAAAATAAAACTCTATATAATATAATTAATGTGTTACATATACTTTTTTTTTTTTTACTTTTAAATTTGTGGCGCATGAAATGGAAAAAGAGCACCCAAAGCTGTGGGACACGGACAGGCTTACCTCTTAGGATGGAGGGAAAGGAATGCCCAAACTCTCCTCCAGCACCTAGAACATGTGTACAGGAAACTGTCCTGCTGTACTGTATCTGGAGCAACATTTACCACTCAACAATGCTTTCCAGTGGTCCATAGATGAAATCATTCTGGTTTTTAATTTCCCAACCCACATGGCGTAAATTGCAATTATTAAATGTAACAGATTTACCAATCGTGAGATTAACTTCCAAGGAAAGACTTGAGACACATGAGAACCTTTTCTTCTAAGTGATATGACAGTCAGCTCTAGCACACTCTCTATGCATTTCTATCCAGAGAAGTCCCCTGGAATGTACTCCAGAAAAAGCAGAGCTGCAGCATGATAGTTTTACTCCTAATTAATGTGAAATGTGGACAAAAGCTGCAGTTAAAACTTCTCTGTTTAAAATGAGGCATCAGTCCAAACAGAAGACACATCTAGGACTGACTAGGAGCATTAATCAGAGACATGTTCTGACTGACCTTTTTTTTTTTTTTCATGTCACAGATGTGTTTGCTTTCCATACTACTGCCACCGAAGAAAATGGGCGCAGGGTCATGGTTGTAAGTGCTGCATTTGTGCAGAACAACGTGATGACAGCACAAAAGAACAGAAAGGAGGGCAATGATGCGTACCTTTTCCTGGTTTGCTCACATCTGTAAGACTGGCCTGTCCTTGTTCTTGGAATAATGTGTAATCCTATTAACTGTGAAGTTATTCAATTCATAAGTGAAACACAAGAAGCCAGCTTACTGCATAATGCATAAATTGTGCTCCTATAGCTTTAACATCCCAATGCTATCTTCCTTGGCTTGTAAGTGACCAAGAAAATTAAATTATTTTCATTCTAGTTCTCACTTGTCTAAAAGAAGTATAAAGACTGATACTACAAACAAAATTAAGGCTAGTTTTTTTATTATTCAAAAACGACTTGCTACTTTTCCTAGTTTTCCTAGGCAATGTCTTTTAAGAGTGGGCAAATGTAAAAGTTAACAGGTGTTAGTGAAACAAGAAAGCAAATGAAGGAACTTATGCCAAACAGGTGAGAAGCTCACTGCCAGTTCATAGGCTTATGAGTGAGAACCACCTACTGAAAAGGTCTAATTATTAGGATCTAGACGTGCAGATGAAAAGAAATGTCACTCCTTTACAACTAGCAGAAAAATTCTGACTTATTTTTCTACTCATTTGTCAGTTGATAAAATATTAATGCTTGGTTCCAGAAGAGCTGCTCTGTTCATTCCCCTGGAGTGGGGGATTTCAGTCCTTTGTAGCTTCATGGCTTTCTGTTTCCCTGGCTACGTCGAATAGGTGACCTGCTGGTGATGTTTGTAAGATGAAGAGCTTCCTTCTGCACATCTGGATTGGGGCTTCCCAACTGGGCAGCAGCCCCAGTTATATGCTTATTTGGTCTCTTCAGGGGCCTTCAGCTGCCTGGGAACTTTAGGAAACCTCCCAACAAGGCTGAGCCCTGGCCATGTGTGCTCAGTCACCTGGTGTCACACTTGCTGCCTTCAGCCACCTGATGGGAGGGTATAGAGAAGATAGACATGGGCTTCTGAGAGATGTGCTATGAAAGGACATGAGACAAGGGACATATACTGCAACAACAGAAATTATGAATATTTATGAAAAAACTTTTATGCAGGAGGTCAGTCAAGCCCTGCAATAGGTTGTCCTGATGGGCTATGGAATCCTCATCCTTTAAGAAGTTCAAACTTGACTGAGCTGGCCCTGCTTCATAAGGCTGTTGAATCAGATGGCCCGCAGAGCCCCATCCTCTTCCCAACCTAAAGAAACTCTAATACTCCAGAAACACAAATATAATAATTGTCTTGGGGAAGACAATGTGAAAAAATATGTCTGATCTTAAAAATTGCTATATGGGATGCTGGGAAATTGTCTTCATGATCTCCTTCATAATTTTTTGAGTAGCAGTATTTTAGAATGATAAGACAGGCTGAGAGTGCTGACTACAGCCTGAAAAAAAAAGTATTTGGCCTTCTGCATTGTATTTACATGATACGAAGAGTACATCTCCTCTTTACTATATGGAGAAACCTTATTTCCAGCCAAGGTAACTCTAAGCATCTTTGTTGCCCTACACTGGCCTTGCTTCACCCTGTCCACATATTTCTTTTGCTGAGGACCCCAAACCTGGATGCAGTACTTCAGGTGGGGTCTCACAAGGGTAGAGGAGAGGGGGAGAATCATCTCTCTCAAGGTGATTGTCTCAGTTTCTTGATACAGGATAAAATAAGGGCTGGGAATCTATGAAGATTCAAGAGGAACTGTATATAATTTACAAGTACAGATTCATAGATTATGACAGACTATGATGAATGAGGGGACTTAACTTCTGTATCTGCATTATCCCCTGAGTGTATGACCCGGGGCAGTGAACAGGAAGGGCTGTCAGTCTGGCAACCCAGAGACTTTTTCTAGCACTCCTGTCTTTAAAAAATAAAACAAAGGAGCCCCATAAGATAATTGTATGTTTTGCAGGCATTGGTCAGTTCTTACAGGCAAACATTTGCCAATCTGTTTTGCAAGGTGACAAATGATTAAAAAAAAAAAAAAAAGGAAAAATCAAGGGATGTAGCTTATTCTACCATTAATGGCAGGACCTGATCAAAACTTAGTCATTATCAGTTTTTTTCTTCTAAGTGTCTTCTAAAATTATTTTGGTCTGGACACACACAACACTGTAGGGGGGTAACAAAGGAAAGAAGCATCATAAAGATAAAATTGTCTTAGTTTCAGGGTTCCATAGTGTAACAAGACACTGCAGCAAAAGAGCAGTAAGCAATAAGGTGATTACATATTTTAGATGTGCAATTGAAAATTAATGTTACATCCAGACTTTTCATTTAGGGAATGAAGCACATGCCTTTCTATTCAGCAGCTGTACAATGAAAGAGTTTTCATGTTGCCTTTATTAGTGTCTAAATGTTTTAGATTTTTTTTACTGTAAATTTCTCCTCAGTTTCTCTTTATCTACTTCATGTCTCTCTTTATTCTTTTTAAACAACTTCATGTCTCAATATTGCAAAGCTAGCAAGCACATGACATCCTAGAGCTTCACTTTAAATATTTGAATGGACCCATTGACTTAACCATGTCTTTGAATGGTTTGATGTGCACTCTCCTGATGTCAATGAACACTCAGAGATGCTAATCCATTAACCTAAAAAGAACGAAGACTGTTGGTGGATAATTATTGGAGAGGTTACTTAAAAGTACCTTAGGAATGCCAGACCTCTGGAAAATCCCCTTTTGATGCCACAGCTCCTGTAATTCCAGCATCTCTGCTGTATGAAATCAGCTTTTTGCAAAATATAGTGAAGCAACAAAAGCACTCAGGCAACCTGGATGCTTAACTTCTCATTAAAAGGTTGTAATTTGGTTATGCACTCTTATATGGACTGAGAAATCTGAGTTTTCTTTCCATGTGGTATTTTAATGACTGCAGCAAAAGCAAAGCTCTATATTTAGTGGAGAAGCTTGCTGGTTTTCATCAAGGCAAGTACTGTCGTGAAAATGTCCTACTGAGTTGTAGGCTACTCAGATCATAAAGCAAATTCAACACTATCAATAGTAGAGATTTTTCAAAGCCCATCTTATGTTTGATTAGGTATAAATGCTTTGAAGAATTTTATTCTTAGAAATAAAAACTCTGTTTATATAGATTATCTAGATTTACTCGGTGTTTGTATTTATTTGGAGACTGTACAATTAGCATTCAATGTAGTTTTGTATACAAAGCTCTTATTCCAGAAACATTTGTATGGCTTTAAGAGTCCCTTGCTTAATTCCTTGCAAACCTTCAGCAAGCTGCTGGTTTGCTGTTGCAGTAATACATCAATGCTTAAGAGTTCCCTCTGTTGAGAAAGGAGGAACAATGAAGATGCACAGAGAATCCCTCCCACACTTCCATGTACATCTGAACTCTGCCTGGCCTCACCAAGTTGTACATCTCTTTCATTTTCTTTATGCACCTTGTATATTTTATTTATTCCAGGGCTCTATAAGCATTATTCTGCCAACAGTTTAAATAACCAAAGTCAGCAAATGCAGCAGATCTCATATGCTCTTGGCAAGGCTTAAGAGACTCTACTAAGAACATAGCAATGCAGAATGTGGCCCACTTCACTTCCTTCCACTTCCTCATTTGAGCTCTGCTTGTCAAAGCTAACCATCCCTTAAGCACATCTAGTGGTTTTATTTTTCCAAAGGAAGAAGGAAAATTCCAGATGTGGGACATTTAAATATAACACAAAATTAAAAAAAAAAGTTTTGCTTAAACAAAAATATGAAGGACTTTGCAGGCTAAAAAGTCTATTCAAACTCTAAATTTTGGACAACTGAATGTTTTCAATGCACTGACATAACTTATATTATGCTATTTCAACAAAAGACTCCCGTATCATTTGGAACACATAAGAAAAAAGAATAGGAGAAAACAGACTTGAGTATGACTAATTCTCCCCTATCCCTATAGAACTGTAAGATGGATACAATTTTTAATGATTGGCTTTCACGTTTATTGGTTGCTGGGATACAGGGCAAAGAGGTTACACATAGATGCCATGATTAGGACAGGATTAACCTTGTCAGAGGGGGAATTTAAAGGAATCTAAACCCTCATGACTGATTGCAATTGAAAGTGATTATTTCAGATTAAAGGTGTCTGTGCCTCCTTCCTCCACAAGTAACAAAGGGGACAGAAGATGAACTCAAACAAGTTTGCCCTGCACCACACAGCAGCTTAAGTCATTCTTGAACCCAAACATGATCAATTTAGCCCTCTCTAAGCATGACTCTATATTGCCATGTGTATGCAATAATTTAGCTGAAGGGCCTCAAGAGTTTACCAAAGAATCTGTATAATTTCAGACTTGTGCGCCAGTTAGGTCTATGCCACATTTAAAAGTGTAACAGTAAAGGCACATTACTTTCCCAGTATCCAGTACGGTGTGTGTACCACACAGTCACACACATAGGACTGGGAACCACACACACACACACACACCCAGCTGCAGTGCCCTGTCCCCTGTGTGACTTAAAAATATCAGCAAGAATCTTTTCTTGGAATAAAACTCTAAGGCTGGCAGACCCATGTCAATTAAATATTAGGTCTGGTTATTCTTAATGCAATAAGAAATTCCTCCACATATAGTGGCCCTTTTCCAAAATAAAGTTATTTACACACATCTGTATACAGGTTGTTATTGCTGATAAATGCTCTAAAATGCTGCTATGGATGACTTTAATCACAGTAACTGGTTAAAGTGATAACCTCTCCATTGTTTTGGAAATGATGTTTCTAAGGTGGGTGTGTATATGGGCAGAAAATGCCACTGTTTTAATTGTCAAAACAAAATAACAAAATAAAGGATACAGAGAGATATTTGCAAAAGCCCACAAGTCTGCATGAATGGATGCCAGCTCAGACTTGCAAAAATGAAAAATTCCAGGAAGTATTAAAGACCTTGGTCTTATGCCAGTCTTCTGGTGACATTATAACACAATCCAGGACATCTCAAAGTAGGATCATAGACATTTGTGCCTGCAAAGACGTCTAGTAAAGGTGCAATTTGCTGAGAGAGAAAGACCTTGCTCGCACAGCTTGGTACATACAGGTTGCTTTAGCTGCTGGCAAGCTCACTCTCCCTGTGGTAAATTGCATCCACATCTCACTGGTGCCTTACACTGGGCAAGAAGCTTAAACTATAAAAGAAATGCCAGCCCCACATCCCAAACTCTGTAGACAAGAACTGAAATGCAATTTTTTTTCCCCCATTTAAATAATTTCCCAGAAGCCCCTGTCATTGTGTCACAAATGTGACCCTCTGTTGGCTAGGTTTGGGTTTTGTTCCCCTGGTTAAAGCAATCAATGTGCTTCAGCCAGGTTCTGTGCCAACCCCATCCTCCTCCTCCGAATTCGTGCCGGACCTGTCTAATTGCAGGCAAGCAAAGGGGACGGGGCAGGAAGGCAACTGGGACTGTATGACACAGATCACTTCAGAATTCACTACCACACTCCCACCATATGCTAAATGTTTTAAGAATAACTGATTTTATCTCTGAACTTTATGAACCTTCTGGACAGGAAACACACAATGGACACAAAACTTTTGTTTGTTGTGGATGTTCTGCTGTTTGTCCAGTCCTCTGAAAACTCCAGATTCTTCAGAAAAAAATGGGCGCACAATGTGCACTCCAGCTGTGTAAGCTGCACTCAGCATCAACTGATGTTGATATGCTGCAGTCTGAATGAGATAGATGGCTAAAAAAGAAAGGATTTCTAGTACAGCAACCACAAGTATCTCAATGGTGCTGCTGCTAACTGTACACGCTAAGCCAGACAAAGGATTCCTGCCATGCAAAACATCATCTCCACTGAAAAAAGATCTGCCGTATTTTATCCTACTGCACGGAAAAGAGGAACTCTTTCACAATATAACCTGTCTAAAGAACAAAAATGCTACATTTCCCCCACCTTAAATTCTTTGTGTTCTTCCTTTTGAAATAATTTTGCAGTTCTTTAGACAAACATGCATCAACTGAAGTCACATGTAGGATCTTGCTACAGTTGGTACTTTTATTTCCCCAAGCAGGGTTATCAGGGTAGCTTCGTTTAAGACGCTTCAATGTAGCAAATGAAAGAGGGCTGTTTTAGGAAGTGTAGTCTCTTACAAGACTCTCCAGACAAAAGCACTAGAAAAGTGCCTACTCAGTAGCGCTCTGTGTTCTCTTAAGCTCCCTTGTCCGATACTGCTCGAATTGGCCCTGTTAAGAAACAGGATTCGAAAGACTATTTCAAGACCACTCTGAAGGGTTTAATTCTAGTTCCCTCAGGTCACTTATCAAATTGAGTGTTATCTTATGAGGCTATCCTGTGAAGTAAATGGGTAATTAAAGCAAAATATCAGGAGGCATCCTTTATTTTAAATATAAGGCAGCACAACTTAACCTCTCTTTGAAGACAGCTCTATGGAAGAGGTCTCTGCATTGAGGTGTCACCTCGCATTCCCCTTCCCAGGGCGGGACAGGAGCGAGCATCCTGCGCGCAGGAGCTGGAAAGCTCCAGTGAAGCCTTGGGTTCATTGGCTTTATTTTTGCCCAACGAAACCCACTTTCCTTCAAGACTCGGTGCTGATTTGAAATAATCTCCTGAACTTTCATGCTGAACACAGCATTACTGCGCTCCCGTTGCGCGGGGAGATACCGCGCTCCGCGCCGGCTTTGCCGCGAGCGACAGCCGCCGCGGGAGAGGCGCCGCGCCTGGCTAACCGAGCTGCAGCGCTTCCCCGGCACGGCCGCCGGACCCCGCTCCGGCCCTCCAGGCTCGCCGGGGCCGTCGGTGGGACAGCGCTCCCGGGGCTCACCGCGATGTTCCGCAGCCGCCGCGGCACCGGGGCCAGCCCGCAGGTCACCGGCAGCCGCGGCAGGTGCCGGCGGCGCGGGCGATGGAGGCGGCGGCGGGCAGCGCCTCACCGGGACCGCCGCCCGCCCGCTGGGGAACCGCGGCCCGCGCCCCCCGCGCCGCTCACCTGCCCGCCCGCTGCTCCCGCTCGCTGCCGCTGCCGCTGTCGCTGCGCTGCCGCCGCTGCTGCCGCCGCCCCGCGGCAGCGCCCGCTGCCGCCGCGCCCCTCAGCGCGCCCCGCGCAGCACCATGCCGGCGCCGGGCCCGCGGCCGGGGCCGGGGCGGGCGGAGCGCGGCGCTGCCGCAGTGGCGCGCCGTGCCCGTGCCGTGCCGTGCCGTGCCGTGCCGTGCCGTGCCGTGCCGTGCCGTGCCCGTGCCGTGCGCTCCCGCCGCTGCCGGCTCCGGCGGGGAAAGTAGGTCAGGGCGGCACTGAGCATGCTCGGGGCCGGGCCGGGGGGCGGCCCCGGGGCCCGCGGGAGGCGCGGGGGGCGGCAGAACCCTCGGCCGTGGGGGTGAGACAGGGCCAGGGCCGTGCGGCGGCCGCCGGCGAGGCGGCGGGGCCTGAAGCGAGCGGGCGGCGGCGGGGCCGCTGTGGGGAAGGCGGGGGCTGCGAGCCCCCTGTGCCCGCGGGGGCCGGCAGTCCGGAGCAGCCCTCGCCAGTCATCGCATCCGTTCTCAGCGGCGCTTGCGGGAGCAAGTGCTGCCGGAAAGGGGTAGCGCCCCAGCACGCTTAGATAATCTTGAGAACCAAGATGCGGCGCTTCGGATAAATAGCACGCGTGCTTTCCCCCAAGGGTTTTATTCCTAACCGGATTGCAGCACCCAACTCCGGTTTAAGCTCAGTCTGAGAGGTCCCAGCCTGTGGAGAAGCTGACGCTGACTATAGATGTCTAAGTGCTCTGTCAGCAGAGGGTAAAACTGTCTTTTAACTTGAGCAAAACGGCTTGAATTTGGTTGGTGCTATCTGTGCAGGCTGTGCAGCTGCCAAAGAAACGGATTAGGGTGTATGTGGACAGCTGCAGACAGGAATTTGGCAGGGACATGGTGTTTGCCGATGCTATGTTGTGCCACTCTGCCATGCTTCCTCCCTGACCTTGTGGCATCAGAAGAGGAGGATGCAGAGCGACCTTGAGCTGAGTGGCAAGGCCAGTGGGTTAAACCATGGAGGTGTGTATTTCCAGATGTTTGTAGTACTTTTATAGCCAGGCTTGGACCTTGGTCTTAATATTCTCTTCTGATTGCTTCCAGGGTGTAATAGCTGAAGATCCTCTGCTCATGGAGGAGTAATCAGATGACAGCATTTGCTGAAACTGCCAGAAAAGCTTGGGTTAGGACTGCATTTCATTGCAGGAGGAGGTGTATGTGAAGTGCACTGTGGTATACATCAAAGCTGGTCTCTAGAATGCCCAAGGGAAACTGAAGAGAAATAGCAACAAAGGATTCAGAAAGAGGAAGGCAGACCCACTCCGGGGAGCTGAGCTTATTATGTCAAGGGTCTGGGCTCCTGGTCCCACCACCGTGCATGTAAGATGTGCAGGGGCTGAACATGGATGCATCCAGTGCTTGGGAGTGATGTGAGCACTGGTGACATCAGGCTGTTGACAGCCAGGGCTTCTTGTGTTCAGTGTCTCCAGAATGGAGAAAAATGAAAACAGTGGGGAAGATGCGTTTGGTGTTGTCAAACTTGGTAGCTGACGGAATAGGTCAAGGAGTGTTCTTACTAACTCCTCCAGCAAAGCATTTACTTGATGGAAGGAGCTGTTTAAGTCATAGGTCCTTGTTGGGCACTGACTTGCAATTTGCGCTAACTTGACCACAGTAGTTATGCACTTGTTTTTCCTTCTTCCTGTCTTGAAGTACTGGTTTTGAACACAGTTGAGTGGAATTAATTTATCAGTTAATGATAGAGCATTTAGATAGTTGAGTCCCCAGTCTTACAAACTCCTTTAAGTCAGGTAATGTTCTGCCACAGTTTGGGTGCCCTTCAGATCTGTATGTGATACAAGGCCGAATTTTGGTATTTGGAAAAGTCACACATCTTTCCTTCTGAAAGGGTCTATCCTTTCAGGCTCCTCAGGTTTCGGTGAACATAAGCCTGTGTTGCTGGAGCCAGCCACCACATTACTTGCTCCATGCCCTTTCCTGGGAGATCACTATCACCTGTCAAGTGAGCATGAGGACTTAGTGAGGCATTTTTCCATCCCACCTTCCAGTAGTGCTTGCACCAGCTGCATGCAGAGGACTGGCCCACTGATTTGAGCAGGAACTACAAAAGGTCTTCTGGATGTGTACCCTACCTCTGGTTAAGCTATAAAAAGCTCCCTAATTTACCTGGGATTAAATCATTACATAATATTATTACAGATACATGAAAGTGCATAAATGATAAAATTGGCAATGTTGTTTTGTTTTTTTTATAATAATTGCTGTAGATAAACCCTGACATTTTATACTTAGTGCTACAGTGACCAGATTCTATTCCTCTAAAACTATAACATTGTTTGATTAAAGGCAGCCTTTTATCTTAGAGCAAACAGAACTTTGGTATTGATAATAGTTTTATCTGAAAAATGTAATCAGGGAAGCCTTGTAATCATGCAGTTAAAAATTTAAGATAAGATTAAAATGTACATTTTGTGTGGTTACAGTCCCTCCATCCACTAGGTGGAGCCGCGTACAGGAATGGCTGAAAGAAGCGTGTGTGCGCCACACAATGGGAGGTAACAGCAGAGAAACTAAAGAAAAAAGGAAGTTTTTAAGTAGTATTGAGCAAACCAGCTGTATTAATATGCCAGTCAACATAGATACTTGGCGGAATATTCCATTTAGAAATTAATTTTAATAAAGTAAAAAGGAAATTTTGAGTATGAGAAATATCTTGTTTCAGTATGGTGATGTTACTCTTTTGTTTTATTTTAAAAAAATTTAGACCCAAGTATGATTAGGTCTTGCATGAATACTGGTGAGAAAATAACAACTTTATTTATTAAGATACATATCTTCAGCGTACTACTGTACCTCATTTAAGTTTTTTTCTGTAATGCCAACAGTGTTTTAGTTTCAGGTATACCTGTTACCCAAGATTGTTACTTTAGTCACTATAATCTGTAATCACATTTTTCCCATCTGAAAGACTGAAATTCCAAGCAAGACCAGCACTGCTTTCTTTTTTGAGTATCATCTCATTTTTTGGGAGAGATGTGGACAACTAAAAGGCTTGCAAGTGATCTTTGGATGGAGATGGAGAAATCATATGGTCCTGGGAACTCCTGGCCCACAGCAAACATGCCACAATGGTGTGGGAGGAAGTGTCACAGGAGGGGATAGGTGTTCCTACCTTGAACGAAACAGCTTGGGTGTTAGTTCAAAGCACTTGATTTGTTAATTTATTTTGACCAGCTTACATTCTTTCAGCAAGGACACCCTTCTTTTGGTACATAGCTTTGTATTTGTCCTTTCAGAAATATCTTAGTCTGATGTGTCCCAGAGCACTGTGGCTTGTGTTTTGTTCTTGTTTCTCCTCCCTACCTTTTGAAACAACTCAAAATAAATTAAAAAAAATTGGGCATGAAGCTCATGAACTTTTGATGGTTTTTATTTGTACCTCATAAAAACATGTAGTGCTAACTATTTCTCTTCTGCATTTCTGGATTTGTTATTTTCCTGTGGTGGTTTCTTTTTTATCCTCTACAAGTGAACAGGAATGACCAATTACATTTTCTTTCTCCTTATGCTTTATTCTTTAGGACACGGGGTTACAAAAATAACTTGTTTTATACCTTTACTCCCTCTGCTCCTTGCAGAGGAGGAAAAATTCTCAGCTTGTTTTGAGGATGACATTTTCTGCAGTGATCCACTTTTGTCACTTGTTTTGGGGGGAAATTCTTTCCTGAAATGTGTCATAGACAGTCTGCAAATGAAACAAACCCACTGATTATGTGGTCACTATAACATTATCTCATGTAAATGCATATATGATTCTTCTTGAAATTAACAGCCGATTGTGGTTTAATTTTCATTTTTGAGGTTCTCCTGGCTTTGCAGTTTATTCTCTTGATGGAAAGGTCTCTCCCTGCCATTCTACTTGTGTGTGGACAGTTTCTGTGTGCACTTGTGGCTGTGCTAAAAGTGTTGTTGCTCAGACTCTTCAGTGATGTGTGCTGCAGAAAGTCTAGCTGTACTGCTGTGCTAAGGCAAGGGCAGATATGTCTGCATAAATTATTGGCAGCTGAGGAAAGGGTGAAATCCACACCTCTTGTGATCTGAAGGGAAAATTCCATAATGATGTTACAGAAAACTGGATTCTGAGGGCTTGGCACCACTGTTAAAAGGCTACCAAACTTTTTAGGACATGAGGAAATAAAAGAAGGTCTGGTAAGAACCTCTCTATCCGCATCCCTCCCCCCTGCACTAAGCTTTCCATGTATAAGCTGAGGCTAACTGAGAATACTTCATACAGATAAAAGAGTTTTGGTGCCTTTCTTTTTCTGTGTTCTTTACCACTTCCCTGCCCCATCATTTCCTGTACATTTCCTTCTAGCCACTGAAAACTGGAGACAGTGTTGCTTCAGAGAACACTGATGAGATGAAGCTCAAGGCTGGAAATGAAGTCATTGGGCCAGACATAGAAGAATTTCAGTTCTCTGTCAAACCTGAGAGAGCTTTTGTCTTTAGAAAGATAAATTGGATGACAAATGGATTAGTGGGGATGCTGGATGAGCCAAAGGCCTAAGAACTGTTACCTTAATAATGTCAGATGCATCAGACTCTTTAAATCTTTTCTTTTCTTACCAAATAATCTTATTTAATTCAACTTTCTGTTGTATGAAACAAAGATCATTTCTCTAATCGCCTTTGCTGACCTCGCCTGGCCCATAGCTTTCCAGCTGAATAAACAGAGATAGGGCAATAAAAAAACAAATCTTCACCACTAATTAGCTTTTGAAACATCAGTGTTTACCGTTCACTGCATGAACCGACTATCAGGCATTACACCACCATGAAAACAATCTGCAATTGCATGTCATGAGTGTAAAATAATACAGGGCACAGAGTATAGTGCTGAACTGCGACTGAATGAAAAGATACCGGGCATGTTGCATGACCTTCAGCAAGATTCAATGTTTGTGTCAGTGAGAAAGATGAGCCAAATTATTCATGAGGCTGAAAGGGAGAGAAAGGACATGTGATCTTGGAACAGTTAGAGTTATGTTATTCTTGGGGGAAAAGATCAAGATGATTATGTTAATATTACCATTAATGTTACACTCTCACCAGAGTGAGAGTTGCGGGAATGTGGCAAGCTCTATGTGTTTTATCCAACTGCAAAAATACAATAGGATTTTAGAGCATCAGTCAATACTGGGTTTATTTCTTTTTTGTTTTGTATTTTTTATGAAGCAAATGCTTTCAAAAACAAGGTGAATCAATAGGTGTGAATCATCTGTAAGGTGGCTATAAGATGAAACTTTTAAAGTATATAATATAATCAGGCTTTAACACGTGAAAGCAAAAATAAAAAAAAGGACAACAAACTATTAAGGACTTTATAAAATACAAACAAAACTCAAAACTGTTTTCAGTGATGTAGCTATGTTCTTTAGAGATTCTATACACTTAGCAGAGGAAGTTGAGTATATTTTTACAGGAAATAATAGGAAATGTGTCTTTAAAGATACCGTTAATCATTAGAAATGAGAATTATGCTTTCCAGCATGGTCTGCAGTTGAGTAGCACTGCTCAGAGGCACTGGTGCAATAAACGCAGAATATGTCCTGACAGAGATGGTGTGCCAGGCTGGGCCCTTTTACTCTCAAAAACCATGTGTCATCAGGCCCTCCATTTTCTTATTAGATATTCACAAAAATAACTTCTTGTTATGAATAAATGGAGTATTTCAACTAATCTTATAATTCCACCGCAGAATAGTGAAATTAAATACGTGAGTGATTTCAGTGGGTCAAGCCAAAGCTGGCATACACCGAATGAGAAGTTAAAGTATTGGGTGCCTGATGTCTGAATATTTTCTGCCAAAGAAAACATAGAAAAAGTAGGGCAGTATTTTTTCACTGCAGCCACTTCGTTTTGCCTGCAGTGTACAGAGGTTTGACAGTAGCAGTTGCCCACAAATGTTCTCAGACCAGTGTTGACACAAACAGAGTGACCACATTTGTAACTATCTACTTCATTTAAATCATCTATCCTTCGAGAAGGATAAAACTGTACAACCTTGGGACATTTACAAGGGAAGTCACCCACTAGAGTCATTGTGTTTAAAATCCAGTGGGGCACATCTTCGACCCCTGCCTGGAAAAGTAAATTCAGATAGCTGTATTTTTAAGAAACTGAAACCTCATCTATTTGCAGCCAGTCATCCTGGGCTAAGTTTTTTGGTTCCTGACAAGTAAAAAACCATTTCTGAGATCCTCAGGGTGCATGAGGCTTTTCTCCTGGCTGTTTCTGAGGGGAGTCCCAACATGTGAAGCTCTTCTCTATCCTGCTGAGGTCATGATTTCTCAAATTGACCAAAGCAGTACTGAATTCTCTTAATGGGGTGCTCATTTTTGCACAGTCCCTGGAAAAGGCAAACACTACACTGTCCAGCTGAATGTTTTTTGGTCCTGAAAACCACTTTTGCTGATCATTTTCAGTAATATTTTCAAGGGCTTTTTTCTCCTGACTGCATTCTATGGCAGGTAACTTCAGTGGATTCTCACTTTAAATGCTGTGGTTTGTGTCATGTCAGTCGTGTGGTATAAATGGTTATCTCAATGAAGCTCATTTTTAACAAAGTTAATTTTTGATACTATGATGAGCTTTAATCTTTCACTACTTTAAAATATAACTTCTACCTTTCCAGCATCACATTCTATCAGTTAATCCAACGTGTATTTATGTCTTTTCAACCATTAGTTCATTCTGCTAATTAAATATACTTAACCAGTACTTGAACCTTATCCAGAAGCACTTTCAGTTTCAGACTTTCAGCGTTGTCACAACGTAACCCTGCCATCTACTGGAAAGTATTTAGTAATGGTTTTTGTTAAAATTGAGGTAGGGATGTCTACAAGTTTTATGTACGGAAAAGACCAGCTCTACTCTGAAACACACAGGCTGATTCCCTGTTGTTCAGTGGAAACATACACCTGAAATGCACAGATTTACATGGAAAAGGATCAAATATGTAGTAAACAAGTGCTTTTCACTCTCAGTCAACATTTTTGCCATCAAAAGTTATCAAATCTCTCATCCTCCCCTCCCACTACTTTTTGGGTGGTGTCCCAGGACTAGGGAAGTTGGCTGGGTAGTCCTCTGGCCTCACGGTTCTCTGCATGATTGGAAAGCTTGGGAGTCAGCAGTCAGGGGGTCCACAGCTTTTATGGCTCAGAGATTTCGTGTGTTTGAGTCTGATTTCTAGTTTAGCATGCAGTTGTACCCTCAAGATCACCAGGTTTTCATCTGGAGGGACAAAAGAAGCAAGCATTTGGAGAGATCAAGTGTAGTAGACCAGCTGTGGTAGAGGAGATGTGCATGTGTCAGTGTTGCCAATCTCTGCTTGCAGGTGATGCTGTGGAATAAGCTCTGGGGCTACTTGGTCCTATTTTGTCTTCTCTGAGTTACTAGTAGACTGCTGGCATCTGGAAATACTGGGTTTAGTAAAAGACAAAGCCTCTTCTTGGTTTGAAGTACTCCTGTTTTTCTTGCCTTGTGCATTTGTGTAGCTGAGAGGTGCAAAGAACTTCTTGTAATGTGGTCAGCCATACACTGTTGTTCTGGGAGCCTCTTGCCTCAAAGGCATCAGAGCTGATATCTCTAAGGATCTCTAATTATCACTCCATGTCATGCTCTTTCTTTACCCTTCCTTCCTGTACCCTTCCTATGCCTCTTTGTGGATGAGTTTTGCTTTAGTTGTTCTACAAGACATTGTCTGCTCAGAAAGACAGGGAAAGAAAACCCAGTGCAAAACAGTAAAGCAAAATTTGCTTCATAAAAGAGTTGAAGGAATTCAATAAGTCATCTTGCATGGGTTTGCAAGGACTGGAAGCCGTGTCCCTGTTTAGTTGACTGTTGTGCACTGATTCACAGCCAAAGTTGTCTGTACCCCTTTACACAATACAGACAACTTCACCAGCTCAGCCACAGCTGTATGTGTTGCATAACACATGTTAACACACGTTAACAACACATGTTCAGTCCCAGCAAATAAACCCAACAGCAACTTCAGGTGTGCTGAGCAGGACACACTGCCTGGTCAGACTCATTCCCAGACATCTGGGGTTGTGTCACTGGATGTGGCTCCCTGCAGAAGGAGCTAGGTTAGGTGTGCCAGCAATGCAACTGTGCCTAGTGACAAATAGTGTAGCAACTGTGACAGCTCCCCATTAGCAAGCAGAATAGCTTTTCAGTGGAAACAGCTTTGCAAATGAAGTATATTAAGTATCTGATTCAGTTTTCATTTTAAGAATGGATTAAAAAGCAAATTACAACAGGGGAGTAATTTTAAAGATTATCACATAATAGCAATAGCAGAGATTTTTGCAATCAAAGTCTCATTAATACTTTCTTTTCTCTATGTACTAGTTTTCAAAAGAAATGATATTTCTTGGTAGAAGACTCTTCTATTATGGAAAAAATTATGTAACTTTCTCTATGATAGGAGAAAAGACCAAAATTGTTATCTATTCTCTGTTAAAATTGTCATATTACAGCTCACCTCCCCACAGAAAGACCTTGAATAGGGTTTGTATTACTTCCAGATATCAAGAGAAAAAAAAGTAATTGGTACCAGCCCATTGTCTGGATGTTAATAATACTTCAGTTTTACCTTGTTGAAAAAATAATTTATTCCCACCATATATTAGAAGGGAGGAGATTTGGCACATTCATAGGCTTACTGCGATTATGTGTAATACTTGCATTTAAGCTCAAAACCATTTTAGGTTATTTAGTTTTATGGAGAATTTTCTCCTACACTATAATGGATGGCAAGGTTTTAGAGCCCCAGACACAGGATATCACTTACCTAGACTGAAATAAGATGAGCTGCAGAAGGTACTGCACCACAGATGGGACTGGTGGGGTCAGACTCTGGTCTTAGCAGAAGAATCTGCACTAGGCATAAACAGGGGTGGTTTTAGAGGGAGAGGGCACATGAACTGCTTGAGCTGTTAATGATCAGAAGACAAGAAAGAAGGATATTTTGGGTGACTGCCAAGGAAATAAGTTCTAATTTTCTGCTCCAGTACTGAACTAGAACTGCATGTCCTTAGGCTGAGAGATGGGTGGGACACAGTGGGAAAGGTTACTGTGATGTTGCTCTACCCTCCTGTGAACACCATGTCTCTTGCAGTCAACCGAGTGCTGTGTGTTGGATTATTTTTTTCCTCCAGCTGCAATATATCTCTGCATATTAAATAGAAGTGTTTCTTGAACAAAAGGACAATTTCAGTCATGGCTGAATCCTAAAGGAAACAAAAAACATTCTGGTTTGGCTTCTCCTGTCACATCATCATAGTATATGTGGCAGTAGTAGGAAAAGTCTCTTCCACCTACCCTGCATTTCATATCCTGAAAGAGCAGCTACTGTCTACCCTATTCCGAACGCGTTATTTTTTCGCATACATACCTCCTTTTTTCTTCTGGTAGGTTTTAAGAGCTCATTAAACCTGCTTCTTCCCTTTCACAGGACTCAGATATTTATACATTATAAAACTTCCCTTTTGTCTACAACACAGGTTGATTTTACTGCCTACTTTCATTGTTCCCAAGCCTGCATTAATGAGACACCCTAGGAGAAATCTTAACAGATAGATTGCCTAGAAGTTAGAAAATGGTATAATGGACTAGAATAAATAAACTTGCAAGAAATTTTAAGACTCATAGACTGCCAAAATATTAATTTTTGCAGAGTTAAATAGGATTATTCTTGTTTGCAGAAAACTGTCTATGGACTTTTCAGAATAGATAGACTTACTAAATATATTTGAAAAACAGGAAGAACAAAGCAGAGTAACTGTCTGCCCAGCCTCCCACCCAGTAACCCTTCCTGCTCTGAAGTGGGAATGGCTGCTGTGAATACATTGAGCATGGTCAGGAAAGGGTGACCACAATAACTTTAACTGGCAGAACAAACAGGGTGTATTTGGTATTTCTTATGTTTTCTGTAGAATTTTGTTCTTTCTCTTACTTTCACTGGTGCCAAACACCCATCACCTTTAGCACTTGGGCTGAGTAGCAATGAGTTGTCCCTCCACTCTGAACAGGGGGATGGTGTCAGTTCTTGCTTACTAGAGAGATGCTCTGGAGAGGACAAATGCCATGGCAGGGGCAGTTCACCCTGAGATGCTCTTCCCCCATTCCTCATGCACTTAGAAGCCAGGAGTCAGGTAAATCCAGCTGGTGTGAGGCATGTCCAGCTACCTCACAGGTAGGTCCAGTCAGGCAAATATATTCAAGATATCCACTTCAGGTATTTGGTGGGAGATGTAACTGTGCATTTCAAGTACGTAGGTAATTCAAGACCATTGAAACAGCAACAGGAGCACGTGGCTTTCTCTTCACTGCACTTGATATGTGGGTAATTGGTTTTTCTTTGCATGATATATAGGTAGTTCATGTACTGATGACAAATAGTTGTTCAAAATATTTGCAGCTCTGGAAAGATAAAGTGCTTCCACTGTGGGTGTTTATTGTCTGATGAAAAATACATTGCATTGTTCGAGGAATTTATTTCTGGAGTCCAGAGAACAGCTTAATCACTTTAGAAGACTAATTTATGAAACTGCTGTAAAATATCATAGTATGTAGAGTAACTTAACATGTGTACAACACAGTTTATAAAATAAAATAGTTTTTAAGGATAAAAAGTGAGACAATTATTTGATAGAATACCTATTAGTAATAAATATAAAAAGGAAATGAAGATATATTAGAAATATACAGTGTTCTTATTTTATTTGGAAAATATAAATTGGTGGTAAAGTGAATTAGATGTAAAATCTATTGATTTTAAAGTCCACTGAGACTTTTGAAATATAAAAATGAGATTGTTATCACTCAAATGCCATTCTTTCTCATAAAGCAAACTCAGTTTATCTGAATGGGTTGCCTATTGTTTGTTTGATTTGTAAATAGTTTACGAAGACATTTTCAAAACTACATTTTGTTTTGAAGCACCTTTTGTGCTGTGAAAGAGATTTAACTTTGTCACCAATTCTTTATGGAATGTAAGGCTAATGCATCAGACTTGCTTAGGTCCTCCTGTGTGGAGTTATGTAGAGGTGCTGCTGGATCGCTTCAGGCTGCTTTCAAATTTCACGTGGAGAATATAGAATATAGAATTCCCCATTTTGGGTCTACTCTTAGATTTCAGGATCTCAGAGTTATATAAAAAGGATATGAAGCCATTGGGTTTATGCAGCCATGTTCTTATGGTGTGACAAACCTAACAACTGATGAGGGAGTGACACTGCTGAGCCGACAATTTATCTTCTTGGGCTGTTTGTTGATGAGCATAAACAAACTTATTTAAAAGGAAAAAAAATCATTGTGCGCTTTGGTCACAGAGAGAGCCAATAATAGTCCTAAATTACATGTCCAAGGAGCTGGATGTTCTCAACTCCTGGGCTCTCAGGAGGGCATGGTGTATCCTTCACCAAATTGCTTAAAGTGTTTGCTCTGAGATACAGCTTACGCACCTCCAACAGGGGGGTTTGTATGCTCATAATTATGTTACAGGGATACTTTCAGGAGATCTTTGCTGGATATTCTGTTGTTTGCATGTACTTTGCAAAGTAGTATTATTCAGAGTTATTGTGCAATTCTTGATAGTTACTGAAGGTAAGATTGTTACTTTTTTTTTTGGTGTCTGAGTAAAGTTAGACACATAATTTCCACGCATCAATAAATGCAGGTTTCAAAAAGTTCCAGTTTGCAAGAGAATTTTGTTTTGATCACTCAATACAATTTCTCCCTCAGCTTCTGATAGTGTCCTAAAATCCTGCTGTTGAAAACATAGGAAAAAAACAGATAAATCAAGTGTCCTAAAAGAGAAGCTGGAGTTGATTTAATCTGAACACCAGCAACTAACACACTGACTGCTAATATCAAGCTGGAATACTGTGCTGGTAAGGAATCTCAGGCAGTAGAGTCATTATACATTTGGCAAACATTCCATCTTGCTCCCGTCCATGCTGTTCCACTTTGACTTTGAGCCTTTGTTCTCTCAAGTCACAATTGACTTGACTCACTGGTTTAGGATGGCACGCAGACTGGTGGCTTAGGCTTCACAATTAATACTTTAATGTATCAACTTGTCAGTGTTGGAAATAACTCTGCTCTGGAATGAATCGAATGGGAATGGGGGAAAAATGAGCAGCATTTCTACTTGCCTGGGACAGTCTCCAACATCTGCAATCAGGAAACACAAGAACAGTGTCTCTGAAAGGTGTCTGATATACACAAATCATAAATGAGTGAGAGATAGATAGTTCAGTTCTGGAGAAAAGTGTACAGAAACTCTGAACAGTACCAGGAAAACTGCACTGATTTGTCATGTTGCATTTGCTCCCTTCTCTTGGGCAGATGCATGATTTTGCTCTGCACCTTCTGAGCAATGGAGCTTGTCACTTCAGACACCCAATGCTCATTGTCTTGCTCTTCTCACCTGCACTGTATGCTTTGCACTGAAACAGCTCAGAGAACTTTGTAATTATAATCTGTATAGATCAAAGTCTCCAGACATTAACAATTATGAATTTACCAGTTTGATAAAAATGAATATTTACAGATATTGAAAATAATGGCATATTAGTGAGGGGTTAAAGATGTGTGGCTTTTTGTATGGGTCCATTAAGTAGAAAGAAATCTAATCATATGCTGTTATCTTGCTTTTTGGTACTCAAGCTGGTGCTGGTCACTGTAGACAAATCCCTTGTCTGTCTGAGCTGACTGACTGTGTGAATGTCCATGGTCCATTGCTACCACAGCTGGAACTGCTGAGATCTCCAGTGCCTTGACTTGGCTACTACTGGTCACTTTGCTTCTCACACCCTAGCATTCCATGGACATTCTGACAACAGGCTGGAGGCCAGTAAGTATTTTCAGAGTATTTCTTTGACAGTGGAAAGGAGGGTATGTGTTCATGTGTTCTGTACCAGCTGCCTGAACAGTCTTGAGAACGATTCCTGATCAGTAATGGAAAAAATGTTTGGTCTTGCTTTGGTTATTGCATGGATGTCTTTTCCCAGTACCATAGTGAAGGAGGATATACTGCAGACCTAGAAAACTCCTCTGAAGTCAGTGACTCTAGGACTGGGAATGTGTTGTGTTCTGGAAAAAAAGTAAGTCAGTGGCTTGATAACAAGTATAATTGATGTTAGAACAAAAATTAAAGATGGAAAGAAAACTAAGACTGTCACTAGAATATTTCCCAGTCTTTAAAACATCTGGGTTTTTCTCCACTCTAGAGGGATTTTCTTAGTTTCCTTTTTCTTTTTTCTTTTTTCTTTTTTTTTTTTTTTAATAATGGTTGTGAATTGCATAATGCGCACAATTATTCATAAAGAAAAAGCAAGAAGTAAATTAATTTTGGGGATTACAGAAAACAACAAGATCACACCACTTAAAACTCTCTATGGTTTGGGTAAATACATTTCTCATACTTATGTCTTAGGTGCAGGCCAGGTTTCACTGGGGGCTCAAAGGAACTGGTGGAAATACTGTGTTGGTGACAGCATTTTTGAATATAAGAATGTGATTACTCAGATCTTACTGGTTCATGGTGTCCTGTTAATATATTCATGCTTCTTCTAGAGTTTCACCTATTTTAGTGTAGAAACTGTAAAACTGCTAAAAGTTCACACCCTAGTCTTGCTAATCTTGAAGTTGAAAGATATTGACACAAAGATTCACCCATGCTGGCAATAAAACATCCCCAGGAGACAAGCATTTCTCTTTATGGATGTTTTCCATGTGCATCACATTTAATGGAATTTTATTATATTACATTCCCAAGGGAAATGGCATGCAAATAATGGATCAGATCCAAATCATCCTAGTAACCATGTGATTTCCCCTTCACAGCCCTTGAAATTTTATTGTCTTCTGAAAGAAAATGTCACTTAACTCATAGCATATTCAGAACATCAAAAATTCACAAGACAGGTAAAACTACTTGAAGAATAATTTTTTTGCCCCTGAGTGGACAGTTTTTACTCACCCCTGTCTCTGTGGCTTCTTCCATGATCAGCTGTTGTGTTTTGAACATTTTCTTAATTGTAATCCTTGAAACCATTCCAGTGGAAAGACAGTTTTTCTCTGCCAAGCCTGGCAAAAGAAAAGATATAAAATCACTATTTTATTGATCCTGCAGGTCTCTAACACTGTCATACTGAAAGTAGCTTCAAGATGGGCAAGATCTCATCTGCAATAACATGAATATATTACTACACAATTTTTTTACACTAATGCTTTATGAGATGACCAAGCAATTCTCTTTTTTTGAACCCTGGGCCAGGTTTCCTTTTGTCAGTCAATGATATTTCAAAGCAGTGATGTACACAGTTCAGCATAACTTAATCAGTGTTTTCTTTAAAGCAAATATTTTAAAATAACTGGAAAAGCATATTTATCCTCCATTACTACCAGATGTATACTGGCAGAAAACGCAGGGAAATGCAGTAGTGCTCTCTTCATTTGAACTGGTATTGGTCATGCTAATTGGACCTTTTCTCCACAGCATGTGTGTGTGTGTGTGTATGGGTGTGCAAGGGAGCATGTGTAGACCCTCTGCACACATACTCAGAGTCCAGAAGCTTGGTACATTGGCTCTTTCCATCACTGCATGATGTGATCTGTGCCTGCTGCTAAGTCATTATATTTGCAGCAAATCATGGTACTGCTTTGCCTTGTATTTCACTGGTAAAGCTGTAAGCCTCTTGAAACCCCCATCCTTCCCAACATCCAGACAGCCTAATTGCAGCTGGCACTTTTCAGTGGGGACCTACTAACTTCATTTGCTATTGTCAGCTTTCACAGAAGTGGTGTATTGTAGGCTCATTGACAGATCAATCTTTTCATTATCAGCATATGCAGCTGGTTGAATACTTACTATTCCCTCATTCTTGTCCATTTTCTGCTTATTGTCAAAGAAGCTAAAGTGTTTTGTGGAAAGCCCAGCTTCCCAGTCAATTTTGCATGGCAGTTATTGTTTAAATAAAACAAACAGCATCACAAAAAACTTTCTGGGAACATACATGTCTTGTATAATTACCTCTGAATAAAATTATGCTGTGAACATAAATCTGAACTGCATAGCTGTTTGATGCTGTTAGAAATCTTTCAAAATTGCTTTACTATTTATTGCAGTTCTCAAAAAGGCAAATCCAGCAGTTTTAGCAACGAATTCCTTGCATAACTTTTTTACTCCACAGTTAGTGACCACCTCTACAGCTTATCTGGTGAAAAGATATTTCCCTAAAGTAAATAAACCCACTGTAGTCTTTACTACATATGGGCAAGCTCATAGTCTGCAAACCAGCAGACTACTGCCTTAGCTGTGCACTTGAGACACTGCTTATCACACAGAAAAACTCTTGAGTCAAGCAGCTGTTGGCCCCAAGGCAGCAGGACAGGCACAAAACTTCTTCACTGCATGAGCTGCTAGAGTTTTGAGTTACGGATGATTTTCTCTGCCAAAATCCATACTCTGGATTTGAAAAGAAAATAAAGGTCTAATTAGCTCATATTTTATGCTTTATCTGAAAGCCATGACTTACCCACAGAGAGGTGAATGTAGCAGAGCACAGTCACTTCCCATCGCCTGAGTGACTCCGAACTTTGGTCCCTTCAGTTGCTGTTCTCTCTGTGAGGCTCCTGCTGTTTGCAGTGTTTTACTTCCTCACTAAGCTAAGAGACAGCAAGACAACCCTTGGCAGAGCCGAGGGTGATTTGCCTTCAGATCCCTGTGACGTCCCTGCTGCTGATGAGCTGCCAGCTTTGTGAGCACTGCAGACTGATTTTACATGCCTGGGTTTACATGCCTACCTCCTGCCTGCAGACTGCTCTGAGAGCTTCTGGTAAAACTGCGGGTATCACTTTCAATCTGTGACAATCTGGGTGACTGAGGCACTCTACTCTTTCCCTCTGACCAGCCCACGTTTTCCTGTGAGGAGTTTACTGAAGATGCATGGCAGAGTGTCTCTTTCAGGATGGGCTCCCAGCTGAAATCTCCCTAACTGCCATGTTCAGAAAGGTGTGAAAATTGTCCTGGAGTTCATCTGTGTGTAGTCCATAGTGTCTGCCTCTTCTGTAGTGTCCTTCTGTTCTTCTGGAGTGACCTTGTGCTCCAGGTGAAGAGGGGCTTCTCTGTCAGGCTGATTTCTGGAAGCCTGGTGAGGTGTTACTGTGAGTAGGACCTGTAAGTTTAAATCCAGAAATGACCATGCTAATTTAAATCTTTTCAGTTTGGGTCCACGTGTGTCTAAGTGTTCATATGCAAACTCTCATTTCCAAAGACAGGCAGTGGCTGCCTTACCTCTTTCCCTCATGTGATTATGTGGCTCACTGCTGCTGCTAACAAATTACATTTTCAGCTATTATCAATTGCTCTTAGATATAATTTAGTCTTGTTAGATGTAGGAAGAAAATAAAACAAAACAGGTCAATTTGTCATCAGCTCATAATAGTCTTGCCACATAAAACCTTTCTGATTATTAGTTTTTAAGTTAGTCAATAATGCCTTCTGAGGCTATAATGTAAGTGGAAATGTGGCATCCAGAGTAATATGAGACAGTCCATGTGCACAGCAGACATTGTCTCACGTCTAAATCATTACTGTATCCTTACTGAAAAAAAGAAAAAAAAAAGAAAAAAAGAAAATTTTCATAGAAATTCAAACAAAATCTCTGATTCTTGTCAAGCTCTGAGAATTTTAACATGTTTGAACTTCCCTTGGCACTGCTTCTGCCTTAATAAAAGACAGTTTTCAGCAAGATAGGCAGATATGAAAGGCTGGTGCTCATGGCTGTAAATTTGCTTCCAAATTAAGGTTATGTAGCCTTCTGGAAGTAAGTAGTCATGCATGGAATTAGAGGTTGTTTGCGTAAATTTATAAAGTCATAACAATTAACAGGGCCTGTTAAACTAAGCTGAGAGTTGGTGTGAGCCAGTGTCATTGGGAAATAAGCTCTGAGATGGATCACTGGGTAACATGGTGGATGAAGTGGGGTTAGACCTCTAGACATAAAAGAAAAAAGGCAAGGCTTGGGTTCATCGCAGGTTACTGGGAAAGCTTTTCAGAGTTCAGGCAAAACGCTGATCCTAAAGCAGTTTTTAGGTTGTGAATAGCTTTGGCTGGGATGAAGGTGAGAAGCTACACTGAGTAAAACCATAATTTATGCAAACCTACAAAGTAATCCAAACTTCGCCATAAACCTAATTTCTATCTGGTCTGGAAGAAAAATGGGGCAAAATCCTCTCTGGGGAAAAGAAGTGGGGTCAAGGGCTGTAGTTCCAGTTGGGGCTTGAATTCACAGAACTCCAGGGCAAAGGAGAGTGTCTGCAAGAGAGACAGACATGTCAGGTTAGTGGCAGGCTAGGATATCCCACTGTGAAGGAGTGGAGGTTAGTTTGGATACATGTTCAGTCAATGCTAAGGCCATAACTTGTTTCAGATTGACTGAAGAAATTATTCCACATTTGGTTTCTGAAGCCGCCTTTTGATCTGGGGCTTAACTGCAAGGCTGGGGAAAAGACCAATCAGTGTTGGGGTACAAGCTGGGATCTGCCTTTGCCAGTGATAGTAAATGCTGCTGACAAGCTGGTTATACAGACCTGGCTGGACTGTGTTGGGTGTCAGTGCCAGTTTGTATTCCTGTGATGTTTATCCTTGCGGATCTGGATGGTCTCACTGACTTAGTGGAAAAGCTAGGCTTGTACTTAGAGTGATTTTGCTTAAGTGAGAGAGGAAAATCTCAAATGACAGCCTGTCTTAACTTGTGTGGACTGTTTCTACACAGATATATAAATAAAAGCTAGAAATTATGGGTATTTTTCAGGAGGCTGAAAAACTTCAGGTAAAATGCTCTTCAAATATAATTTTCTTCTTTGAATTTGCTTGGATCTTGGCAAATATTGCAGCAGCACAGATGATACCAATGTGTACTGAGCACACTGACCTTTCAGCAACTTCCCTGCGTGTCAAGCATTGTATCTTTCTGGGCCCTTGGGAATTGCAGGATGCTGGAAGCAAACCCAAGCAAAACTATAAAAAATCAATGCTCTTGATTTCAAAGAACAGCAAAATACATGAGTCAGTCACAGAGACATAATCCCTTACTACCCTCCTTGTCATGCCCAGCCACGATTTCATTGGAAATCAATTTTAAGTGCTATCCTAGAAGGGTCTTCTTCTGACTACATTTTTCACAAGTCCTTTGTGTTGGGGAAGATGAATCAGGGAAACCTTATAAATATGATTGCTTAGCACAAGATTCTGAAAATATGAAACCTATAATCGAAATAGAAATGGAAGCTTACTTTGAGTTGTAGGATACCGAGCCTTAGTTACTATATAACCTGAAAACAATAGCCTAGCCAGCTGAAGGAGAATCCCTTTTGATGGAACGATACCTTTCTGCTGGCTAAGAAACCAAAGGTCAATGTAGCAAAACAGAAGAGTCTAAAGAGTAGTTTTTAGAGTTTAAAATATAACATAGTATGGTAATGTAGTAGTTCTTATAGGCTATATGTAGATCCTATAGGATTTTGTGTCTTGTATTGGTTGGTCACTGTAAATTAGAATATTCATCACATAAGGAGATATAATGCATTGTAAAAAGGACCTCGCTCTCTTCACTCTACTCTTACCTCTCTTAGCTCTTCTTCTCGCTCCTCTCTCTCTCTTAACTTTTACCCCCTTGTTCTTTCTCCCTCTCTCTCTGGGACTTCCCTTCAGCCGAGGCTGGTGGCTGAAGGCAAGGCCCCTTTGCAATAAAACCACGTATTCTAGAATATCTCAGGTCAGCAGAATTCCTTCGCCCTGCTGTCTGCAGATTCCACCTACACCTTTTTTCATGGAAGCTTTAAAAAAAAACCCTAAGAAGGTGGCTGACTAGTGGTAGCTGATGAGTTAATTGAATGCCTGGCTTTGAGGGGAAGTAAAAAAGTGTGCCTAACTATTACCTGGTCACTGAAGAAACTGTCCAACCTGCTTGCATCTAGTGATGGAGCTGCACACCTCTGGGTAATAGCTGTTTCTCACAGTGTTACCTAAATAAAATAAGTAAAATAAATGGCAATGTAAAATTCTGTTGTACATTACATGTGTTCTATAAATCTAACTCATGGTAGACTTGGGTCTGTAAAGCACCACTCTTATTACATGGCAAAGGAAAGTTATGGCTGAATCAGTGAAGGAAGTCACAAGGCCTAGGGTTTCATCTTTATTGTAGGCTTCCTCAGGAAATTTGGACAACTCAGGAACTGTGGACAAAGTGTAAATATTTCTATTCTGTAATTTGGACAACATCGAGACACAAATATTGTGTCTCGATGTTGTCCAAATTACAGAATAGAAATATTTACACTTTGACATAAATATACAATTTTTTTTTGAAGAGGATCTTAGAATAAAATGTTTTTTCTGTGTCACTAACATGTTGCATCCATCTGGGCTTGTGGGCTGTGGCATGGGATAGTTCACTTTCTTACCTGAAAACAGATACTTTTGCCTACTTTTGCTCTGATGTTGTGCTTAGATGTAAAGAAAAAGCATCAAAGCCAATATGTATAAACTGCAGCAGTTTTTATCAGGCTGTGATTTTGCTTCATTAGTATCTGCTGTCTAGATTTCATCATGATTTTGGGAAGTTGATGACTCATTGAACTTGTGATGAGTGGATCTTTGTGGGTTAAATTATTGTCTCCTATTTCATCATATGCACATTGCACATAATGTGAAGCAGCTCTGCCTTAATTTGCTTTATCATTAGTCATTACAAGTAAAAATTAAGAAAGAAGTTCAGAAGGAGTTTTCATGCACATGGAGTGTAAGACTGAGAGAGGATGCCGGTTTAATATTTGCTTTTGCTAAATAATATAAACCCAGCTTGCCAAGGACAAGCCCCGAAGGTATCACAAATCTAAGATTTGCTTTTTTAAAGTACAATCAGTAAGAGGCCTTTCTGTGGTCACTCAGAGGCAAATTGAGAAAGAACAGTGCTTGGTTCCCCAAGGACTTGTAAAGGAGAAGGACTATCGAAATCAGCCACTGTACTTTGAAGCCTCACAAACAGCACACTGCTCAGGAGCACCATGTCAGGGAGAAAAGGAAGATGTTCTCTAACCTGTGTAATGAAGCACTGCTTCTCCACTGATCTCAACAGTGTAATTATAGGCTTTCTTTATACAGCACATGAGATTCCAGCTTTTAAACATTTTTGCAATAAGACTATTGAAGACTTGAGGTTCTTTGCTCATTGAATAGTATGGAAATCTTGAGCATATTCTGGAAGTTGATAGTATGAGAAAACATTTTTAAGTTGTGCTTGTCCAGCAGAGATGATTTTGGAAAAAGAATTAAACACAACTTCTTTACCATTAATGATCATGGAGAGAAAAGGGAGAATCTTAGGCTTTTAATATTCTTTTAAAAATTGTCCAGATGGCACAAAAATAGCCTGGGTAGCTTTTCTGGGATGGCGTTAGGACACAGCGTTTGACTTTGTATCTTTGTGAATGGTCAGTTGAAGCATTGAGGAACTTCACTATGCTGAGCTAATTTTTGTGGGAACAGAACTCCAGAAGAACTGAGTTTTAAGATGAGGAGCTGGTCAGAGGCTGGAACACCTTCTTGTGAAGAAAGGCTCAGAGTGTTGATGTTGTTCAGCCTGGAGAAGAGAAGCCTCCAGGGAGACCTTTAGGCAGCCTTCCAGTACGTGAAGGGGGCCTACAGGAGAGCTGGATAGGGACATTTTACAAAGGCATGGAGTGATAGGACATGGGGGAAAGGCTTCAAACTGAAAGAGAGTAGGTTTAGAAATAAAATTAGAAAAAAAATTCTTTACTGTGAGGGTGGTGAGGCACTGGGGACAGGTTGCCCAGAGAGGTTGAGGCTCCCCCATCCCTGGAAGTGTTCAAAGCCAGGTTGGATGGGTCTCTGAACAACTTGGTCTAGTAGAAGTTGTCCCTGCCAAGGCAGCGGAGTTGGAAGTAGATGATTTTGAAGATCTCTTCCAACCTAATAGCATATAATTGAATATATTTCATTCTTGCTTTAGTATAAGTGAGTTTTTTAAGCTCAGATTTGACCAGTGGTGAATGATATCTTGGGTCATTCACCTCTAACTACCAAAATATATTTAAAGCAAAGGATTCTTTCAATATGTTTTACTATTTGCATGTTTTAACTGGGGCAGATGAAAATACATTGCTCATTTTGAAAGAAAAATTGTACATGACAGGAATACTAAAAACCAGAAGCAAGTACTTACCTATTCCTACTTAAGAATAAAATTTGGGTCACCCTCTGTCATAAAGAAATCAAAGTCATGCCAGCAAAAAGAAAAATGTATTTATAAAGTAGCTATAGTCTACATTTTCTTTATTCCACCAAAGCATACTGACAGTGTGTGACCTGTGACCATGCAACAAGAACAAGTGGAATTAAATTTTATTGCTCCTGGAGTTGTTTTATTCCTTTCATCATACAGACACTAGGGAAACTAAGGAATGGTTATGAGCCAGGTGAGCTGGAGGGTTTTCAAATAACTGCACATGCAGAACATGTATTTTTCTCTCTAAGTTATATTCTGATTATATTCCCCTGTAGGAGGGACAGAAAATAAACTGAAGTCTGGTCAAAGTTACATTACAAAGTTGTCTTTGACAAAAGGTGCCTTTCATTTACACAGATTTATCACTGCGAGTTTTCTGTGACTCAGCAAACTGTGGGCTTTGGCTGTCAGAATTAAATAGTCTCTTGTGGCACAACGCCAGGGTTCAGTGTGCTTTCATTTAGTGTTATCAGAAACTGAAAGTCAATAAAATTTTATAGAAGCAAAATTTTCCAGCGTGTCCATGACCTTGCTGGAGAAAGTTGTGCATTCAGCAGTGCCAGCTACTGTCTCTCATTGTTCAGAGGTTGTCTTCACTGTGGTTTGTGTCTAGAGTTTTGTACAGAAGGAAAAAGATGAACTTTTGTGACATTTTAAAATCTAGTCTTACGATGTGCTACAATTTAAACTAGATTATGCATAGACCCACCATGTACTGAATTGGTCTTTCCATCTTGCTTTGTCAAGACCTGCAAGGCAATAGCTCTCCATTAGAACTTCAAAAAAGGATGATTTTCATTTCTGCAACACTCAGAGGGTGCAGAAATCTGGCTAGTTTTTCTGAACATCCTCTGTATTTCTTTCTAGATGGAATAAGTTTCATTATGTTATTATGAGCCAAGCCCGTAAGTTCATGAAGGCATTTGCTAAATTTTCTGAAAATATTCTGGAGAATTAAACCGGGAACTTTAATTTGTATTAATTGGATTCACAGCCCAGAGAGTGCATATCTTTTCACTTCAACAGTCTAATGAAATAGATCCCATATGGCCTCACTTCAGGCTTCATGACATTGGCTATGTCTCGCAGATGGGGTTTCTAAAGCTTCCCATTGCCTGGATGCTCTGTGCTCTCACTGGTCTGTTCTTTTTCTTTCTCACTAGGATAATTCCTCTCTTGTTAACTGGACGACTGCTCCTTTGTTTTCAATGAACCTGATACATAGTTCACAAATCAATTGGCAAAAAACATCCAATCTGTTTCTGCTGTAGAAATACTGCAGTGGATGCTAGTGTTCTGCTCGATGTTTTGGAACCTTTCCCACAAAGCATTTAATTATGTTTTCTCTTTCCATGATTACCTTCACTCTTATCTCGATCATTTTTCCTGGCTGCTTCACCTGTCTGTATAAACTAGATAGCAAAGCGGCATAATCCTTGGACTGGAAACAGAGATATGTCCTGATAAAGGACCACTTCTTTTGTAAATATTGAACCTGAGTCCTGAAATGCATGCTGGTTAAAAACCCATACTGTTAGATATTAACAGATGATACTTACCAGAGCTTAGCATTGAAAATAAGACAAAGACAAGAATAAAAAAGAAAAAAAAAAAAGGTGGCAGCTCCTTGCAAATTCACTTGAAAACTCCTGGGATAAGGTGGTCCTTCAAGTAGGTCAGCACAGAACTTCAGTGAATAATAACACAATGAATACATGTGTGTAAAATCACCTTCCTGAAGTCATAGCTGTTTCAGCAGTTGACTCATTATTACCTCAAACCAAAGCAAACCAGACCTAGTTTGATACTATCTGGTGGCGAAAATAAAATCTTATTTTGCTGATAAGACTGAGTGGAGAAATAGGGCCCTAGAATACAATATAAATCCCAACTCCTTCTCCTGAAAAACATTATCAGATGCATGTGTTCACCCAGGGCAGTTCATATTCAGCAGCACTATGCCATGTTTATTGTTACTTTGACTTTTATGTACCTATGCTGGTTTTGGCAATGGAAAAATCAAAATTTTATGTAACAACAGAAATACATCACCTACCTACATGCTTCAGGAAGCCTCTTTTCATGTATGAAAAGGTTGGAATAATGGTACCCAAGCAAGAAACATCATTATTACTGCTTAATAATTTGAATGCTGCATTCTCAGTGATCTTGTCTACAGTTTGAGAGGCAGGCCAGCAGTCCCACAGGCTGAGCTCTACCTAAATATTGTCACCTGGAGACTTGTTAAAATATTTTATCTTTCCACTTCTTCAGTGGAGTGGTGAAGGACGCTCTAGTTTGAGATCACTCATTGCTTTCTAGCCTGTTTTTTCTTTTCATGGGAACACACCAAGGTTCTACATATTCATGCTCTTCTAACACAGCCATGTGGACCATGTTCTTAATGTTGACAAGACAACATAAAAATCTTTTCTCCTTTAAAATTTTCCTTTGCTAAAAGAATATTGTTTCTGCATTTTCTGCTTTTGACAGCACTGTAATGCTGCTGCTGTTTAATCTCATGCAAGAAAGTGAAGCTGGAATATGTGTAAAGGAAGGGCACATTGGTACTCACCTGTGTGAAAGAGCCAAGATATTCTCTGAGCCCTGCATTCATAGAACTGTGCTGATAATCAGAATGTTGAGATAAGCTAAAAGACTCAATTTTATTTATAATAAATCTCAGCTAAGTAGAAAAGTGAACTCTAGGCCTGCTGTAAAAAGGTACCCTTAGTTATAAAGAGGACAGGTTGAGTGTATGAGCTTAACAATGTGACTAGAATACAGTTGTACCATGAGAAGGATATTAGAGAGTGCTGGGAACCACAGCTGTCTGCACACTGTGGAGTTATTTCCTCATCACTATTCTGGAGCAGTGCTTATCCAGGAGGAAAAATAGCAGATGTATCAGGCCTTCAGCTTCCACTAACAGATATATTGGTGCTTAAGGCATGAAGGGAAAAATAAAGTTATAAATGAGTTGTATTAACAACAAACCTACTATTATCTGCTGTCATTAATGAAGAAAAAAAAATTGCACAAATTTCTAAAAACTCCCACTAGGCTGCCACTAGCACACATCTCTAGCAGGACATCCAGCACAACATGAAAAAACAAGAATGTAAGGTCATGAAAAGAACTTTAAAAGATGAGATTCTTCTCACAGAGCTTTTGGTAACTAAAATAAAGTCCTCTGTATTGAAGTGAGTCACTGGCTACAGAAGGAAAAAGAAACCTTAGTAATGCAATTCATCTGACCCAATTTTAAACCTCAGCTAGAGAAAATATTAATTGTACCAACCAATGTGAATAATTCAGATGAAGATATGTACATTGTGGCCTCATAAATTGACATTTTTGTAAATGAGTTCCCAGAGCCACATCTTGTAAATAAGTCAGTTTATAAAGCTTTGTAAATATTAATAACTCCTCATAATTACTGTTATGAGGGGTACTATATTGATGGGTTTTCCCCATTTCCTGCCCTATGCTTCAAATAGAATTGAAATGAAAACATGGGACCAGTTCTTGCAATAGCTCCAGACTGGGAGATGTTTTTAGGAAGCACTTATGAAGAGATCTACAAATGACAGGCACTGTGATTCAGTGACAACTCTGATGCTCTGCCAGAGTAAGACTTTTAAGGCAAATGCCACTTCAAAATCAGTCTGCTTAAGCATGTGAGAACCACTGTGGCAGGTTAGAAAGCGTGTAGTATCCACCTCCCTTATTAAGCATAGGATCACCTGTGACATGCATGTCAGAGTTTCTGCATTCAGACCAGTGCAGTACAGGAGGCTGGGGAGGTATGGGAGCCTGGGTCAGCAGGTTGTCCTCCCAGGCCTCTGTCTCCTTTCTGGGGACAGATGGGGCAATTGCCTTGAGTGCAGCTAGAGTGACCCAGAGCAATGAAGCCTCCTGATCCAGATGCCCCCCTCTTTCTCCACTGCCCTCAGAGTGACTGGAGAGATAATCCTCGTAGCATGGAAGTGATACAAGGGCTACTAGTCTAGATTCTTAAAGACGGGATGTATACTCTTATCTTCTCTCTCTTCTTCCCCTCCCCCAAATACTAGGAAATTCAGAAAAGAATTTTTACCTCTTTGAATCATAAATGATGAAATGGATAATATTCCTCTTTGCATCCATGAAAAAGATAATCTCAAATGAATGTGCATTCTTTGTCACATTCTACTATGTAATTTGATGATGTAAGTACCTGGAAATGTCAATAGCATCACTGTATTACAAAGTCCTTTACAAAGGATGTTAGCTATCATTATCGCCATGGGGTTAAGAGACTAAAGGGACTCATTTTAAGTGACTCAAAAAGGAGCAGAAAATCCAGGTAAAAACATTTTAGAATCCTCTGCCCATGTGGTGACACCGTCAGGATTTTTTTCTCTTTGGTTCATAACCAACATGATGTTCCAATGCAGCTGTTCAGTACATCTGTATGCAACTGCAGTTACAAGGGGGAAATGAGGTATTGTATATAGACTCCGCATGATAATGTAGCCACTGCCTTGAGCTGAGCACAAGACTGGGAAAACAATGTGACCTTAAGAAAAGCTTAGCAGTAAACTGACTCAGTGCCTATGCATGAATTGTGGATTGCTCTATAGCTTGGTCCTAGATTTCAATTCTCACTGTCACTCACTTCCTACACAATAATATGTCTTAGCTGAACAGCCCTTGCTAAATCAGAGACAAGCTCACATAAACATCTCTATTGTTGTATTAGTTAAGACCAATTTTCTTTTGTCCAGTTTAATGTGTCTGTCAATGGCCAAAGCGAGAGCATAAAAATGCGGAACTATTTAGTGATCCCTCGAGATCGTTTCCCATTCAGGCAATCATTGGATTAGGAAATCCTGGTATGGACAACACAGATCATTGTGTTCAAGTCTTTTATGGTTCTGTTCCAAATCATTGTGTTTAATCCCTTTTCCAGATCCATTTATATATTTGGCCTGCACAAAATCCTGTGTAATGTTAAGGTGCAAGAGCAAGGCTTTGTTGCGAGTTTCAGTTTTTGGCAGGGGCAAAACATTTGTGTAGCTCATTTATCACAGCATATTGTATTTTCTGTGGTCTGGGAAGCTGCTACTGGATGCAAGCTGTGACAGCTATTGAATGCCTAGTTTGGAGGAAAAGATGTTAGGAAAGCTATTAGAAGAATTCTGTTATAGCCTGGGGAACAAACAGAGTAAGCCAAATTTTTTATGAGATTCTTCAAAGTGCCCATAGTTACATAGTGATATATATGGTTGTTTTAGCCTGGTGTTTATCATCCTTAAAATACAATTTGATACAAATTTTAAAGAAGTAAAATATTTTTGTACCTTGACAAAGAAGGCCATTTCAGAATGAGAAAGTGTGGTTAGAACTGTGAATGAGTATTAGAGTCATCTCTAACAAAGATCAACAATTCAACAATTCAAAATCGACAACATCTCAATTTGTGTCTGACTCTGGGGAAGATTTCTACTTGTCTTTTGTCACTAGACTTTTCTTACATGCTTTGTCCTACTATTCTTTCCTCCTCTGCTCTTGGACCTAGCTCCAGTGTTATCCTTCTTACTTCCATTGGCCTAAGCATCACTGATATTTTATTTTAAACAGTGAAGGAAAGGTCAGTGCACACTAGTAATCAGTTTGTAAATATATTTTCTACTCTAATTAGACCTCAGATACAATGTGTAGGTGTATGTGTAGTCACAGCATTGCAACATTTCATTCAGGAAATGAAAGGAAACTTACAAGAATGTTGCAAAGATTTCCTCTTGCCCTTACGGTTTTGAAACATGAAACTTCTTATATGAGATTTATCACAACCATATAATGGTGCTAAGAATTTTAGTTCTGTTTTAAAAACTAACTTGGTCGTTCAAGAGTCTAAGTTAAAACGTAATCAGTCGGCCTTCACCTCCCTAAATATTTTACCCACTCTGAAAACCAGTTTTACTTTCAGAAACAGTGAGGAGACTGTATGTACTTTTTACCCCGTCCCACCTTCATGGCTTTGGTACTACAAATAAGGAACTCCAAATTAGTTTCCTGAATGCCACTTTTACAAAGTAGCCCAAGACCTGAATTTCCAGGATTCAAAACAAGGCAGATCCAATGGCTTTTTAACATAAAATGCTCCTGAAATCAAATATCTATGCTGTTTATGATAATACAATAATCATAAAAGGCTAAAAATGTGATTTCCTTATTTTAGACACCAGACAGCAAAGAGTGATTTGCCAATACAGAAACTATTTCCACTGGTATCTTTACTATCCACTGTTTTATCTACTCTACAAAACCTTCCTGTCTTAAAGGGAAATATCTTCACCCTGATTAGGATAGATTTTGAGGATATTTTGGAAAATCTTTTGAAAACTCATTAATTAGGAGTGGAGCTCCAGACTTTTGAAATATATCCTTTTTATCCCTTACTTTTGGTTTTACGGAAATATCTAAATTAAAATGAGTGACATGACTGGAGAGAATATCATATCGTGAAGGGTTCTTTAATCCAACAGATTATTCTGATGGGTCTTCCATCATTTCAAGTCTTAAAACCAAGATAGGATATCCTTCTCAGAGGTAATGAAAATGCATGGCCTTCCTTAGAAAGCTGATGATGATTTCTTTTGACTTTGGAACTCGTGAGTCCCTGGGATTCTTGTTCACAGTAAACACCACTTGCCAGTGTGACTGATGTCCACCGAGTTTGAACCATCTGTGCATGTTGCTTTCTAAAAGTCCTCTCTTCACATCTGTTACGTGGGAACTAATCTAATATCTGTGGCTTATCACAGACTTGCTAGGGTAATAAGCAAGAATAGATAAATAAAAAGAAATTAAAAAGATACAAATGGGAAACATAATGCCTAATAGGAGGCAGAAAGAAATAACACATTTATTCATTTGGCATAACTGCTGTTACTTGAAGATATAGGCAATATTATATTCCATATAGTTACCCTTCTGAGTTACATCTCCCTAAAGTCAGAGCTGATCTCATAAAGTGATGCTGGCTGCTTCAAAGAAAAAAGTGTTTGGGTCAGACTTGCCACCAGCCAGAGAGTAGTTATTGATGGGATTATGTGTCATGTGACCTACAACAAATGCAGAGAATAAGGTAATAGTATATCTGTAAAGGATAAAAACTTATATGGTGGCAATTGTAAGAAAATAGTTGGCTTTAATTACTGAAAAATTATGTCACCTAGGGCCCCTGTGGATTAGAAACATCCTTAAAAAGAACTGAACAAAGAAATCCAGAAAAAAAATGCAGAGATGCAAAAGTGTGGATTAATACAGTATCTGTAAAAATCAAGGCAGTTCTCTATAAGTTTGGGTTTGTGATAAAGTATCTTCTTTCATAGGCATTACTAAAAAACTTTAAGCTGTTTGCTTTCATGTTAGTGGGTTGCCTAAAATGTTTACAATTTACCTCACCAGGCTTGTACTAAGACAGTAACTCTTGCCAGTCTTCCTCACAGATGCAGAAACTAGCTTATTTTCTGATTAAGTAACATCTTCCAAGTTCTTGGAACTGTTTTGAAAATAAGATTTCATGTAATCCACCAAGAAAACTGAAGTGGTCTTTCCATCCCTCCACTTCATTATTAATTTTTGTGGAGAGGTGGACAATCAGAGACTGTATTAAATTATACATTCCATAAAAGGTAATAAGATAATTTGATATTGTCAGGAGAATCTACCTCTGTTAATGCTTAATTCATTGAATGAAACTGCAAGAAAGTATCTTAAGTTCATTATTAGCCAAATGTAGAAAAATGTCAAAGTTCTGTGTACATCAAGGAACAGAAATACTTTCACGTTAATTTTTTCCAGACCACATTACAGCATATCCACTTGTTACGTCAATCCAGATCTAATTTGAAAATAAAAAGAAAATATCTTTCTGAAGGTATTCTCCACATTCTGCACAGCTATAGGGTATCTTCTAGATGTAGCCAGATTTGTGAATATGTTTCTGGGATATTAGTTCTCAAATCAGCAAGACCCTTATACTTCTCCCCTTGTAACTTCTGTGCTTTGTAGGGTTGCACAATATTTTCCATAACCGTTAGGAGAAAAGTGAGGTACAGCATGGTATTCCTGGGAACAGTATTAGAAGAATGAAAATGCATGTTTCTTTGCATTTTTATTCAGTGATTACAGTTCAAACACTGCCACTGTTCTATTCCCATATAAGACTGTGAAGAGTAGGCTGCTCAAAACCTATTATTAAACAATGAAGAAAACAAGACAGATTAGGATATGCAAAGCACAGCTCAGTGGAGTTCTTTTACATATTCACCTCAGTGGGTCACAGTCCAGATTGCAAAGGCAGGACCGAAAGAACTGCGGATCTGTAGGTCATGAGATTTTAAAATACAAGTAGAACTGAAATACAAGTAGATTTTTAAAAATGCAAATAGAATTTGTAAGTCTCCAGAGTTTGCTCAGAATTTCTAGGTGGTTTTCATCTGCCAAAAGTGTGAAAATGCGGTGGAACCAGAGTGCAGGTACAAGAGAATGGGCAGCTAAATTCTCACTCAGAAGTAAGACCCAGGCTTCGGTGAACTGCCCGAGCCAGGCAGCTCTCCAGGACTGCAGCAACCTCCTCCTCAAGTGCCCCCACCAGGCAGCACTGAGGGCTGCGCTCACCACACCGAGCCCTGCCCTTCCCTTCCTCTGTGTCCTCTTTTCCCCAGTGGCAGATCGTGTCACTTGTGTCAGAGGGCTTCAACGCAGCTACGAATGAGAGAGGTTATTTGTTCGTGGATGGATGAAATGAAAAGGGAGACCCAAAACTTTTATTTGCCGTGTCATTTCTTCCTATGAACATGTTGCCCACCCTTTTCCTTTTGTCTCAAGTGGCTTCCTCCATGAACATTTAATAACAGTGAAAGCTCTCTCCTAGGAGACCAGAAAATGTGCATTAAGAGGTTCAAGGAAACAGCATGTGTATATAGGATTTCACTGCCATTGTCCAATTTGCATTGTTCAGGATATTAATTTAACTAGAGATGCTTCACCACAGTAGGGAAAAAACCCCCCTCTCTCTAAATTAAATTAACTGATAGCAAAACCAGGTAATGTGGCACAAATGGAATTGCATTTTTCTTACATTCAACCAAATTAACATTTAGATCTCTGAAAATTAAGGTGTTTTATTCAAGACATCACCAATTGAAGGCTTACTTAATAATGGTATTTTGATTATGTTTATCTAACTCAGGTTTGGATGAATGACAATACGACAAAAATTTTTGACAATGACAACAGCATTTACCTGAGAACTAAAATCAGTCTTAAATGATGTTTACATTTATTCCACTATAAAAATATTATTTTAATTAAACAGACACATCAACTTGTATAATTTTTGCAATTGATCCCAAGATAAAAATTGCCTGATAGCAGCATCAGAGTTATCATAATTTCTACACCTGCTTATGAAAGTGAGTTGAGTTGTGAATACTTCCTGTTGAGCAGCACTGAACAGGAGGCACTGCTAGTTTGGACCCCCCATTAGCACCATCAAACTATGAAATGGGACGAGCTTGTCTTCAAGGACAATGTTGGCACCCTGAGAGATGTGGGACTGCAAGCTAAAAATTGGATTTACCTAAAAGCTGCAATAATCTGGGAATTGAGCAGAAGATTGATTTTAGATATGCTGTTCAAGATGGCATGGATGTGTGACTAAATTGAAAGGCTTGAGACAGACACGAAAATTGATGCTGGGCTGGACGCACTGGAATGATCCCACCAATGGGAGGGATGCTGGGAAAGGCATACATCTGTGCTAGTTTGTTGTGACACATGCTATTTATAACTAGGGGGGAAAGAGGGAATGAAAATTATTGTAAGCATTAAAATCATGCCTGTTGTGAAACTTCCAGTGAAGCACGGTTGTGCCTGGCTGTTATTTGCTTGGGTTGCCTGGGCTGGTGAATGGCTAACTAGATCCTTGAACAATGTTTTACTTTGAAATCCTGAACAGCTGCACATAAAGAAACAGCCATCTGATATTGGTGGGAAACCACAGTGCTTTCATCCAAAACAGTAAATAAAACTGAAGTCACTAATCCAAATGGGAAGCCTTGGAGAATCAGTTCAGCTGAAACTTTCTGAAGGTTTTGCTGAGTATCAAATGTTTGGGATGACAAAGGAATAAGAGACTGAAACATTTCTTTATTTTTTCATTTTGTTTGCATCTGGCAGTGTCAGGGTGCTGTCCATTCCACCATGTCCCCTGTTCAGTTACTTACACTCTCCATTCAAAATCACATCTGATTGAATAACCAAGAGTGGTTCCTTTAGCACATTCACACGCCTTGGCAAACCAGAGATTTTCTAACACAGGTACAGAGTAATTATTCACAGACTGAAGTAAAAACCAGCAATCAGAACACCTTTCACAAATTAGAGAATGAGCTGCAATGCCCTTGTAAATTGCAAGGGACCTCAGTTTATTTGTAATCATAGCCTCATTTTGCTGGATCAGTTTCAATATTTTTAACATACTTGTATCAGTTTTATCTCACAAAACTTCAGTAAAATTAAATACTGATCCTCAAATCATTAAAACCAGATGCCATACAGTAGGACAAGAATGGAAGGGACACATGAGACAATTCCAACATAAGATTTTGGAGGAATGTATCAGTTAGTGGCTAAGACCACCTCAAGTGCAACTTTCTAAGTAAATGATTTCTGTTTCCCAACTGAAATGGAAAACAAAAGTCAGAACAAAAATCAATTCAAATCTAACAAAACCATGGATTTTACAGGAAATGGAACATTTTGGGTTTGAGTATTTTAAATGTTTCTGAATTAGATAAATTTAGTAATGCAATGTCCTGTCAAAAAAATTAGGAAAATTGTTTTTCACTTTCATTTTCTGGTTTTTTTTTTTTTTTTTTTTTTTTTTTTTTTTTTTTTTTTTTTTTTTTTTTTTTTTTTTTTTTTTTTTTTTAGCTGAAAAGATCTAAGGAAACATCCACTGTATTGTGCTTGCTTCTAAAGTGTTCTGATGAAATCCAAATGTTAATAAATATTTTCTGGAGATGATTTTTATTACTGCAAGAGCTCTATTTAGCTTTTTCACAAGGATTCTTTTATAAGTTCAGCCAGTCTCTTGAAGGCCTGCAATGAAAAATATGGTTCACATTTATATTTCAGCATTACATGAATAGGGAACACATCAAACCTGTAAAGCTACTAAAACTGCCCTAACCATATAGAATCAATATTTTATAATGCTAAGTTCTGCTAATATTCTCTCTTTTCCTTTTATAAAATCATGTATGGGCTTTGACTGCACAGAGCTTCTGATTCTCTGATAGAAAATAAAAGGCAGAGCTTTCTGAAACAGAAAAATGCATATATTGATGTTCAAAGGTTATTTGGAGATCAGATGTAACTTCTAACAAACTAGTGATCCCTGAAAGACTATCGCTTTTAACTTAATATTACAGCCAAGAGACTCCAAAAGTGAAGAAAAGGAAGAACAGCTGAGTGGGGATTTTTATTTATAAAAATACAGCTTGACAGTCAATAGTATGGTCATGAATTACTTTACCCAAGAAAAAGGAAAAAATAGAAGAAATATGGAAGAACTGAAAAAGCAATAGAAGTACTTACCTATTACAAACCTTCGCATTTGCATGAAAGTACAACTACAAATACTGAACTCTTCCAAGCACCCAAACCAAAATTAAATCTGCACAAATAAATGTCTCTTATCTTTTCTCCCACTGATTTTATAGATAGAGCCCAATAACATCAAAAATGCTCCTAAAACAAGATTAGTTCCCAAGTAATAAAATAAGGCATGTATGTCAATTGTATGAAAGAAAACCAATATTCGTTCTTACAAAGAATTGCCAACACACACACACACAAAACGACACAGGTAATTCCATCTCAGAATCTCGGGAATGCATGACACCTGCTAATGCTTAAGCAAATACCAGGTCTTACTACTTACTCTGGCTTCAGTAAAGCTTTTATAAATAATGTCTCAGAGGTTTAAGTGTAAGACACTGTATGTACGAGATACACAGAAAAATTCTTAAGTGGTCCTAAAAATTTGGTATCTTGCAGCTCATTTGGATGAGTATCTTGCTTAATTAAGGAACAGCTAATACTGCTGCAGAAGTACTGCTTAATCATCTACAGACTAAATCCTCTAACATTCAAGAAAAAATATAAGGAGAAGGATGTAAAAATAAAGGAGCATTACTGTGTGAGAAACTGTCTTGATAAGAATGTAAAAAAAAAAAAAGAAAATCTCACCAGATCCATCTGGGCAGGAGAAGGCAGAGAGAAGGAGGCTCTGACATAAGAACTAGGCTCTGAACTATCAATATTGAATGCTCCTCCAGGAACCAGTAATACCTACAAAAAATTGATTAACCACACAGTTATTACCACTTCTACATTTTTAAAACACTATGTAAAATTAAATTTGAGAAAGCTCAATGCTTACACACTTGTATCAGAACATGGTGTAATATATTCTTTTTTTCAAAACAAGGAGACAAAAATATGCAACCTGTAACCAGATTTTTCATAATAAAACCAAAGGGTCTTAGGTTTTGGTTACCAGTTTTCATTTATATCATCATAATGCTTAGAAGCACCTGGGGTGTAGCTTACTCAGTACATAGTGCTGGGCCTTATAAATTGGAGAAATAAAAACAAACTTAATTTCTCTCATTAAAAAAATTTCTCTACAGCCATCATACATATAGTTATATATATATTAGTACTATATATATATATATATATATATATATATATCATATACAATGGCATATTGTACCATATGTTATATTAGTTTCAATTTAAGTAAACTGATAAAATATCAACATCTGAATAGGGTAATGAAAATACTTTGTTTATCAATAACTATGCCACAGTGCCTGACTTGCAGACTTATTGATAATGCACAGCAAGTTTCCCTGCTTTTTTATGTGTGCACATGTGGACATATACTGATATTTTATCCCTCCCTTTTTTAATTTTAAGGTCATAAGTCATTAAATTCCATGTCATACTTCTTTCTTCAAAGCCTTTTCCATTATCAGCTGCTGTGTATCAGAAATACCCTTAATTTTGATCCATAAGAACATGCCAGCAGCAGGAGCGTACCATTCTGCCAAGTCTGGAGAAAGAGAGAGAAAATGGAATCAAGGAAGAAACTTATGCCCTACTTTTAATGGATATGTCATAGATTCAGCGATGTTTTAGATTTGCTGATACAAACATTATTATGACTATTGCTATAGTGATTTTTTGTATCTTCTTTTAAATTAAGATCACTATTTCAGAGACTTTTTAAAGACAGATTTTAAACATCAACAGTATAAGAACATAATGAACTGAAATACAGGCTCTTTGTAAAATTGCTTTAAATAGTAATATGGTGAGCTTTTTTTCATCACCATCTATCTCCCTGTCCTACCAGAAAGCATAAAAATGCAGCAATAGAGAATTTGTCCTAAGCTTAATATTTAATGCAATTGATTTGCTTATAGTGCTTATCTGTCACTTCAGTCAAGAGATGAACTTAAGTGATATTTCTTGAGCACAAAGATGATAAATAGCTAGCAAAAAAATTTAAGTGATTATCTGTGTTGCACTCTGACCTTTTAACCACTTGTCAGCAGCAGTGAGCATTGCATCCCGCTGGATCCTGTAGAAGTCCACCACTCTGAAAGCAGATAATCAATTGAAAGTCCTGAACTTGTATCATTTCAGAGTCTATTTGTTTCTGAAGGCAGAAAGAAAGCTTTTCTACTTGAACAACTCAAGTGCACATTTAATAGAAATATAAGCTTATCCTAGGTGGGCACAACACAGTATAAAACTTTGTATATGTATCCAAGAAGTCTTTACTGCTTCACTGCATCTCCAGCAAAGCACTGATCAACCAGACAGAGAAAGTCCCTGTGTGGCTGCTTCTTCAGCTTTACACTTATCATAGAAACCTTTTATATATTACATCCATTCTGTCTATTATAGCAGTAGATACAAGACCTGTTAACAGTATTTACCACACAAAGCACACATACTGAAGAAAATTAGGGACTTAAACATACGCAAAAGCACAGACTTAATATTTGTGCATTTGGGTTGAATTTGTATAACAGGTACACATGGAAATAGCATTTAACAAAGTAAAAAGCAAATCATATGATAAACCTGTCATAACTATTTGACAGCTTCCCCTTTTCTAAACTTTTGAACCTATCTCCTTCATACTTTAAGTAAAACTTTCAAATAATTTAATCTCTTCCTGGGAAAAATTACCCTAACCCGGGTTTCATCATGGATCATGTGCAGTAGCTTTTGTTGACATAAAATGACACAGCTGTGCAATGGAAGACACAAGAGAAATGCCTGATACTGAGTTCATAATTCAAATGCAAATATGTTCCCATGTCTTGAGAAAACATCCTTAGTAATTTGCATAATTTACATAATTATACATTTGTATTTTTAAAAATACTCTCTGAACCATTAGCTTTGATTTCTGGATGTATTTTATTTCAACTGATACACAAACACCAATACTTCCAGAGACTTAAACAGTTTGGGGCTCAGCTATGTTTATTGCTACATTCTACATAAAAGACTAAATCTCCTTTCTGCAGTTTTTACCAAAATTGCAAATTCTGTTACAAAGTTTTTACCTGTTACCACTTTAATTACATATTGAAATCATAATAATTAGTAAGATGAAACTTCTCCAAAAATGTAGCTGCACCAAAAAACAGACAATCTTCAAGTCCAAAGCCTGATCTAACACCTCACCCCTGTACAAATGAAATCAGCTGGAAGAGATTGCAGTCATCTGTGGGGCCTCATCAGTAAGGTTATAAAGCATTGCAGCTGCCCTACTGCAATCCTATTTTCATTAGTTTAAGGGGAAGAATGGCCTTTGGGCTTAGAGGTAAGTGAAGGGATGCATTTGGGATTTATTTTTTGGGAACTACTGAAAGTTGAGCTAAAGTACAGTGCAAGTTTCTCTGTGAGACTTATCTTTATGTTCCTAAATCTTAAGACAAAGCAATGCTAAGGCTGGTGTGTCTGGTTTGGTTTTTTTTTTTCAAATACTGCTGCTTACAGTATGAACATCACGGGGACATAGGTGGCTGTTATAGTGAGATATAAGAACTTTTTGCATGTTTTGCTCATGTTGCTGTTACAGGCCTTTGCAGAGTGTAGCACACTCCTACTGAAGTGAGAAACTTGGGGCTAATGGTATCCAAGTAGAGTATATAAAATGAGACACTGACAGTCAAGAGAAACTATGCTCCTCCTGCATAATAAATGAAAGCTAAATGTGTGTCAGTCTGTATGCAAGAAATGCTGTGTCAGTTAGATGGCATCCCAGCGCCCTCTAAGAGTGAGAGGCAATGTTCAGGCAATCTTTAGTGTGTGTAGATGAACCTCACTGTTTTTCTATCAGTATCCACAATCAGGAGATCAAGGATGGCAAGAGTGTAAATTCCTGCTAATTTAGGCAAGAACTCCCTTTATAAAGGCTATGTTGACTCCTTCTCAATGGATTCTATGCTCAGTAATTTCAGCTTTTGCTGTAGACCCTAATGCTTCAGCGAGGACCAAAAGTTTATTCACTGGCTTGAAGCTTCCAGAATCCTCTCAAGTTCCCTTCAGGTGGGGGCTGCATGATGTCTGTGCCAGTGGACTGGTGGATTGTCTGCCTGGAGTGGTAGGTGACATGCCCTGACCTGCCTGTCTGTAACTTCACACTGTGTCTCCTCAGGGCTCTTGTGTGAACCCAACACTCTTGGTGACCTGCCTTGCCTACTTGGCCTTAAACTGGTGCACTTCCTCTGACCTGTTTACAACAAAGAATGTTTGATGTAGGTGACAAGTAGCAGAATGACAGATGACGGGATTCAGCACATGGCATAACCATACCTGTCTATGTGCTCCAAGAAACCCTTTTGTCCCCATTGTTGAAGCAGCTGTGATATCATAATCTAAAGAAATAAAACACGTCATCAATACCACGTTTTAAACAGGACTGTTCCACAATCATCAAAAGATCCATAACCAGATGCATTCATTCAACATGCAATGAATTGCATGAGGTGTCTCTTGGAGCCCTTTATAAACAGAGGTGCCAGGGGCAATACAGTCCATGTTACTGGTATCTCCAAGGATCATGGCAGTATTTGGAAGCTGGGCTGGGGGGAGGGAAAATGGACAAAGAGCTAAATACGATGACTGGGGAGAAAGACAATGTGTATTGCTTTGCCTTCCTGTCCATATTGGCCTCTCTGCTATAATGGTGCCTCTGTGACGAACTAATGGAGCTGGAAGATGGAAGCCATATATAGATGAGTTCAGTGTCTCCTTGTTACTAACCATAAAGGGGATGTAGCTGTCAGCTTGCTTTGAAATGTTTTTGTGGGTTGCTAGTATTGTTTTAATTGAAAAGTAGAATAAAAAACAATAAACGAGGGTTTCTTCCATGCTGTGCTCTACATTGAGGTTTTTCAAATGAACCTGCCAGGAAGAGAGAAAGTATTTCAAATCTTGATTCTTGAAATCTGAGGGTTAAGGGATATCGGCTGTACTATTCATGCTCTGAGACAACCCTCTAGCTCTGGTTCTGAGTTCTATGGTGGTCTCTCTTCCTTTGGCAGAATTGACACTGAATGTACATAAACAAAACTGCAAAAATGCAGAGCAACTGTGAAAGTACAAAGCTGTTTGCTTGTGGTTTCTTGTAACTTGGAATATGTTGTCTTCTCTAAATACAATTCATTTGGTGGCTTGGTACTTGCCTGGGTGAAAGTGCTAGTGTGCATTGTTGACACCTGAATGTGTAGAACAATTCTGTCGATGAGAGGCTTGGGACCCGTCAGAAAACCTATTCTTAAACTGGAAACCAAACAAACAAAAAGTTACTACAGAAATGCAATATATGCTAATACTTTGAGTTATATGTGGGAAAACATGCAGCCATTTTATTGATAGTGTAAGGATCTCTTATGCATTCAAATTTATCTATTTCTTCATACTGCCGTCAGGTTATACAATTTAGAAGCTGAGTATGAAAGTCGTGAAATAAAAACATTTAAGAGGTTTCAATGCTTATAGTAGCTTCTTAGTTAGGAGGCTTCAGGACAAAATCTGTGTTTGGAAGATGTCTTCTGCAACCATAAAGATTACATGAATCAAAGAGAAGGAAAGATAGGTTTTCCCATACTGGAAGATCATGAATGCTCAGGCTTTAAGACCAACAGATAAGTGGCAAACGGCTTTACTCTTTCACTCCCTTTCAGTACTGCAGAAAGAATGGAATTTAGGTTGATAAACTAGATGGTTACTTTTGCTTCAAATTATTACCCATCTTTTCAGACTGGCTGAAGTTTTTATTTGAAGAAAAATGGAACCAGTAAACTCATTTGCGTCTTTGGAAAAGATAGCACCATGTCATGCCATTTTGTGGTGTCACTTCTGAAAACGCAATCACATTTTAGCGTTATGTTGTCTCCTCACTTTCTCTAGGATGGGTTATAATCCATCAGCTGCCAATGCAGAATTCACATTAATTTTTTATAACTAGTACGTTAACAGACAAAAGCAAGGTGAAAATCAAATACATTGACTTGTGTGAAATGGAAAACAGCCAAATTGGGTTTTTTTCTCACAGGTGGAAACAACCTGAAAGAACTGGAAGGCTAGATATCAGTACAACCCTGTGAACAGTTTGCGAAGAATGATTATTTCTGTTCTGTATTACAAGTTCAGGGAGCTTGCAGGAATAGTAAGAGATAGATAAAAAGGGAAACAGAAAAAAGGAGAGAGGAAAGCTCCTAAGAGTTCCAGGAGAAGAGCTAGAATCCAGCATCTGTATTTCTGCCTAGATGGTGCCTGCAAGAATGGGCTGCCTGGGGGGAGAGGCTTAACTATCTGTATCAAAAGAGAAACAGAACCTGGAGTAAAATGACTGCCAAGAGACGACACAAAAAGTGAGTAGACTGCAAAAAGCTGTTGATTCAGAAGTTCATTCCAGAAGTGGATAGTTATTAAATGCTAAGTGGTCTGCAGCTGGCCTTACCCAGATGAGAGAATTTTAGAGAAAGAGTCGGTCCTGATAACTCGGCCATCCACATCCATTGAGAGGAAAGTTGGAGCCCATGGCTTGGAATAAAAAACAAAATATAAAATTCAAGATGCTGGTAATGATTATATTGGGATTATTTTCCTTACTATGAAGAATTCATTTTTCAAACATGTATTCCAAGGAAAACATGACAGTAACTTCCTGAAAAGTGATTATTTAGCCTAGGTTTCTGAGATGTGATTACAATATTCTGTGAATGTCTTCAAGAAACCAGATCTGTTATTTTTTTGATGATTGCTTAACCCACTGTTCAGCATACAAATGTTCAGTTTAAGTATAGGTATGATGCCATAAGAAGGAGAAACAAATCATGATTTTTCTGCCAAGATTTCTTGTGGAGTTAAGAGGTACTGCAATTTCTAAAATGGAGCCCTGTAGCATTTTGCTTTGCTATATTAAAAAACGAAATCAGAAGATGTGACCGAATTGTGAAGATCTGAGTCCAGCATACTTTTTCCTTATCAAGAATTCTGGTTTTACATCTTCTCCCCTAAATTTTCTTACTAAGCTTCACAATACTATTCAATGAGTAAGTGAAGCAGTTTTACTGCCTCCTTCCATAAAAATGTATTTCAAAAGAGAAAATGCTGACCTTTATCTTCTACCAATGTTTTATTGCTTTGTAAGACCTGTTTTGATTTCTGAAGTTAGGTATTTTTAAAGACTTAGTAACTCTAGAGTCAAGTATGAAATATGTGGAAAATTTACATGAAGAAGGGAAGCTGCCTATTACAGTACCGCTCTCTGCGGCACCTGGGAGAACTCCCAGATCCTCCAAAAGGCAAAGGGATAAAAATGGGGTACAGTAGATGCAGAGTAGGCAGCCTTCTGCTGAATGAAAGAAGAGACAGGAAGAAAGGAAAATTAAGAGGCTGCAAATTTCAAGTGCTGCTTCAGTGACATATTTGCTTTGCCCTGCAAAGTCTTTGTCATTTTCTGATTATTGAAAAATTCTCTCCTATATGAGGCTTGAGAAATTTGAACTACTAATTAACAGGATATAAAATACCACAAAGGGGAAAATGACTGAAAGGACCACAGAATATGAGGTCTACAGCTGCCTTGGTAGGACATGAGGAGGCATGCAGGAAGGTCCAGGGCTCAAACCTTAGTTCTCTCCTGAAACCTTAGTGTCTCTCCAGGAAATAAGGTGTTATTAAGAATTATAGAAGACAAATTACCTTTTCAAATTGAAGAAAGTAGTAAGGATCATCTTCTATTATGAGAAAATCATATTTTCTTGCAAGCTAAGTAAATTAATAAAAAGAAACAAAAGGAATAAAAGTTAAAGACATGCAAATTCAGTCTTTTTTTTTTTTTAACCAGCATCATATTAGGATTCTATTCATTGGTCATTTATTATCCCCATGATGAGAAACCTTTAAGTGCCAAATTTAGATATCAAAAAAATTTAAGGGTAATCATGGTACCAGTAGTACACAGACCCTTGTATGCAACTGAAGCTCTGTTCCATGTGGCATTCAAACTGGGCAGGCAATGTGCAGTGAGTCCAGTTAGAAGCCCATGACAAAGCTGCCAATAGGCTACCACTGAAAAAACAGTTTACCTAAGGCATAGTGTACCTCTGAAGAGCTGTTGTGAAAGACATTCTGCTAGAAACAAGTTCTAGGAGGAATGTCTACTGGACCAGTAAAGGGCCCAAATACCACACATGGGATACCCTCAACTGAAACAAGACTGATGTTTATCTATTTCCACCTACAAGGTTCACAAGACCACAGCTCCATACCTGGTAAATCTCCTTTTTGCGCTCTGCGGTCAGTGAGTTGCCAGTTGGGTTGCATCCATTTGGAATAGTGTACAGGAATTTGGGGAGGTTGTTGCTACAATTTTTTACATCCTCTGGGCTCCAAGCAGACAGAATTTCTTTTAGAGCTTTTGGAATAATGCCATGTTGGTCACTAGGAACATTAATTATATTACAACCCAAGGGTCTCAGCTGTTGATAGAAGGAACAAAACTGTCATAATTGTGTAAAGCAAAGGTGTTCCTTTTTGTCATTGGCACTATTAAAAATTTTCATCAATACTAAGTTTGTTCTATTTTATTTATTTTATAGATATCTCAAGCTCCATCAGTCAAATAAAAGTTTGCCTGAATTTGCTGTTAAGGCTTGTCAAACTTACCATACTACTCTTTATTTGTTCTACTAAGCCAACTCAGAAGAAATGGGTAAGTCCTATGTTCAATTGCTGCTGTTCTCTAGGAAATCAGATTTGGTTTTTCAAGCAGAAAGGGAGTTTGTAAATCTGAACTGTTCTCTCAGAATTTCTCATACTCTCACCACAGACAGTTAAGGTCACAGAACCTTTGTTTCCTACTGACAATTTACATTCTACTTTGGTGGAAATGTCAGAGCTTTAAGCTACTCTTCACTGACAAAGGACAAAGAATCTGTTCTCAATAGATATATTCAGCAATACAAAGGAGAATGAAATGATGCTACTGCAGTGGCATGTTGACAGCAGTATGAAAAAATATAGGTAAAATACCAATGAAAAAGCTTGCTGTCTCTCCTCTGTGGAATTTCAATTTGTACCATGTAGTGCTCTGCATTTTTAAGTAAAACTCAAGCTGCGGTATTGTCAAAATACATTCCTAAAAAGGTACAGCTGATTAGACTATATATTAAAATTTAGGACAGCAAGCAATAACAATTCATTGTGATGCAAGGAGGGACAACTGAATTTGTGGTGTATTTATTCTAACCCTTCATGCAGCTCTTAGGCATTTTGAGTTGACATTTAATTTTATACGGATTAGACTTCTTTTCAGAAGTTAACTTTACTGCTTTTGTATAATTATCACTAATTCATATCTTCATACTCATATATGGGTGTTTCAGGCATATTCCAATAGTATACTATTTATAGCTATTGTATACTCTGATCATGAAATACTTCAGGTAAGCATGCTGACATGTTAACAAACCCACTTGTTATAAATTTACTTCAATCAAACTGGGTCCTGAGGGCTTTCTTTCCAGCCCCATATGTGATCTTAGCCCTTGAATGAAGTAGTGTTTGGAAGAGGAACTTCAATAACTTTCATAGAACTTTTAGTGGAAAACCTTCTATGAGTTAATATTTATGAACTTAACTGGCTGGACACTAAAATCTTGAGTCTTAGATATGTTTTTATGGCAAACACAGACAATATTTATAAGAGTGCACATCAGGCACTAAACTGCTGTTTAGTTCAACTGGAACATTCACAATGTTTTGTAGCTAAGGAATACTCACAGCTGCTAGTGTCCCAGAGTATGTGGGTGCATCCAAAAGGATGTTGTCTCCAGGATTAATGAGCATTTCAAATACCTGCAAAGGAAAAGATTCTGTTTGAAAGATTGTTCGGGTTTTGGACATGTGCTTCATACTTTTGACTTCTTAGTGGGATTAAATATCTTGATTAGGTATTAGTAATTCCCTAACCATATAATTATCCTGTCTGTAAGAAAGGCAATGAACAGATGAAAAAATCTGCCTTAGAGCCAAATTAAGATAGGTTACCAACTTGACAGGGAAAGACAGTGCTCTGAAGCACCCTTTCTACTGTATTAGTTTTAGAAAGAATCAACTAAATAGCAGTGGGAGTGGACTGGAAAGGGTAATTTTTTCAAGAAGTAAAAAACCCCAAAAAATCAGGAAGTAAAAAAAAGAAGAAATGTATTTAGAATAGAGGTATGGTAAAGCATCTATGCACTTATTATTGCACTACTTGAGTAACATGAAATGTTACCTTATAGCATATTTTCTACACAGGCTCTTTGGTTACTTGAACTTTCATGCAGTCCTGACAGTCTAGAATGCCACTCCAATTTTATTTCATTTCCCTTATCTTGTACATGAACCTAGAGTAATTCATATCTATGGAGAAAGAGTACCTGAAACTGTACCCTGCATATAGTTATAGAGGGCACTTAATGCTGAATATAGCTGAACTGATGGAAGAATAAACATCTCTTTGAATGAAATGCTTCTAACACATGGATCTTTTGGTCTTACTTTACACAAGCCCTCCTGGCTGCCGGTTGTGACACACACTTCCATCTGTCCTTGCTCAGGACTGTACTTGGCTGTGGGGGGATCATGTAAATTCTGCTGGAAATCTTTTAGCCAAGACAACAGCTCTGGAATCCTGAAAAGTGAATAAGAAGGCATATCTAAGACCTTATATAACCAAAGCTAGCCTGTTCCTCTCAATCCCTGCCAAATGTAGCATGCAGTCCTGAATTTGATTTCAAGTGCCACACAGATACACTTAAATGCAATTGTTATGACTACTTTATCAAATTAAGAAAATAAGATGGGCATCTGCGGTCCATACACCAAATTTACCATAGTGAAATCTGGGCAGAAATTATTTGCCAAGGATGAAACAGGGTGGAGGCTGAACAATACCCACTCCTAGAAATGACCATTCTGTACTCAAATGTGGCAGTGGGACAAAGTTCTTGAAGCTGCTTGTAACCTGCTGCAGATTACAAGAATCTCTAAAACACGTTTTCCAAAAAATGTCTTAAGATCTTATGGGATGTCCACAAATGGCTGGGTTCATTTAAATATTAAGAAAAGTCTTAACTGATGCCCCATGTGTCTCTTTAGGTACTCAAGTATTTTTGCAAACCTGTTTTCACCTGACTCAGTGCTGCCTGCTGAGGAGCTTACATGAGCACTAAAGCAATGCAGTGATATGCAATTTTTGTACCAAAAATGATAATTCTATAAATACATCCACAACTACCACAAGTTCTGCATACTGACTTTAGTACATGGTGCCAAATGAAAATAAATACTCAGAAATATAGAAACTATGGGTTGTAATGCAGTATCTTTAATATCTGATTTGGGAGTCTGGATTCTCAAATACTAACAACTACGAAGTGCTCTGGCTTGAGAACTACTAGGATCAGGGTTTTAAGTGATTTAAAAGATTTTTTTTCTTTTTACATAACTTATTGCAAAATTTTCCACTTGAACTTAAATGTAAATAGTGAGGCAAATTGAAAAAAAACAAACAAACCCCATGGGTTTTAGGAAGAACCTATTTTTTGAAAAAAGGGCTTTATGAACAGGTTTTAAAAACACAGGTGACAATGCAATACTAAAAGATATTATGATCCTTAGCTTCTGGTATCTTGAAGCAGAAGCAACTATGACAGATACCCTGCTGAGGCTGAGTACTGGAGAGCTCTCTTCATCAGATCTTCCCCAATCTCAATAGGAGTTCCGTGTCCAATGTCAACAGTTGCCCTCTTGAATGGAAAAAGATTAGGATTTGGTGCCCCTCCAGCCAGAGAGATGAGAGATGGAGGAGACTTCTGCATCAATTCAGCTGGAGTGAAAGGAAAACACTATGGTTACAATTTGATTGTTACAATGGTGATCATATCCTTTAATCAATATTTAATAATGGCCCAGAGAACTTGTTCTATTTTTCAATTTACTTATTTAACTATCATGAATTCAAAAGGATAACTCTTCTTAAGCTCACCCTTCTGCTTGCATTAAATAGGTGTTGGGGCGCCCAGGGAGGGAGATACTGTAAGGAGAGACTAAAACAAAAATCATTTTAAGGAAGATTTTTGTAATTTATTTTGAAGGAATCTGGACAGTTCTACTATTATCAAAACTGTTATGAGTGAGTTTTTGAGCTTCAAGACTTTAAAATCTTAATGATCTTCTGTTTAGACTGACTTGAAATGAATGGCTTTGTTTTTTGTTCTGTTTTTCAGCTGATCTGGCAGGTACACTTGACAGATGATTGTAACTTTTCTAGAAGATAATGGAAATGTTTCTAGCAGCCCAGTTTTAGTGGCAGAGGCACTGTGTAAGTAATTTCCTGTAAAGAAAATCTTAATTCCGGCTTTTAAGTCAGTTCCACAATCATTCAGATCTAATCTATGCAGGGCAGACCAGACCTTAATCCAGCAAGGGCACTTGATTGCATTAAATCCAAGAACTCACAATGTGGCATTCATGCTGGCTTGACAGTTCTACACCAGACACGAGAGGACAGATGATACCAGATCTGGCTTAAAAGTGGCCTGTTATTGAGTTTATTTTCCAGTATTTATTAGCAGACTTGAACATGGGGAGTTAATTCTTATCAGTTATTTCACCAGTGCCTGTGACTTTTGGCCTGGTAAAGAGGGATTTACTTTGTCATCAAAACTGCAGGCTCAGTATGTCTTTCTACAGGAACTGTGCTACTTAATACCTTTGTTATGGCGCATATTAACGTATCATTTGAAAAAGAGGCTGCCTAGAGTGAATTACTTGACTTAGCTGTACCTGTATGAAGCATTTTAAGCAGAACAGCAAATGCCAGCCCCTTACCAAGAGGGGAAATTGACCCCTGAAGGCTTAGCTAGTGATGGATGTCTCAGGCTTGGACTCTGTCAGGTCTCTGTGGGTTTCAACTGAGTAAACGAGTAGGCAGTTAAGCTCCTCCATCTGTCACATGGAAGACAATGTAATGTGGTAACCTAAAGGTAGATTAATGTGGAAAAGGAAAGTGTAGTAATACTGAGGTGATGGGGGTGCTGAGGCGTTTATGGGCATGAACAGGATACAGGAAAACGAGGTGGAAAGAAACATGCTGGGGCTGAATTTCAAGTCATTAGCAGTTGCTTGTTCCTGGATACCCAGCATGAACTCAACTGCAGACTGTGCCTAAAGCCAGGGTTCAGAGACAGTAGCAGAGACTTTTCAGACACTTGTTAAAGTGATGATACTAATTTGTCTGTCTGGATGGGTTTCTGAAATGGTTCAAGGCTATTCACTTTATTTTGCTTTATACTTGCTTGGCATCTCTGCTTGACAAAAGCTGAGTTATCTGGTCTTGCTTTGTCAGTTTACAGCATGGTTTTCTTCCAAAACTTTTCAAGTCTTAAGCCATGATACCCCAGCACAGACCAGAAGACAGAATGATTCTTTCAGAGAAACTGAGAAGGGACATGCTACTCACTCAGCAGTCTTATTGGAGATGCTTTTCTTGCTGCACTCACAGTGGTGATGAACCTAGAGTAATTCATATCTATGGAGAAAGAGTAATTAGATGGACATGAAGCTCAAAAAGGGAATAAAACCCGTAGTGTGCTTTTAGTATGTGCATCTCCCACAAGTAATGCTTTTGATCTGGGTAATTTGTGGTATGCCAGTGAGCAAGAAAAAGCCCCTTTCCCCTCTATTTACTGTCAGCTCTGGAGTTTTAAAGGCAAATTACAAATCTGAAGATTTGATGGATCTTAAACAACCATCAGCTCTTTTTTATTTAATGAGAATCCAGCTTTATTTAGCTGTATTAAGCACTGCATTTGAAGTGCTTTTAGGATTGCAAGCCATCATTATAAATCACAACACTTGTCAAGTTAGAGGTTTTTTGGTGTGTTTGGTTTTTTCTTTTTTTTTTTGGAAAGGATAATTAAGAACATCTTTCAAATGTATCTGATGAGTGCTTTCCTCCTTTTCCCTGGCGCCCACAGAGATTCAGTGAGCTACAGTCCGGCAGGACGTCAGAAGGCCTGGAAAGGCCACAAGAAGGCATCCCCTTCGAAGGGAAAGAAAGCACAGAAATGAAACGGAAGGGCAAAGAGCAACCACAGCAACACGCATGTGCCGGCAGCAACTAGAAACGAGCTGCCGAGCCAGGCCGCTTTGAAAAAAAACCATCTCGTGCTTTCTAAAAATACGACCCCGAACTTCGCTCCCCCTGCAGCCCAGCACAGGCGCGGTGCTGCCTGTTCACAAGGGCCGCCTGGGGCTGTGTTTTAAGGGATAGCAGAGCACCGCTCCGCCGCCCTCCCCCTGCTGCCCACCCCCAGCTCCCCCAGAGGCGGCACGGAACTCTCAGGGCCATCCCGAGCTCACGACCGGCGCCGTCCCGCAGTCCGGAGGGCGCGGTGGCAGCCGCAGGCACCTACCGGCGGAGGACGCGGAGGCGGCGGGCGGGCAGCGGCGGCCGCGCTGTGGGCATGTGCCGGGCGGGGCGGTGAGCGGACACGGGGCCCTGGCCGGCGCCGCCGCCTGCGCGCTGCGGGCAGCTCGGCGGCCGGTTGCGTGGGGCCGTGCGAAAGCCCGAAAACGAGCGGATTCCTCAGCGGTTCCGTCTGCCCAGTGCCAGCGAAGCGAGGGCTGGAGCCCCATGGTGCGGGGACACCGCCGGGGGCTGGGCGGCCCCGGGTGAGGCCAGGGCCCGCCCGGCAGCGGAGCGAAGCTGGGGCTGGCGGTGGGAGAAAAAGGAGGAGAATCACAGAAGGGTTTTGCCTTTGCAGGGGCCTCCGAGGTGATCTAGTTCCTACTCCCCTGCCACAGGCAGGGGCGCCTTCCCCTAGACCACGTTGCTCAGAGGTCTATGCAGCTTGGCACTGAACACTTTCAGGGTTGGGGCATCCACTACTTCTTTTGGAAACCTGTGCCAGTGCCTCATCACCCTCACAGTTAAAAATTTCTCCCTATTAACCAATCTAAACCTACTCTTTCTCAGTGTGAAGCAATTCCCACTTGGTACTTGTAAAAAGTCCCTCTCCAGCACTCTTGTAGCCTCCCTTTGGATAGTGGAAGGTGTTCTAAGGTCTCCTTGGAGTCTTCAGGTGAACAACCCCAATTCTTTCAGACTATTTTCATAGAAGAGGTGCTCCAGCCTTCATGGAGCTCCTCTGCACTTGCTCCAACAGGTCAATATCTTTCCTTGCTGGGAACACTCTGGATGGGAGGTCTCATAAGAGTGGAGCAGGGGGGCAGAATCACCTCCCTCATAATGGTAATGGTCACACTTTGACCAACTTCATGATGTTTCCACTAAAGGTTTTGCTCATAAAAGGAAGTAAAGTTCGAAGTTTGACATCCTAAGTAATTTTTCCCCCCCTCAGATGAGTAGGATCAGTGAAAGGAAAAGCAGGATGTCACATGTCCCTCCTTGCTGGGTGTCACATGCTGTTGCTTGTGCAACACATGTAACTGATGTTGTAGCAGCTGCTGCTTAGAAAGGTGCCGAGACACAGTGTCATTTTCTAGTTATGGCTTTGGACTTCACTCGGGTTGCCGTGGTCCTTGCTCCTGAGTGCAAAATGCTAGAACGGGGTCTAGGTGCAAAGGGCTCTGAAAAAAGCCAGTGCAAGAACATGCAAAATCAACTGTGCTTTGCAGATTTGGTCTCTGTAGTTAACTTGGAGGCAGGGGAGTAAAAATACTGGATGGCACGAGTATTGAAGCATTTTTAGCCTTTAATTCAGGACATCACCGGGCTGTATGGTGCCCAATGCTCAAAGCACGTCTTAATTGGAACCTTCCAAAACTTGCTGAAGGCAAAGCTGAGGTATGAGAGCAAAATGTCTCTACAAAAAAGATGAGGTGCCTTAACAAGTTACCTTTTTCCTTCTTCCCCCTTCTTTTATTTGAGTGACTTTATGCAGTATTTGGATCTGCTGAAAGGCTTCATAAGTAGATGGAGTAGACCAAAATAGAAATGGAGTTCTTGCCAAGTTTGGGATGCAGTCAGGAAGGATTGTTTGCTTGGTTGGTGTGTGAATGCTCTTATGCTGAAAATGAAATTTTATTAATAGCTTTAATGATCTGAAGAATTTATAATTTAGGTAATTGCCTTCTAATTATGTGATGTACAGACAAAAAAAAAAAAAGATGGCTATATAAATGTGAAATAGCAAGTGGAGAGATATTGAATTTCTGTGGGGTTCTGGCTGTGAAAGACTGATTGAATTTGAACTGCTTTTTCGTGTAATTCTGTGTTTTCATTTCCTGGATGTCGCTATTGCAGTTTGTGACACAGACCAAAGCCAAGAGAACTCAAGGGAAAGTTTTCCATTTTCCATTGATTTTTGTGGGCTTTGTCTGGTCTCTTAGCCAATTATGGTGTCATCCTATTGAAACAAAAACAAAACAAAAACAAAAACAAAAAAAAAAAAAAGAAAAAAAAGAAAAACAAAAGAGTGTAAACTGTTTGGATGCTTATCCCAGCTGGATTTATCTGGCAGTTCTCTGCATCACTGTTGATATTCCTTAGCAACCACAAGTTGAGTGCTGTTTTACTACTGTGTAAGAAGTTCTGTCTTTGCTGTCTTTATTACATGCACACTTAGAACAATAATGTTTTGGTGCAAGTCTTGCATAATTCATGAAGCATCGGTAAGGTCTACATATGGTTGTTAATGTCTCTTGTCATTTGAAACTGTACTACCTCTTTTTAAACTTGCTATGTGCTATGTCCACTTATGTATCAAGAAGCTCAAACAACAAGCAGAACAAAAAAGCTTAAAGCAATTTGATTTAAGAAAAACAGGGAGATTAGGTAAATATTGTTACTTTGCTGTTCTCTTCTCCCCTAAGGACTTCGGGGTATTTCTTTTAAGGGCAGTACAAAGGATTGAGACAGTAAACACAAAAATTTAACTGAGTTGCCTTTTTTGCAACTTTATCAACTAAGTGTAAATCTCTCCAAGATGCCGCGCTATAGCCTCGAATACTATACATTTGCTAGTTTTATAGCACGCATTCTGTGACGTTTGAGTGCGCTATTTGAAGCGATCGTGTCCCACGATTGAACGTGAACGTGTGTCAGACGCGGTGCTGTCTGCAGAGGCCCCAGCGGGGCGCAGGGCTGCTCCCCAAGGATTAAAAGGGTGTGATCCAAGCGCGATCCTTGGCGGAACCGGGCCCGCACCGGCGCTCGGCGGCCGCAGGGGGGCGCCTGCGCACTGCGTGTGCGGGCAGCGCGCTCTGGCTCTGGAACAGGAATTCCAGCTAAAATCATATTTTGGCGTCTTTTATTTGTCTGGAATTTGTAGTTGTGATTAAGAGTCCTGCCTGAATAGCTTGGCTACCCGCGTTTCAGTGAATGGGTTAAATTTCTGCCGGTAATGCTTCTTTTAGGCTGGGGACGGCAGAACTGGCAAGTGGCGCTGTCAAAATAGCCTTGCCGTGTGAAGGTGGGAATTTTATCGTGACGAATTGGAACGGCTATCCATGAGAAAATCGCATAAAACTGGAAAATGGAGAAGTGTGAGATCAGCCATTTTAAACATTAGATGCAAATCGTTTCTGCCAAGGTCTGCCTTCCCCAGGAAAAATGCTGACTTTGGCAGCACCTTTGTTTGCAGAACACCCTGCGTGCAGCAAGCCCCCACTGGTGTGCAGCAGCCACTGATATCAGGAAGATCTCAGCAATACAGAACGGTTTGATTCTAGGGTGTGAACATCCACTGACACAATTACTGCAGAGATCAGAAGTATCTGGTTTTCCTGTGGGAAGCTAAAACTGCTAGGAGTGTGTTGGCTCTGGAGACAATTAGTGAGAGAGATGTGAAGTTGGTTGTTCGTTGGCTTGCAGATTACTTGAGTGATTTCCTGACTTCTGTCTGTCTTTACTGTAAGCTCTTGGGAAAGTAACATTTCTATTCTTCCTTTATGTTGAGCCTTTTTCCGTGGGACCCTGATCTTGCTGGACCTAATCAGAGCTGCTGTAAAAGAAGTAGAATGCTGCCATTTGCTCCTCTCCCATTCTACGGCAACTGCATAGTAAAACATGTTTATAGTATCTTTTGCCAGGGTTTTAAAACTCGATGCATTCCTAGAATGGGAGAGGGCTTAGGGAAGAGTGAAGATTGATTCTCAGTTATAAATCCTGCTGTCTATCCAAATAAAATTAAACCGCATCCTAGTATGCTTGCTGACCATCTTGGCATTAGAAGGACATCCTGATGTGCTTTCTGCTGCTGTTCCTGTTATTCTGTTACTACACATAAGCACATATACCCTTTTTTTTTTTTTTTTTTTTTTTTTTTTTTTTTTTTTTAAGAGCTAGCTCCTTATGCTTCAGAGACTGTCAGGTGAAAATAGCAGGACATCCAAGATATTCATAATATTTGTAGCAGCTGTCAAATGATACTGTCTTTGAGTGGAAGATGTGCGTTTCTGCAGAATGACAGCTGCGGCTTGTATATACTCGAAGCAGCCCTCTCTGCCTCAAGTGTGGTGGCACCCAGACATATAGCAGTCTTACTCTGATTGACAACCTTTTTTATTCTCCTTTCTTGGGTTTTTTTGAGTGCACAAAGACTGTCATCATTGCTTCATCATTGCCTTTTTATCCAATCTAGTAAAGGGGACAGCACAGTATCTAGAGCAATTGTTTTCTAGATATTCTAAGAAAAACTCTAGAAAAGCTGACTTTCACACTAACATGTTCCTCAAAAGCAGTTGCTTATTCCAGAGTGTCTCCCTTTGACAAGATGTCTAATACAGGGAGATGTTTGCCTTAGGTATTCATCAGACATTCCTGTGCCTCAAAAAACAAAGGAGGACTGCTATTTTTTGCGTCATGTTGTCTATGCTATAGAAGCTGAAATTGGATGGAGCACAGATCAATAATGTATCCAGTTAATACTCTAACGTATAAATGAAATGAATCATAAGAAATGAAATGACTTCTCCTGACAATCTTGAGATAAATGCTGTTCCATAATACCTCAGTCTTGTCAATTTGAATTTATATTACAGGCAAACAGTTGCTGATGTGTGAACTTTATTGTGTAAATCTCCCAGGAAGCGGGTACTCGCTATTATTTGTGGCATATGTTATTCCTGGGGCTCAACCTTTGTTATCCATTTTCATTTAGTGGAGGCAAAAGTGTTTTTCTCTCCTGGCCTTGCCAGATCCTCTGTTTCTAGCAAGGTCACGTGTTTGTCTGGTGCAAGTGTGTCATGGAAAAAGGAATGATCCTAAAGGCGAAATGAGATAATGGAAAAGTGAAATTGTTGCTTCGTTCTTGTCATTGCCTGGAGAAAATATGCTTCTCAGATGTGGTGACAACTGGTACTAGAGATGTGTTGCTTCTTTCTGTATTTTGAAGTTTGTCTATTCAACATGAAAGAATTTGCTGGTTTTGTATCTAGTTGTCTTCAAACTGATGAAGAGACATTTCTGTTAATTCTTGATTACAATTTGGCCTTTTGTCATGAGAGTAAGTTGGTGCTTTTTTAAGCTATTAAATTTTAATTTCTGGGCCTTGCTTTTATAAATATAAAACATAGTTCAGACTATTCTTCTATATCCTACTGAAGCCAAATTTTACATTCAGCAGTTGCAATAGAATTATGCTTCTGTTCAATTAGGTTTTGTTCTTAAGGGCTATGTTTCTTCATGTTCAAATCAAATCTGTAGTAAAAAGAAAATTATCGCTTCTGAGAACAGACGTCTATGTGTGTTACCAGAGCAGGAGTGGATAAGCATGACCCTCATATCAATCAGTCTTAGAGTACTTATCTGCCTTCAGTCATTACATGGCTCCAGAGATGATACAGAATTCCTAAAACAGCCTGAAGGTCCTTCTGTCACTCTGAATAGACAGGGAATCTGGGAGATTGCCTTATGTAGCCTTTGCCTTTGAAGAATGAACATTTTCTCCTGTGTTATGTGTCCCATAATATGCAGACTTAGCTTGATATACTTCATAATTGTTGCATGTAACTAGCACTCTTTAAAAATTTTTGAAAACTTGTTGGAAAAGCATATTTCTTATTCGTAGAGTCTTATTAAATACACCAAATCCATCTCCTGCCTAGCTTCCCTAGTTCTAGCATGTTTGTTTTGACATACTGTATTTGGAATATCATACTTCCCTTGTTGTTGGCCAATGCCTTTGAGATTCAAACCTTAGGTAGGTCAGAAGCTCCAGAAACTGCAGTCTGTCCTTTAATGTAAAGAGTCTCTGTAATGTTGACAAGCAGTTTATCTCTAGAAAAGGTTAAATGTTCTTCAGTGTCCTTGAAGAAAGATAAAACCCTGACTAGGCAGGGATGGGGAGACCTGAGAGGGTGAGTGCCATTTATTTATGGGGCACTCCAGGGGTATTTTTCCCTCAGACCAGCTCTCATTTTTTTACTTCCTTTTCTCTCTCAAATGAGAATATTCTCAGAACATGCCTAAAGCCAGAGTTTCTCTTGACAATTTCTACATGTGGCTGCTCTTTCCTAATGAAATTTCTAAATCCGCTCTTGTTCTGATAATGCTCATTTGTTAATTCAGGTTGAACTAAAATCTCTTTTAATTATGGCATCTTTTTCTACTCTGTAATCCTTATTCAAACAAATGCTGAGCCCTGCAATTCCAAGAGTGAAAAATAAGCATTGTTGTGCAGATTCTTGGGCTTCTTTCCATGCAGGTGGTCAGGGTGATCCTTCCTAATGAACTATATTCATATCTGCCTGAATGCTGAAGAGCTGTGGGATCTTTGGGCATCATATAATTTTTTTTCTTCTTTTCCATCTTTATTTCTCAGACCCTTGTTTATGTCTTGTGCTTTCCTCTTGTACCTACAGCTCTGTCATTGATTCCTTGAAATTGTCTCATATTGGTTCCTTTTGTGTCATCTTCTTTCATATTAAATGGATTAGCATCTTAGTTAAAGTGAACCAAATTTCTCCTCTCTTTCCAGAGGAGATCCTTAACCAAGATAGTTGGGTAGTAAAGGTATATTTTATTGTCTACATGAGGCTTTGTGCAGAATGTCATGGGGTTTTTATTTTTTTTAAAATAAATTCTTCCTTAGGCAGTGACAAAGTGTTTTGCTGCTGCTATATCTAATGTTGTAATGCCTAATGTAACTTTCATAGGACAATTAGAATGATGTATTATCTGTTGGAGTAACTAGACAGATGAAACCAAAATCATGCATTCTACAGGTCTGGTAATCTTGGAAAATTCTCCTTTGAAGATGACAGATTATGATTGAATAAGGTTATATTAATTTATCATCAAATAATGAAAGTTCTAGGAGAGATAATTTTATATTGTTTTTAAATAGTACATCCAGTTTCTTCTGATGAACCTCTCACTTTCACTTTGTAAAATAGCTTTATTCGTGTGTCAGGTGAGCCTTGATTGTGCTATTGTTGTTTAATGTATTTTGTACTTCAGTGTTTTTGTCCCGGACAAGTTCTTCATCCCTTTTCCTTGTGGCTTATCTGGGCCGTGATTCAAAATCCTCAAAGAGACAGCCTCAGCCAAGTTCATTTTTAAGATCTCAGTTTGCAAGTCACACTCGTTTTCTGTGTTTTTTCATACACCACTAAATTTAAAAAATGATAAGCATTTCTACAAGCACCAACAACCTGTGGACTTGCACCTCGCTGTCAGCATATTCAGCAGAAGCAGTTGCAATCACAGAAAGAATGATAAAATTGACTGTATCATATAGACTATGAACAGCATTTCAATGGTCTTTTTTCATTCACCAAAAGCTCTTAGCTCTTAGTTGCTTTTGTCTTGTCTTTTGTTTTCATTGCATTAATGCCATAAATCACTGTTTTAAAAATGGGTTTAGAAAGTGCTTTTTTCTAAAGCTGTCAGCAACCAAACTGCAGAAGTTAACTTCTCAGCAATTAAGCTATATAAATTAGTCCGATTAATTACTAAAACTGAGGCAGAAATTGGTTCAAGTAAGATGAACTGTGGAATGATGGAATTAAATCTAGAAAACAACATTTATAAGGCAAATTCAATAGACGACATGATAAAACAGTTAATCTTCATCATAGAATATGTCTGAATTTCCTTAATTTCACTGAGGCATTGAAGTAAGTGTTTATACAACCAGGCCATATTTTTAGAGTAATTCTGGCTAATGTCATGTATTTATCATAGAACTGGGGAGAAAGAGCAATAGTCTGTTCCCAATGCTTATAGATAGATTTTGTAGGGCAATATTGCCAATGGATCTGTGTTTGTGAGAGTGTCCTTGGGATTCTAGGAATTGTGAATCAAAATTCTAATTTTTCATGTGAATTTAGGGACATTTTTTGTTTCTGTAGTGTGCAGGAATTCTTGTGAGTGATTATCACATAGATGAGACAAGTACTTGTTTGGAAAGATTGTTGCATGTTCTGTGCTTTCCTGAAGTAACTGGATTTAGGATCGAAATGAATGTACTTTTGCTTTTAGGAAAGCCAGATATTTCCCATGCAGGTACTCCAGGCTGAAACTTGCAGTAATATTTTAGAAAACTGGATTTGTGTTAAGCACAAGACAAGCATGCTAACTTCAACAGATACCAGATACTCTGACTACACCTACCACAGACAGAAAGCTAAGGGTGATACACAAATATAAAAGTATCATTTAGAAAACTAATCACCTTCCTGAGTGTTCTTGGGATTTACCCACGTGCTCTTGACATCTGTCATGTTCCATGGTATAGTGTATTATCCATGGGTCTCAGGGATTTATGATTATTTTTCAAGTCACTAGAAAACTGAACTTGCCAGACTGAAGGAGCTTCGAAGTTTTCTCTACTTCATGCTGCAAACCCCCCATGATTCCAAGGAGAAGTACATGTCTGATTCCTGCTTATCTGTTTCTGGAAGACTGTTAAGGTGCTGTGCTGGGTATCTGCTGTTGGACCTTAGACTTGCCAAGCTTGGTAAAATATCAGGATTTTTAATCTCTGTTATTTTGATGGACAGTGTTGCAGCTTCTGAGGCTTGCAGGGCTGTGGTGTGTTATGCACACTTTGAGGATTTTCCTGTGGCATGGCTTGAGCCTTCCCAGCTGTTCATCTGCTTGGCAGTTCTGACTTCTGTGATATGTCTTGGCACTACAGCATCTAGAGGTGGTGAAATACTCCTGAGAAAGTTTGGTAGCTGAGCTTTACTTTTTCGGGGGTGGAGGGGGGAAGATGAATACTGCATATACCAGGCAGTGAGCCTGTAAGGGTGAGAGAGTGAGAGTTATAGGTGAGTAACTGTAAACATTTCCATTTAGACATCTGGATTGTGGCCAACAGTGAGTGGGGAAAAAAATATAAGTGCTGGAGGTGAGAGGAATATAATGTGTAAGATTCTTTTACATTTGTTTACTAAATGAGTTTCATTGTCAAATGCTTTCCAGTGTTTTTCTCACTCAAAATGAAAATTAACAACAGTTTCAAAATATAAATATTACCATACATTGATTTGTTTATGATAATACAACCTATACCCTCCCTACCTTCATACTTATTTAGGGGTTGCTGCATTTTTCTAAAAGTTTTGTGAATTGCCTACTTGAGACAAAATTTTCGTGATTTGCCTCTTAATCTATTGGTATTGTGTTAAATGAAGTCTTTGAATTGGATAAAGCTGCATCAAAATTTTGAACTTAGCTTCATATGAAACTTAAAATTTTAACATCCCCTGATGCCTTAAGCTTTAGCTTTCATATTTGTAGATTCTGTGCTGCCTAGGGGTGTAGTTCTGAGCCTCATATTAAGTGTCGGTAAGCTCTCTTCACAGAGTAGGTACACAAAACAAATCCTTTACCTGCTGAAGACCGAGGACAACTTTCAGGGCCCAAAGCATAAAAAATGGTGGACTGAAGGGAGGATCAAGAAGGATGAGATCTCACAACCTGAAGCTGCAACTGGACAATTAAACCTCAATATGCAAATAGACCAAAACTGATAAAAAAGTAAGACCTCGTGACCTGTTAGCCATTTTGTGTGTGACTATTTGTAGTGTACCCTAGGTGCAGCCTTGGTCAGGCTGTCCTGCCCAAGATGGATCCTGAAGGCCTTTCAATATCTACTTTATTCTCTAGCTCTGTCCAGTCTCTGTTTCAGGTCAGCCTTCCAAGGCATCAGTTTCTGGTGACTCTGCTGGGACATGAACCCACAACTTTTGAGTTAGAAGTTCAATGTGCGACCCATTGCATCACCCCTACTCTATCCTCCCAAATCTCTGTTTTGGTGGCTGTTTATTTCTTGTAGTATTAGATGGTTACAGATTTTGATATACTTTGAGTTTGTTTGCTCTTAATAGGTAAAGGGAGAGACTTGGTTACATAATATTTCAGTATGCTTCACCATGAAATGTACAGATGTGTCTGAAAATCACAGAGACAAACTGAAAGCCTGACCAGTTCTCCTAATTATTCTTTGTCTCTTACAGGAGCAGTGAGCATACTTTATAATTCTAGGACTGAAAATTAAGTGAATCTTGCAGAAAGCAGCAGAAAGGTCTTGAAATCCATGGGGTATTAAAGTTGATGGGGGCTTAATGAGAGATTTTAAAACCTGAATGTGTGCTGTGACGTGCTGAATGGTTCAGAAGGAAGCTGTCCAGCTGAATGCTCCTGCTTACTTAGCAAAAGCTATTGTATTGAAGCAGAAGTGGGAAAACCCTTAACTTCACTGGCACATTTTTCAGATCCCTGTGCATCTTTGATAATTTCTCTATTTACAGAATATCTGGAGGAATGCAGTATTGCAAAATAACCTGTCATTTAAAAAGGTTTTTTTGCATAACTGGTCACTTAAGATTTTTTTTTTTAGCTTCAAAGGATGCCTTTTGAAGCTCTGAAAGGCATAAACCAACTAATAGGATTTTCACCCCTGCTTCAAGGAGCTGATAGGACTAGCCTTGGTGGAAGCAGTTTTTAGACACAATTGCCCATTCTTAGGGGAATTTTCTTACAGTTTAAGGCAGAAGTTTCTTTCCCCAACCTGCAAATAATAGTTTCAAGGCAGAGAATGTTGTGGTGCTAAATATTCAGAGATCTGAGGTCTAATCTAGTACTTTTCTCCCTGTAACTTGTATACACAGCATTTCATCCCATGAGAAGAAATTGCAGAAAGTGTAAATTCAAGTCTCTTGCCTATCTGTATTTTCCATATGAGTGCATAGCTGGAAAAGGGTGCTGAGATTTGCACTGGAAACTAAATATCAAGTGAAAAATCAGTTGTCATTGGAAGAAGCTGCTTTGAAAGTTTGATCTTCATAGCTCATGAAGATTGTTGGTTGCTGAATAGAATGCATACAGATTGTGGGAATAGTATGTGTTTCTCTGTTTGAGAATTACTTGTAAACTGATTATGGATGACTTGTGCCAGGCTGAATTAATTTAGAAGCTGATTGTGTTTTGAACATTTTAAACAAGACTTTCACAACAGTACAGAAAGTGATTTTCTGCTATTGTCCTGTCAGTTGTTTATTTTATTTCTCTATTTTTAAGTATCTCTAGAAGATGAGCCAACCATGGTCCTATAAATTTACATTATCAGCCATGTTAGTCTTGCTTTCCATAGAGAAGGTCTCCTTTGTCTGATTGTCGATTGATTTTTCTCTGTCTAGGTATAATCTTGGTTTTACAGGCTCCTGCAAAACTGGCAGTAGAGTTTTAATGAACAAAATTGTTAAAATGCTGGCTTACTTAATGGCTGTTGCTATGCGGAGAATCCAGTATTATATGAAAGATTTCGGTATTTGAGTGACGTATAAGAGTATTTTGAAAATTTCCAGAAGACAATAAACTCCATCATCTTAATAGAATTATTGTTTATACCTGATTTTGAAATTCATCTCCTTTCATTCTGGAGTTATTTTATACTTTTCTTAAAAATATGCCATTGGCTTATTTTGCCATTTATCTATGTTGCATTTGTCTACCTTATGGGCTGACTTTGTAGCAATGTCTTAGGTTAGGAAAAGTCACCTAAAACCACTTCTATTCTGGTAAAGTCTTGGAATTTTCTGAAGGGTTTTCCCTCCTTTTAAGCTTATATGAACTTTGTCTGGTGGTTTAAATGTAAACCAACTTTGAGTAACATTTCTTTTCATACCTTTGAACTGGTTTGTATTGCTTTCATTCACCAGACAGTTGTTGGCTTTATCATGGTGAACTCCCAGCCTATACTGAACTGGAAGTGCTGAGTTTTCAGGTTTGAAGTTCTCTCACAGTTTTATAAATTGATTGCACTGTAGTACATTCAAGAATAACTTTTAAAGATCTTGTAATCCTTTCCTGTGTCTTAGTAACATGTTAAAGATGGGAGATTGTGGCCTTAGGTCACTTCTCTGCCTAGGAGAGAACAATGTCTGCCGTGGTTAGAACAACAGTGTATACAGCACCAAATATTAGTTGGAGTGCATACATTACCTTCTTGTTTTGCATTTGTTGTGGTATCTGAAGTACCAAGCAGTAATTACTGTTGATGGCAGCATGCCAGAGGCTGGATGTCAGTGCTTGTGTTCAAGGTATGCTTTGTAGTTCAATTTCTTTCTAAATTCCTGAGGCCTCCTCCTGCATTTGAGAACTTTTGTATAAGACACAAGTAATAATCCTACAATAGTAATTGAAATATACCTAAGCTGCAAAGACTGAGTTTCATAGTTGTTTGTACTCCAGTGTTTTTCTTCCAATTATAAAACATAAAATGAGAGGGCTCAGTTTTTAGACTCATGAAATCAGAGTAATTTAACGCTGAGCTCTCTTATCCCCAACTTCAGGGAAGCAGTGTGTTTCAGTGAACAGAAAACAACTCACTTTTTTAGACAGTCTTTAAAACAGGTTAACACAGGCTCTAAATACACATAAAATATCTTTGTCCCTAGCGTCTTATTTTCTTTTGGTAAAACTTTCTGTAACATTTCTGAAGTAAAACTTGCGGAAAAATAGTTACATGTACAATTAAAGACTGTTTTACCCTCATTTGCATCCAGATCACGCTTGTCTTTATGTCATCTGAAGATGCAGCTGTTCTTTCACACAGTTGATTCATGTCATCCACAATTAAAATGTCCTTGCTATTTAAAATCTACTCAGCATGTCTAAAAAGGTTGTCAAAACAATGGCTTGTTCACAGTGAGAGAAAAGTTCTTGATGCTTTACAGAAGATTGATGCAATGACTTGACTAGAAAAATTCTGGTTTTATCTGATTTTTAGATGAAGTAATATATTTTCTTGTATCTTGGTGGTTAGTTTAAAACCAGATCTTCCTGATTTGGAGCCCAAGATGGTAAGATGCCCCTTATTTGTGATTCTTGGGTGAGGTACATTCATACTGATCTCATTCAACATTGCCATTTCTATCAAATACTGCTTTTTTTTTTTTTTCCCACCAAATGCATAACTTCACTTGTTTAAGTACTGTAGGGTATGCATTCGAAGCTCCAGACATTTAATAATTGATAAAGAAAGTGGTATTGTTTCTGCTTTTACTGAGTCCTTTGAGGGAAACAACATCATGAGGCTGTTTCTTGGCTACTTGGTAATATTTGGGAATTTCTAGAATATTGGAAAAAAAAAGAGAAACGCTTCGTTCTACTTTATGAGAAGAGTGAATTGTCACGACCCTTTTCATTATAAAGTTTTAGTAATGTAATTTAAAACTTCTTGCTTCCCTCTGGAATTCACTATCTCAAACTGGACACACAGGTATCCTGTGTGGGGAGGGTTCTGCTTACCAGTATGGGGTCCTGGTCTACAAACTTCTGACTAAATGACTAGCAGCTGTCTTTCTGTCCTTGGTACTTAATAGGATTAACTTGTGTAGGGCTGCCTATCTCCAGATTGTGGCAGGTTGCTTTTGCTGTGGTTCAGAGCCCATGCTTCTCTGTGAAGCTTCCTGGCATGCAGTTAGACTGCTTTCTGGAATATGGGAGGACAGAATCTCATTCCCTTTGTCAGTGAAAATTCCTAATTGTGAAGTTACAGATGGTTTCTGCTTTGGGGTGCTTTGGGGTATCTTTTTTCAGCTTGAAGCTCCTCCTCTCTAAATACTGTAAGTTGTTGTGCACAGACTGGATGTCTGTTACTGTTTGTGGATGGAGGGTTATACACATCCTCCTTAGTGAAACACAAGCATGCACTGAAGCAGTAACTGGAATCCGGCTTGTTGCTCTTTTCAGTAGGACTGGGGTATGTATTTCTAGGTTTAGTCCTGTAGAAGCTATTATTTCCTTCTAAACTGGAACAGCTTCAACTGGAGTTTTGCATTTTGTAGCAATTAGTGGGTAAGAAGGATCCCCTTAGCTGCACTTTTGTAGCAGTTGAGTAGCTAGACCACCTGCCAGCTGTACTGCAAATGAAGAGAGTTGCATGGATTTTTTTTTGTTTGTTTGAACTGTTTCAAAGCATTATTCACAATTAATGATTGTGAATTTGAAATGGGGGAGGCTGCTTTTTTTAGCAATGTGAAAGCAGGATGTCTGAATTGCACTCCCAAGTGTGTTTAGGGTAAAGGCATCTATTTTGCTTCTTCAGAGGTCTGGTCTGTGTGAGGAGATTTGCTAATCCTCTCTCTATATTTGTAATTGCCACCTGTGTTATTAAGGGACAAACAGAAAACCCCCTCGGGGCTCATGTCATTTATTGTAGTTTCAAGATGCTTAAAAATTGAGTACACAGTTGAAAGCATTTCTATGTGTAGGCCCTTGAAAAGACCAAAGTACCTAAATTCAATTAATATTTGATCTGGTGCACCTGTGCCTCTTAAGCCTGAAGACGTTTTTCTGCTTCTAAGGGCAAAAGCATTCATCCCTCTCCCATTATCTCTTCTGTGCACAGATGTGCTCAGTGTGATTGTCATTGTATTCCTTGGAGATGGCTGCAAGTCAGTGTGGCAAAGGGTTTATGACATTGATGTAAGTTTCACATGAGGACTTGGAACAGCTGAGTGCTCTTGCTGCTCTTTGAATCCCAGTGACTCTACCATATTCATGTTGCACATGGATGGAAGTTTATTGCTACAAACACTGCTAAATGGGCACTATTTCTTTCCCCTTTCTTTCTCAACCTTCTGCTTGTTGATAAATACATGATGTACATATCAACCATTTTTTGAGGCAGGCAGCATGGTGATAAAATTCCTATGCAAATGAAATTGATAGGAATAGGCTTAAGATGACACATTTAACCCAGAATATGTTCTGAATAATATCTGTTATATCTTTGGAAGAATATGCATCTTATGTAGGAACACCTGTTTACATGCTAATTGCATTTTTCACAGCTATTTTTTCACCTTATTTGAGGGCAAGATGCTCATAGTCTTGTTGTGTTAGATATCTGAATTGGTCACTTGTCTGTGATAAGTGATGCTAATTTGTGGTGTTCAATACCAAAAAAATGTATTTCTGTTCGTGCATGAGGCATAGTACCGATGGCTGCAGTGAAAATTTGCACTTTTGAGTTATAAATGTAGTATTCTCATGAAAACAGTGGAGATGTTTCTCCTTCTTTGCAGTAGTGCTTTCTATAACATGTAACATATATAACATATAAAATAAACTAGCCTGAATTTATATTCTAGGTGGCACCATATTTTAGGGTGGCAGTTTCCTGTTCTTCATGTCTGTCACAAGATTAGGGAAGAAATGAAGAATCACAGGAGACATATAAAATCAGTGTCTACTAGGACAATTAGCAATCTATTCAGAGCTCATCACTGTACAAATTAAGATCGATTGCATTTTGCCACTGACTTTAATTTAGTGAGGGTAGCAGCTGCTCAGCTACTTACAGGAGTCTCGGATTTACAACACTGTGCAGAGGGGCTTTGTTCATTTTTATCAGCACAGAAGGTAGTATATTCAGCAAGTAGTATTTCAGGGGAAAAACCTGCTTCTACTAAGAGACCCTTCAATTACTCCCGTAGCTCCATATGACTTCCTCCCTTATGTCTCCACTAAGTCTTCATTATTCAAAAACTCAGTTTACTCATTATAAGAAAATATTTTTCCACAGATAATGGAATTAAAGAGAAGTCAGGGACAAGTCAATAAACCATTATGAGAATCACAAACATTATAGTTTCACCTGAATGATACCTGGCCTGCTCAGAACTTCAGCTGTGTTGTTTTTTGAGAAGAGAATGATGATAGCAGTTATTTTATTTTTGGTTTCAGAGGACAATATCGTTGCATTTCTAGTTGATTTTTAAGTCTTTCAAAAGAGGTTTACTTTAGTCAAATTGAGTCTAAAGGGTCTAGGCTTGGTTAATTCAAAATTGCTAGCTCCTTCTGATAATAAGTTAATGTGTTTAAATGCAAATTTTGTTTTGAATTGACTCCCATGGAAGGACACTCTCTCCGTACACAGAGGCATGTGAGCATTTGTAAATTTTCCACAAGTGAGTTTTGAAACCTTAAATGTCACAGGCTCATGTAGCTTGTTCTGAGATTCTTAACTTTGACACATAGAATATCTGTGTTACCAGGGGACTAACACTAACATAATATAACCGGGTGAATAATTGGGTTTTAAGGTTCTGATAAGGTCAGAAAATTTGTAGCTAATCATGCTATGAAGTGAACCTCTTCTGTCCCTGAAATTAAAATGTTGGCATACTCTAAGCCCTTTTCTCCTGCTTGAATTACAACTGTTTGATTCTTGAATCTGTCCTCTCTCTTTGGAAATATTTGGATTTTAAAATGTGGGTTTAAGTTTTGGGACTGCACCTCCTGAAAATTAGCATCAGACTTGAGGCATATCCTGACGTTTTTCAGGGCAAGTAGTTTACAAAACATAGAGCAGAGCAACCTAGTCTTTGTAAAAAAGTGTATAATAAGTTTTGCATTGGTATAATTTTGTTTGCCAGTATAATACATTCAGTTTGTTTTACATACCTCATATTACAATTATACTTACTTGGACAGGAAAGGACTTCATGCATAGATTTTTCAAGTCATACAAGTTCCATCTGATTTTTTTTTAACTCTCCAAAAATAGGAATGTCACATATAAAATGTATTTGATGTGACCTAAATAATAATCTCACGCATTGATTCCCCTTAAATACTTCTGATGATATGCAGGGATCTGCATGTTATCCCTTGTTAGTTTTGGTTGTAAGAAAAATAAATCATTAAAAACAGTGTGCTTTGCACTACACTGCTGCAGTTAATTGGAGGTTTGTGGTTTACAGTCAAGGACTTGCAGGATCAGTGTTCACTAGATCCTCCACATACTTTTAGCCCTACCCTTTTAAACAAAATCCTGATTTCAAATAGAAACATATTGACTATATATAGAAACCTCAAACTCTGCTCGAGTAGAACCTTTGTGCTTCTTCATTTTGCTAGATAAACGTTATAGAATGGTTAGGGTTGGAAGGAACCTTCAAGACCATCTAGTTTGGGGGGGTGCCATGGGCAGGGCCACCTTCTACTAGACCACACTGTTTAAAGCTCTGTTTAATGCATCCAGGGGTAGGGCCTCCACAACTTCTCTGGGCAAGCTGTTCCAGTGCCTCATCAACTTCACAGTAAAGAGTTTCTTCCTAATATTTAATCTAAACCTACCCTCTGTCAGTTTGAAGCCATTTCCCCTTATGTCATCACTGCGTGACCTTGTGAAAAGTGTCTCTCCAGCTCTTCTGTAGGCAACCTTTAGGTACAGGAAGGCTGCTAAAATATCCCTCTGGAGGTTTCTCCTGGCAAAACAGCCCCAGCTCTCTCAGCCTGTCTTCATAGGAGAGATGCTCCAGCCCTCTAATAATTTTTGTGGCCTTTCTCTGGACTTGTTTTAAGTCCACGTCCTTATTTTGTGGGTTTCAGAGCTGGATGCAGCGCTCCAGGTGGAGACCCACAAGAACAGAGTAAGGGGGAGAATCACCTCCCTTGGACTGCTGGCGATGCTGCTTTTGATGTAGCTCAGGACACAGTTGGCTTTCTGGGCTGCAGACATGTATAGCAGTTTCATGTCAAGATTCTTGTCATCCAGTACCCCAAGTCCTTCTCCCTAGGGCTCAATCCTTTTCTCACCCAGCCTGTATTTGTGCTTGGGATTGCCCCAACCCTGATGCGGGACCTTGTTACTTGGCCTTGTTGAACTTCATGGCCTCACCTTTAAGTGTGCCCAGGCCCCTCTGGATGCCACCCCTTCCCTTCAGCCTGTCAGCTGCAGCACACAGCTCAGTGTTGTTGGCAAACTTGCTGAGGATGCACTCAATCCCACTGTGTGTGTCACTGACAGCAATGTTAAAATGGCACCTGTCTCAGTACTGACCCCTGAGGACACCACCTGTCACTGGTCACTACTTGGACATCGAGTCATTGACTGCAACTCTTTTTTTGCAACCATCCAGTCAATTCCTTATCCACTGAGTGGTCCGTTTGTCAAATCCATGTCCCTCCAGTTTAGAGACATACTCCTACCCTGTCATCTTATATCAGACTAATAATAGCATTGCAGAGAGGTCTTGCATTTCTGGCCAGTAAAATTCCCCAGGGAGTGTCAATAATTTTTAAACAATTATATTAAGGATAAATTTTTCTAAAGAACCAGGTGTTAAAGCACTTTTTCTTGAGTGGCAAGTATGAGGGCACTAGCTTCAGGCATCCTCTGTGCCATTCTCTGAAGCCTGCTTATCTGTACAATGTCTACTTTCCAGGAGCTGTGAAGAAAATCTCTTTCACAAAGTTTGTGACCTAGTGCCCTAAATCTGCATGGGAATCCAAGGAGCAGAGGGCTGCAGACTTGTTTCTTATTACTTTGGTATTTGTCTGCATAGATGCTTATATAGGTCAGGCTTTCCAAGCTGATCACAGTTTGGAAGTGGGAAATGGAAAAAATACTGCTGCATTTAAATGTGGGTTTGTTTTTTTTTTAAATGCCTTAAGAGGCCTTGTACCTTCTTTCTTCCTGTTTTTTTTTAGCAGACAGAGAGCTGATGAGTTTGATTTGGAGTTGCTCCTGAAAGTTGTAATGGTTCAAAATTAGGAAAATGGATGTAAAATTTGTGACAAAATCCCTATCATTGTATGAAGACAGGGGACCTGAGCCTATACTTAGAGATATGCTTATATTGCAGTTCTTAGAAATAGTGGTGCTCCAAGAAGGATGTACCTGTTTCAGGTGACTGTGTGAAGGTTTTGTGGTTTAGATCAGCTTTACCAAGCAGCTGACGTTGGTTATTCCTCTGAGTGACTACTCAGGAAAGGCTGTATTGTGTGCTTTAAACCAGAAATCCATCCTGTGACCCATGGTCAAAGACTTGCAGCAAAAATGACTTGTCATTTCCTTTCTTGACATTAAGGAGTTTCAGTTAATTGCTAGAGAAAATGGAAGTTTTCAAGAAATGAGTGGAAAGAAACAGTGGATCACAGTGGAAAGAAAGAGTTGAACAAATTAAGCAAAGTTCTTAAAACAAGAATTCCACTTGACTGACATACCAGTGGGAGATGTATTTGGTTCTTCACTTTGGACATAGTATTTTCCTGACCCTGGGTGGTGAATGAGGGGGAAAAATTTCTATTATGTGGCACTGGTCTACAATTTACTCATCTGGTTGGGAAGAAATTTTAACTAAAAAAGAAGTCATCATTTTAACTAAAAAAGAAGTGAAAGAACTTTGGGGAATGTACTTTTGTTACCGTTCAATGTCGTTACTTATTCATGCAAGTAGGTCCCTTTCTGCTGAAGAGTCTTTCTTGCAATGAAATTGGATAGAAGAGCTGTGCTTTTAAAAATAGAACTTAGTTAATTAGATGACATTAAAAATGCTAATCCTGTTATGACTATGACTTCAGTGATGCCACTGTGACACTAGCGAGTCCCTAGGCAGTTTTGAATAATGCTGTTAACACAAATGTTGACTGAACATTTGACTATGACATGTAAAGTACTGTAACATATATGGTGAAGCTGTGTATCTTCATTATTTGGTTTATAGCTTATCTCCCATATATTGGTAACTTTGGCCTTGGAAAGAAAGTCTGTTTGGCAAGGAGTGGGAAAAGTCCTCAGTTTCTCTATACAACCTAGAGAAAGTGCTTTTAGGCTGTTGTGAAACAGCATGAGTCTTTATGCTTAGTATAGAATTATATGTGAATGTTACTTAGTTTTCAGATACCTGACATTCAAGGAAGATCATGAAGCTTGTCTGTTATATTTCAATTCACCTCCTGACCTGCTGCTCTCCAACCATTAGATTTACCCAAGGGTATGCTTGCTACTGCTATTCTACTATTTCTCCTTCATGACCAGATTGGCACAATGTATGAATAACCTCAGCCAAGCAGAAATAAAGATAGAGATCTGCTTTGCGCTTCACTTTCTTCCCTGGGGCAAAACAGGTACTGAGATCCTGATCATAATTTTTATTTAGCTGTAGGGAAAATGCATGAAGAAATCCTGCTGGAAGGAGAACAATACAAAGCATGATAAACCATTGGAAGCCAAACAATTATCTTCCACTGACACCTGTTTCCTCTCCTCATTTTCATTTCTGGAGAAGGTAAATGATGAAAGGACTATATTCTCCCCCTTCCAATATCACATTAATATTGGGAAAAGACTGTATTTTGGCTTTCAGTGTTCTTCGTAAAACAACTATAAAGAGTAAGTCCATGAGGAAAGAAAGAACTTCATCCCTTCTGATGGACTGTGCTTCACAATTGTTTAGTATAGGAGATTTTGAGGCAAGTGTGTTTACCAGAAATAATTAATTTAATATTCCAGTTCTTATAATGCAGCTCATAAGGAAAAAAACCCATGGATCTCCTAAGAGGTTTTATATCTGAGACTTAAAGCATCAGACTTAATAGTTCTTGTAACTTCTATCAACTATGAGTAGAGACTGATTTTTGGGCCAAATATGTTATTCTTTCACAAGTTTTGTACAGTGTCTCTGTAGACATTGAATCATATTCATATCAATTTTTCTTGAAGTTTACTGAATTATTTGCTTCACTGAACTATTGTGACAGTCTCAAATTTATTTTGCAGTACATGAAAATACAGTTTTTAATATATTCAATATACATCACAAATTTCTTCACTGATTGAGTTTCACTAATTTAATTTGTACAACACCCTAACTGGCCACTCAGTGAGGGGGGAGAGGCAATAGGCTGTCTAGTATGTTATCTGTTGTTTTAAAGTCACTTTCTGGTGTCACTGTGGATCTTAACAATATTGAAATAGACACATTTTTCTGATTGAAGTCTCTTTCCTCTGTATTAAGCCAAAATTTTGAATTGCTATGACTTTGACTTTTTAAATTTTTTTTGGTCATAAGTAGTTTCTAAAGACGTGTATTCAATAGATCTTCATAGTGCATATTACTGTGGTAGCACTCATTAATCACACAGTAAAAATTCTATCCTAACAAGATTATGGTGTCTATTTTGTAAGCTTACAGAGCTGGAAACACCATGATATCTACTTGATATGTGCATGAGGAGCAGTAAGATTAAACTAGAAAACCCTGTAACACCAGGGAATTGTCTTGACTTCAGAGGCTTACATCTCAATACCTGAAATGTGAGTGAATTCCAATACTTCTGTATAGGATATCTACATATGTATATTTGATATCTATATATGGGATATCTGTGTATCGGCATATGTGCAGGTAGCTGCATGCCAAAACATACATTGGCTTTAAAATGTTGTTTTTGAGGAAATGGTCACCATCCAGAGTTGAGTTGAATGGCAGTGTCATATCTCTAATTGCTTTGCCTTTTAAATTGCTTATTTTTTTAGGTGTCTGACCACCTACTTAGATGAATGTTTGTTATGAGTGGAAAAAAACGCACCAAAATATTTTGTACATAGATTAGGGAAGACAGGCTTTTGAGGGGGCCACTTTGAGTAAGTAATTTTAGAAGCCTCAATTCTTTAATAAAGCAGTTGGAGTATTTTTTTTGAGAAAGTAGGCATGCTTCAATATCAATTATAAGTTATCCCTTATTTTTCTGTTCATTATTATCAGTCACCTGGAGTGATGCAGGAAACAAATGGAAAGACATTTCTCTTAAGAGTCTCTGTGCAACCAGGATGATTTTGGAAGCTTTACTATATGTCATTACCCTGACGTCGTACGTATCAGGAGTGACAAGGCCAGGATATTATTTGAACAAAAAAATCTTATTTGACAGTGAACTTGTGCCTTCCTCAAGAGCTGCCTTTTCCCAAGATTGATTTCAGTGTACACTTGCCTAAGAATTATGAGGGTTGCTATGGTTGCAATTGGGGTAAAAAAGCTCTGTTGTTAGAAGGATCTCTCTATGAACACCAAATGCAGTATCTGAAACTTACCTGTGCTTGGCTTGTGACATACCCAGTACTTCTAACCATGTCCATCATTAAGGATACAAGTATCAAGAGTGAGGCAAGTTCTGCACTACATTTGGAATCCAGCTTATGAGGGAATGCACATGGAGTCATCAAAAGTCATAGAAAAGGTGCATTAATATGGCACTGCTGGTACTGTTGATGGGCTCCTTGCAGTCAGTGCTTATGGCTCACAGTCAATGTGTGTAGATTTCTTTTTTGATTCATTCCTGGTTTGCAAGCCTCTGTCATTGCTATGAAGTGATTTAGCACATATGCATTGATTTGTTCTGCAGATGGACACATACATGTGCTGTTCTTCAACATATCAGTGGCAACGTCTGTGTCCATTGTTAAAAGATCAGAACAGAAGCAGCAGCTGTGTATGTGCATGTAAAAGGAGTTGGCATGAACAGCAGCTGGGGCAATCAGATGCATATGAAAGGAAAAGTAAGAAGGCAGCAGAATAAGTCATAGCTCAATTGCCTTTGACCCATTAGCTGTTGCTTGTCCCTTCAAACTTAAGCAGAGTTATCCATGGGCTTAGGAGCTGTATTAGCCAGCCTGTATTCCTGCCAAAGTGAAAATGTTCATTGCAGCCCACTTTTGAAACTTTTATCTGTGAAAGCCTGAAGCAATTTCACAGTACAATTATTTCATGGAGGGAAGATCCCCATAAGGAAGTTCTTCCAAAATTTTCTCTTCTGGTCTTCATCATTTTACTTATATTTCTTGTGTGTCACACTAGATAGATTTCCTTTTCCTTAGAAGTTTCATCTATCAAATATTCATGGGTGCTCATGCTCACTCTTCACCATTAGACAGCAAAATTCTATGTGTTTAACTCCTAATCTTTCCCCATAAATCAGCTTCTTGGTCTTATCATTCATGCAACTCTTTGCAGCCTAGTGGGGAATATTACCAGAGCTGCACACAACCTTTCAAGTGGAATCACAGCTAATAGAAGTAATGGTTATTGTTTTTCTGCAGTGTGGTTTCACCTTCCGTGATCACCAGGAAGGCTTTATAAACCACCAGTAATACATCCTCAGGTCTTCTTACATTTCTTCTTTGTCTGATTGGATTATTTGGGTGTGTTTCTATTTCATTTAAGTTTAATCTCCTGCATCTCAGCAAGATGCATATGTGATTTTGCTAATAGTGATCCCTGGTGTATGGCTCCAAAGTGGCACATTGTTCCTTACAGCAAGGAAGAACTAGCACTTTTAATGTTAAAAATAGCATTAAATACCCTCAAAATCAAAGTATTCCATATCTGGTTTAATAAGACAGTGCTATTGCTGTCAGGTGAGAAAACTTCCCTGTAGACTTTATGAATGATACTAGATTACTGTGTGTTGATTTTATTACAGTAATGAATTGGAGTAATTTATAGTTAGAAGAAACTCAGGATTTCAGTGTCTTGCCTTTAACTCTGTTTCTTCTCTTTATTTTAAATGGGTCATTTTCCTTCTTTGAAGCTTAATAGTAAAATATTTTTAATTTGGTTTCCATAATGGACCTGTTTTTTGTCAATGTATATCTAAAAATGTTAAGAAATAAGCAACCTAGTTTTTTTGGATTGGGTGTTTTTTGGATTTTTTTTTTCTTTCTTCTTCTGTATGCCAAAGATGACAACCACTTCAGCAGTAATTTTAATGTGTTCCAGGTGTTCAAAGCTGTTGTGACTGTGATAATTTTACATGGCATTATGCTGATGCAACTATCCTTGAATCATTCCCACTTTTGGTTTATACAAATACTGATATTTGTAGATATAAATCTTAAAAGCAGTCATTCCTGCTTGAGTAGCATTTCAGAACGATAAAGAATGACTCCAATGCATAGTCAATTTGCTTTGTGTGTTTTTTGCAGCTCTCTGTGCTTTTAACCTTGTCATTGCAATGGATAGAAGTTCAGGCCGTATTCACAGCTACTCTCTGTCATGAAATAAGTCAGTAAAGATACATCTTCCTCTTTGCACACTTCTTTCACTTGAAATATTAAATGTTTAAAATATTTACTGTTAAATGTTCCTATCATTTAAAATCTCTCCTATCAGATAATTTCGTATAATTTAAAATATTTACTGTTTTTCTTTGATAACGCTCTGCAGTGCACTAAAACTTGTCTTGGTAGTAATTTCTACTTTTCTGTAGGTGTTTTGGTATGTTTGTCACTAATCCCCAGATCTTAACAGGATCAAGGAGTAAAACAAGAGCAGGGGCAGAGTGAGTTTAAGAACTTGTTTCTGGCCTGAACCAGAAAAAAAAAGAAGGGTGAACAGAGTTGTTATTTGAAATACTGAAAAGAAGAGTGAGCAGAATTGTTACTTGGTCAAGGAAGAATAAGTGAGAATTAAGAAGAGACTGAATGAGGATAAGATGAATGACTGTTAGAATAAAGTGCATGTCTTTCTGCAGACCTTGTTTTCAGGAAGGAAAGTGATTCCTTTTCAGAAATGTCATAAATCATGTGTATTAGCAAAGATAGCATGCCACTAAGGAAAGATGAAATACTCAAAGAAAAGCCATGGCGATGCAGAATGCAGAGTGATGCTACTTTATTAATAATGTATTAGAAATAGTTGGAACTGTCAAGTGTACTATTGTTTAGTGTTAAAAAGAACTCTTTGAGAGAAATATTTAATGGAGGAAGGAGTTTTTTCTTGGTATTCAAGACTTACACATACCATATAGTGAGAAACTGCTTTCTAATGTTAACCACTTTGTAACTACAGGAATGGCATATAGAAATATATCAGTTTTGGTATCTGGACCATACCAAATAGGCATGGTGCCTTTGGGAACTCCATTTCTCATCCAGTATGCAGTCTTTTTTGGAGCTCCACACTGGTGACTCTGAATGATGCAATTTGCTGCTCTGTCTTCTGTAGTTTAGATTGTAGGGCTTGGGACTGACCTTTGAGAGCAATTGTCTTGTCATCTGATGAGTAGGATTGTTGAAGAGAGATTCCTTTCAATAACAAAAGGGAAAAGATGATAGGCAGGGGATTCTCAGTGTTACAGGATTCTGTGCCTGCCCTTTGTGTGCAGCTCTGACCTTTCAGACATGCCAGGTAAAGGGTGGAGTGTGTTTTGTTGTTATTCAGATAGCCACTCCTTAGCTCACACATTTATTCCACAGCAGAAATATGCATCAAGGTGTTTTTGTGAGTGCTGCTTCAGTCAGTTCCTTTGAACTGTTAAAGTTCTCATTCTGGTTCTTTGCTTCACTGCAGCTCACAGATACAATAATAAAGAATTTCCTGTATGCTGAAATAGATTGGTGGAAATGGCATCTATCAAAGCTTTGACACTTAATCTCTAGCAAATCTTTATCTTCAAAGACCACAAATGATGAAGACAAAAGCTGTGTGTTTGTCTTAGTGGACCTCTACTCTATTATTACAAATCTTGGCTGCAGATCATGTGTGTATCCAATTTTTGACATGGGGAAAGCACCTGAGCTTCAGCGGTGAGTGCATTATTTCAGCTGAAATAAAAAAAAAAAAGTTTTACCCATTCAGACAAGATTGCAGACTTTAACAGAGTTACTTAAAATATGCGTAGAGTTATAAGCAACTGAGAAAAAAATCATTTGGTGAAGGTAAAGGAAGATTTAGATATTGTCTCTAGAAGTCTTTTCTGTATGTGAACACAAATGTCAAGCAATAATCAAGGAGGCTATTACCTTGGAAACTAGCAGAGCTTTACCAGAAGCTGAGAGCTTGACAACATGAATGTGCCTTGCTGGTACCTTTCTCTTATGACATGCTCACAAAAATGCTGATAAGCAGTGATGCTGATGAGAAGGGATAGAAAAAAAATCTTATGTATTGGTGTAAGGATGGTGATCTAACCTTCTTTGCTTTCTTATTTAAAAAAACCCCTCAAACTATAAGAGGAATAACCTACTCTGTGTAAACATCAAAGGAGCTGACTGTTGCTGAATTTAAGTTATTGACTGTTGACTGTACAACAATGCCTAAATATTGCATCTGTTTTTCTTTTGAAACATTGAGCCTCTGTAGGAAAATTTTGACTCTTCAGCAGTGTGTGATGAAGATGAGTAGGAGTTCATCTGGCTGTCTAAACATGGAAAAACATGCTGGCCTGCTTATTCTTCTTGATCTAGCCTTAGCATCAAAGGAAATTTGCTTTGCATTTTGAAGCTTGCTGATGTCAGAAGGAAAAAAAATTAGGCCCAGATGGCATGATGCTAAATAGAGCTGAGTACAAAGTGTGTGCGTAGAAAGGCCAATCAGTTTTTTGCTGATCCTGTATAAGTGGGAGGAGGAAGAAAAATATTTGCTTTTCAATTCTTCCATAAAGAGACCCAAACTGTGTATATGTTACAGCTGAGCAGAAACCTACATGAAAAAAACTCACTGCTTTTAGCAGGATGGTCCTGTTGTTAGTTCTCATAATTCCCATCTCCATCATGTTTTATTATTGACTGTTATCTGGAGCCCTAATTTCATGAGTGAACATGGATCAACCCTCTGCAGATGGAAAAAAAGCTTAGTTAATTGCAATTGTAGAAATTGTCCTTGATTTGTTAAAAGCTTCAAGTAAGCAAAATTTTTTTTACATTTGAGTAGGTTGGCTACTCATTTCTTTAGAGAGGACAAATATATCCACATTTGTAGGCGTGTATATTTTAAGTTAGGTTACTAGTAGAAGATTTGTTTTTGAATAAAAAAGTTTTGATGCCCATAAAATGACACTTGTAAAATATTCAAGGAAGAAATGCCTTAATATTATTTACTTCTCACATTTAAAGCAAGAATACCAAAACAAAAACCCAGGCAACCTAAAACGTTTTGTAAGGAGCTAAATTTGATTTTTTTTGTAATATTTACATTTATTCCAAGAAAACTCTGGGTTAGATTCTAATTTCTTTACATATAGATTAAAAAAAAAAATACAAATCAAGCTTACGTTCTTTGTTTTGCATGTTTCTACATTTAGTAGTGCTTTGCATCAGTGTTCTCATTCCTTGGTGTGAATTTACAATGTTACATGCACACACCAAGTACATAAACTTTCAGTTATTGTGCTGGTTAGTATTGCTCTGAAATATTTTGTAGATTAGGTCACTGCTTGTGAAGGTCATTACTTCGTAATAGAAGATGTTTGATTTTTATCAGACATGAAAGATCCATGCACACATTTTCACTGCTTCATCAGAATATTCTTATTGTCTCTCTTTTGTTTGCTCTTTTTATCACTTTGGTTTGATATGGATCTTTCTGGTGATACATATGTATGTCCTCTGTGCATATCCCTATATACGTGCTCTTTTTTTTATAGAGTTCCTGATACCATGGTGGTTGTGGCCTGAGATTTCCCCTGCTCACATTTCAAAGAAAGTGCTGAATCACAATCCATGTCAAACAGATTTATTTTAAAGGTTGAGAGGAGGAAGAAGACATTACACAAATGAAGAGGACAAAAGATCTTTCATATAATATATTGGGGTTTTGTCTTTATTTGGTGTCTTATAGTATATCTGGAACTAGGAAGTAAACAGAGCAAAAAGGTGAGTTTCACAGGATGTTTGTGAACTGGAAGGATTCAAAGACTCAAAGAAGTTCTCCATCCATTTCCTTGTCTACAATCTAGGTATTACCCCTTTTATTTAGAATACTCACATTTTGTGGATGGCAACCTTTTCAAAAGGAAAGAAAAAGGTGGGAATAAGATTTACCCCATGGCCCCCTCTTTGGTATCCATAACTAGTATCATTGTTCACTAAGATTCCTTCAGGCAATAAAGGTCTATGCTAATCCTCAATCAGTAGAAAGCCTTTAAAATACCCAATTTCTAGTAATTCTCCTCTTGCCTCAACCTCTAGCTCAGAGCTGATTGCACAGGAACAAAATCAAAACAAAAGAAATAGGCTGAACCAAATACTCCAGTGCTCTTTCAGTTGAGAAGCTAAGCAAAAAGCAGAAAAAAAATTTGGTTTTGCCTAGTGTGGCATCTGGAAATTATGTTTAGGCCTGGAAGCAGATTATGCTTGTTGTAACTAGTTTTATAACTATCGATTGCTTTTTATTAGAAATAGTCCAATCAGGAATATGTGAGTTGCTACCCTAAAGCTTTTAAAGTCATGAAATATGATTTTGACAAGTGTTGATTTGGTTTGCTATGATATTTAGCTTCCTTAAATGTTCTGGCACTTTTCCATCAAAATTTTATTTGACTAGTGAAGTTTAGTGTCCTTCCCGCACTTGAAAAGAGATAAAGGTGACAGTATCCTAGTGTCTAGAAAACAGCATGTACAATGTGTTACCTACATTCATTTTGAAATCTGTTCACTCTGCTTTAGCATGGAATATAACTCTAAGGAAATATTCTGTATAATAATGCAGTGAAGAAAAATAGATTTTGTTGTGACCTTTAAGCTGAGCTTTTCTGTTCTGAACCACATTATTTTGTTAAATACAAGGGAAGTGGAGCCAGCCTGTGACCTTTTGTTACTATGCAGTTTTGAGAAATAGCAAAAGTCATTCTGGTGCTCAAAAGTTCCATAACAGAGATAGTTCTTTTTTTTCTTTTCTTTTTTTTTTTTTTCTTCTTTAAACGGGGGGGGAACCCCACCAGCCAACCTTGAAAATATTTAGAATTTAGTAGTCCTTTACTAGAAAAATGGAACCATTTTCAATATTGGCATAAATTAAAGCTGCTTCTACAGACAGTAATATCTGAAATGAATTACAATCCATGTTTTCCCCAGATCTTTTTGATACCACAGGTACTTAATACCTCTGAGGAATGGATTTTCATGTCATCAGACCCTTTAAGAAAGTAAGTTCTAGCAGAGAACTTCTTAAATTATTTATCCTAATTTTCAGGACTTTAGTGAACCTGCATTTGTAGTTCTCTATTTTTGCTGCAATGGAGTAGTTAATTTTCAGCTGGTGTATCACTCATATCTTACTAATTGAGAGATACAATGTCCAGAGGAAGAAAATGTGGGCTTTGTTTTAAATATTGATGTTGCAGTTTAATCTTCTTCCTTAAAACCTTTTCCTGCTCTGCTCCTCAGTGTTGGGTTACCATGGAATGGTAATGACCTTCCCTGGGGTGCCAGATCCTGTAAATGAGGACCGGTTTAGAATTGATCCTTCCTCAGGACTGGAGGCATGCATGCTACTCTGTAGTGCTTTGCAAAACTCTTCTCATTAAGTATATATTGGGATAAATTTAGAGCACTAAAAATACTGTGTGTAGAAGCTACTTGTGAGTCAGGATTAACCCTGAAGTGTTCCTTTCATTTGTTTCTGCTAGCAGGCTGCCAAATGAAGCTGCTCCCAGGTTGTTTCCCACAGTTCTTCAGAGGTATACATCTTCTGGAAAGTCTTGAACCTTAAGTGTGTTTTCCTAAAATTTATATTGAAGATTCTTCATGTAGATATTTGCCTTATCTCCTTTACAGAGAGGATTTCACCTTTGTGCTTCTGACATTCTTCAGTTCTGATCATTGACCTTGTTCTGAACATCTCTATTCTGGCAGGTGAAGTTGCATTGTAATAGATGAAAGTGATGCTTTAGAAATGTACTCCCAAGCAGGCAGACCTCAGCTAGCCTTGTATCCCTGGAGTGTGAAAGCACAGTGTGCTCATCCTGTGCCAGATCCTTCTTTTTTGGATGGCTTGTATACTTCCAAATCATGGATGGATTTGGAATTGGACAAATCTCTTAATGAGAGCAGGCAATCCAGTCAAGTTTTTAAAAAACCCTAGATTTTTAAAACTACACCCAATGAAAAAACCTAATGTTTTTCATGATACTCATAGAATTTGAGCTGTGGAGTTCTATTAGTGATGGATGTTCTGACAATGTGTTTGAAGTTGCATTCAGATAATGAGAGAGACTGCTTTATTTTGATCAGTGTGAGTGTACTTTGTAGAAGGAAAGGACTTCAGAAATGCTCCTTTCTTTAAGCACTATCTAAAGACTAAAGTCTTCTGGATAGACAAATAGTACTAAGAAACTTGGATCTGAATCCAGTTTTCTGCTTGGACCCATGCTATGTTTCTAGCAGATGGGCTGTGAGAATTTATAGATGATGAAGATCAATAATGTGCACGTACTGTGTCACTGACAACTGATGCTGTTCTGTTTTTAAGCCTCAGTTCCCTCCATTTAGCACTGCAGCTCTCTTCTTCTGCCTTAGGCTTTCAGGAGGAGTGAAACAATGCAAACCATTAGCCAGAGACAAGAGACACATCTGAGTTGTTAATCAAGGATGAGGTGGATGGAGGGATAAGACCCCAGGCTGCCAAGTTTCCTGATACAAACCTGAATGAGCAAAATCTGAAACAGCTTGACCAGCTGTCACAACCTGGAAGCGGGCATGATGTTTGTTGTAAATTTGTGTTCAGCTGAATGAAGACACTGCTCCATGTGTCAGATAACTCTTATGCTTTATTGTGTAGTTGCCTTTATTGCAGCAGCTACCTAGTCATAGAAGTGTTGGCTAGCAAGCTCTCAACATTTATAACTATTTTTTTACAAACTCCCAACTCCTGCAACAAACTTCTAGTACAGAGTGAGGGGTAGAATACAATCACTGTACTTGCCAGGATAAAATGGGAGGAGAGAAATCAAGAAGGAAGAGAGAGAAAGAAAAAGGTCACCAGTTGTTAGATCTCATGTCCTTCCTGCTGCAGTGGATGGTCCAGATCTGAGGTCACCAAAAGACAGGGAATGAGTATGGGACCTACCTCCTTCCTTTTGTAGTTTACCTGGTGCACACCTCTTGTGTAAAACAGATTTTTCACACCATTTGCCCCATGTAATTTGTGCATGCGTGTTCAGCCCTTTGGAGCCCTCCAGGAAGTGGAGGACTTGGGCAGGACTTGAGGATTTGTGGTGGTTATGGAGCTCCCTAGTGAACTGTCCAGGACTCAACCCTTTTCTAGACATAGGTGGACTGAGCACGAGTGTCAAGGCAGAAAAGGAAGTTGGCTCAGAACAGTGCTGCCCCATCTCTGCAGGAGCCTGTATTGCAATCCCTACTTTCCTCTTGCAAAAATGTTTGAGATAAAACATGCTTATGAGCTTATGCCTGATCCTCTCCACAAGCCAGTTCTCCCAGCTAAGGTACACACAATACTCAAGTCATGCTTGCCTTATAAATCTGTATCCTAAAAATACCTCAGAGATGATGGGGCGAGGCAGCTTCATAAGCAATTGTGAAAGGATTGTGTTCTCAGTTAATGAAGTGATTTACAGTGCTTTTGTTCACTTTTAGGAAAGTCAAATGGGCAGGAAAGAATCAGCACTAGAAGATTTGGGAGACCCTTTATATGATAGTGTGGTAGTAAGAGACAGGTGAGGAATAATCTTTAATGATTAACAACTAATACAGATGTATAAAGGCAATGAAAACGAGGATCTCATAAGGGAGAGTAGTACTGATGTGGCAATTGTGCATGGTGGCTTGGCAATAAAGGAAAATAGAAGGGAATCTGGCAGGGATGCAAACTCAGGTCTGTTAGAGTTTTTTAGCTTGCTGCTTAAGGATCAATACCTTATCAGAGGATGTGTCTGAACCGCGTGGATGTGGGAATACTTTCTGAGCAAGGAAACTGCAGAGATTTTTCTGGCAAGATCTGTCATCTATAAATGATGAAAGAAGCAGGATCTTTGGTGTGCTCTAGAGCTTGGATCTCCCTATTCATATTGATTTGGAGTTAGTGGTAGCAATTATGATGTGTGGTACTCACACTGGTGTAAAACCTACCAGATTTCAATTTGAGCTTTTAGTTTGCTAGTTAGTGGAGCTGCTTCAGTCTGCACTCATTTGCCAGTTCATTCAATTGAAACTCATCATGACATGAGGTACCTGTCTACTGATCTGCTTGAATCCAGCTGATGTCTGATGTAGAGAGGAAGCCCAATTTTACTTGCCACTGACAGCTCTAAATGTGTCAATTAAAAATTGCATGTAATGTCTGTAGCCCTGAAACACATGTGAAGACATTCTTTTTAGTCTGCTTGCTTGTTTTCTTGATTATCATCTTTCCTATGATGACAGGAAAAAGCCCCTATTTATCTTTTCACAGTGCTTCCTTTGGTTTTGTGTCATATGTATTATAGGAAGGTTAAGTGAGACCCAGAACTGACATACTGAAAACCTAAGATCTCTTTGCCTAACTGAATTCTTGTCCACAATTTGGAATTTTCATACCATTTAGTGAGACCCCTGGAGGACCAACATAGTCCTGTTTCGACACATGAGGAGATACATAAATTCCTATTTGGCAGAAGGGGAATACTTACTAAAATAATCATAGAGCAGTTTGTTTTTATAGTTGAAGTAAAAATTCAAGAGCTGCAGCTCATATTTTACATAATAATAATGCCTCACTTTGTTTTTCTTTGTTTGTTTGAATTCTGTTTTAATACTCAACAGGAAATTGAACTCCAAATTATTTGTTTAATTTATGTGAAACAAGTGAGTCAAGAAGTCCTGTGTTCACTGAAGGCTAGTTAAAGTGCTCATAAACAGACTACGTAAGTTCCACTGCACCTAAGCCAAAATGTAATCCTTGGAACATTTTTAAGTTGAAGTACTGTGGCTTAGTTCTAAGATTTCCAGTCCTGTTTGAGAAACTTGAAGAAAAAATTTTCGCTTACCATTATTAGGGAGTGGATACTGGACAATGACATTGCTTTTTAGCTTCTTACCAAATTCTCTCTACATTGCTGTGTGTTTTGTGGATATACACAGCTGCTGTTTTCCTCTCAGCCCTAAGTATCAATTCAGGTTCATTGCTATTTTTGCCTTGATTCAGTTTTTCATCCTCTATTGAATGAGAACCCTTTTGGTTCTTTCAAGGCCATTTTCCTTATTTGTGTGATCTGGCAGGAGGGTCTTTACATTTGTCCCAAATTCTGCAGCTGATAGTTAAATGTACAACATGAAAAGATAAAAGGAAACTTCTTTTTCATCTCACTTTGCTACTCAAGATATTCTAGGGAGAAACCTATCTATTTGCTGCTGTGAATTGTTTGCTTGGTTGTACTGAAAATCATGAGGAAATACTTCACGTTTTTTTCTTTGAATGATTGTGCTGCAGTGTCCCCATTTATCAGTCCTCGTGCCTTACAGACAAACCTATTCTCATGGACTGCAGTAATGAAGATTAAGCAGACTCTGTTTGAGAGTGTTAAGTCTTAGATTTTGTTTCCAAAGTAAATAACTACCTGGCACTGAAAGGGTTTCCCCATTTTATCAGTGCAGGCAGTTAATCACTTACGGGCTACAGGGGCTGCTTTTGCTGTTTGTTTGCTCCTGGGCCACTTCTTGTTGCTTGGGTTGTTTCAGCATATTGCATCATCCTGTTCAGAGCTCATGCAGAAATGTTAGTAATTCATCTTAGCATTTTCCTGTGTCAGCTGAGGTTCAAAGCAAACTAATGTCATTTTTCAAAATGCCACTTTAGGTGGCAAAGAATGGAATCCTGTAGTCCTTACTCAGCCAAAAAAACCCAAAAATCATGTTTGCTGATTTAACAGTATTGAATCAGACTCAACTGTCTGTAGAATTAGTGTTCTGAAGTTTACCACTGATTTCTGTTACTTTAGTTATTTTCTGCCAATATTAAGAATGAACTGCAGTACACTGTAGATTGTTTGTTTTTACATGCTTGTAATATCTGAATTGAAATTTGAGATGTGAAATTTTATTTGCTTAGGTACAGATTCTCATTATATAATTGATTTGGAAATGTTTCAAGGACTAATATATCTCTTGAATACTTTCCCCTGTCTGGGGTTTGCATGAGATTTTCTTTGACCAGCAGTCTTGAAGTAACTGCATTTTGACTGACTTGTTTGCCAGGGTGAGGAGCTGGAAGATGATAGCCTTCAAATTTCATTAAATGAAGTAGCTCAGCAATGAAAACATCCTTTTAATATTACAGAGACCTGAGAGTTCACAGTCAACTCAGCCCTATTGTTAACTATAGAGTTCATAAATACAAATTATTAATAATGATCTACAATTTTTAGATCATGCTATATTAAAAGTTAGAGGATGTAATCTCTGTGCCCTTCTCTTTGGGTTCTTCACTGGTGAAAGAGGTTTCTTTACTCAAAACTGTGCTTCTCTTAGTGATGTCTGTTGATGTAATAAGGTATTGCTGTTCTGTATAAACCTTCCCTTGCTTTGTTAGAATACAGTTAAAAATATCAGTCAGTCATAACACACACAAATCTGTAAAAGATCATAAGTTTCTTTCTCTAGGGAGAAAAAATGAGTTGTTTTTAAAAGGAATTATAGCAGAGTTTCTATTAAAAGTGTAATTAATACAACTGAAATGATCACACTTTTTGAAAAACATAGCAACTTTTTAATTTAAAGCAAAGGTTATGAAAATTCAGGAAATGTCCCCATATTTATGCATAAAATAAATGTCTTCCAAGAGTTATTCATCTTCCACTTCCATAATGTCACAGCCATTAATAAATCTTTTCTCACTCAATTGGCAGAATGATGACCTCCATTTGATAGGTAAAAATGAAAAGGTCAGAAAATTTAGGAGCTAATTCTGGCAGACTGATACTACAGTATCATTTTTGTTTGGAGAGAGTGGTTTTGAGTGATTTGACTGACTTTTTCCCACTGACTCTTGTGGATTTACTTTGAAGGGCAGTTTTGCGGTGCATAATGGTATTCTTCAGTATAGCCTGCTCTGAAAGGAGTTGTTTGACTGTCTTGGCAAGATCATAGCTTACTTGTGTGATTGAAGAACTCATTAAAATGAGTTGTGGAAACGGCTAAATGCATAGATGTATTTGGTCAGAATATTTTCTGAGCTGCCCTTTTATCCTGTAGGTTCTTGTGTTTCTGCTGTCAGTCGTGTGTTCAGAGGGCAGATTTAACACCCCGGGTCTTGCACAACTATAGCTCATCCTGAAAGCTGAGGTTCCCTAAAGTAGGATGCTTGAACTCTTAGTTAATTTTGGCCAGGTCATCTATCGTAAGGTAGTTTAAAAAGTAACATTTGCATTTGAAATGTAACCCTGTGGTTTTATGGAGGGTCAAACCCAGCCATATAATATGTGAAACAGAAACTTGTTGTAGATTTTCTGTGCTCCAAACAATTAAAGCAAATGCAATAGCAATGCAGGACATGTTCTGAGACATATTTTCTTATTATCTTCTATCATCTTTGTTTTAAAAACGTATTTAGGACAGGGTCTTGAAGTCTGTGTTTGTAACTCACCGAGTTTCTGGCTATGAAACTGGGGTGAGGGAGTCCCCTTAGCCACTGTAAATAGATCAAAGGCTATATTTTACTGTGCCCAATTTTGAAATATATGTGGGGTTTTTTGGTTTTTGTTTTAGTCCGTGGGCAGGTTGATTGCTTTTAATATTCATAAAGTGGTATAATTGAACCCCTTAAGTCATCAGTTGCAACAGATGAAAAACCTTTCATGATTTTGATTGTTCTCCAAGCAAAGCTGAATGGACTTAACTTGCTTTAAAAAAAGTGCAAAATGAAAGAGATGATCTGCCTTTGCACTGAAAGCAGAATATTAGATGAAATCAAGGCTTTTTGTCAGGAAAGCAATTTAGAGGTTTTAATTCTTTACTTTGATGGGTCTGCTATTCTGAGGACATCTAACAAAAGCAACACTTCTTTTCCACAGACACTAAACGAGTATGCAGTATTCTGAAGATGTATAAAATGGTTCAAAATGTGGGTTTCATTTACTGCATACTTTAGCCAAGGCATATTAATGTCTCATTAAATGTGTGAACTGAAAATGTAACATATGGAGTCTACAGAGTGGAATCTCTTTGTAGATGGTTGCAATCACTTGCAGGTAGTGAGCCATGGGAAGACACCTTATGACTGAAATTATCCACATATGTGATACTCTGTCTGTTGTATTTAAGGTAATTTTGAGGAAAAACTTGCTTGGCTCAGTAATGCTTAAATTAAGAAATATATATCTAAGGTGGGAAAAAAGAAGTATATTTTTTCCAAAATTTTGTGATATATCTCTGAGTGAAGGGCTATATAAAAGGGAGATTTCAAAGTGTACTATTTCTATTTTGTACTACAGTCTTTACAGAAATGGAAGTAGGGCAGTTTTTTTCATTTGGGAATGAGATCCAGAAGTCCTAATGCTTCAGAGTATTCTAATCAATTAATAAAATGACATGAAGCATCATCTCCGTCCTACCTAAGACTCCTTGATTTATAACAGCATAATTGCTTGGACTGTAAGAACATGTAACATCAGAGTATTTTAGGGAAGTGTATTTTGTCCAACAGGTGTCTTACTGAAAACCTCAAGAGCAGAACTGACTCAAAATATGTGAATGTGTGGTCCTCAAAGTGAATGTGTGTTCTCAGCACTTACAAAAGTTTTATAAATTAGTAATACTGTGGAAATAGTGTAAATGTTATCTAAGTATGTGAAAACTGGTGTGGGCAACAGTAGATTTTGGGTTTTTACTGAAGTAGGGAGTAGGTAGAGATTTTGTGCTGCACTAAAGTAAACATTAAAAGGTGGTTTAAAATCTGTGTACTCAATAAATGTTCTCCAGTTTAGGGACAAGGCGTGATTAGCCATCCTTTCTTAAGTTTTATTGTCTTGTATGCTGTAATTCTTTTGATAGTACATCTGGGGAAAGCACACATTTGAGAATCATAAACAACTGACTCCAGTTATATAGTGGTGACATTATGAAATTGTGACAGCTAGAATAACTTGGTATCTTTTGTTGACCTTTTCCAAAGATATTTAGTTTTAGAATGCTATTGGAATAATCCCTTGATTAATACCATGTAAGATTTGAAATTGCTTGGTGAATCAGGGCCTAAGGCCAAAGAATTAGAAACTGATGTAAGTGTGCATCAGCCTCAAGAAGTTCAGTTTGGAGATTGTTTTAGATCATTATTTGTTGTCAGAAAAACAGAGGATTAGCTAGAAGCAAGACACGTCTCCACATGTGGAGTGCTGTTCTGGTTTGTTTACATTGTTTATTTCTACTGCCCTTTGTTATTGCTGTTCTTGTTCTTCTGTGTCTCTGTCTCAGATCCTTGTACTTCTCTAATGCAGAGACTTTGTTTCAGTAACCTGAATAGTATTTAATAAAGCTTAGTATTTTAGGACAGTTAAAGAGTAAAAATTTATAAAAATGACATGGGTGTTTCATTTGCATTGTTAGACACAGAAGTGTTTTACTGTGCTTACCTGTGTTTTGTTGTTTCCCTACCTTGGAATTGTGTGTATGGGGTAAATGAAAGGGTAAAGACTATTTACATTTGGTGATGCTAATTCAAGTTACAGACAAAGATATTACTTTTTGCCTTTCATTCTGCCTTTGGAATAGGAAAATCTTCTGATTTTCTGCTCACCCGCTCCACAGGGATGTGCAGGACAGATTATCTATGCTGGCCTTGTACAAATCCAAGTGATGTAGCTTTTAGCTACCACCATTGAAGTTCCTCTTGGCTTTCTGCCAGCTCCAGGTCTCTTGATATTTAATTTCATACTGAAAGGAAGACTAGAACAAAGGGTAATGATAATCTGTCATGCTTTAGGATGGCTGTTGCTTCCAGGTATGCTCAGAAAAATTTTGGCTGTTTGAATTGAGGCAGTTGTTTCCTTTGGTGCCTTATAATGATTTGAGCTCTTTGCCTGAAGATATTGTCCCAGGTACCCCTCTGACATGGGGTCATATTCAGTGTTCTGATTCTTTTCTTCAAAGCATCTAGGAGAAATGTGTCCAAGGAGGCACTGCTTTGATATGGTATCCAACTGACATAAAATTCTGCAATAGATCATGACAAAAACATCAAATCTCATCAGAGGACAGCTGATGGTCTTTATTGCTGATGTGATTGTGGACAGGTGCAGATCCACTGCCTCTAAGATCCTGGTATAAAACTCACTTCTCTGTAAAATAATTTTTCTGGTGTCGATGTCTAAATTTCTAAGTGTGCACTCTTGTCTTCTAAAAAAAAAAACAATAGCCAGATGTCAACAATGCTCATAATGTGTGAGGTGCCCTAATGATAAATCTGGTATCATACCTGAATTGACAAACTAAAATGCCCAGAAATCATCTAGGGTATAAACAAAAAAAGAAGGTGCAGATAAAAATTCAGTGTCTTCTGTAAGTGTTGCAAGAGTGAGCACTCCAGTAGTTTGGTAAATATGTAATCTCAAGAATCTGCTGAACTTTGAGACTAAACCAACAATCTTTCATCAGATAATTTACTGCAATTGGCTGATTCCCTGCTCTCTACAGCCAAAGTAGTCTGTGTTGAAACTTGTGGTTCAGTTCTTGCAGTTCTGTTTTGGTGGCTTTTGGGCGCACAACTTGGTACTATCTCTGGATGCAAACTGAGATGGGCTCTGAAACACTGTGCAGCTTTGTGCTCCTCCTGCATGGCACTGGGGAGGGAGAACCCTCACAGAGATCACGTGTTGATATTCAAATGTAAGCTCACTGAAAGCAGAACTGTTAAATATTCTCACAGTATAAAAAATGCTAAACAGAACTTACCAAGAAAATTGAAAGTATCCTTCCCACCCACTGGTTAGCAATGAAGTCAAAATGACAAGCAAATAGTTCTCTATTTTTTGTTTGCTTGTTTGCTATTTAGGTGTTGTGGTCTTTACACAGGAGTAAAAATGTGAAGTGTAGGGTCATATACTGTTCAAAGTATCTATGGAACAGTTTCTGCCTCTGAGCTTGAGGGTGAAGTAAATATTTGGAGAAGGTTGAGGTAATTCTGTGGTATTTCTTCTGCCCTAAACTTAGTATCTGAAAGCTTGGAAATTTTTCTTGGAAGACTGGTCTTTTTTCTTTTATAGTTGTATTTTGGTTTTTTATTTTTTTTTTCTTTCTGGACTCTTTCTGGTGTGTTAGTTCTGTGTGGATAGTTTTACCTAGGTATCATCTGCATTCCTTCCCTTTTGCTTGTTTTCTTTTATTTATTTATGCATATCGGACTCTACATGCTCATAGCACCTTTTATGTTCCACAACTGACTTAATTTTAATTTGTGAAAGATGTTAAGTGCTACAAAAGGACCGAGATGTGAAATATGGGTGGATAGGGGGGCAACAAGACAGGGCAGTCAGCTGACAAAAAATTCCTAAACAAATGTTGTCAGCAAACAAATCACAAGTCCCAACACATCTTTTATAGAATTTCTGTATTTTCACATGTTGGTCAATATTTATCAGTTTCCCCAGCCTTTAAATGGAAACAATTGCTTTGAAAAATCGATTCAGATTATTTAGTTTTACTCTACTCTCTAAGTAGCAACGTGTCTTCTGCTAAAATGCTATTTTGTAACTTCAAGGAGGATCCTTAGTAAATTATGACCCATGCCCTCAATGTCTCATCAAACAGTAGAAGTGCCTGGTTTTCTAGCAAACCAATACTTTCCAAAATATAGTAGTGTCAAGCCTTTCCTTCATTAGAGGAACATGGGAGTCAAAGTTGTAACTGCTTTAGTCTTGCAGCATGAAGGTTAGTATAGTCTAGACCTCATTTGAATTATAGTTTGAATCAAAGCTGTTGGCTCAGGTATAAATAAATTCCTTGTTCATAACCGCTTAGCTTATGTCCTTCTTGTGTGTGGGAAAGGATTTGTTGAGGGGTTTGTGGCGTGGCTATAGCATATGAATGCCCCATGTTCTGTGCAGTATGGATGAAGACTAAAAAAGGAAGGAAAAAAAGCTGGTATGAGAACGGTCACAGACTATGGCATATCTAGTGAAATGCTCATTGAGTTCATTCTACAGCAACCATTTAGGCAGATAATTTATTAGATATTCAGCTTAGCCTGAGTATTCTCATCTATCTGTTCTGAGTCTGCAATGTGCTAAGGGTGAATGAGCTTACATTGAATGTGTGTTTAAGGAATACCACACAGCCCAATGTTTTACTCTTTTAGAGTTACCGACTTTCAGTTAAATGCAATTAGCAACTTTGACTGGGCTTGATGGGCAGACTTTGTGAAAGAAACTTCATATTTGGGAGATAACTTGGAGCCATGCCACTGATACCTTCAAACCCTACTCAGATATCCTCTTGTGCCCTCTCTGCCTTGGTAAATCTCAACCTTTTCCTTACCTGCCATGTTTTATATGAAGCACTCTGTACATCCTTTTTTCATTTGCCCTCCTTTTAGTTTTGCTTTAGTTTTTCCATTGATTGGCAATAAAGTGCACTAAGATCAGGACTTTATTGTTTAGTTTTTCAGTTCTTCTAGGAAACAAGATTTTGCACAAGAGGCGCGCCATCATATGAACAAACAGTAATAAAAAATGTTTTCTTCTGATAAAGTGAACTTGGGCCTTGATCCAGTTTTTGATACTTATCAGCAATGCCTTTGCAGACTAGCAGTGTGCAGGATTGTTTCTGAATTTAGGTGACAAAGGATATATTTTCAAGTCTGCATTCTTGTTGGGATCCTAAATGTTACAAAAGTAAATGATATGGAAAGTTTTTTAAAAAAGTAACTGTGATGGAGTGGAAGAATATGATATTGAATATATTCTGGATATTTGTGGTATTGTTTGTAAACATGACTAATCCCATTGATCATTCAAAGAAACATGTGTAAATCTGCAGGGATTGGATTTCCTTCTTTTTAATTGGAAGCTGCACATACTTGTTTTATTTTGTTCTCTTTTTTACTATTCTTTCACTTGAGTAGTTCTCTAATGACAGCAGAAACCTTACTGTTCTCTTTCATCGGTCTGGGGGTCGACCTACCTTTTCAATCCATTTTTATGTTATGATATATTGAAGTTTTGAATGAAATTTATCATCCTTTAGCTGAAGGAAGAAAATTCATTGCTGGAAATAAATAGCCATACTGCTATTGCTGAAATCATCTGCTTAAGGGACACACCCAGGCATCATGACTTTGAGCCAACACTTTTTTTCCCCTACATCAGTAGGATTACATTGGGAATCATAACTTTTTTTATTTTACATAATACTGCTAAATATTCTCAGAAATTTAAATCAGTAACATTTTATAAATTAGTATATAATATAAACTCAAATATGTATTCCTTCGGACTATTAAATCCTGTTTTCAGCATAAAGATAGATTCTTGGTTTAGTAAATTAAAGCTGCCTTACTGCAGCTATTTTGTCCAATGTTCTATCACAAACCCATATTAATATTTTATCCCCTTTAATATCATTACATGATGCAGGCTTAATTTAAATAGATTTGACGGGGCTCTTGGTTGGCTTGACAACCAGAGGGAAAAATTAATGTTCTGCATTTAATCTCAGCTCAAGGCGCTAAATTATTTTGGAGGTCGAAGCTGTCATGCAGATCATGCTAAATTATTGGATGTAATAACTATTAGCCTGATGTCTATTTATAGATTTTTTAAAAAAAATTGTTTACTTCATGTGTCTTCAGCTAATTTTGAAGGGAACATCTTAAATTTTTCCCATGCAATACAGTACTACTGTCTTTTACAGATGCAGTATTGGAGGTTGTTTAATCAGCAACCAAAAAAGAGATGATGGAGTTGGAAGTCTTTAAAGGTATGGAAACAAAGGAGCTTTTCTGCTGATGAATTGTGCAGTGTACAGAGACTGTGTAACATACTCTTAATTACTTTAGTTCAAATATATTTAACTTTGAAAGTTCATAAAGGAGGAAAGAAATGTTTTGTTGTTTTTACTATTATTGGAGAGACATAGATCCCAAGGAGGAATGGAACTGGTAGGCACATAACTTAGAAACCCCAGCTTAGAGCTTAAGGGCTGTTACCTGAAGAGTACCGTATACTTTAGGAAATACGTAATGCAGGATAGACTGAAACATAAAATGTTATTAGCAATTGTTTAAAGAGTGCTATAATAGGAGTCACATTAAAGCTTGAAATAATGTAATTACTCTCACTGATGATGGTACATTTTTGCATAGTTTTGCATCTCCTCTGCTGTCCTAATTTGCCATGCTAAATAATGCCAAATAGTGTGATAATGCATGTATTCCTGAACAAGGTAAGACTTGTAGGTCTGTGTTTTGTGGGGGCTCTGAGGAAAACTAGTCTCTAGTGTGTATTACACACCACTGTCTTCTGAACTGCCCATTTTCTCTCCTGGCACAAGAATCAGTTTATCTCTGATCCCACTGTCTGTGTTTTATTCTCATCTTTTAAAGATTAAAATAAGAACTCCTTTATCAGTATCATTTAATAGCAATCTCTAGATTATGCTTTGTGAAATAGAGCTTCTCTGTTTCTCTGAAGTAGCATGAATTGTGACCAAAGGATTATAAGGAACCATGAATATCTGGAAGACATTCCCTTGCCATGGGTGGTGATGGACGAAAAATATTTGTGCTGCAAAACTCCATGTGCTTATCACAAATGATACCACTGTACTGGTTGTATGAGTTGCCACGTTTATTGTTTAGATGTGTAACAACAGAGAGGTGTCATTCCATGGGATGATGTGATTGATTCAATATTAGAATACTTAACATAATAAACTGACTCTGTTAGACATTGGTGTAACCAGAGTGCAAAGCAGTATTCCCTTTTTATTCCGAAAAACCAAATGCATCCTTGTCCAGAAGCCCATATGAAAAAGGTTTTTTTTGATTTGTGTTACTTTGAACCTAGACAGGATGAACAAAGGCCTTTTTTGTTTTTTAAATGTACTTGTAATTTAAGTAGTTCTGCTGTTCCCTGTTTTGACTTCAGTAAAATGAGTTTTGTTTCCTTAAATTTTCCTTGTTTCATTTTTTTTAACAGCCTTCTAGACTCAAGCTCTTTATCTGTCTCACACCAACTCTTCAACTGCTTCAAGTTCATTGTTGTAGCATAGGACTTGAAACTTTCCAATAGCAGACTCTCTTGAATAGCCTGAATTATAAATAGGAATTGATAGATGAAATAATTGCCCTGGCATCCATCCACAAATGTCTGTAGCAAAGCTGGGGATGAAGCCTTAGGCGGCTCAACTCAGTGTGCCTTGACCACAGTCTTTGTTGACTCAAGGGGAAAGGGTTGTGTCTCTTCACTTTCGGAGGCAGTTTGTCTTTTTGAAGGATTTTCAGTTATTTGTTACAATTTCTCCTCTTTGAGATTGGAAAGGGAGATGGAAAGAAGGAAATACTTTCTTTTCTCTTGAACCCCTCCCCCTGCTTTTTAAAATCTTATTTTTAGGTGGTATTTATAAGTAGAGAAAATAATCCTAAAGCTAACATTAATCCTTTATGGACTTGTTCTCACTTTTCTCTGAAAGATATTGAAAAAGGAGGGGAAAGACTGGAGCAGGATGCATTATTGCATCCATAGTCCTTCAGTGTTCCTAATATCATATCTCTGATGGTAATGAATGCTAAGAACTTCACAAGGTTTTTTTCTAAAAAAGCCTAGCAAACTAACAAATATCCAAAATCCAACAAAATCCAAACTCTACCAAAAGCAAAACAACACCCCCATGATGATTGTTTTTCAGTAGCACTATAACTTTTCCTTTTTGTGGTTTTGAGGTTTTTCTACAGTTTTTTTCTCCTCCATGCATTCCAAAGGCATGCCCTTAGATTTCAGAAATACAGGAGAAACTGTTTTCCCTGGTTTTATGTGAGCCTTGTCTTTTTCAAAGAACCTTAAATTGGAACCTTAACTTCAATGTATCTTATTTTTTTTTAACAAAGTTATTTGGTAGTCTTGAATGTTAGGTGTTTAGCCTTTTTTTTTTTTTTTTTTTTTTTTTTTTTTTTTTTTTTTCCTTTTCTCTTTACCCTCCATAAAGGTTTATTTGCATGATATCCAGGCCTCCACGTGGTTTGGGAAAGATGGGTGAAGAGCAAAGTTCTCACCACACATCCTGCATTTAGCATCCATATGTATGTGAGCTTGTTACTGTGGTTTACATAAGTTCCAGCATGAGCTCAGCTTTGATCCCTGCCTCTTTTCCTTGGTGTACCCTGGCTCCTGCATCAGTGGAGAGATGGAGTGTTTTAATTGCTCAGGCTTTTAGGACCGGTGCTGATCCTTTCCTTACCGTGTCTAAGTTACTGAAGCATGTACTTTTTCAGACCTTTTGCTTACTGATTTCTGTAGTTTTTAGTGGACTAGAGAAAGTTGAAGATAAGTATTTCTGTCTTTTGCAAAAGATTTTTATGAGCAAGTACAGCTGGTAGAGGACACATACAGATCCAGACAAACAGAAGGAGCCAGTATATGCTTTGTTTGCTTTTTCACTATTTTTTTTTTTGTCTGATTCACTTAAAATACATCTTCCAGACAAGATTTATTTTTTCCTTACATGTGGTTTCTCCTCTAAATCAGGTAGCTTTTCCTGCAAAAATTGCTGGCTGTTTGACAGTAAATAGAAGAAGATTGAATCTTGGTTGCCTGCTGGGGAGTATTGCTGAAACTTATTTTACTACATTTCTTCTAATTTGTATCTTAAAAAATTACTTTTTGGCATATTGCTACTCTTTAAATTCCTTGTGCAAAATGGAGATATAAAGGTAGCCCACTAACACTGAGTGAAGTAGTATTTATAGTACTAGAGGTGCAGGAAATTCAGTCTTTAACCAAGATTATAAATAACCCATAGATTCCTTTATTCATCACAGCCTGCCTTGTGCTGTGCACTGTGAAATGCTGATGAAAAAGAAAGCTATGGCTGTTTAACAGGCTAGAATAGCTTTCTGGATGCAATATATAAGTAATAGCTTTCTGTGCTGTCTTTGTCACTCTTTTCCAGTGAATTAACATGACATGCCACTGTTAAACAGTTGGGGTATGTCTTCAGAAGCAGATAGGAGTCTGTCCTTCAATTTTGTGAGCAAAATTGAATGAACTGAATATTATTAAATAGTCTTCTCTTTAGTTTGGTCAGCTAATACGGCTTTAGGTTTTCTAGCCTGCTCCTAAACAGTCTTTTTCAATCATACCACATCCATTCAACTGAGAACATGACTATAAAAGTACATTGAGTTTTTGCCTCATTGAGACCCAGCCTTAAATAAGTTAGTTGGGAAAGGGCTTGAGGATGCCAAGTTCAACCTTATTTACTTTAAAGTCAATGGTATTTTTGTTCTTAACTTCCACAAGATCACAAACATAGTATAAGAACATGATTTCTCAAGCTATTTTCCTAATTAAAAATTGATTTTTGGCTTTGTGTGGATTAAAGTTGCTACATACAAAGCTGTTGGTGGTTTTATGTTTCCACTCTGAAAGCTCAGTTGCCATACAGCTTGTACTAGACCTGAGCTGGGAATAGCAGTAAATCTGATTCTGCTTTTAAAACAACATAAAATGCTGCCAACAATTGTACAAGAACGGTGTACACAAATGTCTTGTTCCTGCAAGAATTTCACTGATTTTAGTATAAAACACAATACAACTTTCAGAATCAGCGTTAGCTACATTTTTTTTCCCCAGGCAAAATCCAAGTTCTGACTGCATATCAACTTTGTTTTTGGCTAAAATTTTTAAGTTCTTTTTGGGCTACCAGTTTGCACTGTCCAAGGTGATTAAAATTATTTTCTCCCAAAGGAAAGCAATAAACACTTTCTGGATTTGATTGTTTGTTTGTTCTCACATGGAAAAACATGCTAGTTGTAAGCAGAGTACTTTACAGAAACGCTGGTGCAGGATGTTTCTTCCAGCATCTGTTCAGCAACATTTGGAGTCTAAGCAGATTTGTTTGATTCTGAACTGTTGCAGTAAAAATTTATAAGTGAAGAATCTTTTTTTGTGACCTATTTTCAGTTTGAGCAGTGCATTGAAGTTCATAGTGAGCTGAGAGGAAGGTCTGTCTGGACCAGAAGCTTACAGTGCTGTTTCACTATTGAATAATTCTAATTACTTCTTTGGTAGATTCTCAGGAATGAATTATCTTAATAATTTTTTTAATTTTTTTTAATTATTTTTTGAGGCAAGTGCAGGCTGGCAAGTATACAAGAAGCCTTCAAATCTGTAGTTAATGACGTATGGTGAGTACATGACTTGAATGCTGTGAACCTAAGACTGTCTAGATGACATCTCAGCTAAGCACTCACATTTCAAGTTCATCCAATGTGGCTGCCATTCAACATCCTACCCTCTTTTTCCTCATTGTGTCTTACATTGCAGTGGGGAGAGCACAAGTTAATCAGCAGAGTGAGTTTCGGGTTGTAAGCTGTGAATCAAAGGGATGAACTGTCTGAGGAAACTCTCTCTGGACCTGCAGGGACACGTAAGAGTTTAGACTTGCAACTCAGAAGGGTTCAGGTATTTTTGCTTCTGGTTTTGGGCAAGGATGTGACCTAGACACTCCCTTTAAAGCACTTCCAAGGCTATTTCCTGATGGCTCTGGCTCTTGTGGTGAGCACATCAGTATGGGTGAGTTCAGTACAACAAGGAAGAGAACTTGAACTTAATAGAATGTACTTCAACCAGTACAACGTACTCCTGTGTGTTGTTCAGAGGGTAGGACACCTGTGTGTTTTTTAGCTATTTACTATTGCAGATACACATTGTGAGGTTGTATTTGCTCAGGTTACAACATTGAATTGAAAAAGGAAAACAATGGAAAAAGTATCATTGCCTCCTCGTAATACATAAAAATGTGATGGAAAAATGATACTTGGAGTTAATCAGTGAGGCTGTAGACGATATGTGAACCAGTATCATTAAGTCATTGACCACAAGGAAGATTTATTTACCTGCTGGTCTCCAGTGTAGCAATAAAATATGTGGGTGTCCAGACACATGTCACAGTTGTCCTGCTGTTGTAGTGTTATAGGACATGCTGTCCCTTCAAGCAACTAGCTTTTAGCACTGTTTTTAATGATTACATGCTTTGTTACTTGATTCCTTAGCTGAAATAATTGAAGTAGAACATGCAAGTTAATGTCTATCACTTGTTTGTAGGTGGGAGGTGATGAAAATCCTTCTCATTTTGCAATTTTTCCTAGGGAAAATGACAATATTTTTTGTACTTCCTAGAGCAGCCAGCCTCTTGTCTATGCTGCTCCTCAATAAGATGAACTAAGCTCTCTGAGATCAGCAAAAAAGATGTTTGAATGACATAGACTATTAAAAAAGATTTAAAAATGTAGCTAGCTACACATTTTAATAGAACAGACATTTTGCCGGTGAAACTTTTCTGTATAAACAATTCTATTGCTTGAAGTCTACAAACTTTTAATGCTCCTTTCATAATTTTCTATAATTTCACATCATATTTACATTTACCTAGAATTCCCAATGAATAAAATCTAGTCTGCTTTCATTTCTTAGTGGTGATCCTCCTATGCAGTCTTACCTTCTGTTGACCTACATTTGAAGTGCAGCTCTCTTCTGAAAAGCTGACACTGTTGAAAAGCATCATTTAAAATGAACTTAGTGCTCAGCATGCCCTCTTAGAGTGAAAAGTCAGCAAAAAAAAAAAAAAAAGGCATTTCTGCTTTTTCTGGGGAAACAACTTGGAGGTAATAATCTTTAAAAGAAATACAGGATATCTGCATTGTGTATTGCTTTGTTGAGCTTCTGTAAGATCATGGAAGGGTAGAATTGCAGAAGGTGTAGTGGTGGTTTTGCAGGCCCCAGCAAAATGGGGTGGTGGGGTTTATACCAGCAGAAGCCCTTTCTTCAACTGATTAAGATCTGTTTGAAGGCAATTGAGAGGCATATTCTATCCTTCATGCTGCATAAGCAGTGCTGGTGAGTAGCATTGGAACAGGGCCTGAAAGATGTACCAGATTTTTTTAACTTTCTTGGCTGGCTCACTTTTCTTTGAAGGAAGTTTATTTGAAAGTGGCATTTATGCATGTATTGACTGGCAAGGAACATCCTGGATGGAAACACTAGTGACTGTGGGGCTAGAGACATAAATTTCTTCTGAGTTTCTTTGACTGTTAGCTTTCATTTAGGTAGAGTAATACTATTTTTGGTATCAGTTCTGACTGAATTTTCTTTAGCCATTATCAGGGTTGGAAGTAGAAACAGTAGTAGGTGGGAAAGAGAATGGAAAAACAAACTTTTGAGTATCTTAACCAAGAATCATTGGAGACAATTGGAGAGGGATCAAGAATAAAAATAGTCTCAAGCCAGTGAAGTTATGGAAACGGATTTGTTTAATAGTAGAATGACACACAATCCATTTATCAAACTGTGGTGAAGAAATGGTAATGATGGTGTGTTTTTTGGAAATAATTTGCTGACAGAGATTTCAAAAATAAATAAGTTGGATAAACTTTGAAAATATTTTGCAAGATTTAAGACTTGCTCAAAGTTTTTTAAGTTGGTTGAACTCCTAAGTGAAACCGTGTTACAATGGACCACCATGGTAAGAAAAGACTGCCAAGAACATCCTGGCAGGATGTGGAAAAAGCAGTGAGAATTCACATGCTGCAGAGTAAATCAGTCTGTAAACTGGGAAGGAAAATAGAACAGTGATATCTTTGAACTTAGGAAAGACCTTATAATTTAATTAAAAGAAGCTTGCAAGAAATAATGCATAAATTTCAAAAATCATGAGAGAACGGCCTGTCTTAATCTGTGTCTAGGCTTTGGAAAGATAACTGTGAGAAGTGAGAGGTGTACTGAAGCCTGAAAGTAAGAATAGTACCTGAGGTGGAGCAAAATATATTTTGTGCAGCAAAGAACAATGACTGTGAGAACTTTTCCATGGAGCTTTCTATCTAGTTACCAAACTATCACCTTGAACACAAATGAAACTTAGATGCTTCTAACTCTACCCAGTCATGCAGAAACCAATACTCTGTAATGAAACTTATGATAAATGATGTCTGACTCAGTCACATTGGATCCAGGGTGGAGTTTGTGTCTTAAATTGTGCAGTAAGGGAAACATGTTTACTTAATATGTCCGTGAGCTAAATGGGATTTCCTTGGGAAACAAACCTATGTATTCTGGGGCTGAAAACAATCCAAAAATTATTTCAGAAAGATATGCTATCATAGAATAACATTAACTGCTGTAGATCAAGGGGAGAAAAAGGCCAAACTAAGTGAAAATATAGGAAATACCCTAGGACCAGTCAGATTTCCAGAAAGGACATAAATGAAGCCATTAAGCAAAGGGTAAAACTAGTATTTAGCATGGATCAATGTGAGAAAGAATTCTTACATGTTAACATGTTTAAGGAAAGGTGAAGGACTTGGTCTAAAACTGAGGCATTTTTGCATCTAATAATTACTCTGTGGTCTTTCATATGGTTATTTCCACATTCTAGAAATAACATGCCAGGAAGCCACACCTTAGCCTGTTGTTTGATCCACAGATTCTGTGCTGAATACCAAAGGTGCTAACTGCCCATAATAGATCTGTTTGATCCTTATGACTTGCCCTACCAAAATGCAGGGCATCCAGGGGCTGTTCAAGTGTGTGGTGCTGTCAGCTGAAGTTCTGCTTCATGCAAGACATCATCAGGTTCTTGGTTGTGAGGTCACTCTTGTTACCAGAAGAGAAACCTCAATGAGATCGTGTGCTACAGTGAGAGTTGATGTGACCTGCTTCGCTGAACCTGAGGACACCTGGTGACTTTTCACCACTGGAGATGTTAGAGAAGTATGTGGAACTTCAGTTACCCAAGAGGGCATTATTGATGGGGAACCACATGACAGGAGTGTGAAGGGCTGAGAAAAACATCAGAGATTAAATCTGCAGAGGTACATCTTTTAATATGGATGGTACTGTCACCAACTGTACGATGACTTTGATTTACATGTTGATTTATCCAGACTCCTTTCTTTCAAAGAAGGGAATGATTAGAGCTTGTTAGAGCCTGACAGATGGAGTTCGTTCCCTGCTTCTCAAATTTCTTTTTCAAAAGTGATTTTGGTTTATGTGCCCAATAAAAATATATAAAAATCATAGTCACAAGATTATTCCAAGTGTTTTGCTTGATTGGTTTCGCCTAAAATACTGCAGATGTACTCTGTAAGGCAGGTATCTAATATTACAGTGATAATTGGATGTGTTCTTTTCTCATTTGTATTTCATCTTAAATATCAATGAAGTGCTTTGAAAATTTAATCAATGGTATCAAAATGATATTAAATCAACTTTTCTTCCAGACTTTGTTTTTCTGTTATAAAAAGCAATAAATATTGCTTCATCCTCTAGTTCTAAAGTGGCTGCTTCTGCTCCTATAAAAAAGAGTTACAGAAGACAGCTGTGAAATCTGTTCACCTCTCTTCATTATTGTTAATTCTTATGGCAGTTCAATTTCCCTCAGATTAATCTGGCCTGTGAGTGGCCCCACTAAGAGAGCAAATACCAAGCTAATTCTTGAGAGAAGTTTGAAACTGTGTAGTTTGGGATACTTAAACATTTCAAAGTTTCCACTTGAGGATAAGATTTCTCCTGGCCCATGAGGAAAAGCCAAGGGATTCTGAATTCTATACCACTGTTTCCTTGATCTTCTGATATGATATTTTTGTAATATACCTCCAGTCTGGCTCACAAAATGCTTTTTGTACAGTGATAGTATACATGAATGCAGAATCCCACAATTTCAGACTCATGTAACTTAGCAGAAGTTTCACCTTCTATTTGATGGCTTTTCTGTGACAGATTTCCAGATTCTGATGAGGAGTACATCATGATCACTCTTTCCCCCCTAAAATGATCTGCATTTAGACACATAAAAATTCTGCATTGATACTAGCATCTAGAACTTCTCCTATCTTTACCATTATCTCTTCTAGCTTTTTTTTTTTTTTTTTTTTTTTTTTTTTTTTTTTTTTTTTTTTTTTTTTTTCCCCCCCCCAAACAGAATCCTAATCTATCACTTGCCATTTTATTGTGGTGGAAGAGCAGGAAAAAGACATTTTCTCACAAAATCTGAACAATGATAAATTGATTTTTTTATAGGAAGCATCTTAAGGCTGCTAGATTGCATAGCACGTTTTTACACATTGAAAACCATACTTTAAGTACATATTACTACAGTTAAGGCTGTTAGAAAAAAATGTTTACAAGTTTTGTTGTTCTGCAGGTTCAGTGAGAGGTCCTGTGAAGTAACATCAATTGAATCTTCCACTGTTCAGTGCAGGGAAACCGTCAGAAGCTGAATTTAAAGAGGAGAAAGCTCGAGGACTGCATTTAATTTTATTTGATTCCCTGGATATGTGTGGTCTTTTTGTGAAACCACAGACATAACAGAATGGCTCTCTCCAGGGAAAGGAATATAAGATGCTGATTGACATACTTTGGGATAGTGGATAGGTCAGATAGTGGAGAATGGCCTTACTTGCAGTGGTCTAATCAGATCTTTTCATCACAGTTCTCATTCAGAGACATGTAAAATCAGAAATGACCAAGTCATTCCCATAAAAATGTGTATTTTATAAGTGCACTTTACAGTTATGCTTAAGCTGAAAATAAAAAGTGAATTTCATCTTGAAAGGAGTGAAGGAATGTTTTAAGAAAAATGATATGCAAATATGATTGAGGTTGGTAATTAGCTATAAATGCTTGTCTTCTGGGAAGCTGAACTAGAGTAGAAACCAGAATGCCAAAGACTATCTCTCGAAAGGTTATAAAACATCAGTATTCTGAGATCCCAAGTGCTGGTATTTTTGGTGTTAATGAAGATTAGTTCATTTAATTATATTTAATTTATTGATTGAAATTAATTTAGTTGATTTAATTGTATTTAATTACAGTACTCAGTTTCTTGTTCAGAGTCTTTTGATTTATTAACAATTGTTGAAAATATTTGTCATGCCCAAGATGAAATTCTGTTCACAGAGATGAGTGGCAGTATTGACATGGACTTGAAACAAATCGATCTCTAAAAATCTACTAGACCCTCCGGTAAGAAGTAATTATACTGTATTAAAACAAGAAGTCAATGAGCCAAATTTTCAGTGAAAAGATGAAACACTTGTTAAGCCAGATCTTTGCTTACTAATATGTTAACAGCATGTCTGACTTTAAAATAATGTTAGGTTGCTCAGTTAAAGATTCAGAAACTAAGACATGGCAGATCTTAGTCTTGTGGGTACATAATATAAGAGTTCCTAATTAGATTAATATATACTGTCTCTGATCATGCCATATGATGTTTAGCTGTCTAATTTATTGATTAGATCTTTTTTCCCGAGCTTTTGTTCTTTGTATAATTCACAATTCATGGTTACATGCAAAAATCTATGTAATGTATAGAATACAAAAAAAGTAAGAAGGCAAATCTTTCTTATGAAGAAAAATGTACCTTATCTATAGAGATCTTTTATAAACTCCCTGCAAATAGATCTTTTTACTTCCCGAATAATTTATATTGATGCTTTTTAGTTTTTCACATCTTGTTTATAAAAGGAACCTATGATTAAATAAAGTTATTGCAATTAAATTATGAAGATTGTCACAGAAAATGGATTTGTATTGATAGGTTTCTCTTGACTCCGGCAGCCCTTCACTAGTTGGTTTTCTGTGATCTCCAGTATCTTAAAGGGAGATGAGACTAAAGGTGGGAATAATTACTTTGCTAACAAAGAATAATTTTATGGTACCAAACCTCCATCAAGAGGCATCTAATACTACTGAAGTGTGTCCCCTCTCCTCAAAACCCCCCTCCAAGCTGAGTGCCGTTAATATGGCACTAATGCTCATATTAAACTAAATTGTATTGGAATGTTGAACAGAGGCCAGGCAAGAAGTGAAAGGGACATTGATTTTTTTTTTTAATCCATATTCACAGTAATTTTGACCTCACAGTGGTAATGGTTAAGGGGTAAATAAACTCTAGATGAAATGGAAGACAGCTTTTCTCATCTGTTACTGCGTCAGTGCTGGTTTTTGATGCTTGCAATTCTAGTATACTAGAGGGTTGGGGTTGTCGTTGGGTTTTGTTGTGGTGGTTTTTTTTTTTTTTTTTTTTTTTTTTTTTTTTTTTTTTTTTTGGAAGGGGTCTAAAACAGAGCCAGAACTCAGATTTTCTCACTGTGTATTTTTAAGATTTAAAAATGTCTGATTTGAAGCCACAGACACCTTATTTGGAAGAATAATCTCACTGCTGCGTTACGTATGCTCATGCCTGTGATTGAAAGTTTTTTACATATGCATCCATCTCATTTAGCTGCTCTGCTGTCTCTGTCTGAGAATAACAGTGCTATCAAAGTGACAAAGGCTAGGTTGAACTCCTAAGGGAAGTAATTATAGCAGCACAGAACAGAAGGTAAAATCATCATTTGTTTGCTATTTTATAATGTGGTACCAAATATTTATCATAGTTTTACTAAAAAGGCCATAAACTTTATGTAGATTTTAGAATATAACAGTAAATGAACTTGTACTGCAATGAAAGCCTAGGTTTTCATGAGACTCAAAAGAAATATGTTCTGACAATGGTTTAGTCACAGTATAAATATTCAAGATGTAGTGTTCTGCTGTCTAGTTTATATAAAAAAATTTACTTTTATTTATGGCTATCCTTACATGTTTGGATAGACCATTCTCAGGCTAAGCTCTGTCAGAGATTACTGTATCAGAAGGGAGATGTCTGACATACATCAAAGGTAGGCAGTGGTTTTAGGAAACACCTAGATCTCAATCTGTATATCCGCCTATGTTAGTGTAAAGGAATATTTTGTTAATCTGCAGTTATTTGGGATAGTCTGGGCCATGGCAGTAACGAGTGTGATCTTTCACTCTGTACTCACTTTGCAAGAGGCAGCTGGGGTTTATGTCTTTTCCTTATTTTCTTTACTGCCCTTTCTGCAGTATGTACTGTGCTCAACACAGGTAGTTAAATGTTTGTTCAGTGCATAAAAAAAGACTTATTTCAAACAACACATAGGTGAGCTCTTCTTGCAAGTTCATGCACAGAGTGATTATCCTACTTTGAACAGGTATAGCCACGGGAAAGACCCTGATCAAATCACTTATTTTGTTCCTATATGTCAGCCACATGGTTTTTCTCCCATTCTACGTTCCCCTGAAATATTATCTGTCTGGCTGGTAAAATTTGGAATTGTAACATAACAGATTTCAATGTGATTTTGATACAAAGACTGTTAAAAACTCCAATCTGAGTTTCTTCTACCATGTTCTGCAAATACTCATTGTAGCTCTGTAGATAACATATGTGGCTCTTGAGCTGAGGTAAGGGGAATTTAAAAAGGCATAAATAGGAATTTATTTAGCGTGAAGTTCATATGAAACATTAGGATCTGTATGTTGAAGTATGTTATTAATTGATAAATTCATGCTTGAGGAAATCTTTGGTAAACATTCATGCCAGCTACTAACAAGTCACGCTCATATACTGAAATTAAAAACAGGAAATAATGCTCAACTCTGTAGACCATTGTGACTTAACTGTTGTACTGATGGAATCTGGTGTATTATACTAATACAGATCACAAAATATCAACAAATATGGTTTTATATTGCTTGTAAACCACAATTATATAGTATCAAATGGAATTGCATTCTGTGCTTTTAAAACTTGGTTCTGATATTGTAGTATAGAAGAATCTGCTTTCAATGAATTTGGAATAAAAAATATTTAGCATTACATAACATGCTTCAAACTATGTTTGCCTTACATTTAATCAGTGTGCATGTATACAGTAGAAAAAAAATCTCGAATTTCAGATCACTGGGTTTAAGCACTTGTCTATAAATTTTGAATTGAAGTCTTTTGAGTCATGAAGAATTTCTTCAGTATGTTATACTGGAATATATCTTTTTAGTAAATTTATCCATATGATTAATACATTTCTTTATGGATAGAGCAAGTGCTGTGAGCAGTACATTCCTGGATGTACCCCCAGATGGGGGCAGCATTGGTTTAGAAAGAAAACCAGGAGTCAAGTACTCCTGGACTGCTGCTCCCTGGGGAAGTCCTGGGTGTTCCCTGATAAGCTCCCAAATCAGACTAATAAATTTGTAGGTTAATAAAATGTTAGTCGTGTCAACGTCCCCCATAATCACTTCTTGTTGATCCATTTTTCTGACTTTATCCAATGAAATTATTTGAACTAAAGATTCATCAAAGAGGAAATTTTCATAGGGAAAAAGGTACAGAAAATCTGAGAACCAACCCTGCTTTTTTTCTTCTTTAGCCCCGGTCAGTAGTTTATCCTTAAAAATATGCAGCTATTGTTAATCCTGGCAGGAAATTAATTCTTGCCATTGCAACTTAAAATTTTCTTCAAGTTATCACCATGTGTTTTCCAAAAATTTTTTATTGCCAATGTTTGGTTATATAAGGAATTGGAAGAAAATAGGCTTGTGATGTAGGGATTGAAGATGACTGAGTTTACTGCCAAGAACCGTCAAGAGCACTGTCCTCTGGGCGTTGTCTGAGGTGCATTTTTGGGTTTTCTATAGAGAGAAATTCCTTCAGTCAGACAGTGCTTATGAATACTCACCTCTCCTGTCTCAGAAGATCATTGCAGCACACAGAAAGGTATCTTTATTAATCCTGGAAAATGGGAATTACCTTGAGTAAATGGCAGAAAAAGGTAGTAAGGAAAAAAGATAAAAGAGCAATTAAATCATATTTTGAATCTGTTACAGGTACAGCTTAGACCAGTTTCATTGCTTGGAACTAGATCATCTTATTTCTTTGGTTTACTTAATTGTTAGTGTTTCCACAGTGTAAAGACAAAAGTTGCACTAAGCTATTGAATTTGTAAATGCAATCTGAGAAACTTTTTCTTGGAGCTTGTTCTTCTGTGGTTAGAGCAAAGTGAGGGGAGAGACATTCTGTCTGCTCCTGTAGAACTGCCAGAAGAATTAGTCTTGAAATCTGCTGCCAACTGCTTGTTCATTTATTAACTGGAAAAATCCATTTCTCATTCAGTCTGAAAATAGAGGTGTGGCAGTCAGAAAATTTGCATCTTTCTTTGTATTACTAAGGCTGGTAATCAAAGCCTTGTAGGAATAATTGGTGACACTTGCTGCAGAAAAATTCTTCTTTCAAACAGGTTAACTGTCAGCTATAAAATTCCCTTCTGAGATGAGAGCAAGCTGGAGAAATGTACCTAGAAAACTTTGTGTGCATGAAGTTTTTGTGAAAGTGTACATAACCCAGTATATGGCATATATGTATTTAATGTGTCCATGTTATATATAATATGTATATTTAATGTATACATTCATATTTAAAAGTGTACATTGTTCGGATGTACAAAAGCGTCCAGAAGTGTGTTATAATGGGGATGGAATTATTATTATGACAAGTAGGGAAATGACACATTTCTCCTGAGACATACCTGCCTTCATAATGTGTGCCACCATGTTTTCATGTGAAGAATTCCACAAAAGTGTTTGTGGTGATGGCTTTTGGCTTTGTTATTAGTGGATTGAGGTCAACAGAGCAACTGTTTTCTTTCTGCTGTTTTCTTTCCAATTTGGCATTAATTAATTATTAGGGTGTGTTCCCATGTTGAACATGAGCTTCTGATGAAACTCATACTGCATGCTATTTGCCCCACATCTTCAGGTTCTGAAATGCCACTGTGTGTTCTGGGACAGTTCATGTAACCAAAACACGTCTCTGGTACAGCAAAGGGAACTGAGGTCTAGCTAAGGTTGAATACGGCTGAAATATTTCTGGATGACTGAACAAACTAACTGTTGAACATGTAGAGTTGCCGGCAGCAGGTGTAAAATTACATTATCTTCAACCTTTGTGCAAAAATTGCAGAAAGAGTGATTTTGAGTTGCTATTAGAAGAACACTAGATCCAAATACTTCCTAGGGAGAGAAAAGCTAGAGGCGAGGTGTGGAAGCACCATGTTTGTATTGCTTATTTCATATCTGAGTCTGCATTGCAGAGAGAAGTTGTAATTACAGCATGCAGAGGCACTCCTGAGTAGTCTTTAGCCAACTCAGCTGAACGCTGATGCCTTAAAGCCATGCTATTATCATCTTCAGAAAGTGAGGGAACATTCAAAGAGGTTAGCGGTGCCTTTTTTACTGAAAATCAGTCTGAAACTGTGAGAATAGGTATTAAAAATGCAGACTAATATTCTTTAAGGTAACACAACTGATGGTAAATTTGAGAGCCATCTCTCTTGTTGGGTGTCTTGTGTACGTCTTATTCCTAATACTGTTTAATGATGGCACCATTTATGTGGTCACTGTTAGAAATGCTTTCAAATCCTCAGAAATTATTTAAGGAGTAAAAAGGGGTCTGAAATGACAGCATTTCTTCTTTTACCTGATTCTGGTTGGTATGCTGTAGTTTTAAGACCAGTTTATAATAATAATTGCTGGATTTTTTTAAAGGACAATAAAACCCTGGCTTTTTCTTGCATTTGCTTCAGGAATATTATGTATCAAACAAAATAAATGGCTGCAGATATTTCAAGATATTTTTTGCCTATGTGCATATGCAAAAAATGGGGTTCCTAGCAGAACACTAAATATTATCGTACATGTGAACAGGATTTTCTTGCTCCTCTCTTTTTGTGGTAGATTCTTATAATTTGAACAAGTGAGCTATTAAACAGACTTGGTTGTTTTGATTGCTCAAAATATTCCTAATATTTTATGCATGCAGGTGGATTGCAAATGTATCATGGCTAATTTATTTCTCAATTAATGTTAGTCCATTAACAAAAATATTTGTCTTCTTGGGGTTTTTTTAAGACAGTAAACTAACTCTGGTTTTATGCAAAAACATTTCAGTGTCCTCATTGGAATAATATTTGTAGAATAAAGATGCTTAATCAGATTTTTCTTGGTGAAACTCCATTGACGTTGGCCATATTGGATAAAGTCCACCAGGTTTTATTGCATAGGATTGACTGCAGTGATCAGTGACTGAACACTAATGTTGCGTTCTTCATAATTTCAGGATATGAATAACATTTAGCAATGTATTTAGCAGATAAATGGTAAACCAGATCTTATTGTCAAAAAGGAAATTTGTATAGAATGTAATTTTTAAACCACGTTTGCCGTACTTTACACTTATGGAAGCTTCTCTTTACTTTTACTGTTCAGAAAACCTGTAGTACCAAAGCCTAAAAAATAGTTCAGTTAAGCCCAAAACAGATTATGAGTAAATTTATATGAAAGGAAGGTATGGCTACCTTGATATCTTTAATTTATGGCATGTTCAGTGCTAGTAATGTATATAACTGTTGACTGGGGAGTAGCAGAAAAGGGTCAGCTTTTGTCATGCAGCCTTTTACCCTCATATCATGGGGCAGAAGTATGGGAAACAGGGGCAGCGTGTTGCCTTTAGTCCTTTTATTTTGTTTTTAACAAAGAAGCATAGTTCAAGTCTTTATTGTATCTTCTTTTAAGCTACAAACTGATTTCCTCTTTTCATGATGTGTGCAAGGCAGACTGCTCGTCCTTTCAAAAGATGTCTTATTTTTGCTAACATAAGTGAAACAAAAAATGTCTGAGATGCAGTGTGATGGTACCAGGATGTTGTGAAAGCTATCAAGAAGTCAATTAAAAATAGAAAACATCAGGGAATTTTTGGTAGAAGCTTTTTTATCACAAAAGGCTTAATAGTGTCAGTATCCATCAAGGACTTTGGTGACCCCAATCTGTATTTTTGCTTCTGGTCAAGAAGCAAAAGTTGTTAAGGTATGGGAAATCTGGATCCAGGTGAATGACCAAGGACTTATTGCTGCTCTTGCAGCAGTCTCTCCTTAAATTTATGTTAAACATTCTGGAAAATGCCTGTTTTATCCTGATATAGAACAAAAAAACCTTTTTAACATTGACACCTTTTCATTGAAAGGGCATTTTTATTTTTGTATCTGATGTACAGGTTTTTGCTGGGGTAGAGTTGATTTTCTTCATAGTAGCTGATACAGGGCTGTGTTTTGCATTTGTCCTGGGAACAGTTTTGATAACGCAAGGATGTTTTAGTTATTGCTGAACACAAGACTTACGGTCGTTTCTGGTCCTTACCCCACCCCACCAGTGAGGAAGCTGAGGGTGCACAAGAAGCTGGGAAGGGACACACACCATGGCTGACTCACACTGACAAAAGCGATATTCCAAACTCAGCCCACGAATTTTCTCACTTTTACTCTTCAGATTCTCTCTCTGATCCTGCTGGTGTGGGAGTGAACAAGTGGTTATATGATGCTTAGTTGCCAGCTGGGATTAAACTACACCTCCTGCCCAGTCATTTGAACCTTAATCTCATGTTCAAGCTCTCTCTAGGGCAACATCTCCTCTCCTAAGGGCATAGAAGCTGGACTGTATTTTATTGTTTCTTCCGTCTTTATCCTTCATCAGTGCAGGCCTTTGTCATATATTGTTTCTATGTCTCTTTGCAGCCTTTCCCCACTCATATATTGGTGTGAAGAGCTACCCAGTAAACCAGATTTAGCAGTCAGTTTGTCTGAAAAAGTAAAAGGTAGAAATGCCTACCCCTTTCACTATCTCTTCTACTTATGGTGTGTATAAAGTGCTTAGACTGACAAACTCTTTACATATCCCCTAGGTGGCAGGGTGAAATGTAATGTCTTAATAATAAAAGTTATGTGAAAATCTTAACCTGAAAAAAGCTCAACTCAATGAGGGTTTTCTTCTCAAGGCAAAACTCAGTTCCGTGTTTTCAGGAGGATTTGCTCAGGTCCAAAGCTCTTTGGTTTGCCTGGAGATCATACAGTGTGTGATTTGTGTTACCTACATGTGCTTTGTATTTTTCACTAATTAGTATTCATCAAGTCTGCTACTAGAAAGAAGTGTAATACCAGTTAACAACTTTTCACTTGGGACAATCTCAGAATTAGGTTCTGGGAGTCTTTTTGTTATATTCAGAAGCTATGAATCTGAACCAAACTATTAACACCTCTAAAAGATATTTTCCACCTAAACTCTAAAGCATTTTGAACTGTTTCTCAGTTCAAGAATAAATTTTGAGCATAAACTATGCTTTTTTTAAGCTTAAACAATTTCTAGCATGATGTTTTATTTTTTTAAATAAAAGTTTCCTATTCTCATGTTAGTTTTCCATTTTTCTCAAACAGTAGTGAGTGCTTTGCAAGACTGGAGGAGAATGGAGCCAAAGTTTTGTGAGCAGTATCTTTTGTTCCCTTTTTATTTTTTCTCTGTTTATCCTTGGAAATCTGTAACAATATTACCATTTTTGTGGCCTGACTTGATTTTAGAGTAAGGTAGATAGCAAATTTCCTAAGCAGCAGCTTTTCCAAGAACTGGAACCACGTCCATAGAAACCATTCCACTAAACTTCCTGGTTTCTTCCCAAAAGTGAATGTTTCTATGCTACAAAAAGAGAACTTGAAAACAAACCTGGAAAATTACTATTTAGCTAAACCATTTCTTATAGGCATAAATACCAGATGTGGAGTAGGGAATCTCTCTTACTTTTGGGAGTCCTGGCTGTATACATGCAGATTAACTTGGGGATGGTACCTATAAATCATCATTAAATAGTCAAGTGGTTTCACTGAATTTTCATGGTTTCATGAAGTATCAAATTAAGTCTCTCGTTGTTTTTAGGATTTTTAAAATGTAAATCTTTGCCTCTCTATACATATAAGGAAAACATGGAAGATAAAAAAAGTGTAGAATTCAAAAATGACGTGACTTGTGAGCCAAAAGAGCAGCTGTTTAAGAACTACAGGATGACAGTTTCATAAATTAATATTGTGGTAGGAATATCATTAATCTAAAGAACTACAAAATTTTATTTTCTTTTTTCTTCTTTATTGGTGAAGATAAAAAATGAAATTAATATCTCCTACTGAAATTGTACTGCTCTCAGTTCATCTCTTTATATAAGGAGATTTAATTAAAACTTGTGCCTTCGATTTTTGAAGGCAGCCGAGTGGTAAAGTATGGCCTTTATAGACTTATCATGCAGCACGTACTACTGTGTAGAATGACCTGAAGAAAGAATTTTATATGATGCCTTGAAATTTAAGGGGGGGGAAATAATACTGAAAGTTGCTTAAATGTTTATCAGAGTAAATTTGTGTGAGGATGGTCCCTGTGGGAAATTTGACTGGTGAATGGAGCTGCTCTAAGTCTGAACAAACATATGGCTGTATTTCATGGCATGTTCAGTACACCTATACTTACAGCAACCAGGAAAAGCAAAGGAACAAGCCAATGCTCTTTCCATCCATTTTCTTCAACTCTCCTGGTCCTTAAGATGGCTGTTACAGCTATAGGCACAACTTTTTTGGTGAGTCTGAGAAGTGCAGTGCTCTACTTTATGCCTCAGATTTTGCATTTTGATCTTATTGTTTATCTTTCTTGGGAGGAAAACAACTATTTGCTCTCCATAAATAAGAAATTTGATAAATTTTAAATCATTGAATTTATCCCTAGATTTAAATCTTCAAAGGTATGTGTGCTGTGCTCTGTTTGTTACCCTTACTCAGCACTTTTCATGTGCCCTTTCTTTCAAGGGCAGGAAAGAACCCAGTGACTCTTGCAAGTTAAGTGTGTTGTCAGCACAGATCAGTGTCACCCTGGTAATTGTGTATCTTACTGAGCAGAGACATGGTCAGTGTGACATGACTGAGCGTCAAAGATTTCATAGATGTCACTTTTCTGAATCTATTTGCTGGTTCTTTGGTTGTTTTTTCTTACCCACTGTATGAGTCTTATTTGATGTCTCTTATAACCATTAGTGAAAAGTCATGAGCCACTTTACTCATTGGCTGGAGGATCTAGAAAAAAACCCTTTATTTCAATCCTTATGGTATATAAAATTACTTGATGCACGTTTGCTACACAAGAGTAAGGGACAAGAAGAAAGAGCAACTCAAAAAACCCCAAATCGATACCCCAGTGGTTTTAAGAATTTGTGAAAACTTGTGTGGCAATTTTCACACTCACAAACTGTGGAGTTTTAATATATGCCAGGTGTGTACACAAGTGCACTGGAAAGGTGAAGATGGCCTGGGTTCCTAACTAGGTGTCCCATTCTATTCCAAATCATACTTATAATAAACATGTGGGTGGTTTTTTTTTTTTTTTTTTTTTTTTTTTTTTTTTTTTTTTTTTTTTTTTTTTTTTTTGTAGGAGTAATGCAGCTGTTTGGAGACCTAGGGGGAAGTTTGAAGCTGTGGGCTCCAGTAAGTACACTCAGCATTACACGCTTTGCTGTGGCAATAGGCCCTAAACAAAATGAAAAACCAAGGTCTTCCAGGGTAGATTTTCCCCATAAACACAAATAATACATTGTGACTTACCTGATAGTTTTCAGGGACTCCAAAGCCCTGTTACAATCTCTTGATCAAAAAGAAATATGCTTTATAGAATTCCACTAAGAAAGGTCTGCTGTTGTGAAAATGTAATTCTGTGTTGGTTTATATATTATAGAGTGCTGGAAATTTAATATGTAATTCATCATATGCAATTGATGCAATATTGTGTTGCTACTCCGTGCAGCTAGGGGCAGCTGGTGTTCCTTAGATAAGCTTTGCATTAGTACAGTAGATGATTTTAACAGTATCTGCTGGATGAATCATCGTTAGGAGATTAAGAGCCCAAAAAATTGAAAGAAGAAGCCTCTAGGAAAATGATTGCCAGTTGTTAGATAAAAGAATTATAGTAACAATGTCATCCATAGACTTGGTGTCTGGCTAATTATTCATAATATTACACTCAAAGAGGAAAATGGAAAAGGAGATAACTCAAGCTATTACAGTAAATTTTAGGACTTACTGGAGGGAATGTTCTGTTTCCATCTTACCATATTGGCTGTAGACTTTCTATGTGTGGAAGTCTTGCTACCACTCCACAGAGGTGAGCTGTATCAATGAGGCTGCTAGTTTTTTACTGTAAGATGAAGGAACAAGGCCTTCATGGATGTTCATCAAAAACTAAAATCAGATCTTAAAGTGGGAAGACCATGTCAGCTTATTGCTTTATGCCACCACAAAATAAGTGGATTAATAAGGTAAAAAATAAAAGGCTGGATAAGAAGTTTTGTTCTGGAGAAACAATAAGAAAATTCAATATTTTTTTGGCAAACATGTCTGAAAGCAGCCTACTGTGCCTGAGTTTTATAAGGTACTGAGAACCTGATAAAATGTTGTGTGGGCTACAATATCCATAGCCTTATGACTGAGCTGAAGAATGAATGCTAACTGTGATTACAGTTTTCTTGCTTCTGAAAATTTGTGTAAGATTTAACTTCTCTTGGACTCTACTTCTTCATTTGTTTTTTAGGTTAATAGACACAAAATGGATGCAATGTCTGCTCACACTTTACTTTTACAAGGGTTAGTTTAATATCCATGCTATCACAATAATGGTCCAAACTATTCCTCTTAGAAAACATAGATAATTGTAACTCCAAGAGCAGGGAAATCGCATTTAGAACTGAACAAGCTGCTGTGTCACTGAAGTTTCAAATGTGACTTATTTGTTCAAAAAACTAGAATTTCATCATGGTTCTGAATTGATAAAAAATTTTAACCGCTTGTATTCCACATATACTCCTGTTTGCTAGGAGGCTGTTACTGAAGATGACACTAAAATGCTAAGATAAATTTAAACTAAGATTTTTCTCATCTCACCATTCTACTCATGTGTTTTACAGCCAATATTACTGCAGCTGCCTCTTCTCATCGAGTGCAGGTGTCTTAAAGCAAAATAAATTTCTGAGGGAATTCCCCCTTGCGACTCATTCTACTCAGTCAGAGTCTGGAGCAATTAGAAATGGCAAGTGAAAATGCAAAAAAACCCCAGTGTAGGTGAAGACCGGATAATTGCAGTGTACATGAAGAAGCAAGTAATCACAGACTTGGGTTACTGATTGTCACAAAAAGACAAAATGCAACTAAACGGCTCTATTTCCAGAAATAAGACTTCTTTACTGAGTGCACACAGTTGCACACCCTAAACTAGTTACACAGGTGGACTTTTGCCTGCACATAGCCTTTGGGATACTTACCCTACTACCTAGAAGGCATTCATCGTCATGGTAGAGGTTTACAGTGTGATTTCAGGGAAATGAAATGGAAAAATTGCTTGATCAGAACACATTATTATTTTTTTTAAGTTTGCCTTGAAGAAGAAAATTATGACAATAGCACTTTAGCTTTTCCTTACTTATCTTAATTCTAGAAATGAGATATATCTTCATCTATACAATTGTATCCCAGACGTTCTAAGTTCTTTTGTATACAAGAAAAGTTGTATTGCAGTGACAGTCTATTGCAATAAAGATTGTCTTTAGTGATGTGGTGGGAAACAATTGTGGGACATGTTTGCCTTTCCATCTGATTGAACTTCTCTTGCAATTTTAAAAACTTCAATCTTGTGTAGTCCTTTTTTTTTTCTCTCTTTTAATCTTCTGGGAGCTATTGATTTCAATGGAAGATAAAGCTGTTAAAACTAGTGTAGCATATGACTCCAGAAATAAGGGAAGTAACCGACTTTAACACCATAAAATATTTATAGTTAATTCTGCGTGCTAGTTACTTTCAAACTTTGTGCTTGCTGTTCAATGCTCAGCAGCAGTCTGAGTTACAATCCACTTAATGATGTTAGAATATGGTAAACAAGCATTATGCTATGGTGAATATTTGAGCACTTGAATTTGGAGTTCTTGCCATTAGAACTGACTGAGTGGGTGTTATGCAAGTTGCTGCCTCTCCACTACAGCTTTATTTCCACATTAAAATAAAGCTGTCTATTATAATGCCCTGGTGATGGTTTTCACAAGTCAGTTTGGGTACATGGGATGTCAGGCGGTCAGAATTGGGGATGGGATTGTTCTCAGCAGGGAGGGATCTGTAGCAGCCAGCACCAGTAGCTTGCTCAAAGCAGGTCTGTGTGTTCACCAGTGTGACCCTGGGATCCTTAGACTTTGTACCAAACCTTTCCCTAACAATTGTTGAGCCATGTACAAGCTGTCCAAAAACAATCACACAGATGGAAAGTTTCTTCACAGTGGAGTTATCGGGAGAAATTTTTCATTTTAGCAATGCTTGGGGCTTCTCTAAGGTTGAGCCTGTAGGGAGGCCAATTGAAGGAAGTGAAGGCTGCAGTAACAGCATGGCTATGTTTGGGCAGTGTCTGTGAAGTTTATGAAGTGAGGCTCAGGCGGTGCTTGTGGCAGAGAGAAAACTTTGGGTCTCAGTCTTTGTGGGGCTGAACAGAGGCTGTTAAATTATATAATGCTATTTGTTTAAAACTAGTCATTTTTTGAGAAAAAGTAGTAAAGAGAAACCAGGGAAGTCAAACACAATTTATGCTCTAGAGAAATAGGATTGATTTTTATCTCCATCATAACCATGTTGAATTTTACTGGATTTGTCTTAAGTGAGGTTCATCAAACATTCACTCTAGATACGGCATGGAAAGAAGTGTGTGTTTCTTCAAAAGAAGAAACTTTCTGACATGCACTTTCTTGCTTGTGATTTTATGATGTTTTGAATGTAATGTTCTTGGTTCAGATGGGATTTCTTTTTTTTTTTTTTTTCTTTTCTCGTTTATGTTGTGGCCATGTGATCTCAGCTGGAGCCCGAGATGTGGCTATGACTGACAGCATCCCTTAAGCAAGGGACAGTGAGTGAGGGAAAACTGATTACCTTCACATTATTGTGTGATAATTAAAGCTGTAATCTAATTAACCTTCATTGCCATTATGTGGCTCTGAGAAAACCATTTCTTAGTGGCATTCTCTTGCTTAATCAAAATTGCAAGGAAATGGATAATTCTGGACTAGGACTTTCCTGAATGGTTTTGAATATCCTTCTCTGTAGCCCTGTCACGCGCCATCATCTTCACTACCTCTAGCATTAATGTTTTTTATGTATTTGTAATCCTAAATTTACACTGGGATTAAGTATTTACCTTAGAAATACAAAGCTGTTTAAGTCCTCTGAATTTTTATTTGCTTAGGAAGTCAGGTTTTTAATGCCTAGAATGGGGTGGAAGCATAGGGAATTTAGGAAACACACGTTTCAAGAAAATGACTGACAACAACTGATCTTAGTAATGTGTTTGTAGTGAAACTTGTCTTGCCATACCTTTTCTCTTACAGTTAACAGGATTCAAAATGATGGGAAGTTTCCCTTGCTGAGGCCACTTCTGTCTTCCTCCCCCTTACCCCCAATGTTTTATCAAGGATTTAAAGAGGGAGAGAGGGATTAATCTTTAATGACACCCTTTATTTGGACTGCAGCATGCTGCTTTCTAATTTAGGTTGTATTGCCAGAATCATTCTTAGCTGAATTCTGAAGTGCCAGCTTTAAATTTAGTATCAGCAGTCAGGAAAATAACTCTTAGGAACTCAACAACACAGGTACTCAGCTTGGCAGAATTCAATGCTGGGGATTCCAAAGCAGGAAGAAGAGAGTTTGAGAGTATGCAGTGTTTAGGGGGAAGTGAAAGAAGGAATAGAAAGTGAACAAAATTGTATGAAAATTACAATTGCACTTTTTCAAGTGATAGAAAATGCCTCTTTTTGGTTTTTTTTTTTGTTTGTTTGTTTGTTTTGTTTTTTTTTTTCTTTTAGTTAGTGGGCAAAGAAACAGGAAAGCAATCACAAAAAGCATTATGTCTTCCTTTAACTAAGATAATCCTAGGCATATTCTTTTCTGTACAACAATGTAGATTCAGCCACGTAAAGTCTGTGACTTGTTTTTATTTTTATAAATCACAATATGTGATTATGTAGCAGCAAACATCCCCCAGAAAACTCCCACAAAGTTAGTGTTCCTAGTGTTGCTGCTTTTAGTACTGTAAATTCTAAAGAGAAGTACACTGTGGTTTTGTTCTGTAGGTAATATTTGAATAGAAGACTATGTGTCATTAACATCATCACACAATGGCACATTTCAACCTACCTGCTAAAGATGAGAAGAACAGAAGAGTTCAGCTGTGTATGAACTTTATAAAGTGAAATCACTATATAAAATGATAGTTAGAGTGATACATTTGAACTCTGGTGTAGGATGATGCTATAGCCTTTTTTCAGTCCAGGAACCTTAAGTATTCTACCCATTCTAACCTGCACTGAGCAAAGCTTTTAAATGCATGCTTTGTAATAATCCTGCTATTTTAAATCCATAGGGATTTCTGTTAGTTCAGAAAATAAAAATAATGCTGCAAGCACAAAGTAGAGCCTGAATCTGTCCTCAGTGTAACAGGTGGAGCTGATAGAGCTCAGCTGACTTTGTTATGCTGTCTGACAAGATAGGCTGCCTCCAGGTAAGTCTGGCAGCCTCGGCTGAATAAGTTTTACTATTCACCCTGATGTGTTTCTTGTGGACTGATGTGAATACACTGATACAACAGGCCTAGTGTTAACAGTTTGGCTAACAGGCTCAGCACAGCTGAATCTTTGGACTTAATCTCATGGGACTGAACTTCTCATGGTAAAGGTGCAAAAGCAAAGGAAAAAATATTTGTAGGCAGAAATCTACCTCACAGGAATTATGCTATGCCAAACACTCAAATACTAGTTCTAGATATTTTGCTTATTGCATCCTGACTTGTAAGAATCAAGTTCTACCCTGTTATACTAAGGAAAAGGAGTAAATTTCCCTATGAGCTAAACTGATGGAATGTAGTATCTGATGGACTTTTTTTTAATCATCTCCCAGTTTCTTGTAAAATCAAGGTATTTTAAGCTTTCATGAAATTCTTGTATATTCAGATGTGTGTGATGTATCCTTAGTGGCTTGTGGTATACAGTGATTTTAAATTTAAATTAGATTTTAAGACTAAGCCTTTAATAGCTGTTTGCATGTCTTTAGAACTAGAAGTAGTGTTGGGTATTTCTCACAATTAGAAATTTTAAAATATGTTAGCTATCTGATGTGTTTATACCTTTGAAATTTTTCTCTAGCAAGTTTAATTCTTGTGGCTGTAGCATGTGACTAATCCTTCTTTGCTTCTTGCCTCTGTCAGGGAAATCTGCTGTAATCAAAAAGCAAAGCAAACAAAAACTAGAAAATCTCTTAAGGGATTTTTAAAAATCTGAACACATGGGAGGAATGTGCTGTTTTCCTTTAACTTTTATGATTAACAAAAGTCTAAATTGTTGAGAAAACTTGTAGCTTTAGATGCTCAAATTTATATCTGTATTCTAGTAAATCAGTATTATGGGCTTGTCTTCCATTGATCTTTAGCAGTACTAAGATATTTCTAAAAGACTTAGTCAACCTGTTGAGTCCATTCAACACCTGCTGTTTTGCTATAGGAAACCAAAGTAATAGCCAAAGTATTCTTTCAGATCTAGAAGTATAATGGCTCTTTAAAAATGCTGGTAAAAGAAACTTAAATTAAACAAAAAACCCAGGAAAAATCTGAATACTGTCAGGAATAGTGCTTAAATTTTTCTGCTGCAGCCTATGAAACGGTGAGACCTAGCAGCAGAAGATCATCGGTAATTCATCAGTATTCATTGCTAGTGGCAATAACATGCTTTTGCTTTCCTCGTCTTAGCATTTTGATTTTTACTGTAACCTTAGTGCACATTTCTAGGAACAAACGAAGATTTGCATATTTGTAGTGTGGCCCATGAACTGACTTCCCTACAACATCTGCTGGAAATGGGATTCCTTTTTAGCAGTGATATTTTCTTATTGTGAGGCTGACAATAAAAAAATCAAATTCCAGCTAATTATGGCAGAAGTTTTAATAAGTAAGTTATTTATAGTTTCACACTGAGAGTCTGCTTCCTCAGTGATATAAATCAGCATGATGCTTTTTAGCTGAGAATGTGTGTTCTCATGTGACAAAATCATTGATTCACATCTACCCTTAAAAGAATTTTGTTCCCATGACAGCCTAACAGGGCAGAAGACCTTTGTCTTGATAAGTGCTTTGACACTGGGTTTGAAATGTTGGTCTACTCTGTTGCAAGGCTATCAAAAGGACGCTTGTCTGATATTTAGTGGTTGTAGGAATGGTTTTCAAAATAAAACAATTGCAGCCGATCTGGGAGGATGATGTGGGGAAGATGAGAACTATTCCAAGATCTAGTATCAAAAATTAAGTGCTTAAATTATCAAGAATGAAAATGTGTAATGTGACTTGGTTAGTGGAGTTTCTGACTACCTCTCTGAGGGTACTTATCAAGCCCATTTTGGGTGCTGTAACTGATTCTCTGCTAAGCCTTAGCAACATATAGATCTTAACCTTAGTTTGGTTGGAGAATTAATTCCATGTTTGACAAAAGCTAACAGGCAAAACCTGTTCATTTCATGCCAGCCCTGGCTCTGGTAGGCTAATAAAACTGGTCTGTTTGGATGTAGAAGTAGTGCAATCCATAATGAGGTGACAGGACATTGGTAGGGATGCTAATCTTGTTGAGACCTGGTATTTGAGAGAGCCAAAAAAATACCAAAGGTTCCTCTTTTCTATATACTGCTACACTGCAATAGTTCAAGAGAGAAAAGATGACCTCCTTCTCACTTGAGTATTAACATATGAGCAGGAAGGAAACCTCTATGCACTCACTATTCCAGGCAGCCAATTGCTTCAGTATCCTTGTTCAAGCTGTAGTCAGTTGCTTATGGTTGTGGGGAAAAGGTTATGCTCACAGCAGTGCTTTAGTAGAAGTTATTTTTGGGAGAGGAGAGAGATCAGAAATTAACCTCATTCCTTGGTAGAGACTTCATAAAATATTTATTAAAATTGCCTCAACAACTTTTATAAGGTCATGACCATTTTGGGTAAAATGAACAGCCTGTTTTCCAAAAGGACACAACAGAATTAGCGTAGAGATTGGAATTGAGATTCCTTGCCCAAGCAGCAGGCTAAAGGCTACCCCAGGAAAGTTGGATCCAAGCAGAACTCTTAGTGGAAGAAAAAATTTAAATTTTTCTTTAAAAATGGTAAATGCACCATATGAGGGAAGCTGTTTCAGTATTTAATAATTTTTCACATTTCATTTGGAAGGTGTACACTTCCTGCAATTCAACTCAGTAAGCTCCAACTTGTAATTACTAGTTTTTGTATCCTTGTCAGCAAATGCTAAATGCTTCATATACTCTCAGTTACAGATCTTTTTCTTCATGCAATTCTGTGTCAAGTGATAACCAGTTTACAACCCTCTCTTGGACAGTGGAATAAGAACTTGAGTTAAAAAAGGCTTTTCTGCAAGGTGTTAAAAATTATCACTTATTACCCCATACTTCTGTTATCTTGGAGAAATGTTTATTTGCCTAATATTTAGCAATCCAACTTGGCAAGTGCTGATATGAAACTGGTCCTCTTTTGTGCATTTTATATAGCTTCTATAAAAGATTTCCCCCTAATTTGAATGTGGTATGATATGAGATATTTTATATTTTTAAAGAGTAAACAAAGTTCTTCACATCATTATCTGTATTAATGAGAATGATCTGTTATGCTTTTAAAATCACTGCTAAAAATATTTTGAGAGCAGCTCAAGACCTCAACTCAGTGTCCTTATTACTTCATTTATTTTCTATGATCTCGTCAATGTGGTAATTGTACTCTGTATATATGGATATGAGAAAACTTTGAGAGGCTTGGTTAAAAGAGCGCTGGAGAAAAATTCAGTTGTTAGGTGAAACCACACAGAAGAGATTTCAACAATGAAGCAATTTGCTCTTTAGTGGGAGCTCCTGGTTGGGAGTAACTGGTAACAGGAGAACTTGTATTACTGCAATTGCAACTTGCAATAATTATTTGAAAATTACAGTGAGTATTCTACAAGCATGATATTGAAATATTGCTCTCCTATTTTTCTTAACAGTGTGAAATTTCTTCTTTCAAATTCAATGATTGAGACAAACTCAGCCTTAGAAGTATACAGTCAAACTAAAATGTATTCAACTGAAAAACATAGTCAAGCTATGTCAAAGATGACATCTGCTCCTGTTTTGACTTTGTACTACAATTCAACACATTTTCTATTTCCTTCGTTCTTGGGAGAAAAGAGTCAGTGACTAATACAATGCTTCTGTAGGGCACAAGATATCTGTTTAAATCTAAGCAAATGAATAACCTTTCTAACATCAGTGTGACTATTTGATAGCTGAAAAGAAATTGATTTTAATTTTATAATACACTTTTCCCCTATAAAATATGTTGTATCTTTCTTGATAGCTCTTATGCTTAAATTAGTGTAATTTTTCTTAGATAAGTGTTTAAGACCAATCACTAAGGGAAAACTGAATAAAGTTTGAAATTTAATTGTCTAAAAGTGTCTTATGATGCAATGTTTCAAATGTTCCCAGTGAGATTTTGGAACCTTATTTGCCTGAAGTTTGACATTATTAAAGCTGTTAATGCTTTAAAACTCTATGTTTATATGCCTAATACATCAAGATGCTTTTGATAATGTTTTTTAACTACTGAAAGGAACTTCATATGGTGAGTTGTGTGCAAATTTTACTTTTATTCATATTTTTGTATCTCCTCATAGGCCTCAGGTAACTCTTGGACAATAGTATCACCTTTATCTTATCATGGTGGGTTAGCTTTCAGCCCAAGTTGCAGGTATCCTTTGGAGGCATATTTTGGGGAGCCTACCCTTCAGTGGTTGCAGACAAGCACTTGCTTCTGTACACAGTTTCACAGTGGGAGTCAGGAAACTGTGATCTTTAAGTCCTCACACCCTCTTAGGCAAGGAGGAAGTCTTAAGGCACCATGCTTGACAATTAGATCCTGTTCTGGTGCGGGAATGGCACCTGCTGGGCAGCTCTACAGACCTGGTGTTCATGTATCCCTGCTCTATTGGTTGATACAGTGCGAGAAAATCCACTTGGTACTTCTGTTTGCTTTTACTTAAGTTTCCAAAAATAATATGAAATGTAGTAATTTGTACTAGAAGGACTATAAGGATAGATAAATTAGTAATTCTTCATTTGTAGCAGATTAAATAAGGCTTTTACTTCAGTCAAAACATATTGCAGCTGATTGTTATAGTCAGACTATCTGATACTGGGAGAAAAATTTGAGCTCACCAAAAGACCTTGTCAGGTTGTCTTCATAGAATATAATTATCAGTTTCTCTCAGTTGTTCAATAGTTTCAAATTTACAAAAATCTCATGGCTACATCAAGCATACTGCACATTGAAAAATCAAGAAGTCATTGCTACCATGCAATAGGGTGCTGCTATTCCGTTGAGATAAATAAGGAATTTGGTTAATGTGCAGTTAGAGAGAAGAGGATATTTTGACAATTTTGTAAATTTAGTAAAATGTTACTCTAGATTATTTAGATGAAAATGTCTGGTGGCACAGTCATATTTGATAATGCAGTATTCTGATTCTTGGGGGCTTTTTTTCTTTAAAAAATTAGAAAGAACACCTGGCTCATCTGCTCATACTTGCAGATTTCTTATTTTAAAATTTTGACTGTGGCTATTGAATGTATGCCTGATTGATTTCTCTTGGGTTTATAGCATTGTGGTTTCTTAATTAATATCTGTTTTTCCTGCTGCCACACTTTCATGGTACGTTCATGACAAATTGCTTGCAAAGTTATCAAAACTCTTTTGTGGATGTCTTTCATGGCAGAAAACAAGTCTGTTTCCTGTGTGACTATGTATTTAATAAAATATATATTAATTCCTGCTTCTTGCACAGTGGGCTGACAGTTTGCAAGTGACAGGTCTGTTGAATGGCTTTGCAAATAGAAAAAGAATTGCAAGTAAGTGAATAATTGCTTCATAGCACCTTTCATGTCAATAGGAGTCTTTTCATAGAATACTGTGATCTTTGGATCCAGCCTATATAGCCCATTTAATGCATTTAAAATATTGTAAGGGCATAATTAATTCTTGCCAAATTCCTGTGTTCCTTGACAATATCTCCCTTTAAAGTCATAATATCCTCCTACCTGAAGTAGGTTCAAGTAACAGAGGATCTTGATGTACTATTCAAAGTGGTTTTTGTCATACAGGAACAGTGGGACAATCATGTCAAAACCTTTTATCATTAGCAGTTGTAAGCTCTTTCTAAAACTGTTTCGGATTTAGTGTCTAAAAGATGAATCTATCATCTTAAAGAGTCTCCCTGCTGACTGACCTTTCCTGTCTCCCAACCAAAAATTTGTGGCATTACAGGAGGAGGAGTGAGTATTCAGAAGAAAACTATTACAGGATTTTATCTTTTTACTTTAATTCTTGAAAAACGTGATATATCCAATGTCACTTCTTATGCTATGGTAGTCCTGCAGTTCTAGAGGTGGCAAAAGCAGAGTGATACTGGTGTGAAACAAGGCAGGACAGAGCCTAACTATAGTGAATGGGAAAGGACAGGAGAGAGCAGGATGGGATGCTGTGGTTTGTGATTGCATTATTTTGGTTGAAAATGGTGAGCTTTCCTTTGAGAGTTTTGTGCAGCAACGGTGTAAAGAAACATCGTTAGGATTAGAAAATATGAATATATGTGCAAAGACCAAGAGTTCATTGAGCCTAATGAGGCTAGATTACTTTTTAAGTAGGTTTAAGTCTAGTGTTTTCTTTTTACACTGCTGAGTAGGCTTTTTGCAATACCAGGCCATTCTTTGGACGTTGTCTTTTATTTTCAGAAACTTTTCTCTAGTTCTACAAAATATTTTCTTAGGGCCATAGGGGAATACTATTTCTTGCCAATATAACCTGCATAATTTCTGCTCTTCTCTGTGGAGTTCCTTTGTATTTTTCAAGAACACATCAGAAGACAAAGACTAAATTAGTCCCTGTATATTTATGTCATTGACTAGGCTTGTAAAGGTAATTCCACTGCAAGAAGCTGTTAAGAGAAGTGTAGAAAAGATGTTCAAAAAGATTAACATAAGCATAGCATTTTAAAATCAGCAGGTATACAATTGTCAAGTTCTTGGTATGGTTAATCATTTGGACATGACTGAAAATAAGAATGTAGAGTTCCAATTGAATAGAAACAGCAATTATTTACAAGAACTAAAAAACCCCACAGCTGCAAAAGTCTTGCCAGGCATCAGTTCCAAGGATCTGCTAGTGAATTATTAAACTGAACTGTGGCCCCAAAAATAGTTTTTTAAGAGTGAATGATCTGAAATAAATGTGAAGGTAATTGACTTTGAAAGGGTTGTGAGGATATTATGAAGATAACATCTGATTTGTACATTTCTGCATCAATTGCATAGTTTAAAGTAAACAGAGAGGTTTCTAATTACATCTTTTTGCAGGTGTCAGGCTACTTGTATCTTAGTTTAGAGTTGTGGTTTTGGCCTGTGATAGAACACTAATTATTAGAGGTATAGACTTAGATTGAAGGAAATAACTTGAAATGCACCAAATTATCTGAAAATAATTAGATATGGACTAAGTGGAATTTTTCTTGGGACTAGAACTGAGCAAATGACTCACAGAGAAAATCTTTTCCTAAATGTTATTCCCACCCCCCAACAAAAAAATGCCAAAGTAAAAGATTTGGAAAAATTTTATTAATCTGAAGAATTAAATACTATAGTTCCATGTTGCTTCTTTTAGGAAACCCCGTCAGACACTTGGAACATGCAAGTATCTGAGAACCAAAACACAGGCACATCTTCTCACACTGTGTATGCTGTCCCTGTTGCCTCTATGAAAATGTACACCACTAAGATACCAGTGTCTGAAATAATACTGCTGTACACAAATACATAATTTTGGATTCTTCTAACCATATTATGAATTTATTTGCTGTAACCTTGAAACAATAAAATTAAATGTAGGCCAGTGCAAATTTTGAGTAAGAGAAAAATGATATAAAGTTTCTTGAGGAGACTGTAGTTGTACCATCAATGGGAACAAAATTACCCGGGTGGTTCCACAGAGAAAAGAATGTCTTAGGCCCCCAAGGAGGTAGCTGGAGATCAAAGAGGATCCTTATCATCACATAAAAGTCTCTGAATGAGCGCAGGCAGGCAAGAAAATGAGGATCACCTGAGGGAGAGAGAATAATTACATGGGTATCAAGTTATGCTGCTTCTCCTTTAACATGATGGAAGTTAGTAGAGTTCATGGGGATAAAAAGTGCGAGAACATTTTGCAAGCAGTCCTGATAACTCTTACTTACTGGGGGAAATAAACACGCTTGTTTTTGGAGAGGCTTGAGTTACTGTGTCACTTGAACTGTAATTTTTACCTGAACGTTCGCCTGTGATTCTATGAACAATGGTGGAATTGCTTTGCATGTGGAATTCAATAAAAGATATAATTCCATGAATCCTCTTCCAGAAGAAGCCCTATATAGTTATTTAAAAATTACAGTGCAGAATCCGAGGCTCGTCATGGATGGGTGTGCAAATGTACAGCTTCTTCTATAACTATGACGCCCTTTAAACCCAGGTAACACAATGCTTACAAGGACTTTGTTCATTCTGAATCTTTTAGAGAGGCCATAGCGAGTATCAGTGCACCAGGATTTAAGTTTAAAGTGAATGGAAAAGTTAAACTTCTGGCTAATATTTAGCTAGCCTGAGCTGGATCTTCTTTCACAATGCATCTTAGATATGAGCATTTCAGCGGAAGTGAAAGTATTTCAGTTTCTTTGGGTTTTCTGATTTTTTTTTTTTTTTTTTTTGACTGAAAGAGTTGTTTTAACTTTCTGGGAAAAAAAAAAATCCACTTTCAGTTTAAAACCCTGCATCCTTTTTCTAACAGGGATGAAATTCTGCACTGAGACAGCAAGAAAGGCCAGGCCTTGCCATGTACTTTCTCTTTGTAATGTTTAATTTTCCAATTACTCTCAGTACATCTGAAATTTTTTTAGATGATCAGTAATATTAATAGTGAAATATGAAATCTTACATACCGTTAAAAGTATTTTATTTTTAAGATTGCTAGCAAAATTGTCAGACCAGCTGGTGAGTTTACAATGCCTTTGGTTCCATTAGACCTTCTCGATAGCATAACTCTTAACAGCATATTATACAATAGGCTGTTTGTGCTACAAATTAATCTGTGGGATGCAGGTATCAAACTGTGTGCAAGTTTATAGAATTGAGGACCAAGGATGCTGTGTTTTATATATACTAGTTCTGGCTTCCCACCTACTGGGATTTCAAATAGATCTAATTATTAAATTAGTGTGGGGTACTCATAACATTTGCTTTTTAAACGGTAATTACTGCACAAATCTGTATTCTAATACTTCAGTTTTTCTATAAATAGCTGTATCCTGTGGTTAAAAGAGAAGATACAAGGCTTGAACTAGAAAATTTTTTTCTGCCTTAAAAGTGGAGATGAATAACTGTTGGGGGTTGGGACAATAACTGACTTCAGGTTCCATCTAGTTGCTTAGATTTGTTCTGTAAATAAAGATAATGAAGGCCTTTAGAATACTCTGTATCTTACACAAGCTTTAATTTCCTGAAAAAGACTTTTGTCTATTATAATTTTTTGTGCTCTTCAGTGAGTTCTCCAGGTGATCCAAGAGATAGAACAAGGAAATGGTGAAGGTAAGTTTTCTTCTTTAATAAAAAATTGAATTAATGATAGAAAAAAGTACAGATGTGTGTAGCAGAATATGTTGAAGATGCACAGGTGAAAAATGTCCATAATTCATCAGGAAATGTTATGGCAGAATATACAGATACCGTTTTTCATCGCACTGATAGATCCACAGGTAAACTTTGAAAAAATGTTTCCATGTACTGGGATAAAGCAGCAAGGATTTGTAGACTTCTTGCCTGGAATGTGTGACAATACTGAAACCCATAAAGAGAATAAAACCTCTCCCCAGTGATTTCCTCCTTGTCCCTGTTGCTTCGCATATCGTCTTGTTTAATCTATACAATCTGGAGCAGGTTTTCTGAAACTGAATGTTTGCAGTTCAGTTAGAATAATGCCTGAGGTAGCTTAGGGGATTCCCCTACAAACATAGTCTTGCTTGTCTTTTGCTGCATCTGTTCAGATTAGGAAAATGTTACACTCATTTTAGTCTCCTACAGATTTTTTTTTTTTGAGGTAGCAAAATCTCACTTTGAGTATTTAAAATACCACTTAGCTGCTGAGAATGTTTGGGTTCATTGCAGGGCAGACTTGATCTGTCTTCTACAAAGCTACAGAAGAGGTGAGACTTTCAGACGGTACAAAGCTAAGTGCTTCGTTGATTTCCATAGGGCTTTCATCACTAACTCCCATATTTCCTACCCTCTGTCTCAGGTATTGAAAAGTATTAAAAAACTCAAATGAACTCAACATACTTGTTCTGCAAACCCTTCCTCCCCAACCCCCAGGTTCTATACTTGCTGCAATAGAATTAAATCCAAACTCCTTTGTAAGGAGAGTCATCTAAGTTCTTCAATACAAGGTAAAAAAACCCTTTCTAGAATTGCCCCAATATAAATAATGAAAACTTCTTCCTAAGTAATTTAGCTCCATTCTACTTCTACAGAAATGGAGATAAAGGCTGATAAGCATGGAGATATGAAAGAACAATTTTGCTTGGAGTAGATGAAGACCTTAACTATACCCACGTAAAAAATATTCAATTTCTTAAATTATCTTTCTGGTTTGCCGGTAGATGTTGTCAGAAGTCCAGTAGAAACGGCAGTAAGCAATTTTCTTCAAGTCGTACAACATATATGGAAATTTTTCCTTCTGATTTTAAAATGGATTTTTGACTGGTTTCTAAGTGCTGTTTTAGAGGGATGAAAGCATGGGTATTTGTCCAAGTTTTCAGCTTGGTAAGTCTACTCTGCAAGGATTATGTATGTTTGCTTTTGTTGTGTTAATCCTGCTATTCATTATATGCAGGACTTTCCCTGGCATAATTTTCATCTGACAGCCATGACTTAACAAGTAAGAATGAGCAAGCACATCTGATCTTCAGGCAGATAATCAGTCCTACAGTGAAATAGCTGGGCAGTCTGGGTGTTACCCTGTAGGCTACAGTGTACCTCTGGGTACAGCTAAATTACACCGTGGGTGATTGGAAATTGTCATGAGAAATGAAATGTCCCTCTAACACAAGTACATTTAGAGCTAAGTAATGTGATCTAGAGAGCAACTCTGGCATGCAGAATTATATTCTGGATGATAATTTTTGAGACAAAATTGTTCTGAAGGCTCTAAGTTCAATCTTTTTGATTGGCACCCTGGAACCATTCCTCTGTGTTGTTGTCTTCCCTGGTTCACAAAGCTGTCAAAAGGCAGAAGAAACTGGGTGGTTTCTTAATGACACTTCTGAGGTTGCTGTGTTGTATACATACAGACACCTATACACGCTTTTTGTCAGTGAATTCTTGCATGAATTTTCAATACCACGGCACCAGAGTGCATGTTTTCACAGCCACATGTGCATGTCCTTATCTCCAAGCATTTTCTACTTTTGCTGTTTCTCATCACAGTATGTAGTTAGCAGTAGAAGACAACAGAGACGAGTTTTCTGGGCTCTCTTTTAGCTTTCCTGTGCTTCCAATTGCAATTCTATGCATAGTATGTTTTTTTACCTCTGCTGTGATACAGAAATGTTGAAGGCTACATTTTTTGGTGGGAGGGGTGTGTTGTCAACTACAACAGTACCAAAGAACTACCAAATGAGAGAAATTCTTGGGGAAGTTCAAAGATTGTGATTGCTAAAATGAAATGAGTCATGCAGGTTTCACATTTTTCACCTTGAGTATTGATGTACCCAGGATCATTTTTCCCTGAATAGGTTGTAGAAAAAGAATGATTAGTCTGACTGCCTAACAGGATACACAAATAACAGTTGCATTCTCCCTGGTGTGTCCTTGGTAATATTACTTACAAAAATGTCCAATATTAACTTTAGAATAGCCAAGGACAGAAAATCAATGGTTTGTTTAAGAAACTATCTTAAAGTCTTTGCTCTAAAAGTATCTGGATTAGTCAGTCTAATGGTAATTCTTTTTTCTATAGTATTGTAAAGTTCACTGTCAAGGTGTAGTGTTTTGAAAGCAAAACAAATGAGAGGCTCCAAGTCAGAGATAGAATTTAATAGGAAGAAAGGAAAGAAAGTAAAATAAAATAAATGCAATAATACAAAAGACAGAGTCAGAATACAACTTGAACAGAGTAATGGAAGCAGTCCAGATGAGGTGGTCTTCCTGAAGCAGTGGTAGAAGGGTCTGGTAGTTCTGTTCCTCTGGGAATTCAGTGGGTAAGAGCCCCCTATACTGTCCCAAACCCCAGATATCCAGGTGAGAATGTTTGGTTCCTCCCCCTGGGCGGAACATCTCACAGTGGGATAATGGGTCATGCAAGGGGTCCTTGATGGCCCATTAAACCGAGATAACTCCCGGAGGGAGTTATCTATGAGTCATGGGCAAGGCATTTGATGGGCCATTAACAGAAGATAATGGCCCAGAGGGCGCGGGTCTGGGAAAACACTGCCCCACCTGGATTCAACAGTTCATGAAGATGGTGATAGAATACTTTGTGCACATCCTATACTACAACCCAGGACACAAGGTTTCCTTCCACTTTTTATATACCTTTTCTTTAGCTAGCTTTTTGGTTGTTCTTCTAGTATCTCTTCCTAATGTTCTGTAATGTCTATTTTTCTGGTAGTAGAATTGTTCCTCATGGATCACTTATGGACAGTTTCTTATGAATTTTAACACTGAGCTACATTATTCTGGTACTGATTACACTGTCAGTGTTGCCTCACCCCTCTGATTTGATTCCCTTGGTTGTGCACATGCAGACTGCAGTAATCTTCTTATGGTGCAAAGATGAGTCAAGACTTTTTCTCATTGTCTGATGAAGATATGGGTTCTCTTTACAAGTGGTCTGCTTGGCTTTATTTTTAAGGAAGTGTTTAGCTATAACCACACAGTCATTCATGTGCTTGAACATCTGCAGTATCTGGACATTAGCTTTGCTTTTCTCTCTTCTGAAGAATAAAGATTTGTGGTATTAGAAATACCATCCTTTCCCCCTTCCCCTCTCTTTAAGTTTGGGTTTAGTTTCTAGCTTTATTCTCTTCCACTTTTAGCAATAAATCCCTTCTCGCAGATTCTCCTTGACCCTGAGTATTTTTCATTTATGGTCTTTCTAGTTTCTCCTTGACTAATCATCTTGTATTTTTTTAATTGCCTGGAGAACTTTAACCAAAATGCCATTTTAAATCTCATTTTCTGTTTCCTCCATGTGTTTTAGTAATCCTCTTTTCCTATACTACTTGCAATTAATGTATCCCATTAGTGTCCCAGCCTATCAATCTGTCATTTGCTCAGAGGATTAATGTCGAAAAATGTATTAGCACTAATACATAGTAAATGAGAGGGATTCCTCTTATGCCTCTTATGACTTCAGCATGTTCACTGGAAACAAGAATGCTGCTTTACCTGGCGTCTTAACTAGAATGAGCATAAAACACAAACAAGGACTGCTTTTTAACAGATGGTTTCTCCAAGACATTAATTAAAACCTGTTTCCAGCAGTAGGCAGTATTTTCCTGCAGTCTTTTAAAAATCTTCTTGTAGTTGTGAGCTGTGTGCTTTATGATGACAGTCTTTGCCAAATAAGCCCTCAGAAGTAAAGGTTAACTAATTATTGAAATAGTGCACTGAAGTAGCTTTATAGCTACCGTTTTGAGAGGAAAGAAGAGTACGAAACTAGATTTCTGGCAGTCTTAGACCTCTTCAGTCCTGACCAGGCCCTGAAAGGAGTAAAATAAGCCTTCAGAAGGATTATGCTCTGTTGCCTTGGAAAAATGCTTTCTTGTGGAGAGGTCAGTTACCCAATGTACATCCTGGTGCATGCAGGTTTGATTCAATTCTGTACCTTCTTAACAGCTATATTACAAGATGTCAGAGTAATTTCTATATCTTGGCCTAGACTGAAAATACACACTCACACACGTTCTTAAATGTCTTCTGTAGATCTAACAGGTATTTTGGATGCCAGTAGAAAATAATAAATTGGTTTAATCCATATTTGGAAGTATTTTACCTGTGGCCATTGCTATTTCCCCAAACTACAAGGACAGCATGCTATTTGTGAAATTGCTTTTTATATGCTGTTTAATCTGCCAGCCAAAGACTGAAATGTCAGGATTTTCACTACTCAGTATTTTATATTTATGTTGCAGGAAGATCTTGAAATGGATATATTCTTTGCTAAGCCTTTTTTATTGACAGGATAAGTATCTTCTGTAACAGGAGCAGGCCCCTGCTCCTGATATTGGCCTGGACTTTGCCAGAGTTTAAGTGGCATTTCACTGTCAACTTTTGGACTCTTTTAAGCAATACACCTGTGCAGCCTCAGTTTCATAATATGTTGATCTTACATTTTTTTAAATTTTTAATTTTAATTATTAAAATTAACTTGAACTGCATAAATTTTGTTAACAATCAGATAGCTTTTTGTACTTGTAGATTTTAGAAAGATAAGCTTCCTAATTAAAATACAGACTTTATTTGTAAAATATTTGCTTCATTTCTGCATACTGTGGGAAAGGGGGATCCACAGGCATCTCAATCTTGCTCCTTGGGAAGAAGATGGCTCAGAGGGGAATTGCACCGTGTGTATATATAACTGATGGGAGTAAATAAAGCAAGTGCTTTCAGGCTCCCCTTAGTTTTTTCCAGTGAGAGGAAAAAGGACAATGGGCACTAACTAAAATGCCAGAGTTTCATAAGAAAAACTCTTTTTTTTTTTTTTTTAAAGAGGTGGTCAAACATTGGAGCAAGTTGCCCAGCTGATGTAGTCTCCATCCTTGGAGACATTGAAAACAGGACTGTACGCAGTCCTGAGCAGCCTGTTACAGCTGACCTTGGTTTGAGCAGGCAGTGTTAAAGTAGATGTGAGTAGATCTCCAGCTACGAATTCCAAACTTGGCATTTCTGTAATTGTTCCTAGGATGTGGAGAGGACATTTGAATTGGATTTTATAACTGGTGAAACTTTAAAATGAAGTAGATTAGAAAGCATTAACAGAAATATTGGGAGTCAGGCTCCTGGTTTTGTAATAACTGAGTTCATTTTGTGATATCTGAGAGCCTTGGTGCATGAGGATGATTTTGTCTGTTGTTTCTGTTGCCTGCATGATTTCATTTATATTGGAAATAGGAAATAGTGGCTTCCTTTTGTCATATGTGTCTGTCCATAAGACTTTGAACATCAATCCTGAAAAATTGACCTAAATCCACTGGTCATAAATGGTCTGTTCAATGTCTTTAAAAATAGTAAGTTGCTAACAGTTGATGGTATGGTGAATGTCAGGCAGTTGATACCTATAACAATTTGAAGACAGTTCAAGCTGTGACCAAAAAGAGTTCAGTCAGGGTCTGAATTGTGTTTTTGCCTTTTAACTTTATTCTTACATATGAGGATTAATGATCAGCAGATAGGAAGTTTCAGCTGTAAGATCCATCATTAGAGATGATCTAAGCCTTCAAGCCAGTTAAGTCAGCATGATTATTAGAACTGGATGGAAAATGAAAATATGAAAATTAGGTAGTAAATCAGAAGTTAGTTTGATTGTTTAAAAAAGTTATTGATGTTATTAATTGATGGTTGGATCTCTTCCCAGGATGGTATTGTTGAAAAAATTGTCATTTCTTCCTCTATTATGCAGAGGAAAGATGTACTATTGCCATAACTAAATTAAAAACTACCTGCATTGAGGAAGGGATTGAAGGGTACTCATTCTTCCAAAGTTCATATGTCTTATATTTGCATGCTTTCACAGATGTTTAGCTGCAGCAGTATTTTGGCTGCAGCAATACTTTGCAGAGTGTGACAGCATGGGAATAAATGTTTCCATTTCTGAGATTCAAAACTGTCAGTTTTCTGTCAGTTATCAAGGCTTGATACTTTGTCTTGTTTGCAAATGTTTATTGCACAATTCTGAAATAAACTTGAAATGCTTAAGCGCCTTGCTCTTCGGTGAATGCCATGATGTATAATTTTTGGGGAGCAGATTTGTGCCTGTCTGGATTTCATGGACAAGTACCACTTTCCGTATGTTTGGGAATTTGGACTTTCCTTATTATTCTACAGGCAAATCAATTGTTTCCAAGCTATTCCAACCACCAGTCTTAAAATTCACTAGACTGTGGACTTATGGCATCTGGATCTTCTTCAGAACCAGAATGTGACACATTGTAGAAGTGCAGAACAGTCTGGATAATATTCTTGAATATTTTTGTAGATGAGTTCTTCATTTTGTCAGTCTTTTAGCTTGGTCTATTAAATAGAAGTATTTAGTGTTTTCTTTCTTCATTTCTTATCTTGCAAAATTACCTGCTGTATGTATGGACTCACAATACTTAATAAGAAATAATTTTAAGCCAACCTTAATGTGCAGCTTGATACAGATCTTACAATTGCCACTAATTACCTGGTACAAAGATAGTGCTAAATTTATGATGCAAGCTGTTAACTTGCTGTTAAGTACGTGAAGGCAATGTCATTTCACATTTCAATTAGTGTTTTGTTGACATTAGGAAGTAATTGAAACAATTTGGAGATTACTCTTAATGGTCAGTAATTGTCTAGTCTTAACTCATTGCTTGAATATGATTTGATATAATTTTCTGAAACCATGCAGTATCCTTAAGTCACTGTGATTGTTCTTGCAGTTGTTATTTTGATTATTATTGCTACTATTCATTTGTTTAATTAGGCTCGAACTTTTCTCCTTAGAAATTCAAACCAACACATTATTCATTTTGGACCTCTGTTGTTTTTTACAATTTTTCCCAGCTTCCATTCAACTGTCTTTTGTAAAATCTGTTTTGACTATAGACCTTTACGACTTGTGTATGTGCTGGCTTTCAAAGAATACTAATTGTGACCTTTGGCCTGCTGCTTTCTTTGCACAGGCCTGAGACTGTTGCTTGTACATCACTGCTATGTATATGCTTACAGGACCCTGCTGTCACACTCTGACTATTTCCGCAATAGTCGTTTTGGTTCTTTTTCTCTTTATAGATCTAGTTAGGGTTTGGATCTCGCAGTGGAAGTTCTTCTTTTTCTCTGGTAATTGAAGACCAGCACATCTTATGCCATTCACTAAATTGCAAAGCTGTTTCAAAGACCTTGCAGGACTTAAAAGTACCTGCAATCATTATTCTTCAGTGGCAAATTAGAGTTCTTACTGACTTCTTTTCAAATGTGTCTGGCAGTACAACCCAGGGGAGACTTCAGTCAGTGGCTTTCCTTTGAACAAGGTTCTCTCCTGATTGATTTGAACACATCAGGGAAAAAAGAAAGAAAGGGAATTGTCTAATTATTTTTCCTGAGTGCTAGTAAATTAACAAAAAGAGGGATTATTTAGGGAAAAATGGTGAAATGTACGTACCTAACTCCAAAAATGTAATCCTGGAAACCTGAAACTTGATTGTTGACTAACCCTGAAAGCACAAAGTCTGAATAGGAACTTCATTATTAATTTCACATATTTTTTTTATTTGTGAGAAAGCACATCTAACACACAGCTTTGCTTTCTTGGAATATCTCAAAAAGGCTGGAAAATACAATCCTCATCAACTTGTGGTTTTTCGTTCTTGATTCCTTTTAACTATTAGCTGCTTATCTTGTGATTATGCTTTTAGGTTTGTTAAATACATGAAACAGGCAGAAGTTGTGACAATATAGCTGCAAAATTAAGCAAAAATTAGTTCATGAAGAATGAATTAACTCATTTTACATTTTAGCAAACAGAAGCAATACCTCTTCCATGTATTTCAGCTATATAAAGCTTAGGCAGGCTTGTTCACATCAAAGATTTAGTGAGGTTTCATAGTTCCAGAAAAGGTCCAACCTAGCAAGAAGAGTGTTCTGCTGGGGACTGGTAGTATGGGTTTTAACAGAAAAGTTTTGATCTCATTGCACAAAAGAAAGGAGCTGCCCTTATTTCTAAAATGACATATGACAACCCTTTGCTTAATCCCTAAATGAAGTATAGGAAATGGAAGCAAGTAAGAGGCTGGAGACTCTGAGTGGAGGCAGGAACTGGGTGGTAACACCAAACCACCATAAATAAGAGAATAAATGTGGTATTACATTTTTATTTTTTTCTTTCAGGTAATACTTTTCTTACTCACTGTTTGGATTCTATTTTAGGAACCCTGTATCTGTAAACTATATAGGAAGCCTGAATGTCTGACATGAGATTCTTGGAGTGCTTAATGTTTACATAGAAATGCTACAAAAATTCATCTTCATGGTTCCAATTGATTTCTGGACCTTGCTGCAAAGGGTTCTATGGTAAAAACCACTCATTTCACTGACATGCTGCCTTTTCTTAATTGAGATCAGGAAACCAAATGCTTCTAGAAAGTGGGATGCCGCAAGCGTATATTAAATTTGTCATTTATTTCTAGTGTTATTTTAAAAGCTTGTATTGACCTTCCTTACAAGGACTGACTTTTAAATGGAAAACTAAACAGTTAATGGCATTACTGAATGCCATTAATATGGAAAGATAATGGTTTGTATTATCAGCAGTCTTGATTACAGGAACAGTTCTATCATTTTATGTCTATTTATGATAAGAAGCAAACTCTGTTTTCTTCTCCATTTTTCTCTCTCTCTCTCCATTCTTCTCCTCTCCTTTTTCTGCTAAGTGAGAGTTGATTTATTTTTTTCCAGAACTTTTTGATTGTCTTTTCTCTGCTGGTCAACACTGATCAGAATTATTTTAGGGTAAACCTTGTATCAACTGTTTGTATCCTTCGGTGTTTCTTCCTTAATATATGCAGTGACAGAGAGAAAATACTTGATAGAGAATTTATAATTCCAGGCAGAGTACTGACAGTACTTAGCAGAATTTTATTTGAAGGTATTAGTCTAAACCAGAGGATTTGTTTGGTGTTTGCCTAGTAAGTTTGAGTCAGAATCAGTATTGCACCTAGATCTCCTCAGTGTGAGTGTATTACCTTTATTGCAATGTTTTTTCATTAACTTAAAAGATGTGTGTATGCCTGCATGTGTGCAGACACACACACACATGTGCACAGACATGTATGCATTTGAACTACAATTGCAAAGATGTTGGATCATAAAGGCAAAAAGTAATTTCTACAGGTATGTAGTGTTTGAACACGAGACTAATGTGGAGAAAATAGATGTAACGCAGCCTTACTGCTTAGGTTCGCTCTCTATTTCATGGCTCCTGTGGAAAAATTGCATGTCTGCTTAGTTATTGTAGCTATACAAAAGCACAGCCACTGTTTGTGTAGCACAGAAGATTTTCTGAATTATGGAAGGGATGAGAACCAGAAGACACATGACTTCTGAGGTCACAGTTCATAAGTTACAACCATTACATTTTTTGGTCTTAAATTTCTGTTTTTAAAAATTAAAAAAATTATGAATTTTGGTTGATTTGTAACAATTTATTTTCCATGTGCTATTCATTTACCTTCTATGTCTCTTCTCTCAGTTCTCTTAGATAAATGTTCCACTGTAAATTGTTGTTTTGTTAACTAGGCATAAATAAACAAATCTATTCATTAAGTATTTTTTATGCCAAAATAATCTATAAAAGTGCTACATTTATCACCTGTGGGCTTTTAACGTATCACTTTTTTCAAAACAGTTTAATGTCAAAGAAACCAACCAATAACACATTACATGTTTTTAGGATGATGTATAATGTTTAGAATGTAACAATATGCTACTTACATTCCCGTAAAAGTTAAAAACTATAAACAAGCTTTTAAGTTCTTGATATCCAAGCTGCTGTTAGATATAAATTCTTTCAGGTTCTGGGAAAGGTAGTTTGATCTTTGTGACAAATGTGATGTAAATAGTTGTCAAGAGGGTTGAGAAGTTTCCCTGTCCTACTGCATTGTCACTGTAGACTGAACCTTCTCTACTGTGAACATTTTGTGAAGCTTTCCTGTATGTTTTATTACCTTCTAAAAGCCACACTTAAAAAATCAGATTCTTCTTTTCTCTAGCCCCTTTATTAATGATCTAACCAAGCTGCAGGATTACATCATCTCCATGAATATTTTCAATTATGTCTGTCCAGTGTTCAGATCAAAAGTCGATTTTGTGGCTGTGTCAGTTGTTTGCCTTAAAGGGTGAGGATCTGGATGAGCAATAGCAGTCACTCTATTGTCTGTGAACAATAATGTTGGCAAAATACAAAAAATCCATCCTTGATTCCATGATCTGAATACATTTGAATAAAGATCATCTAATCTTGCAGTCTATTTATAGCACAAAAATGTTAGTATCTGTACAGCATAAAGAATGCTGTTTTTCAGATATCAAAGTAAAGCTTGAGGCTATAGGACCTCTGGCTTATTTCCAATTTGCATCCATATGCTTTTCTGACTCTTAGAATAAGAAACACTATATTCCTCCACCCCTGTGGCTCTCTTGTAATTTATTTACCTGGGGAAGATCTGCTTTTAGATGCAGCATCTGGATTTCAATGATTCCCTGCTCTTAGCCAGCTGAATTGACTGAACTAGAAAGAGGTTAAGTCTGTTGCCTGAGGTCACACATTGAATGAATACCTGAGCTTGGATTTGAAGTCAGGTCTGGAGTATTCCCTCTTGTTTCTTTGTTACTTGCAGTAAATACTTATTTTTAAATGTCAGGTGTATTTGGGAATAATCAATCTGTGTTATATACAGGGAGGAAATTAATATGCTTAACCTGGTATTTGCCAAGTACATACATAGTTCTTGCAAATGTTATCTGTCAAAGCAGCTAGAAAGCAGGAAAATGGTATTTTACAGTTACAAAATTTAAACATATATAAAGCAATAAAAAACCTGTTAAATGGTAAATGAGGAGACACTTTTTAAAACTCAGATATTATTTATGTTAATGTCAAATTTAGCACAATGCTATTTCTTATAATGTTATCCAAGGGAGAAGAAAATGTGTTTTTCATTCTTGTTCTTAAAAATAAATTATATTCTGTGTGTCTTTATAGAATCTGAACAAGAGGAACATGCACCTCAGTGTAGTAGAGTATATACAGTAGAAGGAGTGTAAGAGGCAAGATAAATATTTCAAATGAGACCAGACTGGTTATATTGACAGTGCCAACAAGATTTTGTTTGAGAGACAGCTGAAATGCAGAAGAGAACTGGAAAAGTAGTTCAAGTGGCCACTTATAAGGAATGCAAGAAGGTAAGTGTCAGGTGCCTTAGACTAATACTTTGTGATACTGTTTGAAGTTACCCTTTCAGTCTTTGGGTCTTTCACTTCTGTCTAAGAGTGAGAATCTTCTCACAGTTTGTGCTCATTTTGATGCCAGCATGGTCAAAACTAATCACTGGACGAAATATCCAGGCAAATCAAAGACGGCAGGTAGTGTACACTCAGTAGTGTGTAAACTATAATGCTAATAATAAAATAGACATATTAGGGCTGTTTTCCCCTCAGGTCACAAGACCCAAGAAACTCAAACTGCTCACAAAAGCCACCAGGCATACCATTGCAGTGGTGTTCCAAGAAGGAGATTCTCTGAAGAAATCAAGACAATATTTTGTCTTGATTCTTGCTGAAATAAGTTTCATGCAAAACCACAGTTCATTCCTGTGGCATAGAGCATTATTTCTTTTTCTGAGGTTGGTGATACTTATTCCCTTGTAGCACATATTTTGCTTGCCGTCTTTAAACTTAATTAATTTGTCAGAGATTTTGCCATTGCACTGCAATACTGACTACCTTTCCTCATGAAATGCATGAGGTGAAGGTTCTTCACCAAGGCTGGCACCTGGAGGAGACATGGGGAAGACCTGGAGCGCTGTCCAATGGAGCAGCTTCCCCCAAGAAGTGCTTCCCCTCCCGCCACACTCTGCTGGCCTCAAAGACTGAGCTGGCCCAGCGGCCGTGGCCTGAGGGGGGCTCCTGATCCTGGGAGGCATACAGCCCTGGCCCCAAGCTGCTTACCTGCTACTAAGGAGGAGTAGCAGTCTCTTCGATAAGCTCCATAGTGGGAGCATCACTCTCAGTGGGAGTGGGCATGGCATCAGTATTTGCCGTGCCCCGAGTCTCTCCCGTGTTGGTGTCTCTGAAGGCCACGGCCTCAGTCACTGCCACGTCCATATTTGCTGCGTCGTTGATTGCAGCATCAGAGGGCTGAGCCAAATCTGGGCTGACACTGGGCTCTTCCTGGAGCTCAGTCAGCCTGCAGTCAGGCTCAGCTGTTGCATGGGTTCTGGTTGTCCTACGCTGAATGGGCACGAGCCTCCGGAACATCTGCAGGAGAGCAAAGGACAGGGAAGAGAGACGCGTTCCATGGAGTGCTCCGAGCGCGGAGCTCGGCTGAGCAATGACAGCAGGCCCAGCCCAGGCAGGGATGGCTGCAGGTACCTTCAGTGTTCTGCAGAAGCAGCCACGGGTGGGCTTCTTCTCCTGTGTCTGCTCCATGGTTGCATCTGGCAAAGAGCGAGCGCAGCCAGAGCTGAGGGGTTGCAGAGAGGCCAGAGAAGCCGGCCCTGCTCTCCCCAGGCAGGGACAGCCCTGGGATGCCCCAGGGGATGGAGCACAGCTGCTGCAGGGGCAGCCTCGGCCCCTCTTCCATCCTGTCAGTGGGCGGAATGGGAATGGGGATGGGGCCAAGCTGTCCACAGCCATCAGCCCTGTGGCCTGGCTCTGCCACTCACCATCCTGCTGTGGCTGGAACTGCTCCAGCTCTTGAGGGTGTTGTGCTGGAGCATCTCCAGGGCTTGTATTTCTTTTCCTCGTGAAAACTTTGAAGAGGTCTCGAAATCTGCCCACCATGTCAGTGTCTGGCCTCGAGGGCACCTTCAGACAGATGCCTCCGAGGAAACAAGGGAAAGCTCAGAGGCAACAAGTCGTGCAGTTGTGCCTTGAAGGCACCTGCGACAAAGAAGCCTCAGGAAGGCTGCAGGACAGCAAGTCCTGCACGCTGGTCTTGAGGGCTCCTGCCACAACGACAGAAGACTCCTCGTGACGGTTCAGGTCACCTAGTCCTGCGGTCTGGCCGCGAGGGCACCGACGGCAGGGTTGGGAGATGCCTCGGGAAAGCTCCGAGTTTTTGATGAAGGGATGATAATATCCTAATTCTATTAAGGAATAAGAGCTCTCAAGGAATGCCAGTCCGCACTCAGTGTTAGAAAATTAACCCAAAGAAGTGAGTACATTGCACAAAGGCTACTCCTCCCCCTGATACAGATAGCCGAGTGGCCAGTAAAGTACAGCTCTCCCCTCTTGTTTTCTGCATGAGAATCAGGACAACTAACAGAAAAAGCCACAGATACTCCATCTGCCCTCCATAACCAAAGCTGTGCCAGTCCACGGATGCTGCCTTCCAACTGACTCAAATTCCAGCTCAGACCTCTCACCTTCCAGACAAGTCCTTCCCCAACACGGCCGCCAACACCAACCCCTCCAAACACCTGCACAGAAGCCCTCGACGCCCTGCCAGGAGCCCCAGCTTCCCCATCCCTCTGCAGAGCTTTCCCACCCTCCAGCGGACCCCCTGGTTCCCTGTGCGTGCCGTGGGATGACACTCAGGAGGATCTGCTCCAAGGCCTTCCCCAGCAGCAGGCTCAGGCTGCCAGGCCTGTGCTTCCTGGATCATCCTTCGCCCCAACCCTTCTTGTGCACGGCTGTTCCATTTGCACATTTGGGCTTGGACTTCCCCACTTCACCAGGACTGCTGGTAAAGGATGGAGAGCAGCCTGGCAAGCTCCTTCTCCAGCTCCCTCTTTTCTCTTGGGGGAGGTAGAACATTCCACGGGAAAGCAGCTGGTGGCCCAAGGAGTGGGTGGCATCAAGCAGCTCTGGGGGGACCCCTCAGGACTGCCGTATGCTGAGGGAACACCGTTGGCCTTGACCTGTAGGTAGCTAAGCAAAAGCTTCAAATCAGCTGCCTCAGCTTGCAGGACCTCTCTCGGCCGGCATCCTGACATGGGTGCAGGACTGCTGCGAGGCGCTGGGCTCCTCTCCGTGTCACAGCTGGCCTTGCTCCACAACACACCTGGAGTTGTGCGGCAATTTGTGCAGAGGAATCTTGAATTCCAGCTCTCTGAAGGGATCAGTTGCCCCAGAGCTGGGCCGCCACAGGGTGATTTTGGCCAATTATCCTCTTGTTCCCTGATCAATCTGTTTTTCTGCCCATTCTTATACCAGCACCTATTCTAAAATGTTCTCATTTGGGGAAAATCACCTCCTGTTCCTTTCCTTTTCAGCTCCCCAAAAAGATCATTAGCAGCACAGCAAAGTTCCTTGCAGGATTTCTACCCAGCTGACACAACAATTTGCACAGACTTCTCCTTTGCCCCCCTACAGACCTGCTTTTTATTCTTATCGCTCATCATAGGAAAAGCTCATTTCCAAATTACAACACCTAACTCCCAGTCACATGAGGCTCCTCTCAATCCCCTGCACAGTTTTAAGGGAAATATTAGAAAATAAGGAAAAAACAAACTTTTTTTTTCTGGTTGAAAACATGCACAGGTGTTCTTTACCCAATATATGGCTTAGATAATGCAGTTGTCAGTGACGCACCTTTTTATCAGACTTTTAAAAGCATTTAATGCTGAAGAATAAATGCAGTTTTTCTGATCAATCTTAAAACCTTCATTGAGGATAAAATCGCTTCATACACATAGTGGGGTTTGGGTGTTTTGATTTTTGTAATAATCCAGTAAAAGCTCAAAATTAGCACTGAAAACGAAGGGAAATCAACCAATTCTGATGTATTAGTGAAATTATAAAGCACAATTCACTGTGGTCATTATAATTGAGTACATGGAGCTGATGAGCAGCTGAACTCATCTGCCATAAGTTTTTTTTATTTCAAACTAATCCATAAACTGCTTTTCCAGTTCTCTAAAAACACATAAAATACCAACAATTCTTTTAGAGTGTCCCCATCAATCCAACCAAAAAAATCATAGATGGCAAATGATCACCCCTAGCTGTGATACTAAAAATATCCCGGTTATCAATCTAAAACTGGTTTTGCCACGATGTTGGCCAGGACATTTCGCCTCATTACCTCATGGTTCTCATTCTGTTGTTTATTGTCCTGTCATATTTATATCATTTGGCCTCCATCTTCCATAGCAATTAAAAATGGCATTTCTTGGACCCTGGTTTTGCTGGTTTTTGTGGTGCTTTCCACACATTTCCATCCCTGGACTGGAATTTCTTGCCACCCCCTGTCTCTGTGCAACGACTTCTCCCGCTAAAAAAAAAATCTTTAAATACTTGATTTACTCCATTCTTTGTTTTAGTTGTTTTACCACGGTGGGATATGTGGCTCCCTAGGCAACCTTTGGCACACAGAGTCACCAGCTCAGCAGAGAGACCCTGGAAATGCCTGGATTTCTCCATGTGGTTTCCTTTTGTCACTGGACATGGTAAATCCTGGAATCGCTGCAGCTTGGAAACTGTCCCAGACAGGGCACACAGGGGACACTGGGCATCAAACATTGGACTCAAACTCTCAATTTTTAGGGACAAAATCTTGGATGTGGGAAGAAAAGAGGGGCTCAGCCAATATTATCTGGTAATGTGAAGATAACCACAACTAAAAAGGGCTTTGTGTGTCCAGAAAAGAACTCCGTTAAAAAGAACTTAACATTTTAAAGAAAACTATTTTTTTCAAAATGAAATCTAATAGTTTTTCCAAGCCTGAATCAAACTCCAAACATTTATAATCTGCAGTGTAATCTTTCTCCCCTGTAAATTCTGTTCATCTTCCTAAAGTGCAAAATATTGGTAGATTAAAAATGGACCTGTGTCCTAAATAGAAAGTGGGATAGAAGAGCACAGTAATAAAGGGAAGAAAGTAATCCTCAGGTTATATGAAGAGCAACATAAAAAGCCTGACCAAAAAAAGCTAAGAATTGGAAAAAATGTTTGAAGTACAGGAAGGACAACAGAGGAGATATGAAAAAGGTGGGGAATGCAAGTAGAAACTTTAGTTTGTGTACCACTGAAATTGATACTTTATTTGGATGCCTACTATTTTGGTTTTTCTTGGGCAAAAGTACAGCGGTGGTGGCCAGGGGATTGGCTTTATATATGTTGAAGGTCAGAAAAGATATATTGAATGTTATTTAGGATCTTCACTTGTCTTAAACTCAATTTTCCTGATTATGTTCTTCCAAAAGGTTTCTATCAACTTTACTGTATTTTAAACATTTCAACAGTATCTTGAAGGAATGGTTTAAATGAAAATTTTGTGATGATGATATGTAATGTAATAAATCTTGTTTTGTAAGTTTAGGCTTAGAGGGTTATATACTTGCAAGTTGCTCCACAAGTACTAACTTTTGAAAGGATTGTCAGGTTATTTTATCTCACAGGTATCCTAGGGACAAAATAATTTCACCATCATAGATGAAAAAAAATTTCTGTATTTATGTGAGTTTTCTTCAGAGTTTTTCAGATAGAAGAGGGAGAACTCTTCACAAAAAGCACTTTGTTGTCATCATCTGTGAAACTGATCAAGTTTGGTGTCTGAAAATAGGAGAAATCTGATAAATTGGTTTTGTGCTGTGTTGTGGTGGTGCTCTTTGTTTGCAGATGAGTTATTTTGGTGATTTTTTTCCTATGGAAAAAATAATTTTTTCCTATGGAAAAAATAAATTTTTCCTATTATTTGTAAGATTTCTTAAAGATGTTACAGAAGTTCAAAATACTGAATGTTTGCCTTGAGGCTGGAGCAGAGTATTTTCTAAAGCCAAACTTTTTAAAAATGGAAGAAAATAAGGGGTAATTAGATTCTAAAGATTGCATACTAAACTCAAACTTTTTCTCAGACAAAGCTAAGATCTTTCTATTTCTTATAAAATGTTTTCTTGCTTATTGCATTTAATTGTTTTGGTAATACCTGAATCCAGAGTCTAATTAGATATTTGCCACATCTTTTTGTTGTTGTTGTTGTTATTAAAAGGATATGTGTGAACGTGTTTGGTAATTCTGCAAAGTTTAAAATACAGATTTCATTCTGTCATGGGAAGTGTCATGCTATTGCTTCATAACCAGACAGTGTATGTTTTCAATAAAAACTTATTTAGGAAAGTACAACACATTCATCCTCGATATTTAAGCAAATTCACATTGCAGAATGATTAATTGCATTCAGCCTTTTCATGCACTTCTGATTTTTCAGGGGACATAATTGGATGCAAATTGGCCAGTGTTAATCATTAGATACCACTAATTAAAAACAGAAGCTGTAGGTAATGGTATGATTATTGGTAGAAATAAATGAAGCAGATCAGGTAGCACTTTTCTTCAGGGACTCATGACTTGTGCCTGAGCCTCATTAAATTCCAACATGTGAAGGTGCCCTGCTGGTAGAGGCTGTAGGAGAGCTGTATTTATAAATAACTTAAAAGTAACATAGGAGGGCAGTGCCTGAAAAAGGAGGTGTGCAACATTCTTGTGGCTCAAGGACTTAGCAGTTTAATGAATTAGAAACTTTAAAAAAGCAATTTAATTTGGTGAAAACTGGTTTTGCATAACAAAAAGCCAGTTAAAAGAGAAACTAAGGGTATTTATTTTCTGCCAGTGTTTCTGAAGCACACTGAAATCCCATGTTCTGAAAATTCAGTGGGCACTTTTGTATCCAAAGAATTAATTTCATACTTTGTCTTTTAAAACTGACTGTGATGTTAAATAACGTGTATATTGACTAAACTGGAAGCTTGCTGTAAAAACTGATCATTCATTCAAGTCAATAACTGTGTTTTGTGTGGGCATTCAGAGGAGATAATTTCCTCATGAAGAGTCTTCTGACTTAGCTTTTAAATTACTTTCAAAACACACTGATGACCAATGAACCCTTTCAGTCCCATGCTTTGGGTTTTTTTTTTTTTCCATCATAATCACCAAGGTTTATCAGGATTAAATGTTAGTATATAACTCCCTTTAATGGACTGATACAGTGGTGGAAAACACCACTTAAATGATTAAAAAAAACTGATACAAAAAAAGATACTAATCGTAGGTACTTGCACACTGTTCAGTCTTATAGACAGAAATAGTGAATTAGGTGGGTTGGTTTTTTTTTTGGGGGGGGGGGCAGGGAGGGAAAGAACCATGAATGAAAACATTTTAATTTTCACTGTTCCTTCCAGTTCCCCACTGATGCAATGTTCACCAGTGATGTAGGCAGTGACTCAGAGCTAAGATCCCAGTTTTCTGGTTGCACAACTTCTGTCCAGCAGCTTTGCTCTGGCACTGATCTTTTCTGTCTGCCAGTTGGAGTGAAGGACCTGCAGAGATGGCAATGCCCCAGCTCTTTGGAGGCAGAGACAGAGAATGGAGCTGTAACAACCAGAATTCGCACCTAAGCTTAGAGCTCTGCATACCACACATTTACACATGTACCACATTTTATCTTTTTGATAACAGCTGTTCTTATATAAACTTAGAGTTGCAACTGCTACTGTGAAATCAGTATCATATCACCACTCATCCACAAACATAAATGATGGCTTCAGCATCAAAAAGCAGAAAGCTCTATCTTCTTTTTTCCCAGCAAGCCTGTGTATTGAACCCTTCCCAGAGGCAGCCCTCTCTGCCTATGTGGAGAACCAGTTTTTAATTTTCATTGCAAGTTAAAGATAATAGGTAAAAATGCACTGTTGAAGTGAATACCGGTAATTCTTCAACGTGCAAACTCAATACTGTCATGCAACAAAACATTTTCGGTGTTAACAGAGCTGTTAGTGTGTTTTGTATCTACATGGTCAAAGTAACAGCTGCCACTGTTCAGGTGACAGTCTAGAGTTAAACAGGCTAATCAGTCAATCCATCATCATTAGAAATCAATGGAAAGGCTTCCATTGGCTTAGTGAATAACTTCATCAACTGTCATCATAGCAAATGCTCTTGACCCGTGCATTCAGAAAAGCAAAAATAACGAGCACTAACAGCACCTCTTCAAGCACATCTGTGCTGTTCCCACTGTACAAAAGACTTACTGAGTGGAGAATGAAGATTCCGGGTACCTCCTCTGAAAACGCTGCCAGTCTGCACATACCAAGCTGGGAAAGGTAGTTACTTTTGTTGTGAGAGCATCAAAAAAGTGGACAAAGTTATGTGTTTGGTTTTCCAAGCAGGAACCTGGGTAAATCTTACACTGATTGAATGAGCTTTCATAGGCCTATTTTGCCTGCTGTTGCTCTGGGATGTATAGAACTGCTGAACAAGCACTAGAGTCTCCCAATACATGTTTCAAATTTCTGTTGCTTCTATGACATATGATTCTCTGCAATAAAAATATAATATCCATTAATTAATTAATCCTTATTTTTGTGCTAATAATTCTACATTGGTTTTCTGTAACTATGAACAACATTATTCTGGGGTTTGTGGCTGATGTCTTATATTCACTAAAGTTTATTTGAAGTGGTTTTCTAAAGTGGACAGCCAATTTCATGTCTGCTATGCCTTTGCAGGAGTAGGACAGTATTCTCTTTCTCAAAGGCCAGAAGCTTGTATCATCCTGAGTGCTCAGCATCTTTGAGTTTTTCTGAAGAAAACTGCAGTGGCACTGTTGGTGGCATGAAACATTTGACACTGCTTGGATGTGATGCCTGGCTTTATGCACCTTGTCATTCTTGCTTAAAAATCATTAAGATATGTTAATATGTCAACATCATAAAGGGCCTACCTTGTCTTATTGTGACCTAAAAGTTGACGCCTGCTGTTCAGTAGCAAGGCTGATTGATTTTTTCATGCACCCAACAGAGACTTTATTTACATTTTTTGAATTGGTAGAAGAACTCAGTTTTTGAACTCATATCATTAGTGCCTCAGTCACAGAATTTCAAATTTGTTCAGACCACAGGAGGGGGAAAAAAGAGATGATACCAGTCTTAAGTCAAACATAATCTTTTCTTCTCCTTTCTCCTTCCACTTTCATCAGGACTTGTCTATGTCACAAACTGCACTGACTTTTTCTGACATTGCAATGGCTCAAGTCAAAAGAAAGTGGGGGAACAAAAGAGCTGTGGAAAAGCCCTAAAGTGCTGAAGTGACCAGGAGCTGAGATCCTGCTATGCGAATCCTGCAGGTCCTACTTTCAGCTGGCCCTGCATTAATTCCTCTCTCCAACTAAACCAAGGATAGGGAGAAAGAAGGGAGTAGGTTTTTTTCCTTCCAGATTCTTGTTTTTCATGTATTTGTAGCTGTATAATGTGATTGGTATGAATGTAAGTGTCAATGGAGTTAAACCTTGAAAACATATATTAAGAGAGGAAAAAAATGTGGGGCAACAGAACGTAAGTATCAAAATACATCTTGTTGTACATGCAGCTAACGTTTCAATGTTAATAGTCTACCACAGAATTCGAACTGACTCAGAATGACTGATGATTAGGTTAAAATCATGTTAAGTTTAGAGACTTGGATCTTTTGATTTTTTTTTTCTGCAAATGATAATCTCAATATTGCACAGTTTATAGTCCTTCCAATTTTGTGAAAATGTCATGCGTTTGAAGTGCAAATAGCAGTGATTTCTTTGCTTTATCCACAGTAATTAAAACAGGGCTTCTTTGCCATGCTCTATATGCATATCCTCTATTTCATCTTTCAGCGAATCTGTTTTATTGCAATAGCCTTGTAATTGGGAAGCTGTGCTTACCCCATGCCCTTCTTTTTTGAAGATTTTAGTATTTAATGTTTGAGGTCGTTTCAGAATTCTGAAGTTTGTGTCTGTGGATAAATACGAGTGAATTTTCCAGCTTTAAAAAAAGCAGCTATTTGAACTATACTAACCACTCAAAAATTAAATTAATATCATTATTAAATACTCAGTATATGTAATCTTAATCAGCAGAATGTGGTACCCCAGGTGTCCTGCTCTGATTTCCAGTAAATTGCTGTTTAAGCTCCTGTAGATTTCATAGTTTTGGCAGACGCAATATCAGGTGAAATATTTAATGAGATTGCAAATTTATTTCTTTTTTCTTTTGTTTATCTTTTTAAACAAAGCTCCTGTTTTTTATATGCCAGCAAAATTAAGCTAGCTGTATCTAATTTCAGCTGACATGAACCAGCATATCCTATTTTCCATACAAATTTAATCCAGTGTACTGTATGTTATCCATGACTCAGAATAGCATAACAAAATAAGCCATCAAAGATTTCCATTATGAACAAAATAGCTGCTAGATAAGATAAATATTCAAAATGATAACAGAAATTAAAATTTTATAATTGGCCTTCTTCAATTAAATTCTAAATTGAGAAAGTATTTCTTCCCATTCCATCTATTCTTCATAGACACCATTTATTTTATCTTTATGTAACTTGTAACTTGCAGAGGGGAAAATTCATTAAAGGTTTTTTTTTTAATAAAGGATTATTATGATGCAAATTGCTGCTTGTAGTATGTGGTGCACAATGCTGCTGAGAAAGAAGTTAATTAGAAGAAGAATGGACAGCTTAGTGGACTATGTATAGGAGAAGATGCCTTTTAATTGTAAGGAAGGCCAGTTTTAATCTGGCTGTGTCTTGGTGGTCTCATTTATTTTCCAGTAAAGACAAAAATCACCATATGTGATAAAAATGGTCATTGTACATGACAGTAATCTCTTTTCCTGAATCCTTTTTTGTGGGGAGCATAGATTGATTAGTAATACCAAATAAACATTACATGGCACATCCTATGTAGTCAGAAAGTATCTTTGCTCTTTGAATGTGTAAAAGGGAAACAAATAGGGAAACAAGAGCTTCCCAGCTTATGTTCAAAGAGGAATGCTAGTGATAACATAAACCCTGAAGAGATGGCACTATGTTTTGTTTAGCAAGCTGGTTCTTGTTGTCTTTTTAAGGACTCAGTCTTTCCTTTTCAGGTCCTGTATGTGCACAGAGCACAAATGACCTTTCTAATGACCTTTTATAGTTATGTGTTTCTTGGTGGCAATTTTAGGGGTAAGCAAATCACAGGCATGAAAAAATCCTTGGGGGAAATGTGAGTGAAAAGCTAGTTTGTACTGAAAGCGGTATATGGAGAGGTACTTCTCACATCTGCAATGGAGGCAGCCTTTAGAGATGGGAATATGATGGAGAGGACAGATGCAAACTGGAAAGGAATACAAGAAAACTGGGGCCAGGGGGAATATACAAGGAGAAAAGTGAAGTTTCACCATACTGATCTACTGGAAACGATACAAGAAGACTAGATTACTAGGTTACCCTGTTCTGTGGACAAGAAATGCAAAAATACCTGATCTAGTGCCAGAGCTATGAATCCCTCTTGCTTTCTGATTTTCTAGAAATTCAAATGTTTAGTTTTGCATAAAGACTTTTCTATCTCCAACTCATCCATTACCTTCATCTCTCTCAGATGTGGAAATACGGAATATGTATCAGAAAGCACCAGCCACAGAAAAATATTGCAACTGTTTTTGATGGAATGAAATAAGTTAGTAAATACTGAATAAATAAATCAAAAAGTGTAGTCAGTGTAGCTGGGAGTTAGACATACTAAAAGAGCTGTCTGAATTGTGATGCTCTATTTGCATACTGTTTTGGCTGTGTTTGCCTGAGAATGTAAGTGCTTTAATGCAAAGGTAAATGAAAACAGAGATTCTCAAGTTCTAACAGGCAAAGAGAGCTTATAATGTAACTTACACTGATATGTCTTTTATCAGCTGTGACTCTTGCATAATTTATTGTTCCCTTTATTGTTTCCAGAAAAGAAAAACACTTGCATACTCCTATCATATTAGATGTATATGCTTATTGAAAAAATCTGTACATCAATATTAATTAGTCATCTTTATTACGGGCTAACGTACAAGACACTAAATTTCCTTTTCATCATGATGGTGTTCCTGCTGTCATTAGGGAAAAGTCTTAATGAAATGTGAACACCCCAGAGTGCTACAGTATCTTTGAGCAATGGCTCAGAGCATTCCTGTGTGATGTCCCTGGAGCAAGCAAGGCAGTGAGGAATTCACTCGCAGCTGGGGATGCTGTGAGCCCTCCTGTCACTCTGCTGGCTTTTGTGGGCCTGCTTCTGCTGCTGCACTTACATTTCTGATACTGATTAAGACATGGTCTTATATATATGGGATGTTACATAGTCTTACTATATATGTGGTTCACTGGAAGGCCACTAGCAAGGACATAGGTTAGCAAAACAGAATTTTGCTCTGTTGGTTTTACAGTTCTTATGCTGCTCTGGAGTTTGATGTACTCAGGACATAATTTCTTGGGATAATTTTTGAGATAATACAAATAGAGATTTAGGTGAGAAAGCAGAGATCTTTTCTTCTCACTAAGGAATATTCCTAGGAGTGATACCTCTGATATGAAAATGCAAGAATTTTTCATTGTTTGTTTCAAAAAGTAGCAAAAAACACTCTTCCAGTTTAATCAACCTTATGAAAAGCCCTGTTTTAAATGTCCATCAAAAATTCATGCATTTAGAGGTATTTGAAGTATACAGGTTTAAATATCCATTAAAAAAAGAAAAAAAATCATCCATCAGGTCTCTTATAGACAGCCAAAGAGGTTTCCTGACATGTAGGGGAAAGAAATCCTCAATTTCTAGAACCATTAGGGAAACTCTCTGCTTAATGATGACTGTTCTGGAAAGCTGTTAAAGATTCTGAAAACAAATTTGTCTAGGAAACCAGTTTGTGATAATAAATATAGCAGCACAATTTTGAGTATGCAGAGGTAGCTATGATTAATAATTTACATTGTTTTGATATGTATCCTACTCTTTTTGTTTCTGGTGCAATCTTACCGGTAGTGACAAGAAAGAAGTTAGAAACCAAGAAAGATAGCTAATTTAGACATTGCCAAACCTGAAAAAATAGAGGACGTGTTTATACTATTACAAGGAGAATGCAAGTTATTCATTAACAGTTTTAAAAATCTTTCTCTCATTGGAAATTTGACTTGAAAGAGTAGTAAAACACAAGAGCTTACTGTGTTTTGTCTTGAGTACAATCATCTAGACTAGCTAGTCGAAAAACTTATGGGTACTAGAGAGGGGATGCCTTGGCTGGAATAATCTGCAAATCCATGCTTGAGTGAGCCCAGGAGAACCAAGGAACTGAAGTAGTGAACCAGGTGCATTAGCAATGACAGGCCATCAAAGAGGAACTCATTTATTATGTGTCAGTTTTGGGCCATCTGAATAAGATGCTGAGGGTTAGAACTGCATTAAGGTTTAGGCTCATGCTGTGAATACATAAGTCATAAATAAGTCTCTCCTGGCAGTGGTTGTCTGGTATGTCACAAAAGTGAAGGACTGGCCCTGAGGAGCAAAGCAGGGAGGTCACAGAGCTGCGTGAGGTCCTGCCTTTGCAGCTGTGCAGCACTACTGCAGTAACTCTCCTGGTAGGGGTGAAGAGTCTGTGGGTAAAATAGCTTATTGCGTTGATGTTCTTTGTTCTTTGGGAGAAAGAGGCATGGAAATGTATAAATTGTTTAGGAATTTATATTATTTTATTTAATCTAATCTATTGCAAAATGTGGGCTGAGTGAGAATGGCGGGAAGTGATGCTGACAGACAGTGGCTAAAACATGGCTAAAATCATGACTTCTCATTACTCCTCTCAAGTGACAGCAGTGGATTGTTCATCCCTGCTCATTTCTAAAATTAGGCAGTAAAAATTGCTCTGCATTCTTGCTCTCTGAACGATGACTGAGTTTCAACCATGATTTTTAGGCTTCTAAGCCAGTGAAACAGAAACTTCTAAATGAGTCCGAGTGACTCAATAGTATTATGTGTGCAACTTCAAAATGCGAATGACCTTCAACATGCAAATGGGATGTGAGAGCTTTTGGATACTGCTTTTTTAGATAATGACTCTTCTTCCTTAATAGCACCTTTCAAAATTAGATTGCTCCCTGGTTAGTATATTGACAGAACACTTTCATAAGCTTAAAACTGAGAACAGCTAATATGTGTAACAGCATTCACTTCATCATTTAACTAAATAATTATATCCTCAAGAAACAGCCTGATGTGATGACATGCCAAAGACAACAGAAAGAACTTTTAAAATCTGCATTGATTTAATTAAATAAACACATTTAATATTTGCATATAGAGATTATATTATTTGTAATTAACTTTCCAAATGATTTATTTTCCAGCTTTTCAATTTCGTCCATATCATTCTGCCTCACTGATAAGTCCAGTCACATTTGATGGCCACAATCTGGGATTTAAATATGACCACAGTAGACAGAACAATCATTCTTTAAAGAACTAATTCTGAGTGACATATTAAAAAAAATCTTAAAATCAGTGCTACTTTTGCCTATAGCAGTCATCGATCTGGCCATTTTGGGGCCAAACAAACTAATATTATTTACTGTATTCTGATTAACTTTATCCACAGCTTAAGGAGATTTAAACTCTCTGGATGTCTCCTCATAGGAAACAGTAGCCAGGAGACCTTACAGATAACAAAAAAAAAATCTGGTTTTAATGGAAACTGTCAGTGAAGGAGTAAATTCTTCTTATGTTATTTAAATTTATAGAAAAGACCACATCATCTAATTTTATCGTCACTCCATCTCACTACCTCAATTCTTCTCTGCCTTCGACTCAGTTGTCCTTTTCTTCTGACTTTCCTGAGAAATACAAAGGAGTTTTACTATGTGATTCTTGTACTTTAGCATCTCTGTTCACTCACCCTCTTCTCAAGCATGGAAAGTGACATGTGCTTCTTTCTCATGGGTAGATTTCAGTAAAACCCTTGTAAAAGTTGCATGAAAGGTTATAGTACATGAGAATTGAATCTCTCCTTATCAAATTGCCTTTATCCTGCTTCATCCAGGTATGTCCATCACAATTTTTCCTACTGTTTAATTTCATGATGTGGCCTAGTTCTCTGTTGTCAGTCCAATTCCAAAAGGCAAGGATGGGTGAAAGAGAATTGCTTGAGAAGAGACAGGAGAAGGGCATGCAGCAAAGTGGAAGTGCTCTGGAGTCAGCGTTTCTCCCTTTCACCCTCATTATGCACCAGCTTGCTACTGAAATTATTAAAATTAGATGCTATTTATTTTCTGATTAATGTTTAATTTTGCCTGAATGGCCTTATGGCCATATAAACTTCATATTCCGTGTTCCTAAAATGTTGGTGTTTAGTGTTGAGAAATACATGCTTTGTTCTACATCAAAAGTCAAGTCATGGTTTCAACCAGACATACATTTACATAACTTAATCAAAAATAAGCAAGTATATGGCTAGTATGGATGCCTGGATGCTTTTGCCAGCAACTGTTGTCTCAAGAATTCTTAGTCCTTTTCATGATAATCGTATCTCTGCAGTTAAGCAGAATATAAGGGTGCTGGTGTGCTGTGGTGAGCAGTCCCTCCCTATTATTTGGGTTGTTTTTGCCTAGTGGTGGTTATAGGCACAACACTGCTGACATCTTGGTTACCTATTTTGTGTGGGAGTGGCCCACAAAGTGGTTACCACACATTAATATTACTATAGGTAGTACTCAGTTCTATTTCCTTAGAAATCTAACACTTTTTCCTGAACTGAAACTACTTTTAATATTGTAGTATTTTTCTATTCTGCATCTCTACCCAAAGGTATTTTCATTTCCTCTAGGTGTATCTGATAGCAATACATTGCTGGGTGTGATGTGGTGCTTTTATAAATATGGGTCCACTGACTGTATTGACATTAAAAAGAAGCAGAAGAAGTTACGCTGTTTTGACTGCCTAATGAAAAAATATTGGCACACTGGCTGCAGAAAAGCTTTGTGCTAACAAACAAATAAATAGCCTACCTGAACTGCGAAAAAGAGTTGTGATTTAAAGGTTCAGCTTCACTGAAGTACTATAAGTCTTTTGGAAGTGATGGAGCAATCTTGTGAGACCTAAATTTTATCTGTGATAGCTTCTATTCAGATGTTTAGTTGTGAAATACTCATCTTGTCAGAATCATGATGGATTCTATGATTTTTATGTAGAATGTTGCTGTAAGAAGCTGTATTTTTTGACTGTCAGGTGAGAGTACGGTCTATAAGCAAACTGATTTTGTTAAGCAACATCTGCTAGCTTTTTAGGGCCTTATTCCAGTAAAAGTCTCTGCAAAGTCATAAAAAGAGGTTAATTTGGGGTAAAGCTCATTCCTCTTAATACAGCCCAAAGCAAATAATTAAACTTTTTCAATCGGAAAGAAATTCACTCAAAATAGTTATGGTAAATGAAACATTGAGATGTGGATGAATGTGTTGGATGTGGCAAAATAGACTTGGCCAGGTTCAGATTGCACTGATACAAATATTTACATCAAACTTTGATCCAAGCTTTCTTATATTTATTGTTTAGAAAATGGATTCACTTTTTACTCTGTCTTGAAATTTCTTCTATTTCTAAGCAAATACATTGAAGATGGATGTGCTTACTGGACAACTGTTTGGGGCTTTCATGTTTATTGAGTCCTCTGAACTTGCACAAGCTCCTTGGTATCTCCATATTCAGTTGATGTTCACAAATACACAGAACAATAAGTTAAATTTTCAATTACTGTAATTTGCATTACTCTATCAGACTGTGAAGAAAATGTTGTAGATTTAAATGTAGGCAAAGAATGAGGGTATGATCCAGACTCCAGTGGAGTCAGTGGCATTTTTTTATCTAGGAAGGCAATTTTCAATTAATTCAGGCCATGCATGAAAAACAGATGTAAAAGTTAAATGGGAATTGATACTTTCAGGCATTGATATCTTGCTCTCACTGAATCTCATGTCAATAAACTCTAGCACAGTTCCCAAATACTTGCATGATTAGCTATTTTACCATTGTTTATCAGTCTGGTGTTACTATTTCTCATGTTTTCTGTATGATAATGAGATAATGAAAAAAAATTCCTCATGTGGGCCATATGTGAATAAATGTAGCATAAAGTTGTACTAAAACACTCCTGTTAAATTAAAATTACAGTTACGTTATCATAGATCAGATATTATGCCTTTGTAGCAAATTGGAAACCAGCTCTATTATTGCAAGTACTCTGCTTTTTGTTGATAGTAGTAAAATTTATTCAGAACCATATGAACCTCTGACTTCAAGCCCAGGGCATATGACCAGTATACCAACCTGCTGTTTTCTAGAAATTAAGCGTGTGGTAAATCCCTGAAGCTTTTCACGTCCACCCAAATGCAGGCGGACGAAAAAGAAGTAGGGGCTGCTTTGCGGCCGTGTCCAAGAGAGACTGGAAGGGTGCCCTCCCTCTGCTCTCACTTGGTTGGCTTTCTGACTGGGTCTGAGGCAGGGGCTGTGATTCCTCAGAGTTGTGGTGGCCACAACCGCACCGGGGATCCCGGCATTGCCGGACAGCGCTCTCGACACTGACACAGTCCCGCGTCTGAGTCTCGGCCGCTGCGCTGCTGCTTCATTTGCTCTTAGGCACATCCAAAGCTGTTAGGCCTGGATGGTCTCTGGTTCTGCCACCTTCCTGATCCTGCGTAGGGATGGAGCACACTGCTGTGCTTTCAGGAAGCTATTCTTGAAAACCTCCAGCATTGCCAGCTCCTTTGCCCTTTGTGGACGCTTGCCATGGAATCCCTCACAGCTGGGTGCAGAGCACACTCAAGTTGACTCTTCTAAAATCCAGGACGGTCAGGGTGCTCAGCAAGACCTTTAACTCCACAGTGTTGTGGGACTGGACCTTCAGCACAGGGACCTTTCCAGCCTGATCTGCCCTTGTTCCTCTGTGTCTGTGCACAAAACATGGCACAGAAGAGAGTGGCAGGAGGGGCCTGTGTGTCTCGGGGCTCTGGATTTACACTGCTTCAGCTCTACAGAGATGCAGATAGAGTGAACAAGCCAAACTGTTTATTAATGGAAGACAAAGCAAAGGGATGAGCTGGGAGGGAAAAAAGGGGAGGGGCATGATCTGAGGGCTGAAGAGATGGAGCTGTCACAAGGGAGGAACAGTGGAGGGAAAAGGGATGGACAGTGGAGCAAGGCAGGGAGAGGGTTGAAGGCACGCGAGCTTCCCACAGGCTCCGCTGTGCCAGTTATCCGCTGCGCCGGGAGCTCTGGCTGGTCTCTGTCTCCTCTGGTGTCCAGGTGGTCTCATCTTCTAAGGACACTGGTTCTTCTGAGCCAGCAGATGACTGCAGTTCTGCAGCTCGCCCCTCGAATGTCAGTTGGATGAAGAGGCTTATCAGAGAGGGGCTGTCGTCGTCTCTCAGGGCCTGAAGAGCTGGAAGAGACAGGCACAAAGCCACGGTCAGAGCCCGGATGTGCGGGAATCCAAGGAGACCCTCTTGCCAAGGGCCATCCAACGCAGCTCTTGCCATGGCCACCACAAGAGAGGAGAGAGGGGCCAACGGGATTCGCCGCAAGGTGCTCAACACGAATGGCCCCCCGCCCGCGTCCCTGAAGTCTCTGCGTTCTGCGCAAGCCACCCCTTGTCCACACAGGGAGCGAAGCCCTCCGCAGCCGGGACAGGGATTGCAGCTCCCTGCCCAGGCATTGCGGCTCTCCCCGGCAGCCCCCGCTGACAGCCTGCTGCCCTCACTCACCCTCGCTGAGGGCCTGGAGCTCTTCCTTCTCCCCCATCAGGAGCACCCCGGCGATCCCTGGGAACACAGAGCCTGTCACGGCCCCAGTGGCACAGCTCCCTTCCAGCGGCGCTGCCAGCCCTGTGGCCACACGCCCTTGAGCCCCGGCAGGGCTCAGCCCGGGCCCTTGCCGCATCCTGCCGCCCAAGGGCACGGCCGCAGAGGGCGGCAGCAGCCCCGAGGGCAGGCGCGGCTCCACGGCGCCGGGCGCGGATGTCGCTGCCGGGACGGGGGCTGGGGCTGGGGCTGGGAGGGAGCCCGGGCTCGTGGCTCACCGATGAGCTTGATGGCCGCCTGTCGCAGGGGCTCCTGCGGGTGCTCCAGGTAGGGCAGGGCCCGGCGCAGGTGTTCGGCCGCTCGGCTCCTGTCGTCTGCCAGCTGGAGAGAACGGCAGGAGGGAGGGAAGGGTTGGCGCGGGCTCAGCCCCTCGGCCGGGCGCTCCCGGCGCCCAGCCCCGGCCTGCGCTGCCCGCACAGCCCCGAGGCCCGGCCAGCGGGCGCCAGGCGCCGGGCACCGGAGGGGGCAGAGGGCCGGGTGCTGCCCGGGGAGCCGCGGTGCCGCCCCGGCCCGCGGCCCCGCTGGGCCGGGGCTCCGTCGGCGCCCGACTCGGGGCCACGGGAGCCTGGAGAAGAGCCCGCGGGGCCCACGGAAGGGAGCGGCGTGTGGGGCGCAGGCTGCAGCCCCTGCGTGCAGCACTGGGCAGGGGCCACAGCTGCCAGCCCCACACACCGAGCCCCGCCGTCAGGGGGCTTCTCCAGAGGCCGTCCTTACCACACACTCGGCGAACTTGATCAGCTTCTCCGTCTTCAGCACGTGCTCGAGGTCGCTCCTCTTCAGGAAGCCGGCCGCACAATGCAGCGTTTCCCGAGAGGCCTGGAGAGCAGCAGAGACGGGAGACGGCGGCGCAGCCCAGCCCAGGGCACGGGCCCTGCGTCCCTGCGCCAGGGCCAGCAGGAGGCTGCGAGCCGGGAGAGGTGCCCGGGCAGGAGGCAGCCGAGCCCCCTGTCAGGGATGCACCAGCATCACACAACGCCTCACCCTGGCCACGCGCCTGTTCACCTCGTGGCAGTGCAAGAAGAGTGGGAGCAGGCTCTGGCTCACAATTGTCTTCAGTGGCTCTTTGCCCTCATCCACTACCGAGCCCATCACCTTTTGGAAAAGGTGAATGGAGAGCAGCTGCACGTGGCTGTTGTCCTGAAGGAAAGGAAGCGGAAGAGACCTCAGCACCAATTTCTCCAGCCCAGCCGGGCAAAAGCCTAAAAATCCCCAGGGCACAAAGTTTCTGGGCAGCAGCTAGTGCCCGTGGCACACAGAGCCTTACGTTTCCGAAGAGCGACGGGAGCAGGTTGGCTAGCTTCAGGGCAGTGGTCCTGCCTATCACGGTGTCTTTCTTCTGGAACACATTTGTGAGCACAGAGAGGGACGTGGCGACCACCTCTCCGTCGGCATCACCAAGCAGCTCCAGGAGGCTTGGAACCAGGCTGCGTACACCTCTGGCCTGTATGGAACACAAGGCTGTGCTGGGAAGCCACCAACAGCTGCAGTGCCAACACCGCCCTGGCTGTGCAAGCCCACCCTGCTGCTGCAGGACCCAGAGGCCAAAGGCCTGTCCTGAAGCACTCGAGCCGCTGAAGCAGGAGGCTGGAGAGCTGGGAGCAGCTGCCTCAGCTCCTGAAGCCCAGCCAGCCCAAGGGGCTGCTTTCCCCAGCGCAGCTTCAGCGGCTGCCCCCTTCTCACCATCGAGGGCTCCTCGCTGAGCAACACAAGGCCTTTGAGCGCCAGGTGACGTCTCTGCCTGCACGTGCCCCGCAGGTGCCTTGACATGACCTCCAGGACACGGCCTGCGCATTCCCTCAGGTCCAGGCACTTGAGGACCTGATAGGCACAGGGCAGTGACAGGCAACCCGAAGAGCAGGAGCCCAGAACCGCACAGGGCTGGGCCCAGCCAGCAGCACAGGGCTCAGGCACCGGCCCAGGCAGCTGCAGCTACGAGAGGGCAGAGGGCTGGGAGGCAGCTAGTGAGGCAGCGCTGGCTCACCTCCACAAGGAATGCCAGGGAGGGCAGATCCCAGCGTGGCTCCTCCCTGCTTCGTGGCTGGAGTAGGTAGAAGGCGATGTGGGGACACATGTGGCCCAAGTGATGGCGCATCTCCCTGTCAGGGGGAAAAAGGCACCAAGAGCCTGAGGTGGGGGGGACAGTCTTCTCCCAGGAGGTCTAACTCACAGGTCCAGTCTTTCCCCAGTATCCCTGGAGGGGGATGTGGGCGCTTTGGGAGGCGGCCCCTTCACCAGGACTGCTGGTAAAGGATGGAGAGCAGCCTGGCAAGCTCCTTCTCCAGCTCCCTCTTTTCTCTTGGGGGAGGTAGAACATTCCACGGGAAAGCAGCTGGTGGCCCAAGGAGTGGGTGGCATCAAGCAGCTCTGGGGGGACCCCTCAGGACTGCCGTATGCTGAGGGAACACCGTTGGCCTTGACCTGTAGGTAGCTAAGCAAAAGCTTCAAATCAGCTGCCTCAGCTTGCAGGACCTCTCTCGGCCGGCATCCTGGCATGGGTGCAGGACTGCTGCGAGGCGCTGGGCTCCTCTCGGTGTCACAGCTGGCCTTGCTCCACAACACACCTGGAGTTGTGCAGCAATTTGTGTGGAAGAATCTTGAATTCCAGCTCTCTGAAGGGATCAGTTGCCCCAGAGCTGGGCCACCACAGGGTGATTTTGGCCAATTATCCTCTTGTTCCCTGATCAATCTATTTTTCTGCCCATTCTTATACCAGCACCTATTCTAAAATGTTCTCATTTGGGGGAAATCACCTCCTGTTTCTTTCCTTTTCAGCTCCCCAAAAAGATCATTAGCAGCACAGCAAAGTTCCTTGCAGGATTTCTACCCAGCTGACACAACAATTTGCACAGACTTCTCCTTTGCCCCCCTACAGACCTGCTTTTTATTCTTATCGCTCATCATAGGAAAAGCTCATTTCCAAATTACAACACCTAACTCCCAGTCACATGAGGCTCCTCTCAATCCCCTGCACAGTTTTAAGGGAAATTATAGAAAATAAGGAAAAAAACAAGCTTTTTTTTTCTGGTTGAAAACATGCACAGGTGTTCTTTACCCAATATATGGCTTAGATAATGCAGTTGTCAGTGACACACCTTTTTATCAGACTTTTAAAAGCATTTAATGCTGAAGAATAAATGCAGTTTTTCTGATCAGTCTTAAAACCTTCATTGAGGATAAAATCGCTTCATACACACAGTGGGGTTTGGGTGTTTTGATTTTTGCAATAATCCAATAAAAGCTCAAAATTAGCACTGAAAACGAAGGGAAATCAACCAATTCTGATGTATTAGTGAAATTATAAAGCACAACTCACTGTGGGCATTATAATTGAGTACATGGAGCTGATGAGCAGCTGAACTCATCTGCCATAAGTTTTTTTTTATTTCAAACTAATCCATAAACTGCTTTTTCAGTCCTCTAAAAACACATAAAATACCAACAATTCTTTTAGAGTGTCCCCATCAATCCAACCAAAAAAATCATAGATGGCAAATGATCACCCCTAGCTGTGATACTAAAAATATCCTGGTTATCAATCTAAAACTGGTTTTGCCACGATGTTGGCCAGGACATTTTGCCTCATTACCTCATGGTTCTCATTCTGTTGTTTATTGTCCTGTCATATCATTTGGCCTCCATCTTCCGTAGCAATTAAAAATGGCATTTCTTGGACCCTGATTTTGCTGGTTTTTGTGGTGCTTTCCACACATTTCCATCCCTGGATTGGAATTTCTTGCCACCCCCTGTCTCTGTGCAACGACCTCTCCCACTAAAAAAAATCTTTAAATACTTGATTTACTCCATTCTTTGTTTTAGTTGTTTTACCACGGTGGGATATGTGGCTCCCTAGACTACCTTTGGCACACAGAGTCACCAGCTCAGCAGAGAGACCCTGGAAATGCCTGGATTTCTCCATGTGGTTTCCTTTTGTCACTGGACATGGTAAATCCTGGAATCGCTGCAGCTTGGAAACTGTCCCAGACAGGGCACACAGGGGACACTGGGAATCACACATTGGACTCAAACTCTCAATTTTTAGGGACAAAATCTTGGATGTGGGAAGAAAAGATGGGCTCAGCCAATATTATCTGGTAATGTGAAGATAACTGCAATTATAACTGCAGCTTCTAGACGGAGACAGGTCGTCTGAAAAAGGACTCCCTTTTCTGACTGTTGTTAAGTTGTATAGTTCTAAAGCACCTCGGAGACTAGTTGAAATGACAATCCAGTCTAAATGAAGTAGTAATAATTATGCTCCCAACTCCTGCAATGAACGTCACAGTCGGTCAGCAATCGCATTTAACCACAATAGTTTAAACAGCTCCTGGGCATGTTAAGAAGTCCTCTCCATCATGCTGAGGCTGAAAGAGGAAAGAAGCTTGGTCAGTCAGGCAGGGAGACACAGTTCAATGAAAAATAGCAGAAAGCGTTGGCAGGAATTATTCTGACCCATGACACTTTTTTATTTCCTTTACTTTCTGGAGATAATGAAAGGGACCTGTAGAAGGAAAAGTATGAGAAGTTTTATCTTCCCTTTTTGGCTGTAGAAACAGTGTCATGTTAGGAGTCCTATAAAAACAGAAATAGGCTGGAATGATTTAGGAAAGACTGAATATTGGTGAAACCAGGAGAGGCTTTTTTTTTTTTTAAGAACCCACTGCCTTGTTCATGGAGTCTGGCAAAAAAACAAAATTGTTTCTGTAGGGGACTCCTCATTTTCTCCACAAAATGTCTCCAGGAGGGATAAGAGTGCTCTCCTTTATTGTAGTGTCACAGGAGCATGTGAGTAGGGAGCAAGGAAGAGATCCTGAAAAGAATTTGAGATATGGCAAAGCATGGAGGGGAAAAGCCAAGGCAGGGGCCTGGAGTTGATGGCAAGAGGATCTGTGCAGCCTGTGAGACAGAACTCAACTGTTTCTCTGAGTTGGAATTTGGAATAAGTAAGCACTGAATTTGGAGACTGTTCCAGCCATCTTTTATCCCATTATGCATGAGGAGGAAAGCAGTATGGTTTTCCTGCTGCCCTTATGCAGTGAGCCCACAGCCAGATTAAGTTTTTATTGAGGTACTGCTAACGAACTGTAGCGTGAAATAGCTCTTGCAGTTAGTAGTTAACTCCCTTGCATGGATTTAAAATACAGAAAAGAATGAATTTGAAAAAGTTAATGGCCAAGGTACTGATGGAATAGTTAAACTAGTTAGGAATGGACTTCTAAAATTCTGTATTATAGAGGGAAAATCTTTTTTCTTGGTCTCGGTACTGTTTATAAAACCGGTTTGTGTTTTGCTTTTTTTTTTTGGTGTTTTTTTTGGTGTTGGTTGTTTTTTGGTTGGTTGGGTTTTTTTTTTTTTTTTTTGTTTGTTTGTTTGTTTGGTTTGGTTTTTTTTGGGACCATCAAGAATATATGGAATTTCTTGATTTAATTGCAAATAGGCTTCCTTATTATCACCCTACTGAAAATGTTTGAATTTATAGGAGGGCATTAAGTGAATAAGAGAGCTTGTGCTTAAGTAGAAAATATTCAGCTTGGCAGATCTAAAGTACTATTAAGTCATTCATGAGAGGAATAAGTATTTTCCCTGAATCTTCATTTGGACATAACTTGGAAATATTTGCACCCTCTATACATCATCATGTTTCAACTCTGCTATCCAGCAAAGACAGGAGATACTTAGTTCAACCTCTTGTATGGATAAAGCTGAAAATGGCATAGGCATAATAAAAAAGCAAGGAACAGAACAAATAAATGATTGCTGTTAATTTAAAATGCAAGTCAAGTTACAAAAAGAGGCATTATTCAGATACTTCAAACGCATTTTCAAGCAGATGTTTTAAGTGTATATGAATGTTGCATTACTTTGGAATTGCAATTAATAACCAATTACAAAACATTTTCTGCCTATGTGCTGGCTAAACTAATAAATAATCTAGAAAGTGGTATTGACTTCAACTGTGTCTGGGTTTGGGCCCTTTTAAAAATTAAACTTTCAGCAAAATACAGCATATAGATTCAAATACATTACTTTTTCCTCTAATCTTTATTGTCTTTCTTTTGGTAAAGCTCCTTTTTCCATGCCACGGTGACCACGCTGCTGCACCGTGTCACAAAGGGCCCATGCACACCCTGCCACCTGCCCCGGCCCTGCCCCCGCTCCACCCAAAGTGGCCCAGGTTGGAAGGAATCCCTCGGCCCAAGTGTCTAAGAGAGCCCAACAGGACCTTGAATGATTTGATGGCTCAAGTCGTCGGCAACCGCTGCCCTGCTCTGCGGGCTCAGGGCAGCAGAAGGAGCCCCCAGGGCTGCCGACGCAGCCGCAGCGGGAAGGGCACGGGGCCTGCCACAGAAGCTGGCATGGCCTCCTTGGGACACGTCCTGACTGGTGGCTGTTTTAAACCCGTGGGTCTGACACAGACAAGGAATGTGTGGGCCAGGACATGAATGCTGCTCTGAGCCCTGGGGCCAGGGAAGCGCTGAAATCAGCAGGTGTGGCCGAGTCCCCACTGAGGCAGACCTGCCAGCCGACAGGGATGGGAGGTGCCTTGGAAAAGCTCCAAGTCACCATATCCCACGGTGTGGCTGCAAGGGCACAGACAACAGGGATGGGAGATCAACCTTGTTCTCTCCAAGATGCACAGGAAGAGCCAATGAGCAGGACACCTTGGAAGTCAAATGTTCATTTTCTGAGGCCAAGGACACTCCAAGACTCTCAGCACTGCCTGGCCCACACAGCTCAGTCCTGTGCTGGCCCTGGGCCTGAGCAGCTTCCACCAAGCAAGAGGCAAATGCATGTTGCCAAGAGTTGAAACACATCAGGCAGGTAAGATGTGAAAAGTGTGTGCGTAAAGGCCTTTTAATTCACAGCTCTCCAAGAGAGCTTTGGGGCTCGCAGCTGGACAGAGATGCTCCTGCTCACACCTCTGTCTGAAGGGGGGGGTAACACACCCTGCCACACGGGCTTGGGTTGGCCTCCGCAGCTGCAGGCAGATGCCAATCCTGCTCTTCACAGCCTTCTCCCTTCCCCTGCCCCTCTGCCTAGTGCAACGGGCCTCAAGGACTGAAAGAGAGCTAGAGAGAGCCAAAAGGGGACAGTTGCACCTACCGCACTGGGAGCTCCTTGGGAGGCACTTTCCTTGAGAAGCAAGGTCAAAGGCGTTTCCCCAAATGTGTAGCTTTGCTGGGGAACACCAACACACTCTTAATAAACCCTGGCAAGGCTGAACTTCTTCTGGTCCTTTCAGAACAGGCACTCCAGCTCTGGCTTGTATTCCCCCAAGAGTGTTTCCAGGTGGAAGTTCAGACGTGCAGCCCAAGGCCCTCTACAAACACAGGCTGCCCGCTGCCTCTTCACCTGCCTCAACTCCTCCCTGCAGTCATGACAGCAAATACCAGGCTGTTCCCGGCCAGAGACCAGAGGCCTGTTCCCACAGGACGATCTTGCCAGAACCTTCCACGACTCTCTGCTGCGCACGCAGCACTTCTCATGTCCGCTCTCAACAGGCTTTGGAACACAGAGCACAAACTGGCTGGCTCTGCATCGTGGGTTTTGTAAAGAACATGTTATTCTATTCCATCTAGGTGGAGCAGAATTGCTTATCTTTGCCCAAATGGGTCAGTGTCACTTATCAGATGGTGGAGTGCTACTTATCTCTCTTCATTGTTTCACTACTCCCATGGGGGTATCTTCTGCTAATGGAGCATTAAGAGCTCACCAATGACATGACACATTACATTGTACTATTGTAAGATGCTCCACACAGGGATGAGGAGCCAAACCATCTTAACCTACATAAAAAAGGAGCCACAGTTCCACTAGGTATCCAGTTTTCCACCGGAACCCTGGAGGAAGACCGGACCCATCTCACCATTGCTGGACCCTTTTTCTTCAATGGGACCATCTCTACTCCAACAGAACCACATCTGCCACTCCAGGAGGGCTTACTTTGGGCTGCTTCCAACACCCTGACCAACAGGGTGTCAGGTTGTATTTCTGACTCTGTCAGGGTTTTCTAGGATTTCTTGTTTGTTTGTTTGCTTGCTTATTCTTTTGCTAATTTTGCTATTCCCAAAATCTTTGCCTGACAGCCTTTTAATTGCAAATTTATAATAATTTGGAAAAGGGGAGAGGGGCTTACATTTCAAGGGAGACTCCAACCCTCCCTGGCAGATACCTGTCTATCTAAACCAAGACACTCTGCCATCATCTTCCTTTGACAGTCTTTCACAGGACTTCACTGATTGTCAAGACTCAGTATGCTTGAACTGAGTTACTAATTTTGTCTGAAAAGGTATCATTCCAGAGCACTTTCTCTAGCAAGATGATACTGCCTGCATTATTAAATACTTTCTCTAGTGCCTGTCATACATAATCCCTCTGCTCCCTAAGCACAGATCCCTTCTATTTGCCTGCCTTTTATGGATAGGGACAATAAACTAAGGCAAGATTTTGTACTTCAGATGTCCTTTGATGAAACAATTTGTTTTTCTTAATCTAAAAGAGTGGTAAATTATGGAATTTGGATATTTTGAAGGTTTTTATTGTATTAGAAGTGCTCATACTTAACTTTCTCTATACAAATTTTTGCGTAATTTAACCAGAGTTTCCCATTTTCCCTGAAGGAACTCCCAGACTTCTTAACTGTGGCCTGACAATGATGAAGTAAGTAGGAAGAATGGAGACATACTGAAGAGAGAGGGAGTTGAAATGTACTTATTTTTGCTTTAAAAAATCATAGCATAGTAGAAGTGTTTGGAAAATAATTTATTTTCATTTTAATTTAAAGTATAAATAAAGGGTTTGTTCTATTGTCATGCACATACCTTAATTTATCTGGTGTGATCTTACATGAAGTAATAAACTTTTTTAATGAACATATTGACAGACTAATATTTACTTTTACATTCAGCAGAAGAAAGAAGGATGCTGAAGCTTACTCATTTAGGAAGTGCTCTCTGCCCAATTGTTTGCCTGAAAGGATCCATGTTATTTACTGGACAATGTAAAGCAGTATAGGACATTCAGTCTTGGCGTATGTAACCCTTTATAAGTGCAGTGTGTATGATTTCAATCCTCTAGTTATGAACGTCAGATCCTGAGGGAAATGTGGAAGCCAAGAGGAAGACTTCAGTTTCTGAAAACAAAGAGAGATTTAATTGGAAAGATAATATACTTTTCTGGGGTAAATGTCTTTTTAATAACTGTTCATGGGGCACATAGATCTGTATTAAGACCTTTCCTTCGGTTTTCTCCAGGGGAAACTTGCTCTCAGTCACAGGGACTTCTATGGAAATCAGGCACAAATGGATTGAATGTCTGAAGTAACCCTCCTCTATTGCCCTGATTCTTTAGCCTTCTGATGACTGTTTTCATATTTCTAGTGGAGTCTCTAACCAATGTAACATAAACAAGTAGATTGTTTTCATACAATGGACTGGTGAACTGACCACTAGGGTCAGAAAGGTGTTCCTCTCATCTACCAATCCTTGACCAAACTCCAAGTCCTATTTAAATCCCAAATGATAAAAAATTTTCTCTTTCTCTGCTCACCTCTGAACCTGAGTGAGTGTGGTTCTTTCATGTCCCTAACAGTGACACTCCTCCATCAGAGTTATGGATTATTTTGTACAGTTTTTGCATTGCTGTCAGTAAAACTTTAAAATTTTTCTTTATTTTGCCTTCTTCAAGGTAGGCATGAATTGTCTAGATTTGAATGAAAGTATGGATTGGGCAGCAAATCCAAGCAGTGTGAGTAGGCAGGAATCCACCTTGGCTTTTAAAATCTAGATTGTTTGCAGTATTGGCTTTTGGAAGTATTCCCTCTGCTACTTTAAGTGTATAAATGGCAGACATTGAAAACTGGTGCTACTGGCAGAGCAGGGAACATGAAATCTCCTGACAACAAAAGTGAACTTTCTTTAGAGCAGAAGTAGCCCTTAAAAAGATTGTAAGATGGTGCCATGAATGGAATAATCCGTTAAATTCGGTGAATAATTAAAAATAGCCAGGAATATATTCATCTAGACTACCTGGGAAATAATAACGGGTGTTTCATAAAAATGGAGATTCTTATAAGAAAGGGACATCACACAAAGACAGCAGAAGGGGGGACTCCAAATAAGAGGAGTATAGTTGATAAGGAAACAGAAGAACTCTTGCCGAAGATAGGGAAAGCTGAAGAGCAAGAGCCACAAGGAGTTAAACTAATCCCAGTTAACCTTTGAATTTAGTTAACCTGTAAATGAAAATTTTCTATATGTGTCTCAATAAGTCTGTGAGCTAAAATTATCAGGAGCTGTGAGGTTGCTTTGCAAGTGTACTTAAATGGCTCTACTACTGCTCAAGCATTCATATTAGGCCACTGTAGAATATTTTATTGGGCAAAAATGGCTTCTACTGCAAGCCTTTGGCTTGTATGTGCTTCACTGACTCAGATAATTCAGTGAGGAGAAACAGAAGTTAAGTTTTATGAATCTGTCATGGTGAAAAATATGACAAGATTAACCCATATTTAATTACAGCTTTTGAAGAAAGACTTAGAAAGATTATTTCCTTAGAAAAAAGTTAGCAAGATGAAACACTAACAATTAACAAGGAGTTTGGTGTACTGTGTACTGCAACATGCACATTATATGACCAATAACTACATAGAATAATTTTCAACCCATAGTCGTGGTATTTTTCAGAAATTACCTGGAAAACTTCACTTGAGTTTGAGATGGCTCTGGCACTATTGCCAGGTTAAAATGAGGCACATGTTCAACTTTGATATATGTATTTTATACTTGTAAAAATATTTTTTTTATTATTTTATTGTTGTTCTCTAAAAAAATTAAGGATCAGACCAGAAAAGAAGAGTTATCATTGTGGAAGGTTCCTGGCATGGGCAATTGGAAGCCACAGCTGGCAGTGGTAGAGCATTCTTTGAAAGCTAAACAGTTTTCCACTTGCAACACATGTTGATTTACAAGCACAGGCACAAAAAGTAGGGCGATTAAGGAATTTATTTTCATTCATTGTACCCTGTAGGCAAATGTCCTCAATATTTAACCACGAGATCGATGAAAGCAAATTGTTCACTGACAACCAGCTAGTTACTTTGCTTCAGGTGAAATACTGCTCTAAGTACTCTACCATTACGAGGACAGTTCTCTCTCTTTATTTTCCATTACTTCCTGCATTTCTTTTCCTCCCTATTTTTATTACCTCTCCTTCAACAGTCTCCTTACAAGATAAAACTGGAATTATGTGGAAATACAAACCAGCTAATTGCCACAGAGTTATATATCAGTCAAGCTCCAGTAGGAAGCTGCATGTTTCAGTTTCATGTATGCTGATAACTGTAATTTCAAAGTAAAGTGTGGGGCCCAGAGTGTACAAAATTAGTTCGGGAGGATCTGCATGCAGTGTCCCCAACTGGGCAGTGCTATTTGTGTCACTATTTTATCCTTTGTTGGGCTAAGAATTTCCCAAGTATCACTACCAGCCAGTACTGGAGGGGGCATGGCCCCTGTAAAAACAGTGTCAGCATTCCCAAGGAGGTAATAGTTCTTTCTCAGAGCCATAAGGTCAAGTCTGATGTTCTGTATGATTTTTTTTCATAGAATGCAGGTAGTGATGAGAGACTCCTTTCTTGTCATATCCTCTCCTTGCTATGGGAAGTGTGAGAGTAGTTGTGAAATTCTTTAAATAGCTACCAAGCTGGGACACAGTACATTTCAAAAATTGCTGTATACCTTAGAAACTAACCATCTTTTCATCTTTTGTGCCCTTGTGGCTTGGAAAGTGGCAACATGTCAGTTTACAGAATTCTTAATGAGAATTGTTTGGGCAGTTATTTTTTCAGAGGGTCATAGATAAGGAACTTTTGTTCCTTTTAAGACATATTTATTAAATCTTAAATTAAACACCTGTAAACCTGAAGAAACTGACCCATGTGGTAGACAGTCAGCTTACAACATCACACCAGTGTTTAGAACATCCACAATCTTATCTCTCTAGCATTTTACATAATTGCTTTTGTCAAGAAATGGCCTCGTTTGTTGGGCTCTCATATGCCAATTTCTGGTACTAGGTCCTGACAAATGCTTCTTCTCAAGGAGTAAACTGGCATTTTCCACCTGTCTTCAGCTGTTACTTCTCCAGGTGCAAACAAAGAAACAACCGAGAAACAGTTTCAGATCAAGAAAAATTATATTTAAGTATAAACTGCTTCTGGTTGCCCTTCCTAGATATTCTGCCCTGTCCTAGAAGGTTTTCTGTTTTCTAGGATCCTACAGCGCTTTGTTCTCTACAAATACAAAGCCAAAACATATTTCCTGTAGCATATATGCCATTCTATGTTCTGAAAATCACTTTATAGAAGACTTTTCAACAAAACCTATATTCAGTATCTGTCCAAGTATTCTCCTTGCTTAGTTAATAGAAATGTAAGTGCTCTATTTAAAAGTGAGTTCTCAGAATTTTTATAGAGAATGTTTTGCAGAAATTTCTTATTTTCAGATAATTTTCTTGCTTTTAAGAAATGATTTCAGAGAAAGTGTCATTACCAGAATTGGTAGCAATAATTCAGGAACGTGCAGTAGTAGTGGAAAAAAATAATATTGTGCTGCTAAAAAACCTTAAATGGGCTCTGAAGACATCTAGAAATAGAGACGAATACTAGTAAATGTTTTTTAAATTAAATATTCATTTTCACATTTCATTATGCATTGCAAATATTTTTGCCCTTAAATTAAAGGTTACACTTCCATTTATTTTAATAGCTCGATACTCCACCCTGTTGATTATTTATCAAATGCTGTCATAATATCAGGGTAAAATAGAGTTGATGAAACAGGTCTTTTAAGGAAGATATTAATCAACATGACAATTTTGACAGTAAGAAAATTACAGCAGTTCAGATACGCCAAGGTTTTTTACCTATGTGCTGTGCATGTTTCTCAGTTCTCAGTCTATCTTTGATGGAAATTTGTAATCAGTGTCACTATCTGGAATGCTTCTCCGTACTAATAATCATGTAAGAAGAGTGATATTGGGTCAGGTCAGATGTTCATCTAGCATGGCATCCTGTTTTTGTAGCAAATGCTTAGGGAAGGAGAGCAACAACGTTGGTACTTCCCCTGGCATGTTCATCCAGTTTCTGGTTTTAGTAGCTTAAGTACTTAGAATCACAGAATGATGTGGGTTGAGAGGGACTTTAAAGGCCAACTAGCTCCAAATCTCCTGCCACAGGCAAGGGATACTGTCCAGCAGACCAGGTTGCTCAGAGCCTCATCCAGTCTGGCCTGGAATACTTCCAGGGATGAGGCAACCACAACTTCTCTGGGCAACCTGTTCCTGTGCCTCAGTACCCTCTGAGTAAAGAATTTCTTCCCAACGTCTAATCCGAATCTCTCCTCTTTTAGCTTAAAACCATCGCCTTTGTCCTATCACTATCTGCTTGAGTAAAAAGTTTCTCCATTTTGTAAGCCCCTTTTAGGTACTGCAAGGGTGCTCTAAGGTTTTTCTGGATTCTTTTCTTCAGGCTGAACAACCACGGCTGTCTTAGCCTTCTTCATAGGAGAGGTGTTCCAGCTCTCTGACCATCCTCATGGCCTTCCACTGGACTCATTTTCACAGGTCCGTGTTTTGGCTGAGAAATCCAGGCCTGGATGCAGCACTCCAGGTGTGGTCTCCAAAGGGCAGCATTGAGTCTAATCTCTCATACAGACCAGAAACATTATATAAAATAGAATAGATACAAATTATATAGTTCTCATAAATTCCTAGTTCTGATATCCAGGTATATTTGTCCCTCTGATTGTGTCTCTGAAGTCCGTCAATTAATCACAATTTCACAAAGCTGATTTTCCTGTTTTATGAAGCTGTAACTCCACAACATTGTGTCCTTTATCTATATGCTATAAAAGGGTAGGTTAAGCAATACTCACCTTCCAGATTCTCTGGTCTGGATTCAAATGCACTTAACTTTGTTACCTCAAAAGGATCATCTATGCATACCTTTCACTTTAGGTTTTCCCATTTGTGTTCATTTTCCTCTTATTCCTATTAGTGTTGTATTGTCATGACATAGCTTCAGTTGGTTGTTTGCAGGCTGTTAGCCTGAACACTAGACAGAATGTATATTTGACAGCAACCAACTGGGCTGGCAATCCATAATTTGTTGATAGCAATAGACACAGGACATTAGGGGATTGTAAATGAAGTTCTGGTGTAGCAGTAATTACAGACTCAGCAGCATTGCCAGAAATTTGCTTTAAAATCTGTTTCAATGGTTTATATAATTCAGCTAGGGTAGCTTGCAGTTGAATGAAACCTGACATGGAAATTGTAAACTCAAATACTGGTTTCCTTCTGAAAAGAGTTTGGACAGGAACTGAGAACACAGCAGTCCTTAGAGAAGAAGTTCATACTGACAGATATGGAGGTAATTAATCACATGTGCATTTTCAGCTTCCAAGAGGTTGTTTTTTGAATGATTTACATCTTTGTTTTTAAACTATATGATCAATGAAACAGTACCTGTTACCATTTTATGAAGCTGTCAAACAACAGCCACTCCCCATATATCAATGAAATGTGGTGCCATGTTGCAGAATGCTGTGAGACCACGCATTGCAACCAGATGAACAGTTAAACTTGGAAATTAGTTCTGGGTCTTCATATGAGTAGCTCTAGATGACTACTCAGTTATAGTCTTCACTCTTTCAGGTGACACTGAAGGTTGGTCTCCTAAAGGGTCACAGCAGGTGAAAGCAAAAGAGGGAAATAGCAGAGCCTATAAAAATTCAAATGGATATTAAATGAAGTTTTCAGCAGTGTTGTGGCTGTATTTCTTAGAATATCAGATTACTTTATGGGCCTTCACTCACTCCATTTGGAGCTTTCTCTGTATTCCAAATCAGAAGTTGAAGAAGAGGTTGCTGGCCAATCAGCACAGCACATGGATTGTAATTACTCCAACCCCCAAAGGTAATAACATTTTCCTTCAAGTGACAGGTCTGCATAGCCTTGTGGTAACCAAGGTCACCTGAAAAACTTCAATCCTATCTACATACTTCATCATGAGAAAGGAAGCCATGTACTTAGGAAGGCCTTTTTTCTTTATTAAAACCTCTGTCATTCAATACCAAATACTGCTCAGTTCAGATTTGCTTGTAGTGTATTTATCTTGCAGTACTGTATGCCTGTGCCTACTATTTCAGAAAATTAGTTAAAGAACAGATTAGGTATTTGGTATTGAAGGTTAATATTACTTTAGGAGATGTAATGCAGTGTCATTCTCTGGATTATGTTTTTTCTTTTCAAGATCTCTTAGCTGTATCTGTGTTGCTCATTTTACAGATGCGTTATTGAATTTCTAGGTACAGATAGAATTACAGAACCATAGAATGGTCTGGGTTGGAAGGCACTTTACAGATCCTCTAGTTCCAACTTCCCTGCTGTGGGCGGGGACACCTTTCATTAGACCGGTTGCTCAGAACTCTGTCTAACCTGGCCTTGAACATTTCCAGGGCTGGGATATCCACAACTTCTCTAGGCATAAAATATTCTGCTTTAACAGTGAACCATGCTAAAGCCAAATAGAACAAACTTTCAGTAATTTCTCCTTGGGCTCAGACCTCTTTAGTTGCAATCTCAAGTGTTGTCAGCATTCACCATGATGGGTTTTGCTCCTCAGAGCTTGGAACACGAAAGAGAAATTATTATAGGCAATATTACTATTATCATTTGTTGACCTGAGCAGCGCAACATTCAAGCTTGTTTCAATTATAAGGAGAAATTGGATGTGTTTCCTTGATGTCACTTTATTTATAGAATCTGTTTTCCTGAATATGGGATGAATTAAATAGAGGCATCTTGTGTTTATAACCTTAGGACTTTTTCCATTAGCCTGTGATACAGAACACTCTTACTGTTGGTTCTGAGGTGCCATTGATGATACTAAACACTTTATGGGAGCTCAGATTTGATTGGTCTTGAAACGCTCAGCCCCAGTACTACTGCATGAAAGGAGTTTTATCTAGTTAGACAAACTTGAATTCTGTGAATGAAACAACAAACTTTCTGGCACATTTTATTAATAACTTTTCTTGGTCAGCTATACCAAGCTAAGTACTCAATTATGAATGTAGTTCTCTCCATGTACTATCTAGCAAAGGCCCAGTAACCTCTGTCTTCTTTTCAGCTGGGATAGAGCTCATTTTCTTCTCTGTAGCTGGTACAGCACTTTGTTTTGGATTCAGTATAATGTTAGTAACACACTGATGCTTTGGCTGGTGCTTACTAGTGCTTGTCCCAAGTCAAGAACCTTTCAGGGTCTTGTGGTCTGCCAGTGGGGAGGTGAACAAGAATCTGGAAGGGAACATAGCTGGGATAGCTAACCCAAAAGGGCCAAAGGGATATCCCATACTATAAAATGTCATGCCCATTGTAAACTGGGAAAGTCACCTGAAATGGGCCGAACTTGGGGATGAGCTGGTCAGCTGGCAGTGAGTGGGTGGTGAGCATTGTATCGTGCATCACTTGTTCTTCTTAGCTTTTATCTCTCTCCCCCTTCCTCTTCCTTTTTAAATTAAAATTATTGTTACTTTTATTGCTATTATTATATTTTACTTTGTTTCAATTATTATGCTGTTGTTATGTCAATGCACAAGTTTTACCTTTTGTTTTCCTGATTCTCATCCCCATCCTGCTGGGAGGCAGGGGGTAGTGGCCAAGCAGTCATGTTTTTGTTAGTTGCTGGCTTTCATGCTGAAATCCTTAAAAAATAATCGAGCTTGTTTGACACTCCTTTCCTCCTGTCTTAGTCTTCACCACCTCCCTCTCTCTTAGTCTTCATTGCTGTTTTTTTTTTTTTCTCTTTCACTTAAGTGTCTTCTGTCTTAAATGGAAAATACTGTATAGTGCTGAGGTTAGTTTGGATTCTTGATGGAAATAGCATACAATTTTTGATATTTTCAACATGAAGGAAATGAGGGGGAGTGCAGGTAAAAAAAATATTTATACTCAGTATTTTTTCTATAAATTAAATGAAGAATAAGTGGGAGAGGTATTACTGCTGCTAGTTTTAAATGGGTTATTCAAACTAAAAATCATAATTTCTATCAGAACGGAAGACAGGGAAAAATAAGTGTGAGAATTCCCAAACACTCTCAAGGTTGCTGTTTTTCAGAATCTTAAACTTGCTGAGATCTGTGTTGTGGGTTAACCCCACTGGTTAACCACTGTTCACAAGAACTGTACTCAGGTGGCCTTAGTTCTCTTTTGGACCAAAATTGTAGAATTAGAGATCTTGGAAAAATCAATACCCTTCAGAAACATGGGTTTCTTGGGATTTTATATTTAACACAGTAGAGTAAGAATTCCATACTCTGAGCACCATTCGGTGTGTGGGTCCCTACTTTACTATGACTGCCCTTGGGAAGACTGCATAAATCTCTTGCAAAGGGTATTCATAGTGCACCTATGGGAACTTGACAGCTTTCCTTCCCAGAGTATATAAATAAACTACAGCCAACCAGACTGAAGAAAGGTGTTCACTCTTCAGAGATGTAAAACTCACATGCCTTCTTGATCTGTCTAATTCATAAATGGTATGAGACACATTCCTTGTCTTATTTTTCAGGTAAAAAGGAATGAATGAGCAGAGTTTCTCAAAAATTTAAATCCTTGAATTTGTTCTTTGTTTCCTCTCAAGTTCCCACTTAGCTTTGAAAGATCTTCCTTGATACTGTTGTTTACTTTATGTCATTCAGTTACATATGTATCAAGAAGTTTGATTTTGCCTCGCTTGATTGCTGTGAAAGTTCTTTTTGGTACTGTGTCCTTATGTGTTGCATGAAATACTGTGTAAATGACAATTAAAGTTCTTCCCACCATGTGGACAGCTTCTGAACTCTGTTACCTGGCACAGACTTGTGTTCAATCAATAAAGTTGAAGTGGTATTATCAGAATATCTTTGTTAATTTACTGTCTTGACTTAGGATTATGACTCATGCTGCATGAACTAGATTTAGACAACAGAGGAATATGTGCTTAAAAGATGCCAGGCTGTTACTGTATGTTACTGGTTTTGAGTGGGGAAGGAGAAGAAGCAAGGCCCCTGTCTTGGTTTGGGAAGACAGGTATCTGCCAGGTATTAAAAAAAAAACCAACTGGAGTTTCCTTTGGAATGGAGAGTGTAAATCTCCCCTCCACTCCTTTTTTTCTTTTTCAATTATAAATTTACAATCAGAGGCTCTTAGGCAAAGATTTGGAAAATAGGAATAGCAGTTCTTTACTAGTATGTATTACAAAGCAAACAAACACAAAAAAACCCCCACCAAACAACTACAGCATTAATAACAAACAAAAACAGTACCAAGAACTTTGAGGGCTTTGTTTAACAAAACCCAGGGCAGTTTGGTTTTGATGTCCCTGCAGGATCCTCAGAGCACCAAGCTGAAACAGTGGAAAAGTCCCGGGTCGGTAGCTGGGATGGCAGGGTGGGGTCACACTGTAGCAAGAGGAGCAGCGCTGAAAAAGCCGAAGGCGAGGCAGGGCCGGTCCAGCTCCCGTGGGTGGCAGAGAAAACTCAGGATTCAGGCCGAACTGGTGATAGTAGATTTCTCAGGACTGGATCCCTTTGGCCACAGTGAAACTCTTCCAGCCAGCAACAGCCGTTCTCTCTCTTCCCAAACGCCGGAAAAAAGAAGAGCCCGCAGCTACCTCAAGCTCTGTCTTTTACCTGCATTATCCCCCCTTCCAACTTTGTCCACCTCTTTGTTTCAGTTAAGTACTCTCAAGTATCCAACACTTGGTCTCCTTGGTAACTTAAGGGGAAAAAATTCTTTAGAGAAAGAAGGAACAAACCTAACCCCCAACACCTCCAGATCCTCCAAAGTTTGAAAAATACTAAAATCTCTTGGTTCTTTGTCCATATGACATTAATCTTTGTTGTTGATATTAACTTTTCAGATTTCTGCATTCAATTTCATGGCTGTTTAATGCAAACCATGATTTTAATGTGCCTTGTGGAACAGCAGGACTTGTCTACAAGGGGGAATTGCTGAAAAAATAAAAAGAAATATATTCATCTATGTAATTTGTTTTAAGCTCTCTCTTTATCCTAGGCTCTTTCATAGGTAATTTTGGGGCACATGTCAACATTCATAGCAGAGAAGTGCCCATGCTGGCTTCAGAAAGGGAAGCGATGACAGGGTGTTCCTTTTAGATTGAGCTGTTCCTAGCTCTTGGTTATGTCCTATGCATATACCAGCTTTGTTGGAGATTGCTGCAGGCTGGCTGTGCTGTGTGCTGCTGAAGGGTGTGGATATGCTCTTTGCATGTTTGTCAACGAAAGAGTATGTAATCTTGCTTAGACTAAATGACGGTTGTGCATTGTGTGTTTCACACAGGTTAGTGTGCAGTGTAGTCTCTCTTTGTGGGCAAATCATCAGCTTTCAGGATAGAGACCGTGTGTCCCTCCTTGCCTCTCCAGATTATCTGAAGGCATTTCTGGGACCAGGGGCTAGAAGAATGTTGGATTTTAAATTCAGAGCATCTCCCACTGGAGTGCTGAAGCTGTTGAACAGTTAAGAGACATTTATATGGTGGCAGGAGAGTATCTTATTCCTCTGTTTGTTTAATATCCATGCAAAGAATGATTTCTTGTGTTTGTTATATGTAAATGACGCTGTACAAACTATACTTTATGATGCACTTGGGTGCAATAACTTAGCTGGATGGTTGAATACAATTTAAATATGCAAAAAGAAGGGACTAATGGAGTATCCTCAAGGACTAGCTAATACCTTTATTTATAATTATGTCATGCTACCTAAATTTGAGATTTGTGTTTGTCACAAACATTATGTTGTTGAAACATAGCATTGTAGATTTAAGTATAAAAGGACCTCAGTATTTTCTCTGTAGAATATGTTATTTACATTTGTGTTTGGGTTGTTTTTTTTTCTTTAAATCTGTAAACTACTACCAATTCAAATGCTCCTGACAGTGGGTTCTGAGAGTGCTTTTAGTAGATACTGCTTTAAAGAACCCTACAGACAAAATAAAAATATAAACCTAAGCACATTTAGAGAGAAAAGGAACAATGGAGAAAAAAAAAGAACACTCTTTCATACACAAGGGGAAGAAGAGTGCTTAGCCTGGGAGCTTAGTGTAGTCTATGAATTTTATCAGAGATCAAGGGGTGACTGTCTAGCTAAACCTGCTTCATGTCACCTTTCCTCCTCCCCATCTGCCAGACTTCAGGAGTGAAATGTCTTGAGTGCTCTGTTGGATGATCTTGTGAAGGGGTAGGCTCTTTCCTGGGGTTCCATCCTCTGACTCTGCTAGGATAAAGGTTCAGGTAATTCCTTCAGGCTTGCTAGTGCCAGTAGTGTTGCACCTTTTCAACAACTGTTAACTTCTGTCATTTCTCCTTGTGAAAGTCTCACTGCAGGACCTCAGTTTGGGAGTTCTGAGCCTCACCTGTTGATGTACATCTTAATGTGATTCTCTGCGTTCAGAGAAAAAGAACCAGTACTGTGTAGGAATGTTAAGTGTTGGCCTCTATGGTGGGCACTCGTTTCTTTTCTGCGCAGTTTTAGTGGCCAGATTTTGGGGATTCACAAATAATAACCCAAATAATTTGTGAGTAAATATCTTTCTAACAACTGTAAGATATTTAACTAGAATACCAGCTGGACAAAAGTATCAAGAACTCTGGACACTCCTTATTTCTTAAAGATTAACTGCAGCATTATAGACAAAAACTGTTTATCTTTTCCTGAAAGAATACACGGCCTGGAACATCTAGAACATGCACTTTCTGTCAAAGAGCAATGAACCAAATGTGTTATGGCCCCAAAGGATAAATGCTGCCCTGAAGGAATTTTCTTTTTTTCATTATTTAAATGCAGTTCATTTTGTCCTCTCCCTAGGTGCTTTCACAAAAACTCATATTCATATGCAGTGATATCTAGTAGTTTTCCTGATATTCTTAATCAATATGATTGTCAGCTACTAGTTAAATAACCATCTTGGACACATTTACATTTTTTTCATCTACAATCTGCTGGATTTATTTCTATTGCTCTCCTATCTGCTTTTATTCAATATAGGAAATTTAAATACCCTGTTTAGTGTGAGTATAGTAATAATATTATTAATACTCATTTCCGTTGTATCTGTAAAAGCAGTCATCCTAAAGAAGTGATTAGTTTTCATGTTAACTATTAATGTGGTACATGTAAATGATGAACTATTCTGATACATCTGAAGTTTGTGTTTGATATTTCTATGTTGCCGGTCCTGTCGGTGACTAGCAATGCAGCAGGGCATTTACAGTTTCAAAGCAACATCTCCATTTTCTGAGGCTTTGTGGATTCTTCTTGTGAAGTAGTTTTGGTCTTGCAGTGCTCTATTGATCTAGATTATTTTTCAACTAATATCAAATATGACAACACTGCAGTTTGGAGTTGCAGTCCTGCTGCTTAGTAATACTGCTACACTGAACTTTTGAGCACTGCAATACTTTTTTTTCCTTTCCTCCTTGAAGAGCTGGAGGCATTAGATGTTTATCACTTACTTTTCTATACCTTATCCTTCCAGCCCTCACTGGGCACTCTGGAACATGAGCCAGTGTAATGAACTGCAGCAAGAGCATCTGTGACTCAATAGACAATCTGCTTAATAAATGTTTTTTGATTAAAAGTACAGATTATACACATGCACGAGATAGTGAAATATATTAAATTAGAGCTGGTTATGCATCTGTTTACACTGAAGAGGAGGGACAGACACTGATCTCTTCTCTGTGGTGACCAGTGACAAGACCTGAGGGAATTGCCTGAAGTTGTGTCAGGCGAGGTTTAGGTTGGATATTAGAAAATGGTTGGGTGCTGGAACAGGCTTCCCAGAGGAGTGATCACAGGATCAAGCCTGACAGAGTTCAAGAAATGTCTAGACAACCCTCTCAGGTCCATGGTGTAATTCTTTGAGATGTCCTGTGCAGGTCCAGGAGTTGGACTCAGTGATCCTTGTGGGTCCCTTAGAGCTTGGCATATTCTGTGGTATGTCTAAACATTATGACAATGTTTAAAGCAAGGTAAAAGGATTAACTGGTTGAGGGAGCAGCTGGTGGATTGCTGGGTTTCTTTCTGAAGGTGCTAATCAGCTTCAGCACCTTTAGAAGGAGGTTTCTGAATTCACCCCCAAAGGCTGAAGACATTTTTTCTAGGGCTTACTTTTTGTACATTTTCAAGGACCTTTTCTTTATGGGATATTGCTATAGACCACAGCTGATGCAAATCTAGAAGTAAAGGCACTTGCTGTATGGCTGAGCAGTAAGTTTGGCTTTATGTGTCTCTGATTTGTGACATATTTCTATGGCCATATTTTATGAGAAATTAATTTTTCTCATCCTCAAGAAGCTGCTGACTCCATTCAACTATTAGAGGTACAGTACATGTAGCTATCCTAAAATTTTTCTTATACATTTTGTGAACAATTATTTTTCCATGTTACTGTTCCTGACCTTTATCCTTTTTCCTCCCCAAGCCTACAGCTTAGAGGTTGTTCAACTATAGAACAATAGAACTTTTCTTATGTTCATAAGAAAAGCATATCTGAAAACTCCACTTTTTAAATCACTGCCTTTGTGATTTGATAGTTTCTAGATGTTACTGCCAATAACTTCTCTGTGACTGCTGTAACTATTTGAAATGGTAAAAAAATTTATCAGACACAATTTGCCTCTATGATTTAGCTTTAGATTGTCTGTTTCAGAAGCTCTGCTACTAAGAGAAACTGTATTTATTGCAGAGCAGTGTGTGTAGATAGCAGTATTAATTTGTATCAATTTTATGAAGTAGCCAAAATTATTTGATTTCGCTGATCAATATGTTCTGCCATATAACACAGTGGATCATGCTTATAGTTGTGCTAACAAATGGAAATAGGTTTTTTGGTTCCATTTCTGTGATACTTTCTAAAACCATCTTGACCCCAGAGTCCAGTTGAACAATCTGCAGGATCAGATTTTTTGATGAGGATTAGATATTTCAGGATGTAGATATCTGCTTTTTTTTTTAATTTCAGAGGCCTTGTACAGATCTTACACAGTTAAAGTCTTAAGCAAGTGTTTCTGTCTGAAAAGTTTCCTGTCAGTTTTTTCCCCATGTGTGAACTCATCCTGTGGTTTACTAGTCTCAAGGTATTTTCTAATGGGGAATAAAAGGGATTTTAGGATGCTCAGCAATGACTCATATATGATATACATTACAAAAGAGTTTCTTACTTCCTTACGGTTCAGACTGATTCTCTTTAGAAGGTTCAGAGATTTGACCTACTGTTCTGGGTTGTAGTGTAGGATGTGCACAAGGTATTCTATCACCATCTTCATGAACTGTTGAATCCAGGTGGGGCAGTGTTTTCCCCAACCCCCTCCCTCTGGGTATGTTCTAGTGATGGCCCATCCACTGCCTTGCTGCATGACTCATAGATAACTCCCTCCGGGAGCTATCTCTGTTTAATGGGCCATAAAGAGCTCCCTGTATGACATATCATCCCCTTGTGAGATGCTCTGCCCGGGGGAGGAACCAAGCATTCTCACCTGGATATAATCTGGAGGTTTGGGACAGTACAGGGGGCCCTTACTCAATAGATTCCCAGAGGACCAGAGCTACCAGACCTTTCTATGGGGAGAACTGCTTCAGGAAGACCACCTCATCTGGACTGCTTCCATCACCCTGCTCAGGTTGTATTCTGACTCTGTCAGTGGTCTTTTGTATTATTGCATTTATTTTATTTTACTCTCTTTTTCCTTTCTTCCTATTAAATTGTATTTCTGACTTGGAGACTCTCATTTGTTTTGCCTTCAAACCACTAAACCTACACATAAAGAACCCAAATCTCACAGCAAGGTAAGATGTGAAAAGAACAGTCATAAGTGTTTCCTCCTAATTGGCTTCACAGTTAGTGTAGGCAGATCAATCAAGGCAATGCAGCTCTACCCAGTCATACATTTGCATATATGTGCCACCCAGACTTGGGAGTGTTGCTAGCAGCCACTCAAAGTGGCATGGATACACTGCAGGGTTTGGCCCAAGGATGAAGATGTGGCCAATTCAGGTTTCTTTCTGCTCCCAGAGCAGCCCAAATGGAGTTGATTGTGTTTTCAGTTTTTCTCGAGACATATAATCAAGAGCCTAGCAGGCTTTGGAGCTGGGAGAACTGGAATCGGTGAGAGACCATGGTGAGATACCTGATGTGGTCCTGTCTGATCGTGTTTCTCACTTCTGCATGTGTTGTGCAGCTGAGAGTACTGGTGAGCTCAGACAGTGAGCTGGGTAAGAGAGCTGGTCAAGAGAGCTGGTCCAACTGAGCAAGCATGTCAACTCCCATCCCTGTTCTTATATGTTTGGATCATGTGAAGTTTTATGTTTTACTAAAAAATAAAGTTGGATCAGTTTCTCTGTCTGATTTACCAAACATTGACACATGCTGATGGCAGGGAAGCTGGAGTGTGTAGGAAAATAGCATTCAGGCAGGAAAACAAGAAAGAGCAATGACTGATTTAATAGTGTTGGATGTATTCTCAGTGTTTTAATAGAGTTGCTTACTTCTCCTGATGCTCCCCATCTGCTTTCCCTTTTTACAGGTGAAAATCTCAATAACTTCTCATAATTATTTTACATTTGCGTTTATTAAATTTGGTTTTGTCATATAGTCTTGCACTGATTGCAGTCAGAAGAGGTTTCTCTTCAATCCTCATAAATTTCTCACTCAGTATTTTTGATCTGAATCTCTTGCTTGTGGCTATATTGACTTACTGAATGGTTTATGTCATTTAGCATGCCAAGATAATTATTATGCTAGCAAAAAGGGAAGTTTAATGGTCCCTGTTTAGTTGGAGAGCTATTGTATCTCTTACTAATTATGCTGTCTCACTGCTGGGTTTCGGAAATATCATCTGCGTTGCATGAATCTTCCATTCATAATAGTAAATACTAATAGCAGTTACTTCAGAAGGATGTTGCGTGGCTAAATTCATGTTTGTAAGTTGTTCTGAATTCCTAAGATGCCAAATTGTCTAATGCAACAATTATTGTTGCTAATGCTAAGTATCCTCCAATTTCTATATTACATATTCATGTCCTTTAACAAGGGAATGAAGCAGAATGCAATGCTCATGGATGTTTTTAAGTTCTTCATTGGAGCTAATGTCTTATTAATAGCCTGGAAAAACTTCTTTGCAAATATGAGATTTAGCTCTTTTTCCTGCTACTTTTGAAATCTGAAGACTCTACAAAGCAGCTATTACTTCTTCATAAACAATTTCTGGGATTAATTTGCAGATTTACTCATGTATTATCTTGGGGTAGTCCTAGAGATACTGTTTCATGAATATGTAGAGCATGTTTGCTATCTTCTTTTTTTTTTAATGTTGTAGATTCCTGGCAAATTCCTAGTTTATTCAGCGTCTTTCTCTGCTATATTCTCTATATAAAAATGCTTGTTTCTTTGGCAACTCAGACTTCATTATTGATAGGAAATGAGTCTGCTGTGCAGCATTATTATGCTTTGAAAGCATTAAAGGACATTTTCAGTTCTTCTGTTCTTTTACAATGAGTGCTGATTTTTTCTTTTTTTAATTATTTTCTGACACCAGATTTCTCTCTATCATTCATAAATTTCCTGCCACAACATAGATAATTTTCTGGTCAGTTACCTGCCTCCTTCCTTCGTTATAAACAGAAATGCTAAGTCTGTTTTACAGAGAGATCTTTAGAACTATGGACAGTTTTGTCAGTTTTCTGTCTTTTTTTACCCTTTCTTCAGTTCTCCTTATCACATTATACTGATATATATTTCAGTTTCCTTCTCACTATTGTTTTCTCACTGAAGATTTTCTAATGAATTTGGAAGTGAAATATCACAAGGCATTTTTAGTTTGAAATTAGCTGTAATCTAGGAAAAGACTAAGACAATCTTGCAGTTGAGATAAAGCAGGACTTAGAAGGATCTGTATATTACTACAGATACTAGTTTGAATGGCAGAAATGTCTAAATGAAATAAGAAACCTTTTAAAGTAACCTAAAAGAGTTCAATGGGCAGGAATGTAATTAATAAACTTCTAAAGGAAAAATGAACAGAAATTTGCAGAGTTCAAAATGTTCATGGAATTTAAATGGGAATGTAAACTATGTAGAGTAGTTTTTTGGGAAAATACCATTGGTCATGAAAATAAAATTGTTGTCTAAAATTTTATCCAATAGACTGCTGTAGAGAAGACCAAATATCTTATAGAATGATAAAAAACCCCTGAGGGCATTATTAAAAATGGATTTTTGAATAATAGTAGAAATTGTTTCTTTTGATACCAGTCAAACATAATGACAGAAGAATCTGGAGTTCTGTGACAATGGATATTTGCTTCCATGCTTATTTGGCACACATAGTTTTAGGTAGATTCCTAAAAATTATTTCCATGAATAGTGCTGTAAAACCCTACCTGAGATGTTGAGATAGTACCAAGGCTGTTGTTGCTCAAGTGTATGGGAAAATTACAGATGGTACTGTTTACAAAGGCATCAAGAGAGCAGTACCAAAAGAATTATATGGTTTGAATACAAATGTTTTCTAACATCGTTAAATTACAACATAACATGATTTCCAATACAAAAGACTGAAAGTTGTTATATATTTTTTGTAACAGGAATTGCTTCATAAAACAGACTACCTGGGATATCAATCTTCCGAAAGCAAGAGTAGAATAGAAATTTCTACAGATACTATGCTAAAAAAAAACCAAAAACCAAACAAACCCAAAAACCCCAACAGATTAATAGCACAGAAGTGGAAAAAGAAATGTTAACTTGTTGGATGTAGGCAGAAAAAAAATCCCAACCCAGCAATATTGATCTTGATTGCAGAATGTCAATGTTTAATATGATGCTGCAAGCACTAATAAAACTCAATTTGTGGGCAGCTAGCCTCCACTTCCCTGCCACAGCAAAGTGTAATTCTACTGGATGATTTCCTGTGGTTTAATTGCCAGAGTTTGTGGGTGTGATTATGGGGGGGTGTTTGAAAGTAGATGCTTCCTGGCAGCCATGAATCTCATGCTATGCCTTCTTAATGTAAAAAGGGAAAGTTAAGATCATTATCTCACACAGTGATGTGGACTTCCATTGCAAACTGAATCATTTTTGAATGGTCCAGTGATTCCAGAAGTGACATTTCTGCTTTCTATAACCTGCTCACCTGCCTTTTTAGCAAAGGGCTTATGTACAAAGGAAATTTCTGTCCTGCTCTGTCACAGGTAAATGCATCATTTAATTCCTTTCATTGATGGGTTTTATTTTTTTTTTTTTACTTTCTGCTATACTGCCCCACTCCTGTTATAAGCTTGTTACTTCAAGAACAAGAATGGCCAAACTCTCTCCATTCCCTTGGATGTCATAGTAGGAGGGAATGTTCAGGATGCAGCAAGTGTGCACTGTGTGCTGTTCAGAGCATAGAGGGGAGGTTTGGCTCATGCACTTCTGCACTGGAACCTCAAGAAAAATCAGTCAGGAAGTGTAAACTGCTGTAAATTATATGGATGCTTAACATGGCTACATTAATGCTATTTTCAGTTACAAACATTCCCCTGTTCATTTTGAGACTCATTTTTCACTTCACTGTTAACATCTTTCTTCTATATTTCATTTCTCATTTCCCCTTTATTATTTATTCATAGCCTTTATATTTTTATGATTAGCACAGTCTATAACATTGTTTTTCTTTTTATCTTGCTCATTTTTAGTACAACAGTGAAATCCACACTGATTAGACTGTAGCAAATTCTTCATCCTGTAGTGGTTTGCATAGCCCTTAAAGCAGACTACTCACTTTTTTGCAACTCACTTACTCAGTCTTTTCCTGTATAGTGCATATACATGCAGATAATTTAGACCCTGTCCACTCATTTGATTTAGACACATCCTCTGAAAACAGACAAATTTTTCAAATAATCCAAATTCTTTATGGTAAAGTGAGGGTCTTTCCCCCACCTCCCTTTTCTATTTGTGTTAACTTAATTTCTTTCTGTTCTCATGATTCTCTCAGTTTTGTCTTTATTTCAGTATTTCAGTTGCACCACTTCCCATCTATTAAATGTTAGTGGAATTCATGGATTTAAACAAAATTTAAATGAATTTTAAACAAAATTATATGTACTGCCTTCTCCTCTCATTTCACATCATCACCACTGATCAAAACTGTCTTCAAAACTCAAGTGTAAGTATCTGTTGTACCAAAAGCAAACCCATTGGCTGGCCTTAAAATTCCAAGGCAGCCTCTGCGAAATGATGGGGTAAAATATAAAACCTCCATGTAAGAAGTACTATGTAAAGGAATGTTGCATTAAAAAATCTGAGAAGCCTCATAATATCAAATGACGCGAAAGTAGTGAGAATCATTAGAAAGAAGATAAAGAACATTAGGACTAGGAAAAAAAAAAAAAGGTAATTTAAAATAAATATGCTTGCTTGAGTGCCCAACAAAAATACCAATTTGTTCAACCCTTTCATGGAGCAGACATTGCTCATCATCCAGCTCTGATAGTTTAAGATGAGGATACGTGGTTTCCCAGAAGGCTGTGTTGGGAATTTTGCTAAACTCCAGTTCACAATAAAGTGTGTGAATGTGTAACTTTCTCCCAAGTTTTCAACTGTTTTGTAAATATTTTTCTCCCATCCCCAAAAATTCAGGAAACAAAATTCGAGATTTGTCATTTCCTCCAAGCTAGGCCTGCACTATTTGTAGGAACTTTTCACACTGTTGTTGGAACTTGGCATCAAGGCAGTATGTCAAAGTTAGTCAATATTCGTATACATCATATATCCGTTTAGAACAGAAGAGTTCCTTAGAAAAGTAAAATATTTTGAAGGTGGTTTTCTAATCCAAGAAAAATCTGTGTGCTTGTCTTTTCTGTAGACAGCTGTAAATTATTGTAAATTGCCAGCCTTGGTACAAGTCATGGTGAAATGCAGAAGTCGTAGGAAATAGGAAAATAAAATAAACTAGAATGTGTCAGAGGTAGAGGAGTACTCTGGATCTTGCTGTGTTGCTGCTACTTGCCCTGATGAGCATTGCTGCTGAATCAATTTGGTTTTTTTTGGAGATTGTTTTCTTTGTGGAACAGATAATTTGCAAGAGTATGTAGGTGAAAATGCCAGACCATAAACTGTTGATGGGCCTCTGCCCTGCTTAATCATTCTTTTGGCTTGGTAAGTCTTTGTTGTCTGCCCCAAAATGAGGACTCTACCAAGCCCAAGCTGAGGGAGACGGAAGTGCTCTAGAGCTGCTGAGCTTCTCCTTAAGTGAGAAGAAAATGATTTACATATAAGTAACTTCTGCTTGACTGGAGTGAATTTACTTGCAATTAATTTATCCCCGTGTCTTCCAAGGTGAAACTTACAGAAAGATCTGAGACTGGCATACAGGATAGCGATGGCAGAATGAATAAATTATTATACTGAAAGCCTTTCTAAAACTAATTTATGTATTTAGGAACAAGATATTTGAGGATGAGTAGTAATAAACTTGAAAACTATCATATTAATTTATCTTTTCTTTCAGTGTAAAATGACCAGCTAAGACCATTGTTACATCTGATGCTTGTTCCTGCATAGCATTAGAGTGTTGAATACCAGATATAAGTATTAGTTGTTTTTCTCAAGAAAAAATGCACTTCTTTCTGTGTGGAAACCTTTGGAATTTATTCTGATTTTCGGCTTTTGCATGTTTCACTAACCTCTGTGTTTATTTTGTACTGTTTTATGGAAACAGTGTTAAGAAATGCACCCATATGGTCCACATGCTCCCAGTCTGCTTTGCACAGAGCACCCCCTGATGTCAATAACTTGCTGAAAAATGATTTCTAGAGAAAGGAAATAAGACCACAAGCACAGAATTGTATTAGAGAGAAACTGTAGCTTTCGGAAGTGTACTGATGATTGCTTTACTGGGGAAGGTGGTTTTCCAGGTATATGCCAGGTATGTGAATCCATTGTCACAATAGAAAAAGAATTTCTAAAATTTTTCTGTTAAATGAAAACAGAAAATAAGTAGTTACTTTTCAAATACCAGCATACTGTTTCCTTGCACAGCTATAGCCTGGTAGAGATCATATTCGTCTGAGAGATGTAGGTGCTGGGCTTTGCTTTAATGAAAACTGAAGTGTTTTGCACAAAACAGAGCACCTTTGACAGCACAGACTGAAAATACTCTAAAGCTTTTAAGTAGTATTCCATATGTTCTTCTCTTTCTAAAGTGTCTGCTCACCCATGAATTGCAATGAAAAGAAGGTCTTTTCAATGTTCTTGGTGTTGCTGTATCAGGCAGCAATGAGTGGGTATCCGCTGTGTCAGGCTGTGAAAGAAAAGGTAACTCCTGCCTTAGGAGCTAACTTACGGTAGGTATAGCTGTGGAGTCATAAATAAGATGAGAATATTAACTATATGCATACATATATATGAAAAACAGGTTGACTTCAGCTTGAAGTACTTTGTCATGTGCCTGTGATTCCTGCAATTAGTCTTGAACATGTTGAACTTCTTTCAGCTTTTCTGAGTAGGGTTTGAAGAATTAATTAATCCAGCCTTGTCTTAACGACTTTGTTCTTAGCATTTACTCCTTGCCAATACCCAGTGCTACTTCTCTTAGCCTATTGACACCTCGTATCATAATGCTGTTTGTAAAGGTATTGCAGCCTTTCAAAAGTTTTAATGGTTCTATTTTTGTTTTATCGATGTCTGATTAAACCTCAAAATCATTGCCAGGATGATTTGGTGAAAATATGTATTCTTTTTTTTTCTATTAAAAATAGGAAATGTAAATTCTCAGAACTCAGATTATCTGGCTTTATTTGGCTTTCTTCCATGGAATACTTAAGTTTGTTTTGGAACCTGCACTAATAGTTAACTGACATTTGAGTAGTACAGAGACTTTGACCTTCAGCGAATAGTCTTCTGAATAAATGAGAAAATATGAGTGAAGGAAAAGATAAATGCAGTGCAATTTCCCTGCTTTGTGCATAGTCTTCAGAGGATAATATCTGGTATTGGTGGCTAGGCTAATTTAGTAATATGACAATTTTGTTTCTGGGCAAGTATGTATGACTGTGAAGATGATGCCTACATAATTTAAAGGGGCAGATTCTCTACTAAAACATAGGACATTGCAGTTTGAAGAATTTTCCTGTAGAATTAGTGAGAAAAAAAGCTTATTTTATTTTTTTTTTACTATTCCTGAATTGTAAATTATGAACATCATGTCTAGATTTTTGACCAGCTGTTTTTCAAATATCAATTCGTTTTTGCTGAAGCACTGTGAATGTTTTTTTCTGCCAAAAGAAGTAGTCTCTTAAGAAGACTTTCAGATAGATGTTGAGGTGCCATACACATAAACAGGCAAGCCAAATACTTTACACATGTATAATACCGCTGTCATTCTGTTCCATTAAAATTTTGCAATGCCAACAAGCTGTAGATATTTGACTAGGTCAGTACAGAAATTTACAGGACATGTCAAGTTACGACAACAATTTTATTCATTAAAAATAAAGTTAATTTCAAATGCTTATCAAAACTCCCATTATGGGTCAATCATTCTAAATAAACTGTATTAGTGCAAAATAATTTAAAATCAAACAAGCTGAAAGTGTGTCTGGGTTTTGCATAATGATTTGCAGCACATTGTTAACACTTGAATTATTTTCATTCTTCTATACTGATGAGTTTTTAACCATTCAATTTTGACAAGGGAATTTAATGATAAAGCTGCATGCTATAGAACACCTGTTAATAACTGCCTGGCCTGTAGAGCTGCTGCCAGTGGAGATCTTGCTGCAGTTCTTGGGAGATATCTGCCAGGAATTTTACCTGAAGGAGTGCTTCATTGTCAGGCCCAAGCCAATGTAGCAAATGAATGACTGAGGCAGTATCTCTCTCTTTCTTTTTTGTGCTCAGAGAAAAAAAAAAAAAAAAAAAAGAGAGAGAGAGAGAGGGTGAGAAAAATACGTACCACAGGAGTGGTACCAGTACAAAATGAACAAGTTACAAGCAGTTCCAAAGAGATTTTACAGCTTAATAAATAAGCTGGCTCTGAAAAGCCTCGTAAACTATGCTTGAGATGTATGCCTTATATAACAGAAAAGTTATGTGAGGTATTTATAATTGCTCTTGTGATCAAAACCACGTGGTTAATAAATCCTTATAATTCACGAAAAGTATTTCCATTAATGTATCACCTCTGACATTCCTACAAAGTTTGTCAATTCTTGCTTAGCAATGGTGGCAAAGATCTTGTTGAGCATTGTCACTATATCTAGTTTAAAAAAATCCTGGTTATAGGTATATTTACAGATGAAAAGACCTTTTTTTGCGTATGGGCAACTTAACACCCACCTGATGCATGATAATACCCTTTCACAATGATAGTGTTATGAAATTTCACTCTTTGATCATGCACGAACTTTACACTTCTCCCTAAAAACACTCATATTTTTGACCGGTGCATGGAAAATAAAGAATAAAAATATTTCAGAAGGTTATGAGACCTGTTAATGCACTAGGTATGAAATGGCTGTCACACTTCACTTTCACAACTTCAGACGTAATTATTGGTGCTTAATGGTTGACAGACTAGGGTCAATTTTTACAATCCAAATGTTAAGAGTGGATCATTGCAGCAATAAATACCTGTCACCAACAGCTTTCAAGTAATAAAAAAATCCACTTGTATCTGGTCCGAGTGATAAAAGCACATGAAAGTGCGCCAAATAAATAACTTTAAAAGGATTTGTCAGGTTAGAGCTGCTGGACATCATTATTTATGTCTTTTGAATAATATTTGTAGCTAAAAATTAGCAACTATTGTCAGAGAGAATCAAATCAGAGATGATAAGAAAAGCAAGTATGAGGTTTTTTTTTTAATCTGGATTTCATTAGGCTACCTGTATTTATGAAGAGAGTGTATGTGGGACTTGGTAATAAAGTCTTGTGCTGTTGAGGCAAGAAAAAGTGTTCAGTGGTAGGTTATAAATCCAGCTCTCCAGTCATCAGCAAACATATTTAGGATACTAACATTTTAATGTATTGAAACTTAAATGCTATTACTGCAGATTATATTTCTTTTGGCTTCTGTTGCCTTTCAGCTTTGGTACTAGAGATACAAAAGACGAGTAGTATCTGACACCTTGATTAACCCTTAGGTAAGGCACAATAAAGCTTTCCAAGTTCCTAAAGAGACAATAAGTCTGACAGCTGTTTTGTTTACTTTGCCATTTGTCTTAGTTCATGGTGGGAGGGAGGGAGGGATGAGGTGCCATTACCAGAAATGAGTGAGAGCCAACCTGCTGTCTGACAGGATGTTTCTGGCCCTGGATCATCTCAATGTTTATCTAGGCTTTGAGTGCAATGTGATGTGGCCAAAGTAGAGGTCAGTGATTTGTACTTCATTCACACTCTACCCTGCTCTGTCTTTCTTGCTCAGGATCTGCACTATGGCACATGTCATCCATGCCCACTCTTCTAATGTGCCATCTCTTTAGCAGACTTCTGCTGGACTGGAGATATGCCTCTGCTCTCTGCCCAGACCAATGAAGCCAGAGCTCAGCCCCACTCGAATGTACCTGCTACAGGGAGTAACCTTATTTCCAGTTTCCTCTGCCCGTTTGTCGAGGACTTAATTTTTGTTATAGTTTGAAGTCAGCTCCGTTCTCTAGGAGTGGTACAGGTCTGTAAGCCCTGCTGTGGCTTCCCATGTGCCCCTACTTAACTGTTGCTATTTTGGGCTTCTGTTGTCTTCTACCCCTCTACAAAAAGAGCTCTATAAATAGATAAAACAATCCCAAGAAAAAAGCCCCAACTGTAGGAAGTTTCACAAGGCTTCTGTCACAGCTTTCCTAAAGCATTTCCTTCTCAGCATCTGGCTCTTACAAACCACCAATTATGCCTTCTCACCAGAAGGAAATAAAAATGTTTTACTTCCCTGCTTGCAAGAGTTCTCTCATATTAAGAACTCCTTCACTTTTACGCAACAGGTTTAACTTTACTAGGCCATAAAAGGTACCTATGCCAGACCATTGTTCCCAGCTCAGTGCTACCATTCTTTTAATTTCTCTTCTGGGTCTTCAAAGGATGCAGTCTTATTTGTGTCTCCTAACCAAAACCACATAGGGTCCATAACTGAAGAGCAGCTGAGAGACCATTCACTCAGAGATAAGGCAGTGTTTCATCTGTTCTACAAGCTGAGCTGTGTTTCCTACACCCAGAGGCCTGGAGTTTTGAATCTGCTCTGTGCCTCAAACATGTCCTGAGCCGTTTCAAACCTTTCTTTTAAAAATCAAACAGCTTTTCTTTCTGCTAGAGTTTTTTTCCTGACAAACATTTCCAAACTTGTTTCCATAGCACTCTTCCCTTCAAAAGAAACTACTTGCCCCTCCTGTTTTCAAAGTAGCTGTATATTTCATGAGCAGGGTACACTGGCTGTGCCACTATGACTTGGATCTGAGCTCTTGCCCAAAGATTTCTGTTAAAATATTTTTCCATGTTTTGCACGCTACAAGAGTCCAGCCTGGGCAACTTTGGAAAAGTGCACTCAAAAGCCATGTTTGTCATAATAAAGATCCAGCCTTTGTACACAAATGGGCAGGGAGTGCAAACCTTGTGTTGCAAATATTCAGTTACCCAGTGCACATCAGCAGGTAATTTATAGAGGCATATACCTGCAGAAATACATTAACTGGCATCAGTATAGTCCAAGTGGAAATGTTTCTGCTGTTACAGATTTCATGAATGTTGCTTTCCAATCTTTCATCAGATTTCCAAATAACTGTTCATTTGCTTTCTTCTTCTGGTACTGTGCTTTGAATTGTTTATGCATTTGATTTATATTATTTATATTGCTTTTGCATTGTTTATACTGTGCTTCATACTAGTTTTTATGGAGTTCTTAGGCTATGTGCACTGCCTCACAGCTCAGCAGATTTTGTGGTTACAGCAATAAAAAGGATGCAAAGGTATTTTAGATTTGTGCTAGAGTTGTAAAGATTGACTACTTGACAAGGTGTGTTTGAATTAAACAGAAAGAGATTTTCACATCCCCTCTAATCAGAACAAAATTAAGAACCTTCCCAAGTCATGAATTTATCTAAAAGAAACCCCCAACATTGTCCCCTCCAAGCTGTACTGTCTTGAACTGGTCCTGAAGATAGCCCAAATCTTAAGGATTCCCCTCCTGACTGACGGTGGTTTTTTGACACCCTGATCTATACTCAAACCACTTCTCTTTCAGAAAAGACTTAGGAGTGGAAGGCAGTGAAGATTAAGCAGTACTCCCAGAGCAGTGTGCCAGTGCTTCAGGTTCTCCTAAGGATCAGGGTCTGCTCACCAGCACTCTCCCCAGAAAACTGCTCCTTCTCTACTGACTGCCATCCTCCATGACTGGAGGACAGCCCAAGCCCTTTCTTTGGCTGCTGAGCTGGAGTGATTCTCTTACCAAAGATACCCAAAAGCAGTGCACAGAGGAAACTGCTGTTGCATTAAAGGTATTGAAATTTAGGAGAAAATAAACCCCATTGCATTCCAGCTGCTCCTCAGATATGAAGGAGGCTAGGAGGTTTCAAGAAAGGAATCTTTTTCTGTTAATTGAGAAAGTTTTGTTCATACAAAAGAAATGTAACTTTGGGATGGCAGCTCCATGTTTCTGGATTTAACATGTCAAATAGTGAAAAGGTGAAGCAATCAGAGAAACAAAACACTACTGAGACTCATATGCACATGAATATTCAGTTTGAGCAACAATAGCAACATCACAGGAAACTGGGAAAAAGGGAAACTGGACAATGAAGGGGATGTAAAGGCACTGGTTTCTTCTGTGTGATAAATTTCAAATAAAGAAAAACAGATATGTTTCTGTGCCAAAAGAAGAATTAAAGTTTGCAAATTACCCACAAGCGCTATTGCTTTCTACTGGAGTAAATGAGTCCTCAGCCTTGAAAGTTATGCACTGCTGCACAGGCTGAGAGAAGATCTGTGCCCACAGTTGCTCACTCTCTTGTGGGGTGGGAGATCTCAGGGCTTCTGCACAGCATAACTGAAGTGAAAGGTTTATACTTGGACCCATAAGATCTTTGAAAGAAACTGAGAAGCAAGCACTGCTTACCCAGGTGTTTCAGTCAATTAACATGGTGGTTCAGGTATCCTGAAGTGAAGAAGTGAGGTTGAAATCTCAAGTTTTTTGGTTAGTGTTCTAACAAACATAGTATCATATATATATATATCATTTGTGCATTTCCCTTCTTACATTGTGGTGCTGCTTATGACAATATTTCTCTAGTTATATCTTCTGTTTTTCAGACTTTTTCTATTTACTCAAGAACTGGATTTGATACTTCTCAATTTTCTTTTATATGTGCGTTCCTTCTGTAGTTAGGCTAGGTTTGTTGAAGAGTGAGTGGCTATTGTGATGTTTGTTCTGTTTTTCTCACTCAGGCCTCTCCGGCTCTGTTACTGTTCTGTCCTGTGCATTTTTGGAGTATTTCAGTTACTTGGGGCTTATTTTCTCTTGACGGATAACTTGGATTAAAGTTATGCATGGCATGTGCAGGACAACCAGGGTATCAGGCCCAGCCAACATGGGCCTGTGAAAGTCAGGTCCTGCTTGAGCTACCTGGCCAATGATCAAGTAACCTGCTTAGTAGATGTTGGAGAGGCTGCGTGTGTCATCTGTCCATTGTCTTCAGTAACACCTTTGACACTATCTCCCACTGCATTCTCCTGGAGAAACTGATGGCTCCTGGCTTGTATGGGTGCACTGTTCACTTGGTGTAAAACTGTCCAGGCCCAGAGAGTGATGGTGAATAGAACTAAATCCAGTTGGCTGCGAGTCACTTGTGGCATTTCCCAAGTGTCATTACTGGGGTTTGTCCTGTTTAACATCTTCATTGATGATTTGGATGAAGGGATCAAGTGAACCCTTGGTCTGATTGCAGACAATACTAAGTGGGACTGGAGGGCCAGAAGGTTCTACAGAGAGATCTAGAAAGGCTGGATTGACGGACTGAGGACAACTGCAAAAGTGGTCAAGTGCCAGGTCATGGCCTTGAGTCACAATAACCCCATGGAGTGTTACAGGCTGGGGGAAGAGTGGCTGGAAAGTGGCCAAATGAAAAAGTATCTGGGGTTGCTGGTTGTCAGCACCTGAGGCAGCTGTGCCCAGGTGGCCAAGAAGGCCAGGGGTATCCTGGCTTGGATCAGCAACAGTGTGGCCAGTACAACTAGGACAGTAGAACTGTACTTGGCAGTGGTGAGGCTGCACTTTGAATCCTGTGTTCTGTTCTGGGCCCCTCACTGCAAGAAGGACATTGAGGTGCTAGAGCGTGTCCAGAGAAGGGCAATAGAGCTGGTGAAGGGTCTGCAAAGGGTCCTTTGAGGTGTGACTGAGGGAGCCGGGGTTGTTTAGCTTGCAGAAGAGGAGGGTCGGGGGGCCATCTTTGCTCTCTACAGCTGCCTTAAGGAAGTTGTACAAGGCGAGGTTGGTCCCTTCTGCCACTACCATGTCTCAAGAGAAAAGATTAGAGGAAATGGCCTCCACTAGAGGAGGAGGAGGTTCAGATTAGATATCAGAAAAAAATGTTCACTGAAAGAGTGGTTTGGTTTTGGAATAAGTTGCCCAGGGAAGTAGTAGAATCACTGTCTCTGGAAGTGTTCAAATTCATCTGGATGTGGCACTTGAGGATATGATTTCGGGGTGGTTACGGTGGTGCTAGGTTGGTGGATGGACTAGATGATCTTGTGGCTCTCTTTTAGCCTTGATGATTCTGTGAAAAGGATTTGGATAATTATCCTAGAATAACAGTTCTTATGAACTACAGAATTGCCACAATGATTTATCTAAAACTGTTTTCAAAATGCATCATGTTAAACCAAATGTGGCACTTCTGTCATGGACCAAGAGTATTCACCGATGAATTATTTAGGGACTGGTGTTTTGGAAAACACTATTTTTGAGTAAGTATTTCTGAGAATCTCGCTCACGTGTGGAAAGCTTTTTCTGCTGATGTTCTCCACAATTCACTCATCACCCGCACCATTTAGTGTAGCAGCAGTCTGGAAGCAGAGGTGAAAAGAACCACAAATCTCACTTGATGTGCCATGTGAGTTGTTTTTGCTGCAAGCAGTTTAGCTGTTCCTTTATAGCCATTAAAAGTTTATTAAAATGCATGAGAGACATCCATTATAAAGAAGAAAAAAGTCCATTAATATTACATATCAGATAAGAGTTATATCTACACATTCCATCCTCCAAGCCCCTAAACACCTAAAAAAAAGCATATTTAAATGCAGAAATTTAGAAATGTCAGGAGAATATTTTTATACCGTGCTGAGTAATTGATTAAACTATTAAAAAATGGATCAATAATGAGACCTTCTGCCTAGAAATCTGACGAGTTCCAAACTATGCTGGCATAACTCCAGGACATGATGATGCAGCTGACATTTCCTGACCTTGCATACTTTGAAGGCAAATTTTATGGCCTTCCCACAACAGTTCTGGGAAGAATGAAAATAACCAATAAATATTTGAAGGTTAACAACAATGAGGAAGGAAAATCCTTTACAAAAACCCCAGTGGTTCAAATAGAGTTAACAGGATGATATTAAGGGAAGGGTGAAATGTAGATGTACTATGACAAGAAAATTCTTGTTTGTAAATTGCACAGCTACATATATTTAGATACAAAGTAATTTCTCAAGCAAAGTGGGGGTGCGACGTTTTTACTGGGGTCTTTTCATGCTGGTCTATGTGCAGATGTATTTGCATGCAGCAGTAATGTACTATTAACAGAGAGAAGATTGTTTGTCTAGTTTACCCGTGGGGTCTTCTTGTTTCAGTTACATACTGTGAAAATGATGTAGAGTGAGCTTCACAGGTGTATAGAATACAAAGAAGTGAACAAGCAGAAACAGGTGTCATAAAACAATATCCATTCCTGACTACAGCTTTAAAGATGTTACTGTTTTCTTTGCAGTGAGCTCTAGCTGTTTTTTAGCTTTCTAGCCCCACAGGAGACTTTTTTTACTGCAGAATCCTCTCAAAATTAGGTATTTCTTTTCCAAGGTATGTGCAATGTTAGTGCATCTGTGTAATTCCTGCAGTGCAGCTCAGCAGGCTTTTGCCAAGTAGTAGCTTTCAAGATAACTCCCTATTGGTCTCCTCTGGAAGAAACTGATTAGTAGCTGGGCTTTAAACACAGTATTTCTCAAAAGTCTTTTCTCCCTAAGTAGGCTTTTCATAGCTTATAACCATTTTCATTCTCCTGTAAATTATAAGACATACATCTTTGGAGGAAAATTATTCTCATTCTGTACCAGACAGTTAATATGTGCTGATCTCAGCCACCAGAGCCAAAGGTGTCTATGAAACATGCCAGGTGAATAAACTGCATTACAATTAAAGATGAGTCATCATTTGTTTATATTTATTCACTCATGTCTTAAAATTGGTATCCTAAAAGATTAAGAGGAAACAAATTAGATTTCAAAAATATTCATCTTTATGACAGCTTCTGAAATTTTACTGCAGAACTTCATCCTTCCTTGCAGGAGGAACCCAATTTTCAGGCACCCTCAGTATTGCAGCACAGTATTTCATGTGGTGTTCTCTAGCTACAGGATATGAGTGCAATTTTCTGTGTAGATATGGATCTGCTACTTCAGAGTTTACCTGCTAGGCTGGGAAAAGTTATTAACAACATTTTCAATGGAAAAAGAAGGAAACTTTAACAGAGCAACATGAGCCATAATATTAATCACCAGAAACCTCCTCTATCTTTGAAAATGCACTTGATTCTTCTACATATGGTATTAGATAAGCAGACATTGTGAATGCATGCAGAATAACTTGATATTAAATTTGAAGGGCATTGGAAATGTTTGGGATACAACACCTAAATTAGATCCCAATCACATTTTTTCCTAATTTTTAGATATTTTACATATATATGAGCCAGAAGGAAAGAACTAGCCGATGTAAAAAAGTCCTGGCTTTTTTTTTGCTACTGTTAGATGTGCGAGTGGTGCCCTATTTCAGTAGCTAGTTTGCCAAACAGTGTTTTTTGGTTTTGAATCAAGAAAAAAAGACACTTTGTTCGTGAAACATTGTATCATTTTTATATTCATATTTAGAAAATGTACTTCATATGCTGTAGCAGATTTAACATGTCCAACAGTTTCTGTGGTGTAATTTTACTACAGAGGGGAAGAACCCAAATATAGTCTTCTCTGAAAACTGTAGAACATTTAGTTTTTTGTTTTCATTGTAATGTCTGTATTAATTGAACCAAGAGATCTTTTCAGTAAAGGTTGAAGTCTTTCAGCTGCAATCTAAAAATGCACAGTTTCAACTTGTCACAGTTTAGGTAGGAAGGGAACATGCAGTTTGGCACATATAGCTAGGGAATACTCATCACAGAAATTGCCTGCTCTGGAAATCTAGTACACATCTGTTACACATTCCCCCCATTCTTTTGCAATCTAGGGTTTGACAAGTCAAAAGAGGCTGAAAATGGACTTCACAGAGTGTTTCAATGCATGTAGACTGGAGACACTTGTGTGTAGAAGTCTGCTTAGCATTAATATGTGTCTGGACTGTTGAATTATACAAGAAGAAGCTTCGCTTTGTACTCAGATTTAAATCCTGAAACTAGTCCTGTCTAGAATAATTCATAAACTGTGATGTTATCTCAGTTTTCTGTGGGCTTTAGAAAACAAAAGTGGCAACTGATCATCTGCTCCAAATTTATATGCATTTGATCAATGCATTTAATCTTTCTGAACTGGTAACTACAAAGCAAGCCTTTTTAACTCCTCCCTTTGTACATTTCTATAGATATTCCCACAATGCCACAATATATCTAGTGAAAATACATGCTTCACTGCAAAGAGTTTTGGAAATTTTTGTAGCTTTTTTTTTTTTTTTTTTTTTTTTTTTTTTAGTTTCAGGGTTGGTTTTGTTTGTCTGAATTTTAAATATTTCTGCCCTATGGCTTTAAAATTAATTGTAAAAGACATGCATTAATCAATCCTTGTTTTTTCCCCTCTAGATAAGTAAAACTGATCTGAGCTTGTTTATTCTAGAAGTCCGGAGTATTTCTAATTAAATTTTAAATTTTGTATTTCATACATTGCTTTATTTACATCACACTTTTCAGTTCAACTGTCAGGCACCATTTATCCTGACAGAAAAAAAAATTAAATTTTAAAATCGGACTATGTATGTTAAAAAGGATTAAATGTTGGTAAATTATAGCCTGAAGTCTAAATGTTTGTGTCTGTGAATGTGTAATGTAGTTAGTCTGTCAACGAGTAGTTTTGAAAATCTATGCTATGTACCTAATTCCCAGTGATTTTCAATAGGAGTCAGTTTCTTGTGCTCTGCAGATGTTGTAAAATTATTTAAGGAATGTATCTCAATCTGTAATGGAGTATCATTGATTCACAAGGATGTTGCAGTGAACTTGAAAAATCAGCAAATCACTCACTGAGAGTCTGTGGCACAGAGTTAATATTTATGTAATAGAGGCACCTAAGTTTTAAGACTTGGGCATTACTAGATAGAATTGATCACTAAAATGTAGTAAAATTCAGGGTAACCTGAAGACTGATCACCTGTAGTACTTTCCTCTTTTGCCTGTTTTTATATCACGGTTTTACTAGCTCTGTAGTTTGAATAGATAAAGTAACATATTTTAGCATCCTTCCAAAATCTGAATTCAGTTTTTTTCTACTGAGATATGGTTTGATGATAATTTTTTTATAGTGTCAATAATGGCATTAAATCTTTTTCCGCTTCTGGATAAGAAATAGCATTAGTAATAAAAAAAAGACTGCATGAGAGTTGTTATTACAAAACCATGTAAAAGGAAAATAGAACGTAAGACCTGTATGTAGGCTGAAGAAATGCTGTAGAATGGTATCTCTGAGGAAATGGAGAACATATTAGAAATGTGAAATAAATAAAAAGAAAGAAATTGAAAAGAAATTGAAATAAAATAGTAAATCATTGTGTTAATAATGTTGATCAACAAAAATTATTTTTTCTGAAAAATATTTCATAAATTGTTGAAATATAATACTTTTTGTGTCAAAAAGTCAAATTTTTTTTTAATCAAAAGTGCTGTAGAAAAAATAAGGTTTTTGAATTAGGAAATATTTGTGTAGCTCTTAGTGGTGAAAGGGAAAAGTGAAATAATCAGGAATGCCTCTGGAATATGAGCACTCTTGGAAAGGCCAGAGATGCTACTGAGTAGTATTGTCTATTATGTATTGGGAAGAACTTGTTCCTAGGTTTGTTCTGGAGTGAGGAAGTACAAATGAAGTCTTCTGCAGGCCTTTTCTGACATACTCATGTGATGTTGTGTTGCTGATGGGCCAAGCACTTTCCCTAGAGTGCCTTTAGGGAGGAGGAACTGGGAAGCCACAGTAATGGTCAGATACTTTAGAGAAAAGGAACTGATTTTGTGGTTTTAGCCTGTGAAAAACTATTTTATCATCAGGAGCTGGATAAAGGCAAGTCCTCAGTTGGGATAATTCTTATACTACATGTCAGATAGTTGTAAAAGGGTAGGTGACAAATCTTTATTCTGTTGTTTTTTTTCATGGGTAATATGGCCCTCACAACTTTGTATATCGTGTGATATAATGAAACTAATTTCCAGAGAAATTATTAATTTCAAGGCACTCGTTTAGGCTATTCTGTTTTTGTTTGTCCAGACTCATTAGCAGTCAGCTTTTTATAGTGAGTTTTTCATCAGGATAGTACTGATTTATTCTTTAGTACTCCTTCAGGGGTGAAACAGAACTGCTTAAACCAGCTTCTTGGTGCAAAAAGGAGTTGATACTTGCTTTGATCAAAAGAAGCTAGACCAAACATCTCGTTGCTCCTTTGCCTGGGTGTTCTTTTCTAGCATTTTTTGCTCAGTTTAATTTTAGTAGTAACAAATATGTCTTGGCCTACATGGACAAAAAATACAATCTGATGAATTATTAATTGCAGACACAAAGTCCACCTGAATTTTATGCAAACAAACCAAATTCACACAATCGTCCCGTGCCAATCCTATCCCACAGTGTTTATGAATTCTTGCAATTTTTTCTTTGTAAAGAAAAAAATAAATGCAAGAAAACCATTTTATTTTTGGTTTGGCAGGCAGCTGTCTTCAAACTTTTGATATCTGTACAATTACTTTTTTCTCAAAATATTCTCTAAAAATGAGTAAAAACCCCTAACAATTAAAGAAATCTCAGCTTTTAGTTGACAGTCTTGCAATAATTCAAGAGCTCCAGTTGCTGCTGCTGACAGTTTCCACTGGAATCTCCGCTTCACTAAATAATGTAATTTTCTAGATTTTCTGGTGAAAATATAAACTAATTGCAAGGAGAGAAAACTGATATCCAAAGCGGTTATCTCCCTGCTTATTTTATATGTTACATTTTAGTAAAGAAGGGATTAAGAGAGTTCTGATTCACAGTCTTGAGCACATAGTTGGAAGTGTTTAATGACTGACCATTTTCCACATTTCTCTATGCATTCTGCTAAAAGTTTGTGCAATGGAATAGTTTTCCAGATGAAATTGCTGCCTAGCCCAAATGAAATTTCTGGTTGGAATTGTGCTTGCTTTCACAAACTAGCACTTCACCTGATTTCCTTACTTGATTTGGGTTTATCAGCAATTCATCAATATTCATTAAATTCCTCTTTTTTTTTAATATGTTCTAATCATACCCTAATTTAATACTTTTTTTTTCATCTTGGAAAAACATGTAGCATCCAGGCAGAGACCATCTCTGACCAAACTGTATTAAAAAAAGACTTTGCTATATTCATACGTGGTACATGTGGGGTAACACTTTTTGGCTATTCAGAATACGAAACAATTTTAAGATGTATTTGTGATATATAAGGAAGTCCCTATTTTCTTACTTCACCCTCAGTCTGCAATAAAGCATACATTAAAGAAGAGGTAAGCAATTTATTTCTCAGTTAAAGCTCTATGTCTCTTATGTTTCAGTAGGAATTGATAAGATACCTGAATTAGTCACAGAATCATAGAATGGTTTGTGTTGGAAGGAAGGACATGGATTCTTCTGATGGCATAGTCATGCACAAGACTCAAAGAACAGAAGGCTGAGTGTAGCACAAAAGATTAATATGACACTTCTACCATTTAAAAGAGCTATGGAATACCATCATCTCAGCCTAAGAGATCAGGAGAGACATTTGTTGTATACTGTTTTTAATACTTTCTTGTGTTGAAGTAGATTCATAGAGCTGTCTTAGTATGTTCTAACTTTTATGTCTACTAAACAGATTTTTTGAAATAAATACCTATGATTTAATTGACTTGTATTTAACATAACATAGCAAAAGAGAGGATGTAGTCTTCTAATGCAGAATTACATCAAAAGATTGTGATTATCCTCTGAGTTAGATAATGATGTAATGAGATTAATTTTAATATTGAAAATTGAGATATTTAACATCTGCTGCTTGCAAGAGGATCAAGAATGTTATTGCAACTGCTAAAGGTTTGAGCCAGAATTTCTAGTAATTCATGTAGCCAGTATCCAGCAACCCCTGAAAGATGCTGAATTCCCATTTCTGTAACATATTTTACTTCAGGGGAACTGTGAAATGTTCTCACACTGTCATCTAATGAGAGAAACAAAACTGAAAGTAATGTAACCAAGTCTTTACTCCCTCCTGCATCCTTTCCTTCTTTTCTGGCTTTTGAACTGTTTTCTACAGCTTCAAATTTTTCTTATATATCTGGGGCAAAATGTAGACTCAAGCAATGTGTTTCAGGAGGAAATAGAGTATATATCACTGAGTTACAGGTATAACAAACTCGAATAATTTTTTAAATTACAAGATTCAGTTTGGAAATTTTAAACTTGGAAAATTCTGTCTAGGCTTATGGAAAAAAAATACTCTGCTATGTTCTCATATTAGTTTTTCACTTAATTAGATGTGTTAAGACTGGGATGGTAAGTGACCTATGTTCCAAGTGCCAGAAAGAAAAATTGCATTGTAGATGCTGACAATGAGATTCTATTTTCTGTCCCCTACTGAGTTTGTGTGTAGATGGGAAGAGGGAGTAGAGAAAATCTGGCCAACTTTTGTTATGCTTTACTTTCTCTTCTGTTATAACAGGCATGTTAAAATCCACGTTCCCAAAAGTGCTCTCAGCATCCCCAGAGGCAGCTGCCTCCTACTACCTATTTCTGTTGTAGGTCTCCTTTGTCTTGGTGCCTGTTCCTGAACCTGCACACCGCCAGTGCACAGCCATCTCTGCTGTTAATTGAAACCTCATGATTAAGGGTTTTGTTGCATCAGCACAGCTGGAAGTCTGACCTCAGTTGTTAATGGCAGCTCACTTATCAAAAGTGTTTCTTGAAACAAAGGTGGTAAAAACATTATACAAATGATTGACAGAGAAAGTTTTTTGTAATTTATTTACCCCCTCACTGTGAAATAATGTATTTGCTTGTTTTTAATATTTTCATTGTGGAAAAGGATTGATAGCTTAAATATTGAAGTACATCCAAATATATTCTATATACAATCAACATATATCAGTTGGCAAATATATTTCCTGTAATATTTCATGTTTAAAACAAGTAAAGGACAAATACATCAGAATATTTTTATTGAAATGTACTTATTATAAGACCATTACTATACTGATAGGTATTTGACTTAGGAACCATTTGCTTACCCAAAAATTGGTTTTAGTTTTTTGACTGTGTTCTTGTATTTAATTTTCACTTTCATCTGGAAGATAGTTTTCATCACAATGTATAATTGCCATTTTTCCTGCCTTTACTCCGTGCTGTAAACCATAAGCTAAAATTGAGCAGGGGCTTTTCTAATGATGTCTACAGAGGATTTGTCTTTCCAGCACCGACTGCTTAAAATTATGATGAATTTTCACACTTCCAGGGGTTGGTTGGTGATCTTGATATTTTTACACAATCTCTAGGAATGAATGTATGAATGTCCATAAATGGACATGTGCATATATATATATATATATATATATATATGTATGAAGCCCTGATGAAACTCTTGTCGTATCAAAACTGTTTCATAGAATTTTAGATGATTTGATGAGTAAGTTTCTGTTGAACAAAAGCATAGCTAGTGAGCCACTACATTATAACTTGTAAATTGGGAGTAAAGGTACCTACCTGGGTAATGGAAGAGAGGGATTCAATCCTCGCTCTGCTGAAATTAAAGCAAAGACACAAACCTGAATCTCTGCTTCAGGGGAGTCTCTTGTCTCAGTGAATGCTGAGAGGTAAGCAAATCCCATTCTTTTCTAAGATTACTTCACAGAGTAGGCTGACTTTTTAGCCTTCTAGTACTCCAGTAAATCACTGTCTCAGTCAGAGTGAACAGAACAGGGTGGAACAGTGTGAGCAGAGGGGCTTGCATCACACTCAGTGGTAGCTGTGTAGTTCCCTCAGACTGGAAGAGCAGGGTGAGCATCACACTGCACTGAGCACCACAGGCCACTTCCAGGTGAGCCATCAGCTCGTGCACTGCCAGCATGGGCATCTCCACAACCTGATTCCCTGAGCAGTATGGATGTCTTCTGTGTCTGGCCATGAACTGGCGGAATTGGATGCCTGAATGTGGATTTCCCACTGTATTATTCCAGCCTTCTCTGAATAATGGGCTGTTTGGGTAAGAATCAAGGGAGAGAAGGAGAGTTCTTGAGCAAGATAAAGAATCTGTGTCTTAATGACTTCATTCTTCATGCTGGTGAGGTACTGCAGGATGTTTTGAGGGAGTAAGATTGTGTGACTGAGCATTGGAAAATTTCAGAATAGACGACTTGTAAAGCTAATAATAATAATAATTTAGTTAAATAAAGGAAACACTGGGAGAATGTAAGCAGACAAACTTCCTCTTAGTTCAAGGATGTTCAGGAGTAGGACTTGGCTTCTAATGGACTGCATAGATAAGAATTTAAATGGCTGTTTTGTTGTGAAGTAGCTGGATCAGTAAAGCAAAGCACTTTGGCACATACAGAACGTGAACAAAGATTTAAAAAAACTCTTTAAGTAAGAAAAGAAGGCTGAAGCAAGAAAATCCTGATTATTTATTATATATCAACTTTACTAGCACTTCACTGGAATATGACAAAAAAAGATAATGAAAAAGATTTTTTTTAAAGTGTAAATTTACAGTAAGAGGATTCAAATTAATGTAGAAATGAACTAAATGACCACTGTGTTGTACTGAATTGTCTATATGGATTTAGGCTGATTTTTGTGATGCACTTTTTTTTTTTTTGCCAAATGGTTGTATACTCACATGCAATGTTTCCTATGCTTAGAAAGTTATAGTGTATTCTTTACTGTTTAATTAGTGCTATTAACCAGGCTTTCCTGTTTGACTTTGTGATTTTATTTTCCTTAAGCCAAAATCTCAGATCCTTTCAATTATATTTTAAAAAGATCTTGGAATGCACATTTTTACTAGCTGAGCTTTAATTGATGCAGTTGAACCAGTAAGTCAGCCAAAATTCCTGTTGGTTCACTAGAAAGAAGGATTCAATCCTTAAAATCAAAGTAAAGGATTCAATAAAAAATACCTGAGCAGGCCCAGAATTATGTTCACAGCAATGATGAATTATATATAAGATGAAATAATTTGATTCACATCAGTTATTTTATTTACAGTACCATTCTCAAATGTAAGTGCTTTTTCTTTAGAAAGCAGAGTAGATTTTTTTGGTTTACATGGAGTTAAACTCCCAGCTATTCCAGATAATGAGAAATTTGCTATTAACTTTGGTAACAAGTGAGTTAAGATGAAGAGAACTTGGAAATCCTTCTAATTTCAGGCCAAAAATCATTTATGCCAAAGTGAATGAATTGTGTCTGATAAAGATGGTATAATTTAAGATACTAAGCTCTGTTTTCCTGCTCTACAGTTCTGCCTGATTCTGTGAACACTCAGTTTCTAATAAGACTGTCAGAGCACTAAATCTAATCAATCTTAAGAAAGGCTTTAAAAAAAGCCCACCAAATATCTGATGGCAAATTTGAGAAAGATTTAAAGGGGTTTTTGAGCTACTTGGTTTTGGGTTTTTGTTTTTTGGTGGTTTTTTTTCAGATTTATCTGTTAACAAAAATATTTGTATTTGTCTTTTCAAGCATCACAGATAGTGAAAATCTGAATATTTATCAAATCTCTTTTTCAACACTTCTCTTTCTATCTTGACCTACCTTGTGGCTCCCTGTTGTCTTGAATCAGTGTTTTTCAGAATAGTGGCTTCTGTCAGTCACTCCATTGCTTCTGTGTCTGGGCATGCTGATAGCTAAGAGTGGGAAGCTGACATGGAAGTGGTCAAAGCAGGAAGGAGGTCTGGGCCTCATTTTCAAAGATAACTTAAAAAATAAATCATCATTATGGGAAAATGAATATTCTCTTAAAAGCCGGGCTCATTTTTAACTAGACCTTTTCAGGACTTATCCCTGAGTCATATAAAGAGTAAGCATTAGTAAAATGGAGTAAGTAAACATTATGGCTGTCAAAATAAGGTGCATTTAGATGAAGAATCTTTAGAGGAGTAGATTGTATTACTTTATGTATTGAAATTGATTATATGGCCTTGTCAAATTACCATGAAGGGTTTATTTACATTTGGCTTATTTCCTAGGCAGCATAGCTGCCTTTTTAGTATAGACAAAGCTTATTGAAATCTTTGTCATGGGTTTTTAATGGTGTAGAAGTTCACAATTAAGAACAATAATAATTATATTTTCAGCAACCCATACTTCATTTTGCATTAAAAAAGACAATCAGCAAAAAACCTCTCGATATGATATAAATCCCATTAAATGTTCAAGGAAAGAGGCTCTGATTTATTCCTTTACATAAACTGCCGCTGGAAAAAGAGACTAAAATTGTGCTCACTACTTCTCAGGGCAGAGGAAAAAATTAGGAAAATCACTAAAATGACCCAATTTTTTTGGGAAGAAAGCAGAACTTGTGACCCTCTTTCCAAATTCTGATTTTTCCTAATTATGAATCATTTTCCCATACGTTCAGTCTTTTTTTTTTAAATCAGGGAAGTGATTATTTGCATCTATTGCAAAAATGGATGTTCAGTACTGCTTGGTTATAACTTAGTTCTGAAAAGCAACTTATTTAACTATCTGCATATTCCCAGTGATCTTGACCTGCTGGCTATTTTCTTGCATGAAGAAACTTGTGTGATGTCAAGGTTTCTATCAGAAAACTCCCCTATGAATAATAGCATCAGGTAGCAGTGAAAAGGCATACAGCAATACAAAGGGAGATAATATGGATTTTACAGGCCATAAGCAATAAGCTCTTTTGTATTTATATTGGTTAGTGTGGAGAAGGTGAGAGGTGTTGCAAAAAAGCCCTTGACCTCCTTATGAAAAGTGGGAAAAAATGGGAGCGAATTTATAAAACTGGATCATAAGTGAGGACAGGCTTGGAGACCTTCTGTTGGGTAAATTAGACAGTGGTGAAAATCCAATACATTCAGTCTCCTGCATGAGAATAAGTGGCTGAAGCACAGGAAAACAGTTTAGTCTGGGATAGTTGGACTTTTTCTACTTGATTATTTTTGCAGTGTAATCTTTATCTCATTTTTCAGTCCATAGTCTGGAAAATTCTTACAGATCAAAGTCAGGGAATTTGCAAGAGCAGGTAGCTTTTGGGGAGAAATTTTGCTAATTTGGAAAGAGAAGAAGGAAAAGCTTGGGGCAAAGCAAGAATATTAAATTATTACAAATTCTCGACTTTAATTTGCTGCAAATTGAAACAAAATTTTACATTTACTGTTGTGCAAACATTATGTTTAACAAACACCACTGTGTTTCTAGGTCATGATAGATACTTATGCTAAGAATGATGACTCTGAAACCCTACACAGCAAATCATGTTCTCAAATAGCAATATTTGATCAATAAGAAATGATCTGTGTAACCATATAAATACATGTGAATTTCAGATGGCATGTTCACTTCTAATAGTAGAAATAATCCTATAAGAGGACAAGTAATTTTTTGTTAAAAATGAGATTCTTCTTTGCTACATTATTTAATGAAGTTGAGGTCTGTGGAATACTAGGCAGTAGCTAGTGCTGTTTTCTGCCCTTGCCACTGTGGTAACATATTCTCCTTAAGGTACTGTTTATGAGACTCCAGCAACTTTTTTCCAAGATTTAAATGGGAGTCAGCTATTTAACCCAGATTATAGGAAGAAATTGATCTTATAATAGTTGGTATAGGTCTGAGATTATTTTAAAAAGGAAGTGCAATCCAATTGCAAGTTAAAAATAGTGTCCCATTATTAGTGTTAATATATTTCTCTTCTGTGCAATGAGAGCTATAGAGGTGAAAATATTGGAATAAATACTTTAGTGAGGTCTTTGTAAGAAAGAGTTTGAATGTATTTTCCTAGACAGAATCTCATTCTTGAAGCGAGGGCAACTTTTTTAGAAGGTAATGCGTGGTGGGTTGACCTTGGCCAGCAACCACACAGCTGCCTGCGACCGCACACCTACCCCATCAGGACAGGGAAAAGACTAGGAAGAGCAAAACTCATAAAACTCATGAGTTGAGAGAAGGACAGTTTAAGTGAAGGAAAAAGGGGAAAAAACCCAACAAGTGATGCAAAAGCAATCATTTACCACTCTGCACAAGCAGAGTGATACCCAGCAGTCCATGAGAGATGGCCGCTTTTGAAAGCCAGCTTGCCTTTCCCTTTCCCTTTCTTCTCCCACTACCCCAGTTCTACTGCTGAACATGGAATGTCCCTTTCACCACTTTGGGTCATCTAGCCTGGCTGTGTCCCCTCACAACCCTTTGCCAACTTGCAGCCTGCTGGTTACTGCTGCAATGCCTTGGAAAATGCTACTGGTTCTAGTATAAAAAATGTTGTCTTTGTGTTTTCCTCCATCTAATACCGTGAGTTTGAGGGACTGATGGTTCAATGTCAGGAATCTTATAACATAGAGACAAGCAAGCCAGAGAGTGTGTCAATTGTTATTTTTCTCTCTGGGCTCCCCCATATCACTATTGTCAGAGCCAAGTGAAACAGAAATCTTGGACAGAGTTGCTTTTACTTCCCATCCATGTCAAGACAGAACTCCTCCTTCCTGCTGAAAGGGTTTTTTCCCCCCATAATTCCTCTCACTTTTCTTACATGAAGTGGCAAAATAAATGTCACTGCATAGTTTTAAGCAACAAGTTTACTTCTTGTTCATCTCTTCTTCTCCAGTAACATGCTCTTTTATTTCCCAAGAAAACATGATCTGGCTAAGGCTGTGACTCAAGGGAGATGGACTGTCAGAAGTATTTGGCTCTTTTACACTTAGAGTCTTTGTATATGTAAATGTGTCAGGAATTAATGTGTTCTATTTCTGGAGTCCCAGCTGTTTTTTTAAAGATTTACTAAGTACTATAACAGTCAAAATGCCTTCAGGCTTGCAAATAAAGAGAGGTTGCACATCCCATTGGAGAGTAGGCTGATGGCAGATGGGAGAGACCCATCTGTGGAGAGACTTTGAAACTATCAGTTTCACTGTGAGAAGTTAGACTTTGTCAGAAGATTCAGGGTTATCCTGTAGACTGGAAAGTAGGGTCGGATAAAAAAAAAAGTGCATTAAATGTTCTTATCCTTCTGCTTAAAAAGATCCTGACTACTGTTTTTCTCATTTTAAAACCTGACTGAATGGAAACTATTAAAATACATTTTACTACTAATTAAGAGGTAAGCATTGTATCAGTTTTAAAATTTCCCTGGTAACTTGAAAGCATCTGAAAAACATAGAAACTTTTGGAAATTACTCTGCTCATCTTTATTGGATGTACAAAGAACCTTAAACTGGGGTGATGTAAATTGATAGAGCCCCACTAAATGTAGTTATGCCTTTCTTTTACTAGCTAAAAGTTTGATTTTGAGTTATTTTTCATATAGTTTAGATATCCTATATTCCTTCCTAACACTCAGCTTCAACAGTCCCATTATCTGTCCTTAACTCACTGAGGTCAGAAATCTGCCCACTGAAGAGATCTGCCTCCTTGGGGATGGCTCTAGGCAAGGCTGCCACACAGGAAACTGAATGTCTCTGCCTGGGGTGAAGGATGAGCCAAGTTTTGGGATGTTGCTTCCATGGAAGGATTGGGACCAGACTTCCCTGCTGCTATTTCCTTCCCAGAGGAAGGATGTGGAAGCGAAAGTTTCTGCTTTACTGAGTGAACAAGTGTTGCCCAGCTTCCCCATACTGGACCACGAAGCAATGGCAGCAAAAGACAGCCTTCCACATTTCCAGACAGTTCTGTCATATGAGGCATCTGTTTTTATATAGGTTAGATATTAGGAAAAAGTTTTTTACAGAAGTGGTGATAAAGTATTGGAATGGTCTGCCTGGAGTGCTGGTGGAGTCACCGTTCCTGAACGTGTTTAAAAAGAGACTGGATGGGGCACTCAGTGCCATGGTTTAGTTGAGGTGTTAGGGCTGGGTTGGACTCAATGATCTAGGAGGTGCCTTCCAACCTAATCATTCTGGGATTCTCTGCCTACAACTGGAAACAGGACAGCTGTTATATAGAGTGGTAATGAATGGTAACAGATCCCGATTTTCAGTAGGCACATAATGTATAATATTCATCTACTTCCTCCCTCAGTTACTAAGTTGTATTCCTTTACATCTAAAGAGTAAATCACAGTTGGTCAGAATATCTAGAATATTAATATATTTCAGAAAAATATATTTTCCAGTTTCATCTATATGAAACACCAACTTGTGTTTTACCAGTTTGAAAATTCAGGGGTATATTGTGAGTTTTTCCTCCTAGTTTTGAGCATTCAGGTTAGGGACACTTATGAGTCTGTCCCCACAAGTGTACTTAAAAGTTGTCTGTCTTCATTTCTTTTATTTATAAAACATGATCATCAGTAACAGTTCCTTTTTACTCAGGAAAACACTTTGGTACCTGCTAGAAATTGCTCTCTGGAACAGCCCGGTCATCTACAGAAAAAATTAATAATGCAAAGGGTTTGAAAACACCTTTGTCATAGTACAGAACTAAAAACTGATGTGGACATAACTGGGGGAGATATGTTTTTTTAAAAGTTAGAATCTTAAAGTCATAGAGTTCAAACCTAAAAAAGTGGTTAATATTCTTAATTTAATCTTTTTGCCATATCTAATGAGAGAGACTACTTGGATGACTAGAGTAGCCTTGGAAAACTTCCCTTCTTTGACTATCAACATTATTTTGATTTTTTTTGTAACAACCCCGATAGCTTACTGCAAGTAGGAGAAAATGATGCTATTGATTCCTTTATATTTAGAGGTAAGGTGATTACAAGTTCTTTTTTTCATTTCTAAATGTGGGAAACGTACAAAAGTAATTCCTCTTTGTAATGTAGTTTTCCCTGTTTAGCCCCATTTCTGATTGTATTTTATTGTTAACATAGGTCAGAAATACATCATGGATATATAATGTGTACTACTCATCTTTGCAAACTAAGACCTACACAATATATCAAAATGTGTGAGAGCTGGACTTATTAAACTTTGTTTTATTATTGAGAAAAAGCAAAGGTTTTGTAGCTGGGATGAATTTTGAAACACATGCTTGCTTTTATAGTTTAGAGTCATCTTATTTTTGTAATTATATGTTTTGGTTCATAATTAATGCTTCTGAGGAAGATTTATATATTGTAAAATATATAATTAAAACTAATTTATATAAATATTATAATAATTTAAAATATATTTATTATAGATGGCATCTGTACTTCAGACAACATTTTTTTTCCCCCAATGCATATTGAGATGGATTTTATCTGTGTGTAAGTCAAGTCCATGTTTCCCCAATACTTGTGCATATATGGGACTCTTTTCAGAAAATCTACAGCAATTTAAGCAACTCCACAGAAAGCATTTTGTGGTGCTTTAATTCTGAATTTGTTTGCATGGGTATGAGATTCTGGGAATGCATTTACACAGATGGTGAGAATGGGCCAATGTGAATTTTTAACCCAAATGTTATTTCATTTCTCTATATTAATCCAGATATTTTAGAACATAAAAACTGCTTAGAAGTGCCAGTATTCAAATGGGAGTAATTTGTAAACACTGGATATTTATGTGTGGTCAGTTTTCCATTCATTGCCTAAAGTGTGCATTACTTAGGTATGCAAACAGTTGTCTTGGTTAGGTGAAATATCTGCTTTTAGCTCTCTGAATAAGGAAATGTATATATTTGTGTGTCAGGAGACGAAAAATGCATGGTTTCTGAACCCATATGTTATCTAAAATTTAGAGAGATTCTGTAGAAGCTTGTATGAGACTGTCTTACTCCTCCTTGTATTTAGCAGATTCATTTAAAAACATTATCTGTTGGAAAGTAGTGTGCCCAGGGTGGGCTCATTCATCTGGGGTAGATTAGGTAAAGGCCTAAGCTCCAAAAAGATAGACAAATTATTTAGTACCAGATTTTTGAGTACTTCCCATGAGTTATAACTTGAATAAATCGGATCACAAAAGAGCTTCAAACAATGGTGGGTGGGAGAAGACCACGTCAGACTTCCACTCTACTCCTACAGATCACAAGCTGTGCTGAAGCTGAACCACACAGTTACTCCAGACTATACTTCTTCAGCTGAAAAACAGAGAAGAAATAGGCACCACCTCAGTTTTGACAGATGAGTGTGTGTAGGACCAAAATGTGATATTTGTCTGTCAGGATTTTGGTCTCCAGGTGATAGTGTAAAATTTACTCCAGTGGAGGTAGTCAGCTAAACGTGCTCATCTTTCCTACTCCAGTGCAGAGAGTCAGCACCTGCTTGAAAATCAGTGATGTTTGGAGGCCAGCAATGGCAGGAGCAGACACATTACCTGTGGGGAAAACTCTCCTCTTGTGAGGCTATCAGCAAGGACACTAAGTTTGAAGATGTTGGCATGAGTACCATGATAATTTTGAATAGATGCCTTCAGTGGGCAGTGGATTGGAAGGTGCACACCTTTTGTCAGCCAGCTGGGGAGTGAATAGCATCATCTTTAACATAAATGTGCAGGGGTGGAAGATGTGCTGCATGACTATGCCTATTTCTGTGGCAATAGAGATGCATTTTTCCAGACTAGGCTCAATGAAATACCAAAATCTAGGTGACACTGAACAGAAGGTAGGAAGATAGAAGATAATTCTCACTTTTCCTGTATCTTGTAAAATGTGCTAAAGGACAGATATCCATTTGCTAGAGTGCACAAAGTGCCTTCCAATGCCAGGAGGTTATGTGAGACTTGTGTTGCCCTTGGCTTCAGCTCAGAGAAAGAACCAGGCTTGAGTTCTTCTCAAATGAAGGGCTTCTGATCACTCACCAGCAGCTGATACTAAGATCCTGAAAACAAATTTAGCACAGACATTATAATGATGAGCTGCAGCCCCCTCTTAAGGGGATGTGTTTGGAGGGTCTTGTGGTGGGAGAACAGCATAGGCCGTCAGCCAAGGAGTGCAATTTACACTGTGCTGGTAGGGGCAGCACCATAAAGGGACTGTCCTCTGCAGTGTTCTATTCTCTTGAGCTTGGTGGTAAAGGGAGCTTACAGAATGCATATTGCTGATGCACAGCACTTGTCTTGAAAAATTGAAGCTTGAATCTAGGCAAGTGAAAGGCAACATAGGCATTACTGCAGAAGCTGATTAGGAAGCTTCCACTCACTACCATCCAGGCCACCCTTTGAGTTTGATTGCAACACTGTGAATATTTTCTAATATGGAAACCTTATTTCTTCTTGCCTATTGATACTTCAATCTTATGTTCATATAATTTTTGCAGGTGAAAGTTTCTGTGCATGGATTCTGTATAGAATGAGCATAGTAACTCTAGGAGATGGCATATTTCATAATAATCTATTCATTGTGGATATGAAGGCTCCTGGTAGCATGTTGTATGTGACAATGCCTTAGAACTTACCAGGCTTGTGGTACTGCAACCATAACTCACTTCCCTCCCCTTCCCCTCTTTCTATGGAGGTCTTTTCCCTTTTTTTGTCTTTTTTGAGAAGATAATAAATTTCTAACCCATTTTATCTGATTCACTTTGACAATTTTTATTCCTTTTTTTCTTTTTACTGTGAACATAAAGGACAAGATTTAAGCAACTGAAGAGTGCAGAGCATTTATTTATGGGTAAGCATACTGTAATAGCAAGGACTAGTGAGCTTGTAGGTAAGGATTAATATTACCAGACGAGCATTATATACTCACCAGTCTGATGAGATTGCTCTTGCTGCTCAGGTGAGGAGAGGTCAATAATCTTTGCTTTTAGATTGAGCTTGAACCTTGATCTTGCTGAGTTGTCATCTTCTGCTTCTCCATTATTTTTTTAGCATTTTAAACCTTTTAATGTTAGTATTTTTCCTCTTGAGTTCTCATACAGCTAACTATCCCCACATCTACACTTTTTTTTTTTTCCCCTGTATTTTTAGGCTTCCTAATGCAAATAGCTTTTCTTTTTTCACTTCCTTTTGGTCATCTCAGCAGTTTTCTCAGCAGACTGACCAAAGGTCACACAGCTTTACTGCCCAAAACTGCTTTTTGGTTCATAGACTTTGTCTGAGGGTTGCATATGGATGGTGTCCCCAGATGCTTTCCTTTTCTGACTTGTTTCTTATCTGAAGTTTTGTAGAAAATATTAATATTTGCACTCATGGATTTATCTACATCTCACTAAGCAAAAATATTATATAGAAAAAGCCAAGAGTAAATTTAGTGTCTTTTCAGTATGCAAATCTTTACAGAATATAGAATGATAAAGCAAAATATCATGATGAAAGACTGAAAGGAATACTGAGGCTTTTCATTGTTTTGCCATTAAAGGTGTACACAAACATTAAATAACAAATCATAAAATAAAGTATATTTAAAATGAAATATAAAACACATCTTACTGCTCAGAAGCCAAAGAGTATTGTGCCACTGAATACAAATTATATGGTGAAAATTACTTGACAGAGATTTACACAGTAATTCACATTACTTTCATTTTTTGCCATTTCTTGGCATACAGAACATTCTACGATTAGCTAGAGTTTCACCCTTTTACACACTATACGAGAAAGACCAATGATTGCCTGTCAAACAATTTGGAATATAAGCCTAAAATGAGGGATGATAGGCAACAAAACTTGAGGATTTGGTGAGCTGCATTAGGCTGTAGAATTGGTAGTGTACTGCTATATGACCTGCCTAACTTCAACCTGGCTTTTCTTAGACATTAAACAAAAGAGGTTATAAAGAAGGTGTATATATATCTGAATTTAAGGAGTGAGTGTTGCAGCTTTTTAGTCATATTTATGAATTTAAATCAGAAATCTCATGAGAAGCCTGTATTCTCTTTAACAATAAAACTCCAGTGGCTGAGACTGCTGTCTTTACTGCAAAACTGGCATTTTTCTTTTCATGTTGGAAGCAATGTCAAGTTAATTATAATAAAAATGAATTAAATTTTCCTGATATTTAGTTGCATTTTTAGAATTTAAAGCTGTGATTCTGCCAGCGTTTAAACAGGTGTATACCTTGGCTCATGTGAGCTGTTATCACTGGACACGGTGAAGTGAGTCACAAACACCTTGGCAGCTCTCCACTCTGAAAATACACATTCTGTAGTTAAAATTTTGACTTTTTATTATGCTGTGAAATCTCTCGCTATTAGGTCTTCAGGATCATTTTGAAATAGTCTTTAAAGGTGTCTTGCCTGATTTCCACTGTGCTCTTTCTCTTTTAGACTGAAACTTCAGAAGAAATTAAAACCCTTATTAGATGGTTGCTATTCAGAAGTCTCAGAATGCCTCTGGAATGCTCCTTGTTTATTTTATGACAGTCTTTTTGTGCTTCACACATTCAAGTGCCAGAGAAAGCTGGTGGGGTATCTACTGCTCTCTTGAGCACCTCAGCTATTATAATAAATACACAGTGGTATATAAAAGCTTAATAATCTATGATTTACAACAATATAAACAATAGGATTAAGGTTTTGACTCTATTTGCTTCTGGTGAATCCAAAGACTCTCAGAAAAAAAAAAAAATCTTGTCATTTAGGGCTTGTATAGCTTCACATCTGTCTTCGATGTTTCAGTTTGCTTTATACTCCTGTGTACAGGCTGCAATCTATGTGCTTCACCCAAGAGCAGAGTGGAACCATGTGCACAGACAATATAGCTGTCTTTTCTCCTGAAGGAGTATGTGATTAATGACCTCCAACCTCAGAGCTAAGATGTGTTCTTTGCTAGGATGTAGGAGGTTTTCCCCCAAGAAACCTTGATTATTGAGATGAATGGATAATTGATGACAAAGAGGAAAACCCCCCCTCCCCCCAAAAAATTAAGGGAAGAAATGGTTTGAGTGTCTCTTATTCATCTTGGGATGTAGAAATGTCTCTTAGGATTCCCTTCACCTCTATTTTTTTTTTTTTTTTTTTTTTTTTTTTTTTTTTCTTTTGGAAAAAGAAATGTAAGATGCCAGGATTAATACCTGTCTGCATGCAATGTTGTCCTGCCTTGAGATCCCCAGGGAACCCTTCCAGCCCTCTGGCAGGGGTATGCATCCAAGTCTGGAGCTCGTTGCTGAAGTTGATACACAGAGCAAACCAATCCTGCACACAACTGAGAATCTGCACATCTGTTCCTTGAACACTTTCAGCAGCTACAGCCTCAAACAAAAGCCACAATGAGTTTCATGAGAAAGCAGTGAGAAAATTATGTGTGTTCTGCATGACCATATTTAATAACAGAAAAATAGGACTGGAAGGGACCTCAAGAAGTTCTGCAGTCAGTATTGGTCCAATACAAGTCCTGTGTTTAGCATGCTTTCCAGTCTGTAAATTCTACAGCTGTATGTGTGTGTTACTTGTCAGTGCATATCCCAGCTTTTTAATACGGAAATTTGAAATGTGTGGCTTGAGTTTCATCTAGTGCTTTAAGAATGGGGAGGAATAAAGGAGTAGAGATAACCTTGACAGAAATTCCTCGTGTTTTTAGAAGGAACTCATTCATGATTAAGTTGGAAATACAATTTTCAACATGTGTTGAAAGCTGATGCTATTCCAATGTTACAATTCTTTTTTTTCCTCTTTCAACAACTTTTTTTTTTTTTTAAATAACTTTCACAAGCCATTTGAACCATTATGTATGATTTCTATGTTATCTCTTCAAATCCAGGAGTCATGTTTGATTCTAGACTGTGTGCTGTCATTTCCCTTGTGGATTTCTAAATGTGACCAGGATGGTTCAGAAAGTTTGGTCTGTTTCATCAAGTTAGTCCTGAGGCATTTATGGATCAAATTGAGGTAGAAGGTGCTGGTGTGTGAACTGAAAATTCTGTTTCATTGGGAAAGGGAGAAGCATTTAGAGAGAGATGAGAGTTGAGATGCATCCCAGAAACTAAGGTAGTTCTGCCCAGAAACAATAAAAACTAAGCTACAGTGATGTGTGGCGCTTCAGTCTTGCACAATTAACCTCACTGTAGCTCTTGCTTTCAAAAATAGTTTCTTGTGTTACTTGATTTCCTGGAGTTGTCTGACCTTTCCACTGGATTTCTTTTCCTTTCACTCACTTTGCAAGGCGCTGTTTAAATTGTGTCCTAACATAATTTTTTTTTTTTTTTACCACCATATCTGCAGAACAGGCTAAACACAGGGAGAGAAGACAAATTTTGAAAAGATTCGAAGACACTGAAGTGCGTTTTGGTTTGTTCCTCTCCAGCCCCTCCTGCCTCCCAAATGAACAAGTCCTAACATTTTAAATTTTTTTGCTAGGAAAATGTAGATTTTTAAGTTAGAATAATCAAAATGTATCCTATTTAAAAAAAAAATCAGTGTTTTATGTTAAAATTTAGGCTTTTTATTATGCTACTATACAAACTGGTGATGTTGAACAAAGAATGATTTGACAGTTAAAGGCCAGAACTTTAAACCTGCTTTAAATTGCAACATAATCCAGTTTTTGTAAATGCTCTGATTTCGGCTAAGGAGCCAATTTTTGGAATTTCTCCACCAATTTTTCTTCCATTAGCTATTGTTGAATAGGCATGAAGAGAACAAATTTCTTGTCAGGAGAGGAAATACTATTGTTTAGCAAAGACTTGTGATGAATACCCATCCCTCAATGTACAAAATTAATTTCAGTGTAGTCTTTTATATTAAAAAACTGTGATGCAGCTTAGCTCCTGCAAGAATAATTGCACAAAAACTCCTAGAAGGAATTTCAAAGAAAATAGATAACTTGAAAAAGATAACAGGCATGCAAGATAAGAACTTCCAAACCAGTAAATTAGAACCTGAGGTTTCTTATCAATCCTTCAATCTAGATAGTAAAAAAAAAGAAAAACATATTTTGTCCAAAAAAAGGCAAAGATACCTCTCAATAGTATTGAAGAAAATTGTGTTTTGTATTCCTGGCACTGGCTGGTGTGTCAGGTTCTGTATGGAAAAGTCTTTGGATTTTAGTGTCACTTTGGTTAATTTAGTTGCTGATGTGGATAGCATAGTAGATGAGGTATTTGACATTGCATCACATATAGTTCGAGATAAAATGTTTTGTGGTAGTTTGGGTGAGTTTTAAGTTTGTTTCCTGTCGCTATTTGTGATTTGGGACAGGGTGGGAGGTTTATAGATGTTTGAATTTCACATGAGTTAAAGTGATAAATTACCTTTAATGCTCTCTGGAAGACTAAATACTTTAATCCCTTCCTAAAATCCCTTTTATACCTCTTGTTTTCAGAGGTAAAATGAAGGGTACAGACTAAGAAACTCAGTCAAATCATGCAGTTAAAATAAAAAGTAAAATACTGATGACAATGCCTACCTCTACAGCTGAAAATAATAGAGGTTAGGGCATGATGCAACACACAGTCTATTATAGTAGCTGTTAGAAATTAGAAAGATCAGTTGGAGTAGGTTGTAAATAGACATGAACTGGACCTGTTTTTAATCTAGTACTCAGAAGTGTGTTGCAAATTAAGAGAAACTTTTACCTTTGAAGTACACCATTAGGAAGGCCCTGGGAAATACTATTAATACTGCAGAAAATCTTGCAATTGTGAAGTGCTTAGTGTGTGAAGGCACTAAGATTGAAGTCTGTAAATACCTTTGGATTACAGTAATTTGAAGTGACAATATGTTGCTCCCTGCATTCACTATCACTGACACTCATACAAAGAAGACCTTCTCCTTTCATTTATTAAAATAAAGCATTGTCCCAGAGCACACATTTCTTCATAAGCCTTACTGCTTTCAAAATATTTTTAAACAAAGAATGAAGAGCGTGGAGATGTCCTTTTCTGAAAGAAAAATAGTAAATGTTATGCTTTTAGAAATAGAAGAAGAAGAAGAAATGCTGCGCTGTTAGAAATGGAAGCAATTAGATTTTGTATGGAACTAGGCAAAAAACAAAATAGCTCTAAGACTTCCTGAGAAACTGGGATTTTTTTTTTTTTGTCATTCTGGGATTAGTTTGTGCTTAAAGAGCTCCCATGATGCCTCATGGTATCACAGAGAAATGCCCCCTTGTTTCCTAATGGTAATATTTCTTACAGAACTGTTTCCACATTTCACTGTGGTCTGCCCTTTGGTGCCTGTGGGATACATCAGGAGAGCAAGACATTGTGGGTTTGTCCTGTAGAAAAGACACCTGTGATCAACAGCAATTCACCGCTCCTATACAATTTTGTGGAAATGTATGAGTGTGTTATATAAATGTTGAGGCAAGGCATAAGTGAAAACTTTCTATTACTCTGATGTTTCAGTACCTCTCCTGACTTTCAGAAGAGTTGTAAAAATTCAGCAATAGATTACTCCGTAGCAGTTATTCTGAGTTTGACCAACTCTATTGCTTATAAGGTGTTTCTCCATGGTTGCAGAGTCACTAACACAGGAAAGACCTCGTTGATGATTTCAGTCTGTATCTCACCAAAACAGAGATGGTGTTGGTGATAAACTGGAGTTATATGGCACTTATCTGGGAGGGAGAGAAAAAAGAGTGCTTGATCTGCATATAACAAAGTAAATGTGAAAGTGTACAGACTAGCAAAACAGAGTCAAGGGCTCAGAATAAAATTTCCTACCAAGAAAATTGGATTTCTGTAATAACTGGATGAAAACTTTCAGCATTCTGCCAATTGCCTTAGAAGACTGTAAGTTTTCTACGTCATAATTTTTTAAAGAATCAGATGTATTTAGAATAGGAGAGGATTTCCTTAGCATTTCCAGCTCCTTGTAGCATTTTGAATCATTCAGTGCATCACAGAAACACCAAGCTAGGATACTGGGTAGATATCCAAAGGCACTTTGGAGTTTCACTTGTGGCACTTTTATCCTAAATATTCTTTGATCATTGTAAAGTCAGCACAGATTTTTAGAAATTGCTGTAGAAATATTTTTTAATTTCACTAATATTTCATAAAGGGGAATGTAGATTTTTTTCTTTGTTGTTATTTTGACACCTTTTTGGGATTAGCACATGGATACATCATAGAACTGCTCTGTTGTATAGTCCAATGATCCCAATGGTCTTGTTCATTTTTATTACAGCAGTTTAGAGACTGCAAAACAAATCATAAAGCATAAATCATGTAAGTAGATAAAAAAAAAATAATGTAAAATTTTGTATAAGTTGCTTTGAGAATCAGTCATTTGCCAGTAGAAATGGCTCTGTATAGTGGTTGGTCGCTTTAAAGAGGATTCACAAATAGTAAAAATTTCTTTAAGTTATTAACAAGACAAATCATTAAAAAGTCAGTATTAGCAGAACTAGTGAATTTAATAAAGACCGATTATGTTTTCCTAGAACAATTATGAGATTGAAGTTATATGGGGTAGTTGGTAAAAATGTCAGCTTTTTCTCTGTAAAAGAATTACTTCTCCACGTAGACAATACTGCTTATGCTGTCTGTTTCCAATATATAAATCCTGCCTGGGTAACATGAGACTTCAGAAAATCAGAGTTATTCATACTTTCCTCTTCTGTTTTGAACTTTTTGTGTGAGATTGATAGATTGTTTCAGACTTATTTCCTGTGGAAAAGTTAATGTATTTTTGCTTCAAGGATTTTATGAGGCTATGCCAAGCCTAGTGCTGCAAAAACCAGAATGCTTGTTACAAATCACGAATCATAACACAATGTCAAAGTGCTTGTCTCACTAATACTGAATGCAAAAACCACCGAGATGAATGGACATATACTTCTGAAACTCTCTAGAAGTCTGATGTGATCTAACCCCAGACAGAAATCAAGTCCTATAGTGCCATTTGCTCACACACCCAGTGGAATGTGCAAGAGAATTGGAAGAGTAAAAGTGAGAAAACTCATGGGTTGGCTTAAAGACAATTGAATAGGTAAAGCAAAAGCTGTGCATGGGAACAAAGCCAAGCAAGGTATTCATTCACCACTTCCCATGGATAGGTAGGTTTCCCAGGAAAGCTAGGCTCCATCATGTGTAATGCTGACTTCTGAGGACAAATACCATCACTCTAAGCATTTCCCCTTTCCCAAGCTTCATATGCTGAGCCTGACACCATATGGTATGGAATATCCCTTTGGTCAGTGCAGGTCAGCTGTCCCTGCAGTGTCCTCTCCCAACTCCTTGTGCACCTTCAGTCTTCTTGCTGGCTGGGTGGGGTGAGGAGCAGAAAAGGCTTTGACTCTGCGCATTTCTCAGCAATAATGAAAACATTGCTGTGTTATCCACACTGTTTCCAGCAAAATCCAAAACACAGTCCCATACCAGCTTCTATGAGGAAAATTAACTCTGCCCCAGCCAAAACCAATACAAAGTCATTGTCACTGATTTTTTTTTCCTGGTTGTCCACATGGAGAGCGCTTCACGCAGGCGAAGGGATGGCTGTCAGTGGCCTGAATTCAGAAAGATGGGAGTGGAGTGGAAGTCAAAAGAAGACCATAATTAAAAAGTCATTAATGTTGTAGGACTGGAGTAATTTAATAAACAGGACCTTAAAGTAAGCAGATGTACGGAAAGGTTCTGCTTTTGCCAGTAGGATCCTCAGTACTTATGCCAGCCCTAGGGGCATTTTAAAATGCAATTAAATATATTTTCCTCACAGATGAGTTCAAAGGAGAAAAATCTGTGGCTGAAAAAACATAATTGGAGATTAAGACGTTAATAAATCTCTCATTTTGCATTATTAATGCATGTATTGGAAGATAGTTATAGTTTTAATTATACAAAGAAAACAAATTACATTAAAAATATGGTGTAACTCAGTTTTGAACCTAAAAAATGGAAATAGCTTTTTCACCTTCAGAAAAGAAGAAAATCCTTTTTCAAAGACAGGAAATCAGTTAGATTATGTATAGAAATGGATTATGTCTGAAATACTATTGGTATTGAAATTGCCATGTGCTATTATTCTCCAATGTAATTATAATTTACTTGTTTGCATAATCTTACACATCATAAAAATAACATTTGCAGAGGTAGATATGGTCTAATTGAAGTCCAGGCAGACTTAAGTTTTCTGATAATACTGTTAAAAATCTACAGCAAGTTGTAAAGGAAGTACATTTTCAATTCTGCTGCATAGTTATAATCACAGTTTGATGTGTCCAGGGAAAGAGAATGTTTGAGGCACATAATTTAAGGAATTATAAGATTGAATATTATGTGTCATGTGCAGACAGGAGGTATTCCAGTTATGAATGAACTATTTTTGATAATTTTTCTTTCCAGAGTGTGGGAGACAGTCCGATTGCTAATAATGATTTCTCCTTGTACAAAAGAGCTAAGGTGCTGCTGTTCAAATTGTAGATATTTTGGATACTTGGGCTCATAAATGGCTGTTCAAGAAATAGAATTTCACTTCTGAACGTAGGGCTAGTCCAAGATCTTGTTCCCCAGCTTCTGTTGCTGGCAGGCCATAAATAAGTGGGTCTTCATTACTTTATGTGAGTGTGCTGGATACAAACTGCCTCCCATCTTTTGGCTGCCACTCAGTAGAACACACTGCAGTCTTCAGCTTCTCAGAAGCCAAGGCTCCACAGCTTCGTGTGGCCATGGAGACCTGTGCTGCGGAAAACTGTCATAGGAATCTAACCCTAAGTGCTTTACTTCAAATATGGCTGAAATTTTCCGATAGTTTCAAAACATTGTGCAGGAGGGATAAACAGACCAACTCACAACACCACAGTAAAAGCTGCTTAGGAAGTGGAGTTAGAAAAGGTTAATGAAAATGTTAAGAATTAAAACTTTTTAAAAAATAATACGAAGATAAAAATGCTTTAGGAACCTTTGTTTTATTTAATTGTCAATGATTTTTTTTCTTCATTCTTGTTTTTCTTTTTCCTTTAAAAATTTTTGTTTGACTGAAGTTACTATTTTTATTTGAAGATGCTAAATAAGTGATGAAGATGTACAGATGGACAAAAGGGGGGGGGGGAAGTGCAACCCTACATCTGAATTTTAAAATGTTTCATTTTGGCCCCAAATTGAAAAATCAATTTCAATCCCAAAATGAATAATAAGAAGAAGTTTAAAGGAAAGATGCTAACAAATATTTTTTTTAGCAGTTAAATGTCAAACTCACACTTGGTCACAGGGTAATTATAAACAACAAGCATTCTTATTTCAGCATCACTACCGAAGTGCAAAACCAGATAGTTTTGAACCATGTCTACTTTATTTTCTCCATATTGGCCTCTACAAGAGCTTATCTATACTTCTATTCAATAAATGCTCTCTTTGAGCAGTGTGTTAAGACCATTCTTGCTTTGGTGGTAATTGCCTTTCTCTCTCCTACTTTCACATTGTTTTGCCCAGCACAATCTTTGATAATGTCTATTGTGTTCCCAAACAACCATCTTTGCTCTGTCTTGGGGCTCCCTTTTCTAGGCAATGATTTGCTTCACTATTGATGTGTCTTCATGCTTTTTGCTAGCAAATTACACAGAATCAAAGTTTAGGTTGGAGGAGCCTCTTCTGCAGATCTAGTCCAACCCAGGTCTGATTAGACCATGCTTCTCAGGGCCCTGTTTTCTAGTTTTGGGTGTCTCCAAAGATGGAGACTACATAACCTATCTGGGAAACCTAATATGTGCTTCAGCCTATGACCATTGTCCCTTATCCTGCCACCATTCTTATCAAGAAGGATCTGTCTCCATCTCCTCTGTGTCCTCGTGAGTGCTGAGCAGAGGGGAAGAACCACTCTGCCTTGATCAGTAGGTTGCACTGTTGCTGGTCAGAACTTCTGATACTCCTGTACTTACATGTCTGTTTGAGAATTTCTGCTAGTACTAGAGGCAGGTAAGGGTAGAATTAAAGCTATAGTCAGTTTTTGGTTTTGACCTGTTCTGCTTTGCTTAATTTGTGGCTTCTTATGGAGAAGTCAGTAGCTGCTGATGCTAGGACTACACTGACACCTGCAGTTATTGACTGCAACAGAAGAAGCAGGTGTTCAAGCATTAGCCAGCCTCAGTTTTGTCCCCTCAAAGAATTATTTCAAGAAAACCTCTTCTGTGGTTTATCATGATGTGCAAACATGAGGAATTTTGTGCTGTTGAATTTCACAGAACAGCTTGGTAAAGAGAAAAAAAAATTAAACTTACAGTAATCCACAAAGTTAATTTTAGACTCTCATCTTTTTTTTTTTTTTTTTTTTTTTTTTAATACTTTCAAAATCATCTTAACTGTAGCTCTGGCTGCAGGAGATAAGGAATAGTTCCGAGACAACCTTCTTTCTTCCTTTCAACACACACATCTATACCTGTGAGAAAGGGCTTTGCCTGGCAAGATGAAATTTAATAACTTAATATATCTTGCTTACATTGCATATTTCCTTGAACAGTTTGATGGAATTGGGAAGGAAGGAATGGACTTAAGGGCAGTATATAGATGTTTACTATTATATCCAGTGTGGTCTGTAAAACCAGTATGGTCTGAAAATATGTCTTTAAGGGAACACATTCCAATGTTGAAAAAAGCAAGCAAAAACCTTTCTTAGGTAATTTTCTGTTAGTGTTTTGATGTCTGCATTCACTGGACGTATGGTTAATGAAATTTTATGAAACTATTAACACTCAATTTTTTTCAAAGAGAGTAGTGGAAGTGAAACTTGCTATTTCAAAAGTCTTGAAGGCAAATCTTTGGCCACAAAATATTCAAATACTGGAAAATGGCAAGGGAAAATTCAACAAGACTGGTCTTCTTTTCTGTTTGTTGTACAAGAACTACTTCTCTTGGATTCCACGATCACATTCTTGAGCTTTTTAGTGCCCAGTGTTGAGGACAGTCCAGATGAGACAGAGATTTGCCTCAGTGAGGCCTCTGGTAAACTAAATGTGTACTTCATACACATTTGTTGTGCATGAACATTATTGTCATGAGTGAATGTCATACATCTTAGCAGCAGAGTTTTTCAGAACAGTCCCTACTTTAAAGGAAAGCAGGATTGTTTAATTGTTTCAGTAGTCTAGGTACAAGTCAGACTGCTTATATTCTTTAACATTCTCCTCCCTATTTTCATAGGTGACCAGCAGGAGATCCTGTAGCCACCAGTTAGCACTGCAATGGTTGAGGCAAAATATTTTATCTATAGCCTGCATGAACCTTACCAGCATATATTCTTAGATACTTTGATTTTGTTTAGCAATTAAAAGCACATAAACTTAATGGAATTTGCAGAATATAGCAGCCTGTTTACGTTTGCTGTGTCTGTAAGATGCAATGTGTATTTCTGACTAAGCTTTCATCTTTCTTGCTTGTCCTATCACAGAGTGTTTGTGTTTTCCATAAGTATTTAGAAGCTATATTTAATTATATGATTTTTTCAAATAAAGAATACTGAAATGTTACAAAACACTATTAACTTCTAAGTCAAAATGTGACATTGGAATGCTGATAGACACACTGTATAGGGGATTATATCTGTGACCACACTATCCATAGTTTTGTTTTAAATGTACCCATCAAGTCTTATTACTATACCTTGACATTAAGCTGCTAAGGAAATATTCCTGAACTTTTTCTGAGAATGACTTCACCTTTGAGAGACCAGCTGAATGAAGTACAGATTATATTATTGGGATGTATATCACACTGAGAAGGGCTGCCCAATTCAAATAAAACATTGACCATTGCTGCAGTGGTCTTATTAACAGGATAATAAACTGGGATAGGTATAAATCTAGAGCTGTGAAAATGAATTACTCATCGAGTACACTCCTTTATGTTATTGAAAATAAGAGGCTGCTCTAAAGAGTCCTACTCAAATGAGCAAAGCGTTTGTTTCTAGATTTTACTTACTCAGTAAATAACTCTCTCTTAAGCCAACACTCTTTGCTGACAGTGATGGGGCTTCTAATTAAGTATTTAAGTGAAAACTCATTATCTCAACTCCTGGTATAAAATGACACTGTGATGCTCTATCATAATAGTAGAACTGAGCTGTAGATACGTTGTGTATCTCTTGAAAATGTGGTTAGGAACAAGAATGGATGAAAATCGTTTCTGCATGTTGAGAAAACAAGCTGGGAGCTCTTGAAAATTGCAATTTCAGGTACGATATAGACTTAGCATTTTAGTTTTGTTATAGACGTTCAATGTTTTAAGATTTCTCTTTTGCAGGAATAGTAGTCTAGCTGAAGATAGTTTATTGATTTACCCTAAAATGAAGGAAGACAGTAGAAAATGGAAAATGGGTTAACTGGGCTAGCAGATGTTTCTTAAGCCTATATTTCTTGGAAAACTTTTAATGGCATATCCAAACCTTTATCTTGTTTTGGTTTTGCTCTTATATGTTGTATTGGTTTTCATGGCTGGGTTTAGGTAGCAGGAGGCTGCAGCTGTGGCTTCTGTGAGAAGTTGCCAGAAGCTTCCTCCATGTCCAGCAGAGCCAATGTCAGCCAGGACAGACCTACTGCTGGCCAACGCTGAGCCAATCAGGAACTGAAAGTAACTCCTCTGTGATAACAGATTTAAGAAGGAAAAGAAAGTTATTGCACAGATGTAATTGCTGCTAGAGAAGAGTGAGGTGACAAAATGTGAGAGAAAAAATTCTGCAAATACCAAAGTCAGTGGAGAAGGAGGGCCGGGAGATGCTTCAGGCACCAGAGCTGAGATTCCTCTGCAGCCTGTGGTGAAGATCATGATGAAGCAGCTGTGCCCCTGCAGCCTCTGCAGGACCATGGGGAGGCAGAAATCCACCAGCAGCCCAGGAGAAGGCCTGTCTGTTATCACAGAGGCCTTACCACCATCTCTAATTGTACTGGCCTTGGTCAGTGACATGTCTGTCTTGGAGCTGCCAGGGATTGGTTCTGCTGGACATGGAGGAAGCTTCTGGTAGCTTCTCACAGAAGGCAGCCCTGTAGCTCTTCTGCTACTAAAGTTTGGCCATGCAAACCCAATGCAGACTTGATTGGACCATTTTTGAAATAGAAAACAGAAGGTATTGAATTTCTAAAGAAAACACTTCCTCTGATCCCAGAGAAAATAGTCTCACTATCATTGAGATCTAATTATAAATCAGTTTGAATCTGAGCCAACTATTTTGGATAGTTTTACATGGTGTTTTTTTTCTTAGTGTATCTAGCCTGTGTGTAATGAATTTTGGAATGTTTATAGTATCCTCTAAATGAATTACTGTCCTGAAATGGAAACGCTTGAAGTTTTGGGGTTCTCATTCTCCTCTTTCCTTCCTCTCCCCTGCCTTAACCTTAGCTGAGGGCATTATTTTAGAATAATTCTGTGTATAAAAGCATCTAATATGTCATTATTTTTAGCGTGCCTTAACTGATTAATATAGGTCTGTACTCTGTTTCTTATAATTTCTCAGTTTTTCTGGGAAAAATGAATTGTCTAACTTGTAGAAAGAATTTGTTGATACTGGGTCCTTTATGTAGTCAGCCAGCAGAACTGAAAGGAATTTAAAATACACTAACAATAAGTACACTTTTTAAAATTAGAATTTCTAAATCACAAACCTTGTTTACTGATCAGGCTTTTTGTCAGGGCAGTAGCTTCATTAAAATAATAAAAACAATGTCTGGTATGCACTGTTTTATGTATTAGCATCTGATTAAACTATGCTTAATAATTAACTTTGACTTGAGTCTTATTTCAGGGATGTTGGTGTCAAAAGCACTTTCTTTGCTACAATTTAGGGCTGCAAACTGAATTCCTACTGTGTTATCTGTCAGATGCTAATTGGCTATAAATATGAGCCTCTCTTTTTTTTTTTTCTCCATGTGAATTCTCATTAAAAACAATATAAAGGTATAAAATAGTTGGCAAAAATACAGCTGGGTTTTAGTATATAGACTACACTTTTTAAAAGTATTCAACAGTTTTATTTATTCTTTCATATGTCAAAGAAGGGAAGGAATTTTCCACTAAACTTCTTGAGCTCTCTTGATAAGGCTAGACTAGCATGTAAAAAGTGCTACATGCAAGACAAACTGAATTATCTGAAGAACAGCAAGTGCAGTGTATGCCAGGTTTTTCTTAGTCTGGTGAGTGAGGTTTTGCAGCCTTTGGAAAGCTGAGTAGCCAGGTCGGCGGGATGCCCAGTGTATAGGAGAGAAGTGTCAGTAAATAAACTGCAGTGGTTGTGTGAAGTGGCGGCATGTGAGTGAAGGGAGGTTACTCTGGGTCTAAGGTGCAATGGCAGGATAGCAAGAGCCTATGTCTTGCTTTTGAAAAAGAAAGCAGGGACATAAATGATTGAATACTGGATGTCAGAGCTGTGAATATTAATGTGATATTATGGTCGTTTTCAGAAGATACTTGGAGGAAATGTTACATTTTGTGTTCTGCATTGCATTAAATAAAATTTTTGTATGAAATATTAGTTGTGCTTAAAATAATCTAATATTTATCTAAATGTCATAATGGTACACTGAGTAGGAAAAAATAATATAATAATTATAATAAAATAATTATATTCCTCTTTCAAGTACAATAACTTCTTTGACATCTTGCATAAACAGATGTGATTAAAATCATGGTTTTTATCAGGAAGCGTGCTTTCCTTTTTTTTTTTTTTGGCATATTTTCCCTAAAAATATTCTTACTGCAGATAATATTTCAAAGTAAAAGGAATATTCTTATAATTTTTATTGTAACTGTTATTTTAGTGCTAACTTGCACGTTTACTTTCCTTGGGTGTAAATATATAATGTTAGATTTCCACTTAAGTCTTGGGTTTCATAAAGGAAACAAATGTTAATGTGATGTTTTTATGCCAATACTAATCAAATAAAACATATTAGTGTAATTTCTCCTGCTTGTACCATTCCTGGCATGTACACAAAAGCGCTATAAAATTAATTTATGCATGTTAGATATGTATATTTCAGTTCTTGAGAGTATTTCCTACTACTACCATTGCATACAAATACACACACATGCATAAACACAGAAATGCCCTCTGTTATAGTTTTGGGTTTTTAAAGTGTCTAACTTTGGAGAAAAACTTCACCAGCATTTCTTTGTGCTGGATAGTAGAACCATTAAAGCAATCACTTTTTTCTTTTCCCCTGATAAACCACTGCCACCTAGCAATCCTTTACATGAAGGAAGAGCTCATTAATGGGGTCAGACTAAAAATATTGTTTATGATGGCTTTAAGGGAGATCTCATATTTTCACTGTGCCTGAATAAGCAAGTGAAAACAAATTGCAAAGAAAAATCAGAGGACTACTAAGTCAACTATTTGTTTTAGAGAGGCAGCATAATCTTAAGCGATTTCAGAAGTCTGTGTAAAGGACTGTGATGCTGCATGGTAACAGAGTCTTAGAACACTCTTGGGTGTTCCTGGTTTATGGACCTCACTGCAGCTCTTAGCTGCTCTTTGCTCAAACTTCTCTGCTCACTTAGTATTTTACAAAGTGACTGAGCTGTGTTTGCACGGCAAAGGGAAAGATTTCTGTTTCTGTCCAGCATCACTGACATGCACAGCCAGTAATTTCTGCTAGGATGGGTGTGGTAGGTGACTTCTGTAACCATAGTTTGGGGTTCTCTAGGCTTATCCTATGACATGTAAGCATCAGGGAGAAGTTTAGTGCATGCAAATGTAGTCAGCTGCAGGGAAGAGTGGCAGCTTTATTTAGCTCATACCCTTTATCATGTGTACATTAGAGGACAGTCACCGCTTGGTCTAGCTGCTTTATATAACCATCAAAACCTTCACAGTATCTGGTATTGCTCTGCCCATGCTACACAGCAGTGAGTGTGGTTCCCGGAACCATTGCTCACCGCCTGCACTTAGAGATGATACAAAAAAAACCCAACCATAAAGCAATAAATTCCTAATTATCCACATGTTTTCATGAAATATTAACACATTAATTCTCCTGCATAGTGCTTAATGTTCCCGAATGATTTACTGTAACTGAATGAGTAAATTAAAGATGTTAAAACCTGTGAAGTGCAAGACATCACTGTTAGATGGCATAAGTGCAAATCAGAGCTAAAAATAATTCATATCTTTTTGTGGCCTCCTCTTGGCACGTATCCTGAACAATTGATGTGTAATTGATGATACACGTTGGTTGCATTCACAGATGGAAAATGAAAACATCGATGTGCAAACTCTTGGATTAGTCATTCCGCAGGAAATAATATCAAGGGAATAACAAATATGTCACATCCATGATCTTTCTAACATGATCTAGACTTCCTCCTCATTTGGGGGCGCCTAATGATCCTTTGCATCTGTGGATGTATATGAAACAAATGACTTGATTAAAAAGACTTCATTTCACTTTTTAAACAGCAGAGCAGCAATATTCTCATAGCTTTTATAGCTTTTTTTTTTTCCTTTTAGAAGACATGCAAGCTGGTTTTATTTTTCTTGTTTAAATCAGTTTTCAAAGAACATATTTTAAAATGCCAGATACTTCTCAGACAAAATCCTAAACTATGTAGCAATTTCTCACAGGTTTATGTTTGATTCATTAGCAATTTATAGTGTAGTGTTCACCCTGTACCTGGAATGTGGCTACTTTCCTGAGCTATTACTTTCCTATTCGGCAAGACAATGAGAAGCATTCCAGAAACAATCCGCATTTTATCCCCTACTTTATTGGATTGTAAATGGATTCTTTCCTGTGATCTTATTAATTTTAGCAAATTGCCTAAATTTTGATCCTTGTTTTATTCCCAGAATGCTCTTTCCATAGTCACAGGAGTTCTTACATGCAAAGTTAATTGTAATACACGTTGTTTGTGTAAGGGTTAGCAGAAATGTTCATTCTCTTTGTTCCAGTATCTCTGCTACAGAGAAAGTGTCTTTAATAAGGACGTGTTCCTTATTAAAATTAAAAATAAATCCAGGAAATGGTGATGCAATAAAAACATCATTATGACCAGGGAAGAAAAAGGATATTAGACTTCTAATGCATATAGTTTTGATATGAAGTTCTTCATGATTTATGAATGATTGTTACAACCTTTACTATATGCAGTATTATTGTAAATTCCTATAGAGCATAAGGATAGCTGTACTGAATTAGAATGCAACCTTAACATTTCTTCTTCTTTTCTGTAGATCTAAACTAAGCTGATTTGCTTCTTGGTGTAAAATTAGTGTTATGAATTTTACTCTTAAATGATCCTGCTATTTTAGAGTACAGATTTATCAACGTGGTTTTCCACCATGTTAAATACTGATTAATTTAATGAAAACTTTTACTTGGTTTGTCTTACTGCAATGCCAAAACCTCTTTACCACGCAAAGGGAACATGGATCTTCTTTGCATGCTGTGGTGCCTTATTTAGGAGTTTTTTAATAAACTTCCATTGTCTGTAAAGATGATAGAGTTTTATATTGATAAAAGCAATTGAAAGTTTTAGAGAATGAATAGTGAGAACTCTAATTGTTGCTACTTCTAAAGCTGACAGAGGACTTATTTGGGAATAAGTTCTGGACAGAATGTAAGGTGGCAAAAATCTCCCCAGTAATGTGTGCATTAATGCTTTTGTAGAGGAAAGTAATCAGTCAGTAATGTGGGAGTAGAGAGGACAAAGAGAGGAGGGTAAAGGTCATGGTGTTAGGCTGGCGGACCCTGCCAACTGGTGGTAAAGATGTTGAAACTCACAGGTTGTGCAAGTGAAACCTGTTTTGTGAATGTCTGTGTTCACACATTAAATCCTCAAAGATGGGAAGCCTTTGCCTTTTCTCAGAGGAAAAAGAAGGAAGGAGGAGGAAAGCAGAGGAGGAGGAAAGTTTTTTAAGGTTTTATGTTTGTTTTTCTTTCATTGGAATGAAATACAGGATATGAGTGGCTGGAAACAACTCAGGCTAGTGAGATGTCTGGTCTTACATGAAATTATGCTTTCACAAGTGGTTAAAACTCTTCATATTCAGACATTTAGCTTGACTTAAATAGACTAATGGAAAGGGATACTTCTATTAGGCTTGAAATACTTACTGGAGGCAGATAGATGCTGGCCAGGTGCAATCGTGTTGTAATTCTAAGAGTAAAACATGAGTTTGTCTTCCTCCCACAGTTGCCAAAAATTTTGAGACTCACAGTATTTGGAATGAGATGGTTTCAAACTGAAATAATGAATTCAATGTAAAGGTTGGGAGCCAGGTATGAAAAGGGAAATATGTGGTTACTCAGAAAAAATGTGTAGTGGAAAAACTCAGTCTTATTGTTAGAACTGTGAGACCATGCATTAGCACAGCTTTATAAACCTAACTGTCACCTGAATACAGCACCAAGCCTCTATACCTGAAGGTTAGAAATAAATATGGAGTAAAAGGTTCATTATTATTCTCTTTTATGCTGCATTATTTTCAAAGAGCTGCTGCAAACAAAGGAGTTATTAAGGCTTCCTGAGAAATGGTGTAAGTATTTATGGTTATGTTAGTCTCCCATATTGTGCTAGAGACTTCCACTTAAGAAAAGAAATTCTACCTATGGTTACTTAATTTTAAAATGAGACAGACTTCATTCTGTGAATCTTATTTCCTTAGCCCAACCTTTTGTTTTGTTTAGGACTGTGATTTAAAATACTCTGGACAGCAAACAGGGCCCATTTATTATTGTCAGATTTATTATTGAAGAGAAAACATGGGAGAGAGATTTTTGAAACTCTTTGTAAGGCTAAAGGTTACCAAAGCAAGCAATTTTATTACAAAATTGATGAGACAGGACTACTAACATTTTCCTTTTTGATATGGTCAGCACTAGGAGCAGAAAACCATCCATTTTAGTGAAGTAATTTCCTGAAGTGTACAGTTTATTGAACTCAAAACATGTAACATCACCAGCTGGCCTTTCTGTTAGTGTCTTGAGGAAACTTTCAGGGCATATGAGAGGTTGCTATTTTGCTTTACACATTGAAGATTGTCTTGTGCTAATCTGTGGAGTTATAACCTGGAAAGGCGAAAAGCTGGACTCAAACAGGAAGACGTGCTTATCTTTTTGGCCTGCTGTGCAGGGCTGTAGAATACCTGTGGTATGTTTGCATAAGAAACACCTTCAACAGAAGAACCAAGAAGTCTTTGAGTCCAGGTTCCCCATTAATACAAGATTTAGAGTAATTTTTGGTTTAAATCAAGAAGAATATAAGAGGAGTTTGAATCTTGGTATCCCACCTACTTCAGAAAAAATTCTGTCCATGTGTATAGAGAACAAAAGTATGACAAGGATAGGATTTGTCAAAGTTCCTCCATTTTTTTACAAAAATACTGTTATTTAATTATTGTAGACACAATATAGTTTCTGGGGGTCAGGCCTGAGATGTATCTGGAGAAGAAAGAGTTATCCTACAAATGTATGTATTTTGATTTGAGGGGTTTGTTTGTTTGCTTTTTGGTTGGTTGGTTTTTCTAAGAGTTCTGAATTTCATCAGTTCTGGTGGACACTTAAGCAGCAAGTCATTCATCATTCTGTTTCATGACTCTTATTAATAGTACCTAAACTCCTCTATGCAGTGAGAAGATCACATGCTTTCCTTTTGCTTCTGAATATCGCTGCATCGTGAAGAATTGAAACATTAGGCCTTGCATTGGCCTGAGCCAATAGCTGCATTGGCCTCCAAGTGACTTTGGTCTTGAAACTGGTGATCAGATCATTCAGGGAAGCAGAACATGAAGATATAAGAAAGTGTATGAAAGAGATGGTGCTGCTTGATTGGCTTTGGAAGATGTCCACAAAGATAATCAGAGGCCTGGAGCAACTCCTGTATGAGGACAGGCTGGGAAAGTTGGAATTGTTCAGCCTGGAAAAGAGCCGGCTGCAGGGAGATCTTAGAGCAGCCTTCCAGTACCTAAAGAGGGCCGGCCAGAGAGCTGGAGGTGACTTCTTGCAAAGGCTTGCTGTGACAGAACAAGGGCAAATGGCTGTAAACTGAAAGAGAAGAGGTTTAGGTTAGATAATAGGAAGCAATCCTTTACTCTGGGGGTAGTGAGGCACTGGAATCACCAGACATGGATGTTGCATCCTTAGAAGTGCTCAAGGTCATGTTGGATGGGGCTTTGAACAACCTGTTCTACTGGCAGGTGTCCCTGTCCGTGGCAGGAGCTTTGGAACTAGATTGTCTTTAAGGTCACTTCTATCACACCCTGTTCTATCATACAGAACTGGAAAGTAAAATTGTTAAGTTGTATATCCTGACCTGTGCCTTTGTTGGCACCAGTGAAGTCAAAGACTCTGCAATTAAGGTTGTGGTGAAGGCAAAGTAACACATGAAGACTCCAAGTGTCATGCCATAGGAGAGGAGAGTGTCTCATCTTGAGGTCAGGCCCAGCATAATGCTGAAAGTGAAATAATAAAAAAATTACTTGCTTTCTTTTCTTAGTTCCCCCCATACCTTCCCCAAGAAAATTTAAATTTGCAGCTGATAATGATGTCATTAAAAACCATCAAGAATAATCGTTTATGAGAACAAAAGATTTTATATTACAGTATTGCCGTCCTCCCTTCTAGCCTTTTTTTCAGACTTGAAATACTGTCTTTTGGACTATACCATGCTGTTTTACAAGTAAGCACGCACTGCCTGTTAAGTACAGGGTTCCTGAGCAATTTGTTCTCACCAAATTTGTCCATTGTTTTGCACATCATTTGAACTCCGTACCTATCTGTGAATTTGTATTAATTTTGTTTAATTGCACTTGGGAGGCTAGTAAAGCCAAATAATAATTAAGAAATTTTATTGAAAAGAGGAAAGTTCAGAGTTACAAAGAGGTAGAAGGAAGAAAAATATAAGTGGAAGACATCTCATTTCACAGTCAGTGGTCTATTAAACTTTGCAGTGCAAGCAGAAGTGTTCCCAAAATAATAACTCTGCTCCTGTCGTTGCACAGTATGTCTTCTACACATACCAGCCTTAGATTACTTTGATATTTGCCCAACAAGACTTCCCATTTTTCTTCAATAATATCTGAATCATTTAATGCTTCAATTTTTTTTTCTTTTAGAGAGTGAGAACTTAAGAATGTGTTGGTGGTGTGATCCTGACCCCTAACATATAAATAATGTAAGCTGCTGTATGCTTTGAGAGAGATGATTGGCTCTGTAAAGATATTTGGACAAATGTGTTCACTGTTTAATCCTCACCCACACAAAAACTAATCATATTAGAAACAGCCAATGAAAGATAAACTAATAAATCTTTTCAAGAACTATTGAGACCTACAATATTTGTTTTGAAAAAGTAGTGAATAAAGGATACATATTAGTGAGCAAAATATTGATTGATAAATCTGTCATTTCTAAGGGCTGAAAAACTCTGGGTCTTAGACTTATTGATGCAGAGATGATGGTCATTTGTATTTTAGTAACAAAGAATAGTATGACAAATACAAAGGCAGTAGGTGATAAATCATGAGACAGGAGGATTCAGGTAGCAACTGTGAAAAAATGCTTCGTTTACAGAATAAAATTTCATTTGTTTTAAATAGAGGTAGTATACCTGAAGCTGGATACTTTTGTCTGAATGGTGTTTCCCTTCTAAATTACTAGGGGAAAGAATGTCAGGTTCTTGAGCCACAGCATATTTTAATGACCTAATTGTGAGCAAAGTGTAGGGCACTTCTTATAGGACAAATGTGCTGAGCAGCGTGTTGGCAGCGTTTCAATCCAAGACATTTAAGTTGCTGGAAGGCTTCATGCCTCTTGAATGCAGTGATGTGTTGTATTTTTCTTGCCAGCTCAGAGGTGTCATCTGAGATATTCTAGAATGTCTGGATGTGGCTGGTAAACATGACATAGGACCTGTAGGAGAGCTGTTGACTTCAGGAAGTGACAGGAGAGTTTGTCTAACGTAGCTGGATGCATTTCAGATGGCATTTCATGCCTGTGTATGGTAAATTACTTGAGCCCCAATTGTTTTGTGATTCACAAGGAACCTGAGATTTATGAAGATTAGGAAAATGTCTGTGATGGCCAGATATAATATCAAACAAGTATCTAAAAGCACAACAATCTTGCAAAGAATGTATCTTGTGCTCATAGGAATGCTTTAGTTAAATTATATTTTCTATACAGGAGAGGATTTGAGAACATCCACTTAATTAGTCATGTATCTTACTATTGTCTATACTGATTGTTAAATAAAGATAGTATGTATCAAGAATCTCAGTCTGTGATGTTGGCCCCTTACCTGGGTTTGTTATTCAGATAAAATTGGTCTTATGTTGAAGTTTATATTTATTTTGTATCTACAGTCACAGATTTATTTAATAGTAAACTCTGCTGATAATTATAGCAATATCTGTCCCAATCTACATACTTTTTGTTTTCAATCCAATTGATATTTTAAATATGATTTAGGTATTGCATACTTAGTGTTCTAGCTGAATTTATCAAGATAAGAAATAGAACATGGTTTTGCTTTGTAGTTTTCTGTGTTTTGAATTTGCAAACAGGCAAAGCTTTCAAATCTTAACAAATTAGTCTTTGATTCTTATTCACTTTTTCTTAAGAAAAAATATAATTTTCTCAAATGCTCATTATAATCCCATTAACTGACATTTACTAAAAGTTCTTCAGCAAAATCTCTAAAACACTGAAGATTTCAAATTAGTAATAAGGCATGAGAATGTAAAAATTACTGACCTGATTTACTTGCATGACAAAAATTAAATTCATGGTGATACTGGCTTTTAATCAGAGGAATATGCTCAAAGTGATTTGATTTGGCCTTTGTATTAAAAGTAATAGTGGAACATTGAATAGGTAATTTTGGTATACCTTTCAGAATTTTTAGTAAATATGCACTCACTTTAACATCCAAAAAGAATTGTGCTGAGTATATATTTATACATAGAGTAGTAACATTAAAAAAAAAAATTAGTATGGGATCAGTGACACCATAATGGCTAGAAAAGTCTGTTTTGATCTTCAATCACTTGTTAATATTGTAAAAAAAAAAGTTACAATTATTTCAGACCTCTGTCCATCCTTCCTAAATACAAATTGACACAATAAAGTATTTTTCCAGGTTTGGGTTGTTTTTTATTTTGTCAGGTGAAACAATAGAGAGCAAGCATTATGGTATATTTGACAACTGAGTGGATAAAATTATTTAAAACTGTTCTTTTGCTTTTTGTTTCACTCATTATAATCTCTTGATCATTTTTAAAAAATCCATTCCAAATATTGAAGATTTTTCTTGTATTTGCATCACAATACTGGGAATATAACTCATTGAGCCATGCAGAAGAAACATGTTCTTAAACAAGACAGAATGAGTATAGTGTTTCATTTATTTGAATGAATTCATTACCTCTTCTGAGATGTATGTATAAGAAGAATTTCATGATTGGAGATTGATGTTTAAAACAAAAACTACAAACACTGTTTTTCACAATGGAAGCAAAACTCTTGCTGTGGTAAAGGTCCACAATGTCCGCCTGATCCTAGACTAATTAAACATACATTTAGTAACTTAAATGTGGGATTAATTTTCCACTTTATATTCAGGATATGGGCAGGTAAGATTCCACTTGAGAGCAAGGTACTCAAAGTATGCATAATGCCTTCCTTGTTCTTTGGCTTTGTTTATAGGTTTTTAAATTTTAGTTCTGCTTTATGTAATTAATTAAATAAAGTTAAAGCTTAAAAAAAGATAATGAGAAAGTGATATTGCCAATATTTTATTCTTCTTTCACAAAAGAAAAAGACCTTTGACAAGTTAGAATAAAATGCAGAGGTCCCTAAAAACTTTTGAATTTCCTTTATTAAATCATCCATCCTTTGAATTCAATGACTGGTTTTCGCAATGATCTGTGTAATGTGTGAATGAAGACTAGGTTTTGAACCTCTGCATGCTTGAAGTTCATTGTGATGCATGCTAATGATTCTTTAGCAGCCTCAAAAGCCATGCTGATCTTACTGTTGTTATTGAGGATTTATAACATGGCTGATCAATACTGTATCTAGCCAGATTTTATTTATAAACATATGTGGATATTATTTTGCAAATTTATTTTCTTCATTAGGCTGTGGACAAGTTGATCTCTTTATGGTAATCTCAATTATCTGGTCAGATGAAGTCTTAAATCCAGCATGGGAAAAGCACAAGAGTGCATTTGCACAGCCTGTAGCTGGTGATTTTTTTGTCGAGCACCAGAGGTGGGCAACTGGTACTGAAGAAGCCGCTGCAGAAGCAAGAAAAGGCTGTGAGGGGGTCTATGGTAAACCTCAGAGTCATGCTACTGTCCTTCAGCATTTTCTTCTCAAGCAGGCATTCACTTTTTTCACTCCACAGAAAAAGGCAACAGCCTGGATTTAAGCGTCCCTTGGGCTGGACAGGTTTATAGACTGCTACCAAAGATCATCCTGTGCACATCTGTATGCAGAAGCCACTGTGACAGGAGGGAGAAGTACCGCTGCTGGGCTGCAGTGGTACTTCAGTTACAGCCATTGCCCTGTGAATACAGATTTGTTCCTCTATAAAATTATTACTCTATTAAATTGTTTAAAATGGACTAAGGAGTTCTCTGAGAGATCAGCAGCTGTGTATTAAATGTTTTTGGAAGGACAAATATTAAATTTAAGCCTTTTTCTACAGGTAGTTAATATATAATATTTTTAATACACAAGTTTTCCGTAAACATCTACATTCTTTCATGTCATGCCTGCAGTAACTCAAGTTAACATCTGATTTAATTTAGTAATTTGAAGTTCATTTTAGCAACAGTGTATTGATGAAATTCACTGGCAAGTGATTGAGAAATATCACCTAAGCTATTCCAGTCGTTGTTCTTTCCAGAACTATTTCTTGTCTGAAAACCCTCGTCTAAGCCACACACTAAAGAATGGATTTCAGTATCACATCTGACAAGTTAGTGTTCAGAGTGCTGTCTCTAGCCACGTTTTAGGTGTCTACATTAGGAATAGATGGGTGTGAATAATACATTATTCTATTAATTTATTATTCCTGATGACTAGTCAATTATTTTAATGATGTTTACTGTCCTAGTCATGTGTTACTTGAAAGTGATTGCAAGAAAATTGCTGCCAAAAACGCTTTGCAGCTGCAAAAAATTGCACTTCTACTTTAATTGTATTCCCTTCAGCCCCAAATAGAATATACTATTTCTGTCCCTCCACTCAATTCACCCATCTGCCACTCACATATCCACAGACAATTACAATGCATTTGCATCATATCCCAGCTGCCTCTGATAGACTTGTTTTGTAGTGTAACATGTACAGGATAATCTCTCAATATCCATCTCACATTGGAAACTTCTTTCATTGGTCATCCTCTTTTTCAGATAAACGTTCTAGGATGTTCTGGTCAAGATTCTGATGTGTCTTAATCTAAGAAGAGTTTTGCGTAAGCTCTGTAACACAGGGCTGCTAAAATGAACATCTCACTAATATTTCCAAGTATTTTGTTTTAAAAGCGAATTAGAAATAGTCTGGTTTGCTTTGTAAAGTTTCTAACATGTCAGATCAGTAATTTATTTTGTAATGAACATTCAGTGACATAATTAGACTGTAGAGGACCAGATCTAAGTATGTTCCGTCTCCGATGTTCTGACTGTTGTGACAGGAAAGGTGTGAGCGGAAGAGAGGGTCCAGCATAGCTGGAACCAAAATCCTGCTCCACCTGCTCAGTTCCTGCCTCCAACCTTCCCCCAGCTCACTTTTCCTGGAGCAGGGCTGGGTGTGCATGTGTGAAGAAAACAGTGCAAAACATCTCATTTATATCAGGAGTGTTCACAATTGTTGTTTTTAGTACCAGGAGGCCTGTGGCAAGTATCATAAGGAATGCTTTCTAAATGGCCCTTATTTTCTAAGAACACATTATTTTCATTTAGGGTACCTTAAACTGCAGCTTTATTTCCTGGTCTGTTTTAATCACTGTGTGTCCACATATTTAGTATTCTTCTAAGTATGAAAACCAAGTCCATAAAGGACTATGCTGAAATAGGAAAAGCAACTAAGGTCTGGAGACAACAAAAGTCATCTGTTTTCATAATGTAACCCAGAGTGAGTTGGATCATGCAAAATTTTGTGGTTATTCTGATTTTTTTTCTTTCTTGTTTTAGTGACCAGATACAAAATAGAGAATTTATAAATTTATTAATCATGTGTTAAATTTATTCTACAAAGCAACAAAAAATTATTCTTGACAGAGGACATGAGTGGAAAGGAAAGCTTGTATTTCTCTTACAGAAATTCAGGTAGTCAAAGGATTATTGTCCATTTTACTGCTTATTTCAGACATTCTATATCTAATATTACAGATTAAGTCAATTTGAATGTGAAACAAAACAGTGATTGAATGATTCCTTTTCGATAACATAATCTTAAGTATTCAGCGTTAATGATGCTCAGGTGATGAGCAACATGAAGTCCATGGTTTGCCATGTATGCAAGTGAATTCTGAAGTTTTGCTTCCTGCCAAAGGCAGAGAAAGAGAGCAGATCTTGTCAACTGCAGTGCTAACCCACTTAGATGTTAGGATAGCTTTAAACCATGACTCATTTTTGTGGTGTGATTTTTGACAGTTAGCTTTGTGCTGGAGAGAGGTTCAGTTTATAAGATCATTTCAGTAAAATATCTGGAAGGATGGCACATATTTCCCCTTATTATTATCTTTTTAGTTTGCTTTAAGCAATCCTTTTCACACCTAAAGGTCAGGGTTTTTTTTTTTTAAACCTTATGTTGCACTGCTGTGCCCCCCAAATAATTCCACACTGTTTGGTAATACTTTACTGATATTATCTCCCATTATCCATGGCTCTGAAGTAATTGGCTAATTACTTCAAATCTTTTCTTGTATGTGTATTTTTATGTGCATCTTCTTTTTGTCACTAATTATTAGGCCATATGATAGAGTCAGTCTTTCAACTACCCCCTCATTTTCAGGATGCTTATCAAAATACCTTTTTGACTAAAAGTCTTTTAGTTCCCTTAAGTGTGGTTGGGTTAAACTGTGATGCTTTAGGAAGTCCTGAGTTTGCACGTACTTCACTACAGCAAAATGGTGTGTTCAATTTGTGAAAAAGAACTTTAGCTTCCACAGCGATTTTTGGTTTTTTGAAGCAGTGAGATTTACTAAATATTGCATGATTTTTATTTGTGATGATATTGAGTTATTGCTTTAAAAATACTGAAGTTATTAGTGTATGTTCTACACTTTCCCCCCCCCCCCCCCAATTTAGGGTAATTGTGTTTCTTTGATCCTTTTCTTTTCAAAGTGGTTGTTCTTACCACTCTTGGTTCAACTTCAGGCTATGAATTTCAGTAAAGTCAGTAAATAATGACTTTAGAATCAGTTGAACTTAAATCATATGGTCTTTATTGTCAGGAAACATGTAAGTGAATTAGGGCGACGCCCAATTGACACAGCCTTTTTCAGGTTTAATGAGCAATGATAAATTTAAATCCTTCTTTTGCACTTTCAAAGTATGCGAAGTTACAACTAAAAGAATGGTGGGAGATTGTTGCTCCCTTGATCCATAATAAATTATTTTAAATGTATTTTGACTGGGATAGGAAGCATCATCTTTGAAGTTACTCATAGGTTAGTTATTTGAATAAGTGTCTCATCATAGAATCCAATAAAGAAATAATTCCTACAGCATATGGAGTTACATGTAAAGATGAGTCATACTGTTCCGTTATTTGGTGTTTTGGGGCCTGTTTAGTTAGTACAGCCTATACCACTGACATATCTTTCGTTGATTTCCAGCTGACATTACCTATTAATAACTCTGAGAAAAAGTGTTCCTGGTTTTGAAGCAGCAAAATAGATTTTCCAAAGCAATTAATTATGGTTTTAATTAGCAAGTACTGCCTCTGATTACTAAAGGTAAGTAAGAAGTTTTATGTTTTGGGTGTTTTGATTTTTTTTTTTTAAGGCAGAAAAGTTTAAAATTGTTCAAAAATAAATAGTTATAGAGTATAGTACATTTGATTCTTTTAGTTCCAGTTTGAGGAGACAAACTGTTTGTGACTGGAATTTGATAGGATGATTTTTGTTTTCCTTGAACTTTCCCATCAACAATAGCAGAACAACTTTTTATCAATCTATAAGTTGTCTTTCTAGTGAAAGCATTTTTGCTTTGTGCTCCTTGTGCTTCCCTCGGGTCCTTCTATAAAGTCAGTCATTTTTCACATTAAGATACACCAAATGTAGGAGCAGGTTGGTCCATCTCATTATGACAAATAGAAAAAAAAAACTACTTACAGGACAGATTCAATCTTTACATACTTTCAGTGAATTCTGTGGAGCCTAATTGCCTTATTCCTTAGTATGATTTTACTAGCTCTAGGTGTTATGTTTGTAACTTGCATTGATATAAATAATATCAGTGTTAAGGACATCAGAGTTTCTAAGGATACCTCTGGGATGCTGAAATGAGGAATTTTTCACTCACTGAATATCTTCCATCAAATAAAGAAACTAATCCAGATTTTTTAAAACATTAAACTCAAAACTGAAAACAATTGTTTGCCTGAAATAATGCTTCAGTTCACTGTGTCTTCTTTTGAAACAAAAGTTCATGCATAACGTGTGTTGATTATATTTGTGGTTATGATCATCCTTATGATTATGCTTCATAATTCTTTATTTATTCCTTGTGTATCTCAAGAGAATGATGTGAAATGTAGTTGATTAAAGCTTAAAAAACACTGAATTTTTGTTTGAAGGGTAGAAGTATGGAGAATATAATGAAGATTCACCTAGTTGTAATTTCTATATATAACATAAATATAAATATAAATATAAATATAAATATAAATATAAATATAAATATAAATATAAATATAAATATAAATATAAATATAAATATAAATATAAATATAAATATAAATATAATATAAATATTTAGAAATATTAATAGCTTTAATGAAATATAACAAAAAAACCCCCCTGTCTTATCTTGGAGAATGAAAATGAAAAGGAATGGTGGGTTTAAGTGCTATAAAAGCCCTTAGAAGCCTGTTGAAAACTCCTCATGAAAGGTGTGTTCCACCTGTAGGACAAGCTTGTGAGACCTAATGGAATGCTGGAGATCTACACTTTGTAAGTTCATAGATGATGGCCCTTTGTTTCAAGAGGAATGTGTGGAAAGCATTCATGAGTATGGGCTGGAAAATTATTATTCTTCCACTCTGTATAATTATGTGATCATTTTACTCTGTCCAGTTATTTCCACTCTACTCCATATCACTGATGTTCTTAGTGAGACACACATCAGACATCTAGAAATTGCAAAGCAGGACCCTTTCCTTTTAAAATATTGTAGCACTTCTTTCAGTTGATTCCTTGCAAGTGGAGTTCTTGACATAAGTAAGCCTCCCAAATCGCATGAATTTACTGAGTTACTGTTTTTAAATCTGAACTTTTGTGTGTTTAATGTCATTTTAGGGACCACTTACAAACCATTTATCATGACCCCAAGGATTCTTATACTTCAAGCTTCAGGGTTTGAGACATACTCTTTTCCTCATTATTTTCATGGGAAAGAAACATTCATTGCACACACTAGCAGCTCTCTTATTTATTCTCATAGTTATCTCATGTACACATAACTGAACTAGAGTAGAAAGAAAATAGGGGAGAATTAATTAACTTCATTTTTTTGGAATCCTATTTGAGAAAATGAAATATCTTTTTCTTTCCCTTAATTTTCTATGAAATGTTTAAACAAATAGTTAACTGATAGTCTTTGCTGTTAAGAACTATGAAGCTAGACTTGAAGAGGGAAGCCTTTAGTTTACTCATACATATTTTGTTCATTGACACTTTGTTAAACTATAGAAAGCGCTTGAACTTCTTTAAATAAAGTTTTTCTTATGTACGATTAGGATATTTGAAAAAACCCATCAAAATACATGAAAGCCTTTCTTTTTTTTATATCAACAATAACCCAACAAAATAGTACTAATGTTTTTCTTCAAAACAGTTCAGGTTTCTTTAGTTCTCTTCCCTTTTTAAATATATTTGTCACAAATGTTACATTTAAATTATTTTTCTGTAAATTTTGGCATTCTGTTACAGTCTTCCTGTACTAATACATACTCAACAGTTTACACAAATCCCTTAGTTTTTATAGTTCTACTCTTTTGCCGAAATTGTTTCTTCTATGATATGAGTTGGCTTAATTTCCTTAGGAAGTACCATAAGGGCTCATATCCTTTTAAGGGAAAAGACCACTTTATTGCTGTTGTTTTTTATTTCTATGCTTAATCCAAAATTTCAGAATAAAGCTCATATTGTATCATTGATCACAAAGCTAAAAGCCTTGCTGAAATCACTATCACTGAGTAGCTAAAACTCTGATCCATGGATCACTTGGAGAATTAAGACTTTGAATTGAGAATAGAAAATCACTGAGAATCCATGGAAAGACTGACACAGAGAATATTGGAAAGACTGGCACTTGAGGAATACACTTGCAGTCACTTGGCTCAATGACGCAGCAGGCAGCTGGATGAAATGCAGACAGAGGATCCTGACTACTATTTTCACAATATGTCCCTAAATAAAGTGAGCTATGGCAATGCTGACTGAAGACGGTGATTGTATGGTTCATTGTGGTGATCTTAGTGGGATAGAATACATGAAAGACATTGGGGAGCTGCTGCAACAAATTTATTTTGTCAATACTTGAAAGTCTGCTTTGTCTTAGCAATTAGTTTGAGCAGAGGTGACATGGAGAGTGAAGACTGGGAGAACTGGAGAAGGAAGATGCTCAATTAGTTATCAGGGGATTTTTTTATTTCCCTTTGCCCACTGTCTCCTCATTTTTCTCCTGCTTTAGTCAAAGCTGAGTGTATTTCATCTAGCAATAAAGAGTTTTTCAACTTGTATGCTCACTTGGGAAAGTGGAGCTAGTAGCACCTAACTCAGAAGACCAGCCACGGACCACTCAATTCGACTGCATTTGGGAATTTTCCTCTGTCTTAACTCTTCCTTTGTCTCTTAGAGTGAATGGCCTGAGGAAAGAAAGTATTTCCAGACATGTTTTATACTATGCACAATTTAAAAATTCATCTGTAAGCCACAGTAAAACTGAATTCCTTAAAATAGTTGGTGCTGAAAATGTTAAACTATGGTGCTGTTTTTACATCAGTATTATGACAATTCTGGGAGAAATATGGCAGCATTCAGTTTCAAAGCAGTGATATTTAATAGGACTGTGTTTTCAACTGATGTTGTCAGAGGAATTATAAATTGATCAAAACCTACAAGCTTTTTTTTTTTTTTTTTTTTTTTTTTTTTTAACCTTCAGCAGTTGTTTCATGACCACATTGGATAGCCTGGTCTCTCCACTTGTCCCCCACTAAATGGCAGAGGCTGGATAGTTCAGGGCCGTGTTCCCTGCCCCAACCCAATTTGCAAAAGAGAAAGTAAGGCTTCAGTGCTCTTGAGCTTCTTTAAAGAGAGTGCCTCAGTCTATAATCCTTTTATCTGATGAGCTTTAGGAGGTTGCTAGGTTTTCTGCTTTATGAGGGCCCATTGGATAGATAATAAACCTTGCCCTGCAACGAACCAGCAAAATTATAGACCAATAACACCCTAAAATCTCGAGTCAGACGAATTTCAGACACTTATTTCCCGAAGATTAAAGACTGTCCAAGAGGTTAGATTAGAAGATGGGCATATAATAGTTGTTGATAGCTGAGCAACAGCTACATATGCTACACCTGAAAAAGTTTTTACTTCTAATAATGTTTTTATCTTTTTTCTCCTTCCTTTATATTTTTCATACCAGGTATTAACAACTCAAACACTATACTTTGTAAAATCTCCCTTTCAGAAGAGCATTCATAGCAAAAAAAAAAAAAAAAAAAAAAAAAAAAAAAAAAAAAAAAAGAGGCAGATGACTGGGAAAATGCAAATTCTTCTTTCTCATTTTCTTTTAGTCCTCATTAGCTGAAGCAAGTCTTTGTAAGAATCCCCTGTCTATGGTATTTATAGTGGGGTTTTTTTGCTGGCCCTATGAGAGGTAGGAAAGTTGTAAGTTTGGAACTTGTGTATGAAGTTATTGCTCTCAAAAATCATGTGTGCTCAGAAGGAAACTAGATGTAAGCCATTTCTGTGCAGATAGGGAAATACATAAACTGATTTATCAAGGGATAATTTGAAATATTTATTTAAAAGAAATCATGAATGAATATGAATGGTACAGCTGTGGAAATTTTTGTGCCATACATATATTGTAATCATGGTCTTTAAAAAACCAAGCATCAAACCCTAAAACTTGTCAAACCTTTGTTAAAACCTTGCACAACTTGAGGCCTTTTTCTATAAATATTTCTGGAAGTTTGTTGGGGTTTTTTTTCCATATGTAATTTTTCCAGGGTTATTGTGTATGCTTCAGAAGCAGTAGGTTTTGTACATAATGTACAGCTGTTGAAATTTTTGTACCACACATATATTGTAATCATGGTCTTTAAAAAACCAAGCATCAAACCCTAAACCTTGTCAAACCTCTGTTAAAATCTTGCACAATTTGAGGCCTTTTTCTATAAATATTTCTGGAAGTTTGTTGGGATTTTTTTTTCTCCATATGTAGTTTTTCCAAGGTTATTGTGTATGCTTCAGAAGCAGTAGGTTTTGTACATAATGTACAGCTGTTGAAATTTTTGTACCACACATATATTGTAATCATGGTCTTTAAAAAACCAAGCATCAAACCCTAAACCTTGTCAAACCTCTGTTAAAATCTTGCACAATTTGAGGCCTTTTTCTATAAATATTTCTGGAAGTTTGTTGGGATTTTTTTTTCTCCATATGTAGTTTTTCCAAGGTTATTGTGTATGCTTCAGAAGCAGTAGGATTTGTACATAATGAGGGCATCTTTTTAGAGATGAAATATGAATACTCAAGTTCCCAGGATATTTGCTTTTTTGGTTACTGAAAAATTAAGCTAGAAAGTACAAATTATATGCATTTAGAGAATTATATATACCTAAAAGATATGTATAGTTTAGGAGTTTATTGGACTGCATGTATTGTATCCTTGGTACTTCAATTAATGATGACTGTTCAAACTCCTGTCAAAATTACAAAATTGGGCTCTGGTTATATCATGTAAATTATCAGCACCGGATTGTTTGAATTTAACCTTCCTTGTTGACTTTCATCTCATTTTGAACACTGGGAAATTTAACTAAAGCTAAATGCCTGGAGATCATAATATTTTTAGATTCCCATCATCTTGCCAAGAAAGAGAGTTTTGAATGACCTTCTGAAGAACACATGAGAAAATTGCCTACTGTAGATAACACAGTAACTGTCACCAAGGACAGAAAGGGCAAATAATTCTTTATAGTGAACTTTTACTGGCTAGTGGCAATCTATTACTGGCAGTTTCAGGCTGAAATGAATATCAGACAGTTTCAGAAAAACTCCATCTTTCACATCTAAGGAAACCATGCACCTTTTGATTAGTACTGCATCGGGCTGTTCGCCTGAGGTTCAAACACTTGCAAACAAGACTTTAGATAAAGATGAGTGAACTGGCCTTTTTGGTGGTTCAGTTCAGCCTGCAGTTCAAGTAATTCATTTTATTCTGGGACAGAAACAGTTTCCTGGTGTCTTTTAATAGAAGATAGAATCCCATCTATACCCTTTTCATTTACTTTTCATATTATTTCATTTCAGCTAACTCAACCTGTTTGGACTAAAAAGCTTATCTTTTATCTGTGTGAAGGCACTGCCGTGTTTACTGGGCAAGTTGCTCATGTGTTTCTAATAACATTTATTAAAATAGGTAGCATAAAAATAGAAGAGAATATTGGTACATGACCGAGGTGAATCCAAATAAACAGCTCTAAATCACTGGGGATGATCAATAGGGCCAATTCCATGTTTTTCACAAAAGCTTCATGCGTTTTATTTTCAACTTCTCTACAACTGGTCCTCAAGAAGCAGTTTAGTGAAAGAACTTTACATTTCAGCTCTGCTGTCACATTTCAACTGATGTTTCTTCCAGTAACTTATGACTTGGGAAACAGAGTATTTGGTAGAAATTTTCAGAAATCCACTAAAAAATAGCTCAATTCCCCTTGACAAACCTTGAATAAGAGATAAGCTTGTCCAACCTGAAGTATTCTAAAGGAAAGGTTATGAAATATTTCATAGCTATATACAACAGATAAGACATTGTGCAGCATAATCCAGGATATAGAAATACAGTTATTAAGAGGCATTGTAATCGACTCACATATTAAAATGATCAATATTTATGTGCTAGATAAAATTCAAATGAGAAAAGTTAGATAGTCTATCTCAGCAAGGTCCAGAGTATTATTATAGCTATTCATCTCAGTTCATGTTAGAAAGAAAAGTTATAATTCCTTAAAAATACCTTTTTTTTTTTTTTTGTATGAGTAAGGTTGGCTTATGTAGTTTCCTGTAATTGATAGAATTTCATCATCTTTTGTCTACTATATCTACTCCTGGGGGGCAGTCAGGAGAGAAATATAAATCTCTCTCTAATCTTAGTCTTCCTCTCTGGAATACATTATCTGAGCATGAGCAACGATGGAATGGCATCTTAGCAATGTTAAGTCTGCTTTTATTTTCACTGCTTGTCACTTTGACTGATGGAAACAGCAAAATATGTATTTTAATCTAAAGACAACACCAACTAGGAAGAGGTTTAGAGCCTCTTTCTTCCATATTTTGTCAGCAGAACTTTTAAAAGTGGCGACTTTCCACAGTTTATTACCACAGACAAGGGCTAAAGCAAAAATAAGCTCTTATTTGTCGACAGTCTTTCTGTGAAAATATGATTTACCACAGAATACCTTGCAGTTGCTTACAGGATACAGAAACCTACAGATAGAGTGGTGTGCCAGGAGTCTTTGGGGTCTTACTCTTTTGCTATAGTGTTGCACGCTATTAGCAAAAGTGGTTTCATGTGGATTCCATCTTAGTAGAAAAATCATCTCAGATACTAGGTGACATGCCTACATAAGCAATTATAATTGAGTAATAATATAGATAAAGCAACATGTTACTTTTTAAAAGCAGGTAGAGCTAAGGGGAAAAATCATTAGTACATAATTATCAGTTTGCTGCAAAAATTACTCTGTGGACAACAGAAACATAGGGAATATTCTGCTCTGTTTTACTCTTATTATAAGGTATCAGTTTAATGTAAATCCTCTAGTAGACTCATCCTTCTAGTAATGCACAAAGCACAGCAGCATGAGCACGTATTTCTTTTTACAATCGCTGGTGTAAGTCATTGCAGTCTTTTCTTTAAGGTCCACTTATATTTGATTAATTATTTTTTAGAGTATATTTATGTCTTGGGTGATCAGCCAGGGAGATCCAGTAGTAGTTTTCAGATCATCAGCTTTGGAAAATGGTGCCATCCTATTTTCATTCTTTTGATGAATGCAAAAATCAACTTAACATATCACTGCCATCATGGATGGGTAAGTAACTCTAATTTCTTCTGTCTGAATATTTTTTCTTTCTATCCGAGATGCGACTGAAGGAGGACTTCACATTTAGAAAGACTAATTTTCCTGCTGAACTCCAAAGGGTACTGAATTAAGACTACCAGTTTATCAGTCATGGTATTTTGTTTTTCAGATAGAAGCCTTTTTTCAGAATTTAATTTGCACTGAATAAAGTGAATAAAGTTGCTAGCTGTTTAAGAAATCTCAAGTTTTCATTCCTTTGACATACTTAAAATATGCTATCAAAACAAATATTAAGAAAAGCAATGCCAGGATGAATCTGTAAATCATATAATTTGATTCCTCAATTTGCATGTCTAGCAAATAATGACACACTGCGAGGTTCTCATCCTAAAGTTATGATTTCTGATTTGTCTGGATCAAAGCTTCCAATGGTCTCTGTAGGAATAAAACTCAATTGATGGAAATTCTTTTGCGATGTACAGATTCCTCACTTTGTTGACTCTTTTTATGCCTCTCCTTCCTATTTTTTCCTGCTTCCTTTGGTGGATTTGATTTTCCTACCTAATGAACTTTCTTTCCTTCTTTAACTGTGTATTTATTTTTCTGCATTACAAATGTGCTATCCAATTCCCATATTTCCACTACTGCCCTTTCCTGTTCCTTAGCTCTGATGGAAGAGCTGTCAAGTTTCACACACTCTGCACACCTTTGCCAACACTGTCACACCTTGCCACAGCCTTCATATCCAGCTGAAGTACTGTAGTTCCTTTCTCTCTTGATACCAAGACAACTTTCCTCCATTTCTCTTGCTGAGGCACTGCCAGAGCATGGTAGAGAAAGGGATTTACAATTTTAGCTACGCTTATATTTCAAATGCTCAAGAAAGAAAGAGGAAACTGTTAGAAACATGCTATGAAGCCAGCCTGAATTTTTATGTGCTTGGGAATGCAATGAAATACTACTAATAAAGACAAGATGCCTTGAGAGAAATCCTTTAAAATGTAATAGAAAATAATAAGAGTGTGAGAAGCCTGGGATGCTTGTGACCCTCGGTCTCTCCCATTTCTTTACTGAAGTAAATTGCTGTTTTGTGTCTAAAATTTGATGCTTGATTTTCTAGTGTGAGTGAGAAACTTCGTGGATATTTTTGGGGCAGCACTTGATTGTTGAGGCTTGATTCATTCCCTGTTCTTTAGTTTTTTAATCACTCTGTGTACTTTGATGGTGGCTATATTTTGGAACTCTATAATGAGTAGCTTATTGTTTCTTACAGATTTCAAAGGAAGACTATAAATTCTCCTGAAGCTTCTCTCTATATTCCATAGGGGTTGTCTACGAGGGAACCTAAAAATGTATAGGATGCATCTCATACCACTAACCTTCTTCACATGCTATTCATGTCTTTATATACATAGATGTGTGTGTGAGAGTATGTGAGAGAATTAATACTGGGAATAAAGTAGAAACTCCTTTTCAAATAAAAAGGTATAAATAATTGGTTATAATCTTGTTGGATAAAGAATAAAAGCCAGATGATGGAAAGATGATAACAAGAGGGCTGGAGTCTAGTAAAATCAGAGAGGTTAATAAACTGTTCTACAGGCTCAGTAACATGGAAAAAGAAAATATTTTCTTTATTTTTTAGCAAAACTTGGTATTTATTGGCGTAAAATGAAATATAAGATTAACAGATCTTTATCATTATTAAATCTTACTTAAAGAGGATGTGGTTTATAGGTATTTCTGGTACTATTAATTACAGAATCACAGAATAAGCTGAGTTGCAAGGCACCCACAAAGATCCTCATGCTCAGCTCCCAACCCTGCCCAGCATCATCCTGAAGAGTCACACCTTGTGCCTGAGAGCATTGTCCAAACACTCCTTGAGCACCAGGCTTGGTGCTGTAATCACTTCCTTGGGGAGCCTGTTCCAGTGCCCAGCCACCCTCTGGGTGAAGAACCTTTTCCTGATATCCAACCTAAACCTGCCCTGACACAGCTTCGAGCCTTGGGTTCAGTCACTGGTTACCAGAGAGGTGATCCCTGCCTGCCCCTCTGCCCCTCAGTTGTAACTGGAGTAAGGTGTTCCCTCAATCTCTTCTGCAGGCTGAAAGGACCAAATGACTTCAGCCACTCGTCCTATGGCTTTCCCTCAAGGCCCTTCACCATCACCATATTTGTTGTCTTCCTTTGGACACTCACTAATAGTTTAATGTCTTATGTTGTGGCACCCAAACCTGCACACGGGACTCGAGGTGAGACTGCCCCAGTGCAGAGCAGAGCAGGACAATCCCCTCCCTTGCCCAGCTGGTAATGCTGTGCCTGATGCCCCCCCGGACAGGGTTGGCCCTCCAATGTCACACTGGGGGCCTGAGGTAGAACCCTTGCCTGTATTTCTGTCCAGGGAGTCTTAGCTGCTCTAGAGCATCAATGTTGATTTATATTTAAAGCTAGTTGAGAGAAAGAAAGATGTGATAACTTCTAAATTGGCAGGTGTATGAAATAAAAGCATTCATTGCAAATTGGGATGCGAAACATTTAGAGAATTAATGAGTGGAAGAGTGAAAAAATACTCATCTGTTTTCTAGCCGATCTAAATAAAAAGAAAAATATTTTTGAAGAAAGAAGCCAGCTGAAAGTTTAAGGGCTCAGTGGGATTTTATCATCAGAAAAATAGGCAGAAAATTTTACACTATTAAATCTTGCTTTTAGCATCTCAGACTCCTGAGAAATCCATTTGTCTTCTTTAATAGATTTAAAATTCCTTGGACTTTGATTGAGTGATACAAGTATTAATCAAATTAGAACATCTAACTGGAGCCTTTGTTCATGGTATCTCATCATATTCATCATAATCTATCCATATAGATTCTTCAAAACAAGAAAAAATGTCCAGGAAAGAAAGTTTCTTTTAAAAAAGCTGACAATCTAATGGACATATCAAATATATGTTATTCATTGAAAAGACTGCAAGCTCAAATTCAAGTTCTGAGTCAAGAGTGGTTTATGTCTACCGAGAATCTCTCCCTTCATGTTTGTGTTTCTTGGTGTCCTTACTGGCTTCACTAATCCTTTGATTCATAACGACAGAAATTTCCTCTAGGGTTCAAGTTACATGTGATTGACTAGAACATTCCCTGTTCATCCTAGCAGGGTATGATGCAGAACAAGATAATCTAGAGTACTATAATTGATTGTTTTACAAGAGAAGAAGCTTTCCTCTTCCTTTAAAAGACTAATAATATAATTAGGGAGAAAAACTGTGTTGGAGATCAAACATTTCATGTTGATCCCTTGGAACTTCAAAATCATATTTCAGTGTTCTCAAGACAGTTATTTTATAGTGATATTACTGTTTAAAAATTAATTTAAGAAAAATAAAGAAAGCCATTTACAAATTCTACAGTCCACTTTGTCAAAATTCAAGCTCTATAAATGTTTGTAATGCCACATATTCAACATTATACTTTCCTTTTATCTTTCATTGTATTCATTACACATAATTCTCTTCAGTCTACACTGTGTATTTTTGTGTATTTTTCACCACACTACCTTCAGTCTCTCATGTCTGGAGTTAATGTTTTGGTGGTGGGTTTTTTTTGTTTCGTTTTTTTGTTTGTTTGTTTGTTGGTTGGTTGGGTTTTGGGTTTTTTGTGGGTTTTTTTTGTTATTTGTTTCAGTAAGATGATTAAATTAAATAAAATACATTATTCATCACCTCAGAATATGAGGTTTTCTCTTCAGGACCTTGATGTAATGAATGAGTTTCCTACTGCAAATGTCACATAGGTCATTTTTCAGTACTCTCATATCCATCAAAAGTCTTAGTGTGCAAATACATAGCTCCAGCTACAGGAAGAGAACTAATTAATCTGCAAATCAAAGATAGTGCCACACAGTTAGAATCAATGGCATTTTACTGTAACACATTCTGAAGGCATCAGTTTAATTCCTTAGGTGAGATTCTGACCTTTTTTTCAGCAAAATTTGTTTTACAAACCTATTAGCCTTTCTTTTAAGATTTCTGTGAAATGTCCCTAGATTCTTCTCTTGCAGTTATGGCTACAACACTGTTGGAGCTAGTAACTACGGGCTTCAGATCCAGATCCATCAGAAAAGGAGCAAGTCAAAAGCTGAAGAGAGGTATCTACAAATTACTTTTACTATAGTATTTCATTATATATATTAAAGTACTGAAAATTACTTGTCTATTGCATTTCAAATGTGGTAATTTCTTAATATTTTTTTATTAGGGATTGTGTGAATTTATGGTTATGCATTAATTTACCAGCTGTATACTGGGGATCATGGTCTCTCATGAAATTTAAAATTTTCTCCACCTTTTTTCTCAAGAACAACTTTTTCCACTTTTTTTCTGTGATAACTGGCTAATAGCGTTTATATCTATTGTCAGTAGAGTGATGAGAGAAACATGACTGGCTGAATTCAAAGCATTACATGAAGTTATTTTCTGTGTGTTTTCAGTACTGCAACCTGTCTGTCCTTTGCAGGTATTCTGCTGGACTTGCTTCTCTTCAGTTTCATTTTTTGCTTCTGCTAGCAGCTTGCTGTCTGTCCTTCATAGCCAATGTTCACTGTTCAGGTATGTTTTCTGCTGTTTACAACTGCTTTGTATTTAAATAATACAAATTTATGTTGAGCACACAAATAAAGCAATCATTTCTTATACCAAGGGAACAACAGCAGCCATTGTCAAGGAAAGTCTTGGAGCACCATAAGCAATGCTAAAACCATGCTATAAAATACTATTAAGGGGGTATTTCAGATTAAATAGGTATAATGCAAAGATGCAAGGAATATTGAAAGTGGACTGAGTTAAAAGCAAGATTTGTTGTGTATGGAAAAGCTTACAGTGATCAGTCTAAGTGCAAATAAACCTGCCCATCTGATTTATGAGCTCTTTTTCTTTTGTTTTGTGCCAGTCTTGCACTTACATGCACTGCAGGATCATGCAGTTGGGACCATATGAGTGACTGAAATGGCTTTTACTTTTTGCTTGACTGCCAGGTTAAACAGTGGATACAACAATCCATGATATGCCATATATGTGACAATGTCTGGCCATCTTCTTGGCAGGGCAAGCCTTGTCTCTCTTCATTCCTTTATCCCACCTGCTGGCAGTGCAAAAGGAGCAATCAGGAGCACCTTCTTCCAGAACTGCAGCAAGGGAGATCTTGAGCCTGAGGGCAACTTTTGCTTTAAGATATTGATGTGATGTCTGCCTCCTATACAAATGTTTGCATAAAATAACCCTGCTTTGAGATCTTTGGCACATTATATGACTAATGAGGAAAAAGGTAAGAAAATTTTAGTAATGACATTAAAAGCTAAACCTTTAAAAATTGTGAGACGACTTACCTCCATTCTGGCATTTTACAGCATATCAAATGCACGCCTGGAAGTCAGTGAAATTGCACTGACAGTTGATTTTTGGCTTGGCATTTTACTGTTGAAAGAAGTGATGAGTATATTCACTTCCTCAAACTCTGTAAGGTTATTGTTAGTCAGTTAAATTTAGAAATGCTGTAAGATAAGAGATTATTTGAGCCTTAATGGAGTGCTCTGCGAGATTATAACTGTGCTTTAAACTTCGAAGGTAGGAAACTCTCAGGAGACAGTTCCATATCTATTCTGTTCACTCCAAAGAATACAGTACTTTAAATTTTCAAGATTAACAGTCTTCACCTACAAACTACTGAAGGACAGGAAACTTTTACAAATTTCTTTTCCAGTGTGTGTGACAGCATCAATGCATTTGTCACTCTCAGCAGTAGTTTCTTCCTGAAACATTTTGACAGAATTGGGAAGCATTGAAATAATTTTTACCTTAACATTAAAAAAGTCTAGTAACAACTTGGTATTTTTCCACTTTATTCAAAGTATGAGTGACACCACCTGCAGTACATTTCCAGGTCACATGTGCATTATGGGTCTGAGAGATATCATTGGAGTTCTGAGCATATGCTAAAGGTTGAGGTACACAGACTTGATAACTGTAGGTCAAACTCTACATTTGGATTGTTGCCACGGAAGTTTTTAAATGTTCTTGAGATAATGGTGTTTTGCTCCAGAGCTAAATAAAGTAAAATGAAGTGGCAATCCAACCTGATCCATTTGTCATCTTTGGAATAATGAATGTGCACTATTTTTGAGTAAAACCTGATTGACAGGTGTATATTGTCATTGTTACTGCAGGGCTATTAAATTAATTACAATTGCCTATAAATCTTAAATTAAGTCAGTAACATTTGAATTTGCAGGTATCTTCCCTACCATGTGTCTTTTTCCCTTTGGTTTTTCTTTTTTTTTTTTTTAATCGTTTGCGATTTGCCTAAAAAAAATATTGCAGGGATCAATTAGCCCCCACCTGTTCACCCAGTAGAGTGCTGCTGCATTTGGGCTGCAATAATAAGCTATACGGGAACAGAAACTTCAGAGAAAGAGCATTTAGGAATAGCAAGGAGTTTTCAGTGGGAGAGAGAAGACTTTTATACCTTATTGAAAAACCTTGTTATGTGAGAGCAGTGACTTTCAGTATAACAGAGCAGCATTTACATACTTGGGGAAGACAAAATCCCCAACCCCCAAACACACCTTTCATCAGTGAGTAGGAGAGTGACCAGTGTCTTTTCTGTGCAGCAAGAGAATAAAATGAGTTTAAGATAAAAGATACTATTTAAACTGTTGTCAGATGCCCTAAGTACAGACAAGGGTGGATTACTATGATTTAGAGACACTCTTGTAGACCCTGACATATGAACATGGAAAAGAGATGCATATTGAGCTGGTTGCTCCTGGAATCAGCAGGGCATGGATAAATTACTCCAGAGGCTCCGATCAGTGCTGCTTTGAAGAACTGTGACAATCTCACATCCTCACCCCCTTGCAACTGCTGAACTCCCCATAACCTTATGCAAAAATGATTTAAAGTCTGTTTCATCTGCACGAGAAAGACATTTAAACTACATTTCTTGAACAGTTAAACATAGGCCTTAAAGTAGAATAGTTTAATGTATTTTTTTAACAAAGAGAAGAATTTATTGTTAATATGTCCCTAGTTTTGCTCACAGTATCTGTTTTCAGAAAGGTGTGAGTATGTACTTAAGAGGTTAAATACAGAACTAATTTAGGATTACTGTTTTACTTTCAATTCATTCATCAGATTGAAAAATGCAGGACATACTTTTCTACTGAATAAATTGCATATTGTATGTGCTGGGATTTTTTTAAAGAAATGAAGATCAAGTTCATGAAAGTCTGAAAATTAGGTGAACAAAATGTAAAATATTAAAATATTAAAATGAAATATTACTTTTTAAAAGGAAGTCAGAGAAAATGCAAATTTCAGAAATTATTTCTATAGTTGCATTTGAAAGAAATATTGTAAAACCAAACTTTCACAACCAAATAAATAAAAAAGGTTTGATAAAATATAATAAAACCAACCTGGGAGGACAGCAATTTGTTTACACTTATTGAATGCAGTTTTTTTAATAGAAGATTAAAAGGGAAAGTGAAGAATATGGTAGGGTGTGAACTCAGATTTGTGTCAATGTGAGTAAAGTTCAAGATAAAGTACTGCTTTTAAAGTTCTGTGGAGCTAAAAGCTTCTGAAATGCAATTAATTGGAATGTTGCTCCATATTTCCTGTTTTAATTATTGTAAACAGCAATCTAAAATGTAAAATATCCTAGTCCCTTAAGCTCAGTCTTTTATTTATTTGGTTTTTCTCATTGAAGCCAGGTTATAAAGTTTTACTGCCATAATCCCTTATTTGTTTGTTATATCTCAGTTTCAAAATTATTAAGTGACACAACTTGAATATGGAAAGATGGTGAACATTTGTCATTTTCCATGATGTCAGTATGTATTGAAAATTAGCAACTGTGCTTTTTATGACATGTCCCCATAAGTAAGCAAAATGTAATACACATTACCCTATGGAAAAAAACCAAAACCAAACCCTTTTGAAACTGGCAAACAACAGAGGTAATTTCTTGGTCACTGTTTGATTGTGTGTTTTTTGTTTGTTTGTTTGTTTGTTGGTTGGCTTTTGTTTGGTTGGTTTTTTGGGGGGAGGGGGTTGTTGGTTTTTTTGTTGTTTTTGTTTGATTGGTTTGTTTTGGGTTTTTTTCTGAAGGAAATTGTCGGGAAATTGTTTTTATTTAGTTTGCACTGTGACCCTTCTTGTGGGGAAAACCTTTGAAGAAAGGCTGGATGGTGTAGTAGTCTGGGTATCAGAAGCAGCAATGCAGTCCTAGCACGTTAGCTGAGCCTGCACTGAGTGGTCTCCTGGCTTCCACAACCATCTTACTTGAGATGACTGACACGTTCTAGCAAAAGGCACTCTGGTTTGTGACAACTCCTGTCACTGACCGGCAGCGCTGATGCCTGTACCCTTCCCCAGCAGCCTGAAAAGTACTCTAGCAAGTGGCCTGACTGTCCTGCTCCTTAGGCGTACAGGACTGGTAGAAAAAGGCAATGCCTGCTCACCTTCACGTTCTTCTCTCACCATTTTGTGTTCTACCCCTCAATCTGAGGAGAGCCCAACTAGTGGACAGGTAGCTGTGAAGAGATAATTTTATTTCCCAGGCTTTAATTTTCCACACTTTTGTAACAGTGTGTTGTAGTTACTATTCTGACCTGAAGGAGGAGACTTCATGAGGGTCATTACTGAACTTCAGTATTATTCTTTCAATTGCGGGCCCTCTCCCAGTTTATATTAATCATGCTCATAACACATCATTTCAAGTAGCTTGGGTCAACTTCACCTTTGTTTCTATGTGCCCTGTTTTGTTATCTTTATCCATAATCTGTCATATTAACTGTACTCCTCATTTTTCCTTCTTCAGTTATAATATTCTGAAGTTATGGATGATCAGCTCTTCTGCGACTGAGCTTAACAAACAATCCATTTCTCAGTATCAGAAACTGTGGAAACTTTTACTGTTAGCTTTCCTGGTTATCAGTAGAACCATTTTGAATTTCTGAATGGGAGGGCTGGTTCTACTGTGTCTGTTTTCCTCAACTATATGAAAATCTGCAGTTTCTTTAATATAATTTAGTAGTATTCTTTTCTTTGGTTTTGGTAGCCTTATTGTATAAGGTAGCCCTTAGGTATAATGCCTCAAAAATACTTAAGTCATTACAGATCCAACAGTTTTCAAGAGAAAACTTCTTGTGATAAAAATTCTTCACTCATGTTTTTGTAAGTATGTCTTTTCCTTCAGGACTAACAGAACTGAAGGGATTAAGCAGGACCATTCCCTGGCACTACTGGCAGGAAAAACAGATGGTGTGTGTTTTTAAAAAAATTGTTTTAGGACCTCTACACTGAAGGAATGGTTTTGCTTTATAAAATATTTATAAACGTTTAATGCATTGGGTTTGCCTGTAATCACTTTATCTCCCAAATAGAATAGATTTTCATATTATTAAGAATTCATAATCATAAAAGTAAATGTAGCATATAAAATTACTTCCCACCAACTGAGGTGGGCGGCAGGCACAGCGTGGTGAAGTTTGTTACCTCAAAACTTGAAATCTCCCTCAGGGATTTAGGAGGGGAGTAACACACCAACATCAAACAGAACAATAACAAAAGTATTGTGCCTCTTTCACATAAACACGCTTAGAGAAGAAGTAAATGAAATGCTGAAGTTTTTGTAGAAAGATTCAAACTTTTTATATTTTTTTATTAATAGGCATAACTTTAATGGCTGGAATATAAAGCAGAATTCATTGCTTATAGATGCACTCTTCCCCAGGGTATAATTAGTAGTGCTGTGAGAGTTTTTTTGCTTAATTTCAAATATATAATTCCTGGCCCTAATTCTACCTAAGTCTATGGCATTATTTTCGTTGATTCTATCCTGTGATAGCCTAGTTAAGCTCAGAATGAAGGAAATTATTACCAGGGTGTTTTATTTAAAGAAATGGCTTTAACTGAGGTAAAACCCCCCGAGATCAGCTATGAAAAAAATCTAAGATTAATACGCATAAATGGATTTCTATCCATATGATGCATTGCCCTCAGAGTTAGTATCTGGAATATGGAATAATTAGTTGAAAAATTGGAAAACAGATATGCAGTACTGTGTTAGTAAAGGGCTTTTTAATGAGAAGTGAAAGAAAATTATCTGGAATATCTTTTGAGTAACAAAGAAAGATATGAAATATACAGCACCCCCAAAAGCAAGTACTAGAAGAATATTTACTACCAGTAAGAATGACTTGAAAGAAAATCTTTGGACTATTATTGTGATTGATCAGCATAGTACACAAAATAATTTTTGTGCAAATATAATTTTTGGAGCAAAAGAAGTTGTTTATTTGTTAGTAAACCTTGTCAACAGAACTTAACACCTCAGGCAAATTTATCTATAACTTATTCAGATCTGGGCTTGAACTACACAGTTTATCAATAGAAATGGTAGTCTTTCTAGTCTTTCCCTCTTGACCAGAAGGGGTTTAATTACTTTTGTTCAACCCTGCCAATTTAGTATCTTAAAATTATATTTCTTCCCTAACTCCTGTTTTGAAGTAGTCATAAATATTCTTGCTCTGACTACTCAGTCTTGATCATATGTTGAAAGAATGCTCAAGTTTCATTAGAAACTTTAATGTCGGGGACCTGAGTACTCTGAAAAATTCTCAAATATCTTGAAAACAGCAACTGTTTCAAGGTATTTATAAAATGACAGAAAGCAGGGCTGCCTATTACAACAGCACAATGACTAAACATTAGAAATACAAACAATGTGAAGGCCGGCAAAGTATTTTCAGAAGTGACTGCAGAGTTTTCATAACTTGATATAAAGCCAAACAATTCAAAAATACCAGAGCATTATCAGACATTTAAAAAACAAAGCAAACATAAAGACTCCAAACTTAAAACCAACCTAAATCTAAACATTCTATTTCCTTGCAAAACCAGTCCTTTGAAGCTTGTTATTTTCCTACAACAGCCAAGTGAATTTTTAACCCATGAAAGTAGCTTGGGAGCGACTGTATGTATTGCACATCTGAAATACATCATTTTAGAATTAATTGTCTTCGTATCACATTAAAAAATAGTTCTAGGATTTAGTTTGGAAGAGTTTGGCCAGAAAATACTTAATATTTATGTGCAAATAGCAAGTTTAAAGAGTTATTTAAGAGTAGCTTATAGAATCCTAGGTTACAGAATTGTTAAGGTTGGAAAAGACCTTAAGGAGCATTGATTCCCACCATTAGCCAAGCACTGCCAAGTCCACCACTAAACCAGATGGTGACTCAACTGCTTCCAGGAGAATGCAATGGGAAACAGCATCAAAGGTTGTACCAAAGCCCAGGTGGACAACATCCACAACCTTTCTTCATCCACTGACTGGGTGACTGTGGATCAAGCAGGACCTGCCTTCCATAAACCCCTGCTGTCTGGGCCTGATCTCCTGGTTCTCCTGGGCATACTGACAGATGGCATCAAGATGATCTTCTTTCCCTGCACTGAGGCCAGGTTGACAGGACTATACTTTCTCACCTTCTTCCAACATTTCTTGTAGATGGGCATCACATTTGTGGAGTGTTAGTTCTCTGAAGTCACCACTGCTGGTAAATGCTGGAAAGTGGCTCAGTGAGCACTTCTGCAAATTTGTCTTTGAATGTGGGACTACACATTGCTTTATGGGTTTCACTGTGTAAGGAAAGATTTTGATTTGCTGTTGTTATGGTATTATGAAATGTTCTTTCACTGAAGCTGATTTCTGTTGAAAGTAATGGAAGAGTTTGGGGGTTTTTGTGTGTGTGCGAAAAGCAATAAGATTTAATATAATTACATTATCAGGAGTTTAAATGCTGCAGTTTTTAAATTAGCAGTAATGAATATGGTAAAATAAATAGTTAACACACACTTTGTGAAACAGCAGCTTAGAAGGCTTCATCTTAGTTCTAGCTGACCCACATAAGAGTCCTACTCCTGAATACACTAGATTAGGAGGGAAGAGAAAGGAATTATTTTTAAAACAGGATTTGCTGTTCCCTGCTAAAGGAAAGTGCCCTATATCTGTCTCTGCCAGCAAAATTCAGGCTCAGCAGTTTGATATGACACTAATTTACTTGCAGGGAGATTTATAAACCTTCATAAATAGCAGAACAATATGATTAGATAGTACTTCTGTTGATTCCATTACAACAGAGGTTTAAAGATACTAAGAAAAAAAATCAAATGGCCCAAGATGGAATTAGGCTTTCTTAATGGAATGGGAAAAAAACCCAGCAGTGATGAAAAAGAAACAAAGAACTTCTGCTGAGATCAAGCAGGGAAACCATTTCTTAAGCTTTGATGGATGGATTACATTAAAAGTTGGAAGTCTGAACCACACATCATTCTTCTTTAAGATGCAGATTTAATCTATAACTTTGTTGAATTGTTTTAAAAAATATTTATTTTGGTTTCCATATGCCATTTGAATCTTTTTATACAGATTGGGCTATATACTGGATCACGCCATCAGAAAAGTACCCAGAATACTGTGAGGGCATTTTTGGTAGTGACATATTATACTTTTATTCCTTTTAGTGCACTGTGTCAGCAGTTCTCTGACCACATCTTTTTTAAGCTGAGCTAGGCAGGAGTTACAAACTATCAGCCAGCATATGAAACTGTCTGGAAGTTCAGCCATATGTTACAGATATGATGTGCCTCTTGCCTTTGTCTTTTTTGGACAGTTTCCTGTGAGGAGCAAGTGTTCCCTATTAAAATGAATGTAGACCATTCATATGGTTGTACACTTCAGCACATGGCTTACCATCAGTAAATCAGTCAAAAATCTCCATTGGACAAGGATTTATTTAGAAAAAGATTTTGCATTCCACTTGGCCCACTCTTTTGCTCAGCTACTTGTTGGAGAAATTTACATATATGTACATATTTGCACAGAAATTTTTTTCCATATTTTCCTGGCAAATATTTTTAGATGCTTATTCAGGTTTCTTTATGCAAGGCAACAAGTATTGAGTGTTATCAGTAGGTAAGGAATTTATTGAGAAAGTTGAATACCTCCATTTCAACCCTAACAGTAACAAATATTCAAATACTGCATAATGTTTGGTCCTGTCTGTTCAAGAAATACAAAGTTTTTGCTCAGCCCACTGTCAGATTACTTTTTCCTGTTCTTGTCCAATAAAAATTAGCAGTTTGAGCAACAGTGCTGGATTGCAATACAAACTTAAGTATAACGTCTTCTGCCCTGTCCCTTGGAGTCTAAAGCAAAGATAATTTAGCGTGTCTATTTCTTTGAATAGGCTCACGTTCAATCCCCCTATTTTTAAAGCTGATTATTTCCCAGTGAATATGAAACTGAATGAAAAATAGTCTTGTGAAGTGCATCTTTAGAGGAATGGTAGCATAACTGAACACTTACCTGGGCTCTGGAGGAGATTAATGCAGTTACAGGAAAAATATAGGAAAAAAGTGGTTGTTTTGGAGAGGGTAGGTAAGCTGGAGACCCTTCTTTCTGGTCAAGTCCTTACTCTGAGCCTGCATCTACTTACATCAATTAAGATTTTAATAACATTTAACTGTTGACTGCTGCTGCATCAGCAAACTCAGCAATGAAATATCCCATCAGGGCTAAGCAGAACTCAGGCACAAAGTTACCAGTGGTCCTGTCAGGAAATGAATTAATGGGGCCTGCATTTTCTTTGAAAGTTGATTGGTTTCCTGGAAAAGCCAATGGAAATGCCACCAATCCTAGTTTTGCCTTATAGAAACCGTAACATTCCAGGAAGGTTGCAAAAACCATCAAATGAAGACTCTATAGAACTTAATGCTACTCCTCATTAAAAAAAAAAAAAAAAAAAAAAATTAAAAATTGGTCTTTCAACATAACTGGTCTTATGTAAAACAGTTCAATTACTTTCAGAGGAAATGCTATTTTTTCTGACATAGTTGTCTGAAAGAAATATAATTACACACAGCTTGCATAGTAACTAAAATTTACTGGTTTGTAGGACAACTGTGTTCTTTAATACTTCATTAAAGTATTTGGCTCAATCTTTTTATTAGTTTTTATTTCTATTTGAAAGAGCCATGCCCTTTCTGTGAAACATATATCCCAAATATGTCTGGGAATATATGCCCAAAATGTTCTCATGTTCTCTGTAGTCAGGAGAGTTATGGTTATTTTTTTCAAAATAGAAAATGAAAATACAGACATGCACATGCAACTTAGAAATGTGAAGATATTTTCTTAGATGCAATCTATCCTTTGAATGAAAAGAAGGAAATAAAATGTCTGGTGACTTTTTTGGCATTATTTTGTATTATAACTCTAACTGCAAGTATACTGAGAGGAAAAAACATCCAGAGGGAATAATACTAAAGCAATGGTTATAGATTTACAGAATAAAGATTTCTGCTTCCAGCAAAGTCAGGATCTTATTAGGTGATGAAAATATCCACAATTTGGATTTTATCTTTAACAACGCAGAAGACAAAAACTCAAAAAACCCCAAAACCCTCTTCCAATTGCATCTTTTGTACAAATAATAACAGAAATGTAGAAGGGTGGCCAATGAAGTATAAAATTCTGCATTTATTAATTCAAAAGAATTATTTTCTGTATAACTTCTTTCCAAGTTATATAGAAGTATATAGATAGTGATGAGAGAACTTAATCTTTCAAACAAAAACATTTTAATGACAGGCAAGAGAGACTAACTTTATAGCTTTGCTATGTCCTGTAATGTTTAACAGAAAAATATAAACAACTAATTATTCACTCAGTCATGTATATGCCATCAAACCAATCTCTTGCAGAAAGTGACTGAATTAATGTTGCTTGTTTGAATGCACTTCTGCCTGTCACAAAACAGCACAGAAAAAGAATCCTGAAAAGTTGAAATCTCTCCTTACCTTGACAAACACAACACAAATCAAGAGCTCCAGGTTATCTCCCAGTAAATATAAACACCTAAAAGATTCAGAAAAGGGTTGTTTTAAACAAGTTACTTTACAAAACTTTCTTTGAACCTTCAGGGTTCAAACATTTAACTGTATATCAGAAAACTTTTGTGACAGTGACTGACCCCACTTCTTTCCTGCTCCCTTTGATAAAAGATATAATCCAATAGACTGTCTATTAAAAAAATCTTAGTCTTTGATACGCTGGACCTTTATGTCAGAAAGCTGTGACACTGGGCTCTAGGAATGCTATTTTTAGTCTCTCAATATGTTTGGGACAGGAAAAATAATCATCTTGAAATTATCTGTAGGATGTAAGCTAAGAAAAGATGCAACAAAAAAAAAAAAAGTCCATTTACATTTCCCAGCATAGACAACATAGACACAAATGTCTGTAAGAACACCACTCTGAAAGGAATAGAAACAAAGTTTAAACTGGATATTCCAGACAAAATTGTAATAGTTTCTCTTATCAGCTAGGAACCCTGGCCTCATTTCCTCATGAGGTCCTGCTTACATGCATCATATCTTGTATCTCAGGTTGTCCTCCTTGGAGAGAATGCCTAGTGGCGAAGTTTATGTTAAATTTTCTGTCCAATCCACATGGATCCTTTTTCTTTTTCCCTGCTCCTCTTATCTGCCCAATTCTTCTGCTTCACCCCATTTCTTCTGTCTCTATTTCATTCAGGCAAAAGAGTGGTATCAAACTTGAATAAATCAAGGATGGATGCACCTTTTTTGAATAAGTAGATATTCTGCTGACAGATGGATTTCTTCATCTTCATCAAAATGATGGTCTAGATTTGTACAATTTCACATAAGCTTACTGGAAAATACTATTGTTAAAAACACTGCAGTGAATACAGGGTGTTGGGCACTATTACTAATAATGTTCTGAGACATGATCTGTTTGCAACATCTTTAGAATGTTAATAGGGTTTAGACTGAAATTCAAGGCACATTTTTTAGGAATATAATAATGGCAGCAAACATATTGTAGCAAGGAGTATTTAAATGTTTGAAACTTAGCTGCATAGAAGCAGCATTACTTATATATCCGTATACACCTGAAGCTTTGCATGCAATGTATTAAATTGGGAATCTAATTGCTAAGCTTTCATTATTCATATTTTTGTAGTGAACCTCACAGAGAAATTATGCCTAGGTTTTTTTTTCTGTAATTACAAATTGTAGAATTTAGCTAATTAAACTAAATGTCTGTGCTAACTGACTTGCCTCTAATTTACTGTAAAATTTTGCAATGCATTTATTGGGTTCCAGGGCACTTCTCTTAGAGCACATTAGTTTAGCAAGAGCACCTCTGAGTTCCCCCATAGATTCTGAAAGCCACACTGTGACCAAGGTGTTATTGTCTCTTTGTTTAACACCTGCATGTGTTTCATTTACTTGTCAGTTTTCTCTTTATTTTTGCATTCTAAACAAGCTCCAGCTGTACACCTCATAAGATGGTGTTATAAAGAGACACTTAAAAAACTTCTAAGAATTCACAAGGTGATTAAGTATTTTACTGCAGTTACCTCATTGTATCTAAAATCTGTAGTATGTAAGGTTGTGTAGTAAGGCATCAACACCATTTGTTCAGAATTAGATGTCCAGTTTTCGTATTACCTTTGACAGAAGAGAAATATGTATGATTCACTGAGCTGGAAATCAGTGTAACACACTGCATGTGTTACAGCACATCAAAGTGCAGTTCACATGAGTCTTAAGGTAGTACCACCAAAAATTCTTTTCATATTCCCATTCAGTTATTGAAGAGTAGCTATTTTTGTGTTGGTATTTTTGGGCTTTGAAGGCTTTCTGAACTTTTCTCTTGAGAGAATTCTGTCCTGCTGTTATTCTCCTTGCATTTCTACATGACATACAGACTCACACTCCGAATTTCATGGCTTTCTTATTTTTATCGGGTCTACGGAGGAGTTGGATGGAAAAGGTTTGTTGGGCTAGGCAGAAGTTTGCATATATTGAAACAGCCAGTTGAACAGCACTTAAACAGTTAAATACAAAACTGTGGTCCTGGAAACCCTGCTGAGCTATTGTCTAATCCCAAGGGAATCCGAACCTTGGACTCTAATTCAACTTCATGGAAAATCTTCTTGTGTCTTGACAGTGATATCTTCCCGTCCAACTCACCTGATTTCTCAATCAGGAAAAATACCTATGTCCTTCTCAGAGCTCATTTTCATGTAAAATATAGCAATTGTCAACTATCACCAGGGGAAAAAAAAAAAACCAAACCAACAACTCCAAGTAATTTCCTCAGTTCTTTCCCCTACCTTTGTTCATTCTACTTTCTTGTTTGTTGTTTTGTGTTTTTCTTTTTTTTCTTTTTTTTTCCCCAAACTGTCTTCTAATTCTTGATTCTACACTAACTTGTCACAGTCTGATGATCTGTGGTTGTCTTTGCTTCTTCTTGCTCTAGGCCCCGCCTCGGTTCTTTCTCTACAGGCATGTTGTAATTATGGATAAGGATCAAGTTATTTCCTGGCAGCTGGAGTTCAGAAATGACTTGGAGAATCTGGGGGAGAAAAAGCATCTCACTTCCCTTAAGAGAATACGGTATGTAACTTCCTTTTGGAGTACCATGAATGTAGTGAATGCAATGGTTGTGCATGTCCTGCACAGTAGAGGAATACAGTCAGGGAGGGCAAATCTTTGCAGAATTCCCTGCTAAATTCTGACCCATGTTACTTCAGCATATGCAAACTTCATTTTAATAGCTGTATAGTAGAGGAAGATCTTCAAGAAATATGAGAAAAGGCAGAACCTTATCTCTTGTCAGTCCTCTTTTAAGTTTCATGTCTGCTGCAGGCTTTAGAACTTCTGAGTGAATTTGCTCTAAGAGTTTAATAGGGCATAAAAACATGATTGTTTTTTGTTTCTTTTTCTTAAAAATAATTGAGCATTTTTGCCTGAGATTTGTCTAAAAATCTGAGACACATTGCTTGCAAAAGTTTGATGTTTTAAGTTTTTCAAAATTCACTTTAGTTAGTGAAATAAAATAAACAAGAATTAAAAATATAGAGGTACCAATATTTAACACAGAAATTCTTTCCTGATTATTTCAAAAGCCAGGCATACTTTCACCCAACACAATAACAGGACCATTCAAGTGCTTCCCCTGGGAGAAAAATCCTGTAGTGTTTTACCTCTGTTGAGATGAAAAAGAAACTCTATGAAGACTTCAGAGGCAGAAGGACATTTTTCCTGGACCAGTCACTTGTTACAGTCATCTTGCAGTCTTGCTGCAGGTATACCAACAATTTAAACGAGACTTCCATGCTTCATGTTGCAGTTTTGCCTTTGGATAGTCACTATACTGTTTTCTTAGCAACTGATGAATTCAAGCAGCCAGCTGCATTCACTGAACTAGATGAGGTTTCACTAGTGTGGCTGTAAGCAGAATTTGACCGATAAAATGGTCTCTTTCTTCTCTGCAATATTGCTCGTGTCTGCTGGTGACAGGGTTGCTTGTTTTATCTCGGTGCTTTTATCTGTTCTACTCTCCAGTAAGACCCTTCTTCCAAATGGCTCCATGCTTCCAGGCATATTTTAATAATTCATCACAAAAAGCTAGAGTAAGCAAGATAAATAACACAGCATGATCTATGGCTGTGCCTCAAAGGCAGGAAGCACAAATCGTGTTTAACCACATAAACATCAAGCTCTCATCTCACTTTACAGACAGGGAGGGAGCAGTACACTTAGTAAAAAATCCAGCTAATCTATAAACACCTGACTTAATATAAAAAAAAGAGAAGAAATGAATGGGAAAATTAATGAAATAGATGATAATTATTTTTAAAAAAATTATTCAAAAATACAAAGGTGCATTCATGCATATAACAGTTAACAAAAAATTACTAATATAGAACCAACTAAATATGTCAGTGGTAAATGTCAGCGCCATTTCTCTTATATTTTGTTTTTTTGGCTTTCTGTGAAGAAAGCCCTCAATAATTATTTAAGGTCTTTATTGAAACTGAGGACTGTGTATGTTATTCAGGATTATTTGGGCTATTTATGTAGAACTGGCTCATAAAAATATGTCTGACCCTGCAACTAGTTGACAGCTGAGTTCTCTTTCTTTGTCCTCCTTCCCTACTTGCTTCAAAGACCCTATCCATTCACCTTGCCAACTTCTCGAGGTTCTTAGCAAATTCTTACATCTATACCTGTCCCCACAACTCCTAGCTCTTTCTCTAAACTTTTTTGGTAATATAGTCTGTCCACTCACCATATTTCTAAATATTTATCAAAATAGTTGATAAGCAATTCACATGTTGGCTGTATGCTCCAGGGACAGCAAAGACATAAGCATCCCCAAATACCTGGCAGTGGAAAGTGAAGCTATAAATAACAATGTGAAGAGGAAAAGAGGGCAGTTTTTTGGGGATACCCAGTGGGAAAAAAGAATGGCAGCTTAAAATGTTCATAATAGCATTATCTTCTGCTCTATGCCTTCTGTTCCAGCTTATGGATGAGACAAGAGGATTAGGAAACCATGGAGAGAGAAGGGAGATAAGGTTCATTGTGCAGACACCAGGGAACAAACTCAGTCTGTGATACAAATACACCATGATATGTGCCAGAAATTTCCAATAGCCTCACAGATCTTTCAGCTCACTGGCTTTTCTAACACTTTTCTTCTTTCTTGGTGATTTGCAGAAACATTTGTTCTCAAAAATTCATCACAAATCTTGTACTATGTCTTAAAAGATTCCTTTAACTTAGGTATTTGTATACAGCACGTTTGCAGTCTGAAAATATCTCTCTTCAAATGATGCATTTCCTTTGGTCCCAAGTCCATTATTTGCACTCAGCTTTCTGTATTTTCCCTGTAATTCTTTTAGTTTCATGGAGTTCCATTCATTTTTACTACAGATTACTCACAAATTGAGTCATTGGCTCAAGATGGAGGACTGATCAAACAGCTGCTTTTATGTATTTTTAAATAAGACTGATAGTGTGGATCAATAAAACTCTATTCATTCACCAGGACTTTTGATCTCTCCACCAACTGTAAGTTGTGTAGAAAAATCTGTGGTACCCATGAACATTCTCACATTGGCAATTGAGAGGGCTTGATACAGATGAAGAACAGCCATGATGAGAAGGGCTTGGGTGGATGAGAGGTTGGACATGAGCTGGTGATGTACACTTGTATTCCAGAAACACAATTGTATCTTGGGCTGCATCTGAAGTAGCATGGCCAGCAGGGAACTGAAGGGATTCTGCCCCTCTGCCCCACTCTGTGTGAGGCTGCACCTGGAAAACTGGATCCAGCTCTGGGGCCCCAGCACAGGAAGGACATCAACCTGTTGCAGCCAGTCCAGAGGAGGCCCCCAAGATGATCAGACAACTGGAGCATGGGGAAAAGCTGAGAGAATTGGCATTGTTCAACCTGGAGATGACTGTGGTGTGACCTAATTGCAGCCTTCCAGTACTTGAAAAGAGCCTACAAGAAAGACAGAGAGAGACTATTCACAAGGGCATGTGGGGACATGACAAAGGGGAATGGCTTCAAACTGAAAGATAGTAAGTTTAGATTAGATAATGGAAGAATTTTTTTTTACTGTGAGAATGGTGAGGCACTGGAACAGCTTGTTGAGAGAAGCTGTGGTTAACCCATCTCTGAAAGTGCTAAAGGCCAGGCTGGATGGGGCTCTGAACAGCCTGGTGTAGTGGAAGGTGTCCTTGCCCATGGCAGAGGGGTTGGAACTTGATGATCTTGAAGGTCATTTCCAAGCCAAACCATTCTATATCATTATTTAAACAGTATGAATTTGGACAGTGCCCAGAGGGGTTAAAGCAGGCCGAATATTTCCAGCACTTTTTTTTTTACACTTTAGTGGTGTCACTTGAGAGAGCCACATAATCTTATTGATCAGTAACCATATGACGTACAGTATTAATCAAGTAACTATCAAATATAATAATTGCTGAAGGAAGTTGCATTGGGGTTGCTTGGCCAGGTTTTGGCATCGGGGGGCTGAAGAGGTAGTTTTGATGCCTAAATATTTTTTACCTTTTTCATATTCATAGTTTGGTAGATTTTTAATACATAGTTGCATAGCTTCAAGTACTTTTCCTGTCCACTATCACAGTATAGCTGTGTGTGCGTATAGCCATATTTGTGCACACCAGAAAGCCTTAATTAAAGAGTTGTTTTTATCTTATAACCCTTAATATTGCTTGGAAAGGTTTTGTCTCTTGATTCCAGGTAACCATTCCTGTGAGAACCTGCCAGAAATCTTCCTCTATATCCAACAGAGCCAGTATGAGCCAGCCTCAGGACTTGTATGCAACTGGTCAAGGCTGGGCCAAGTAGAAATGATGCTAACCCCTCTGTGCGAACATGTTTAGCAAGGATAAAAACCAAAAAAGAGTTTGCAGATATAATTGTGACCAAAGACAAGTGGGGTGAAAATAAATGAGAAGAGCAACTGTGCAGACACCAAGATCAGTGGAGAAGGAGGGGCAGGAGGTGGTCCAGGCACCAGAGCTGAGATTTCTCTGCAGCCTGTGGTGAAGACCATGGTGAAGCAGCTGTGCACTTGCAGCCCATGGAAGAACACAGGGATCCAGATATCCACCTGCAGCACATGGAGGAACCTCACGCCTGAGCAGGTGGATGCCTGAGAGGAGGCTGTGCCCCTTGCTGGAGCAGGCTCCTGGCAGGGACCTGCAGACCCATGGAGAGAGGCGCCCATGCTGGAGCAGGTTTCCTGGTAGGATTTGTGACCCTGTGGGGAACCCACCCTAGAGCAGGCTGTGCCTGAAGGACTGCACTCTGCGGAAGAGTGACCCACACAGGAGCAGTTTGTGAAGAACTGTTGCCCAAGGGAAGGACTCACACTGAAGAAATTCTTGGACAGCTGTCTCCTGTAGGAGGCACATCACACTGGAGAAGGGGATCCTATATGGAATGAACTGACCACAACCTCCATTCCCTGTCTCCTTTCCTGCTGGGAGGAAGGAAGTAGAGCCCAGAAAGGAGGGAGGACTGGGTGGAAGGTGTTTTTAAGATACATTTTACTTTTCATTATCCTGCTCTAATTTTTTTAGTAATAACTTCCATGAATATCCCCAATTTGAGTCTGTTCTGCCTGTGAAGGTATTTGGGCAATGAAGTCTCTGTTCTGAACTCATGAACCCTCTGTTTATTTTCTCTTCCCTGTCCAGTTGCAGAGGCAAGTGATTGAGAACCTGTGGTGTGTGTTTGGTGTCCAGCCAGGGTCAATGCACTACTTAAAAATACACATTTGACAGGCAGTTATGTGTGTATCTATTGTCGTTGTCACCTTTTTTGTGTTTTTTAAGGCAAAATGTTCCTCCGCCATATTACAAGTCCCATCCTCCTGTGACTCTTCCATGTGCAAAGTGAAATGTACAAACTCCCAGAACTTGAGACAGAGGAACAGAAAGACTTTCCTTCTCTGGAAATTATGCTTGGTTTGAGAAGAAATCTTTAGTTAATATTTTATGCAGTACCTATATTCTTTCCCTGATGTGTTTCAGATAATTAAGTGCTGCCTATAATGTAAACTACAGGATTAGACAGCAGGTTTTTGCTTCAGGTAGTCATAAACCCTTTCAAAAGACTTTGAAATATCAATATCAGTTAAAAAAGTCTTAGTGGGAAGTTAGCCACTGTGGAGATTGAATGGAAATTTTCAATACAGTGCCTTTGTTCAAAGAATGATATCAAGTTATCATTCAGCTGTGACAGAAGATAGTCAACTGGATGCTCCAAGAAGCATGCATCCTCTTCTGAATCCCATGTGTACTAGAATTATGCCATAACCCCCTGTGCTCTTCTCAGGACAGCACTGGTTTTGTCAGATATTTAATTTCCTGCATGCATGACATACCTGCCAAGGATTCTGCTTGAGGCAAAACCATCCTGCATTAGGGCTTTTCATCTCTTCCTCTAGCAAGCCTTTCCTAAATTTCTTATGATTTTTGTTGACCCTACTATTTTCATGTTAACTTATTATTTTCTTCCTTACTTTCCATAATTCTAAGGAAATTTTTTAGCATTTCATCCACCTGTGTAATTGCTAAGAGAATGAGTGGTTATCGCATGTTAAACATCCAGATGAAATGAGTTAGGAACAGATATCGTCTGATGGAAGAGATCTAAAATTTTTGAAATTATTTAATTTATAGAAATTTAAATTTAAAATTTAAAAATTAAATTTAATTTTAATAAAAAATTAAAAAGTAATCAGCTAACAAATAATGAATGCAAAAAATATGGTACATCTTTAATTTTTTCCAACATATGATGTGCATAATAGTTTTGACAGTTACCAAATTGCTATTTGCTAGCTCTTTAAGGAATATACATATAAAAATATATATATATATATATTAATTATTTCCAAGCACTAGGAAGTATTTACAGTGGTTCAAATGCAATATTTCACATAAGCAATTCTTTCCTTTTTATCTGTGATATTCTCAAAAAAGGTGCATTTCACCCCAGTCTATCTTCCTGCTGACTTAGCTGGAAGAAGATCATGGTAGAATAACTGATCAATACTAATGCACATTTTAGTGACAACACCATCAGCAGAAAGGAATCATAGGTAGTCCCTGATGCTATAAAATGTTGACTTGGATACGCTTACATGATATGGCAAGTTTAAATTGGAGTTTCTAAAGTTTATGTTTTAATAGTATATTGCTTTTTACAGCACTGTTTGTTTTTACCCCAAAGGGACATAAGAAAGAAGACATTTTAGACTGTTTTTTAAAATGTGTAAAAATTATGTTGAAGCTTTTGGAATTTTTCAAAGAGGTTTTGTAGAACACAAAACAGGAGAGAGCACTGTGGAAAACAGGCCCTTTGTTCGGAATATCTAATGCAATTCTTTACAGGTACTCAGTCTGTTTTTTCTTGTTTTCATCACCTCCTGTGAGGTCCTTTTTGTGAGATTTAATTGCAAAAGAGAGGTACTGAAATGTAATGCTGATCTTTTACACAGAGACTGCTACTCAGTGTGTAATTCTGCAAGAAATAGCAGTAAAAATATTTTACTCATTGTTTTAATATTCTGGTGTAACAACAGTGTTATAAAATTACAAAGAAAAATCAGTTTTGTTCCAATCCACACACACTGCTATGTAAACACTGATTTTGGTTATCTGGTTTTCATTTTGCCTTTAAGAGCTGGGAAGGAGAGGGGGGTGAAGGAAAGGTGTTTTTGAGATCTCTTGTTGCTTCTCATTATCCTGCTCTTATTTTGTTAGTAATAAATACATCCTCAAACAGTCTGTTTTACCAGTGATAGTATTAGGTGTGTAATTTTTTATGGTCCCCATCTCAATTCATGAACCTTTTGTTATATTTTCTCTCCCCTATCCATTTACATAAGGAGAATCATAGAGAAGCTTTGGTGGGTGCTTGGCATTCAGCCAGGGTCAAGCCACTACAGCTACTTTTATAAATAAGCAATCATTTTTGTTGCTTTAATTCTTGAAATCGACGACTGTCCTTCACATGCATTATTGTTCATTGACAGTTAGGATGGGACTTGGTGCAAAAGGCTGAGTCAACACTCACAAAGTGGGGAATCACATTTTCTAGGTTACTGTGTCTTTTATTTTCTATAGAGGAGCCAAGACAACCACCCTCAACCAGACATTTGACTTTCAGTCATCAAAATTCCAGTGAAACGTCTCCCAGGCACAGCACATTCTTGTGGCCTTTCAGACCTTTGGTTTCAAAGTTGGTCTATTCTATGCAGTCCGTAAGAATTCAACTATGAAAAGATTTCTTTATAAGTTTGAGTTCCCCTGATTGAAATTCCAGTCCAGTGAAAATGGGTCCAAGTAAGAACATGGGTGAAACAGGTGAAGTTGCACAGACCACACAGCTGCAATCCTGACCAGATTGTTTTAGAGTCTGTCTGATAGAGACATTATTCATGGTAGGTGGAAATGTACACACAGCTGAAGTGCAATTTCTGATTTCATCTTTTCTAAGCATTTGGTTTTGACAGTGATATTCATAAGGTGATTTTTTATGAGTTTTAGATATTGTGCTGCCATGATTTTTTCAAAGAGATAGATCTATAAACAGTATTTGATGTATTTTCTGTTTTTTCAAGATTCCTTACATCAAAAAGAAAATGGTGTGTTCAAGCTGGCCATAACAATAATATTTACCTTAAAAAGAGGCCAGTTTTTAAAGATGCTGAAATCAACACTACAGCTAAGCATTGACTTATATGAAAATTGCAAAAATATTCATGAACATAGCAATTTTTATTTTTATTTTTGGTCAGTTCCTTTCACATTATAGCTTACTTTGACTTTATGTAAATACTGCCAAACATAAAAGGCTAACATGTTGAAAAATGATTCTTAATTTAGTACCTTCCAAGAGATTGATTTGGATGTGTCTATGCATTTTATTAAAGGTAATGGCACCAATGTTCCTGATGCTGAAATTAGTTTGGAACATTTTTCAAGCAGTTTTTATAACACCCTATTATCATCCCTCTAATTATGCTTCTCCATTGCTTAGATGAAATGTCAAATATTATATGAACAAGTTCATGCTGTAAATCTCTGATTATTTTACTTGTTTATTTGATGGTCAGAAGACATGAATCCTGTTCTATTTTACTATGCTTTTATTGCTTTGTCACACCAATTGCAAAAGGATATATCTGTTTCATAATTTTTAAAAAGGTTAATATGACCATTAATCTCTCTTGAATGTATGCTACACACAATATCTGCTTTATTGCATACCCATTATAGAACCAAAGCTTTGCACATTTGATCAAAATCTAATACATTATCTTTTCTCTCACCCTCTCAATACCCCTTGTTTGCCTGAAAACCTAATGTAACTAATTTTTAAATTTTCCCTTTAATATTTTCAGTGAATTAGCTACCAGGTACTGTAAGAGTATCTAGATAACAGAATAACTAGATATCCACATTGCCTTCTCTAACTGCAATAGCCTAGTTAAAACTGTGCTAGCAGTGAAGCTACTTCAGACTTTTAATTAAAACACCCGATATTTCTTTGCAGGCAGATCACAGCCTCCTGTCAGGCATCCACCCTGCTCTGGCATAGGGCTCCTCCATGTGCTGCAGACAGATATCTGGATCCCTGTATCCTTCCATGAGCTGCAGGGGCACAGCTGCTTCACCATGGTCTTCACCACAGCTTTCTTCATTGATAATGGTGTCTCAGAAAAAAAAAAAATGCCATGCAGAATGTTGGCAGATGCCAGAAACCCTCAGATATGGCTCTTCCATGGTCCATTTCCATCCATGGACACTCAGTTCTGTTTCTGAGTTATGGAAAATGTTGTGAGTCACCTAAGGTTATCTGCTGCAGGTGAGATGGAGAGCTGCAGCAGTAGGTGGTAACAAGACCTGGAGCCAACTTGTAGCGATGTAATGAGTCCACTCTGTGGAATGCCTGTTACCTTCAAGAATGGATTTAGTTTATGGAAAATCCATCAGTGAGTGCTGGAGATTTGGCAAGAGACAAGTCAAATAAATAAATAAAAGCCAGCACCATGGAGCATCAAAGGAACTCTAGTGAATTTGAATGGGAGGACACCCTCCAAAGAAGTGAGCCATTGGTGCAAATATTTGCAAGGTATAATGCACAGAACTGTGTGCTACCTCACAGATGTGACAGCTTAGGGACAGAGTATGGTTTAATCATGGCTTCATGCAGTAGGCACATGTTCATGAACTCTGCTGGAAGGATTCTACAAGAGTGTCTGCTTTGCTGTTTGTGTACAGTTGTAATTCTTTGGACCCCAGCTGGCTCTTTGTTAAACCAGTGCAGATGCTTTCTTATCTTACTTTCCAGCAGTAGTATTGTTCTCAACTCATCTAATTTGTAGATGCCTTGCAACATTGTCAAGAAAAATCTTGTCTATTCTTGCTTAGGTAACCACTGGAAATGGCAAAGCAATGTGTCCATTACTTGTCTTGCAATCCTTTTTTTCTCCTAAGTATTCTGTTTCCATTGTAAATAGTATTTTGTTTTACATTGGCCATGTGAGTTTTAGAAAAGACTCACAAATACTTGAATCTATTTAAATGTGTTTTCATCTAGTTGGGACTTGTTGAAAGTATAGGAGAATTGCAAAAATAAAGGAAGGAGAAAATAGCACAGCTGATCTATAACTGAGAGATAGTAGCAGCCAAAATAATGTTGTTCAGATTTTCCTATTAGAAAGCTCAGCTGAAAAAGCCTGCTTTTAAGAAGAAGAAACAAAGTCAAGTACAGCATCTGCCATTCAGTTTTGGAAGGCACGTCAGTATTTGTGCACTAGGATGTTGAACTGGCTTGTCAGTTTATAAAAAAAAAAACCAGCCAAGAAATTGCCCTATGTATTACTGTAGTCTTAATAAAAGACAATGAAAAGTTTCAGATACTCAAAGTTATCTTCTTAGAAGAGCCATATGTCTGACATTGAGCAAAAGATTCAAAACTTCAGGCTCCTTTCCAAATCGAGCTTGTTATATTATCTTCCCCTATAAGTCAAAAATAGGATGGATCCCTCCTGTGCTTTTCAGCATTTTAGTTGCTTTGCAAGCATAGTAAGCATGATATGCCTGCATATCCATAAACACAAAAGGGACAACATGTCATCAGCATTTTCAGCCTTTTTTGTTACCAAGAATGTCACAGGGATTTGCAAACTAAGTAAATCTATGCTATTATGAGTAAATGTTTCAGATCCTGCAAGAAAAAGATTCATTTTTCTTCAACTGCTTTCTCTTCTTGCTAGTCCTCCACAATAGACTCAGTTATGACTAATTCTTCATCTCAGCTATCTATTTCTTGCCCTCTACATCATTCAGAATCCCAGGGGTGTCTTGTAAAGGCTAGATTCAGAGCTGCTTAAGATTCATCCTGGAAAATGTAAAAAGAAACAGAAAACATATCTACTATCCAACCTATTTTATTCCCTGAAGGGGTTACTTTCTGATCCATGAGTTGTTTTTCTTTCTCTTTCAAACAGAGGAAGTCATTAACCCTGAAATATATCTTCAGTTGCCTTGTGCAGTGCAACAGGTCCACACAGTTGAATAACTCTTTAATTCTTCAGCCTGTATCTCAAGAACGCAGTAGGAGACAAAGATACTTATGATAATTATCCTTTCAATAACTTCTTTTTTTTTTAATACAGAAAAAAAAGAAAGAGAATGTTTATGGCGGTATGATATTCCCAATAGGAAAAACTCCTAAGATGTTTTCATGACCTTTGTTAATCCTATTGGAATTAAATTAAAAATTAATTTTTTAAAAAAAGAGCATTAAAGGCATTTTCCATCTAGCGGGGATGTAAGCTAGGACTTCCTGATGCTTAATAACCTGGACTCTCAAAAGTTTCCTTCATGGATGGAAAACATTTGGATGAATGGGAAAATAAATTGTAGAGTCTTAAGCCCCTTGAAAAAGAACAGCAAAAAGACCAGTTTTTTCAGATTAGCTATGCAGTATTAAACATCAGAAAAACTGACCCAAAAAGCACTCTCATTTTTAACTGTCTTTTTGGTGGTTTTTCCTACTTTTACTTTCCACTCTATACATAAAGCTTTGATGAAGAGGAATGAAGGGACAGACCTAAAGACAGATTTGCCTGATGGTACAGCAATCAAGTTATATCTTTATCAAAGTGACATCCAGCAGAATGCACTGAAGATCAGTTAACAATAAGGCAAAAATACTTCACAGACCTACAGTGCTGCACTGCAGAGAATGATCAGGGACTTCCTTTTGCAGAAGCAAGATGAACACTTTTGGTCAACTTGTTGGCCAAAAAACCCCAATAATTTTCTTTTTTCACCTGGAAGTTAAAGGAAATCTATATTTCTTTTTAAGACTAAGAGAATAACATTGATACTACCTTTTTTTCTTAATTATTATTTTATTTTTACTCTATTCTGGACATGCTGATCACTTCTAAAATTTAAAACTGATTTTACAGTTCAGGAATGGAGAATGCTTAATTTTTTTTTTTTTTTTAAATTGAACAAAAGGAGTGCTCAGTACAGGAAATGTACTTCCAGTCCAGCCCCACTCATAGTGCTTTTTGATTGTTCCTGGAGATGTTCTTTGAATGAAAGCTCCTGTCAAACTTGATAAAATGACTGACAAGGCCAAATTGGCATGCATTAAGGGAAACGACAAGAGAGAAGCTTAATCATGCCTGTACCAATAGATTGAAGCTGTTTCAGTGATCACACTGCCATCCTGTGTGTGTCAGTAAGGCTTCACTTTCATCTCTGTAGGAAAAGCTATGAGGCAAAAAGGCAATTGGCCTTGATTGCATGCCAAGAGAGGCCAAACAGAAAAGTAAAGCTTTCTTGGCACTGATAGCATAATGGGTAGCACTAATACACTCTGCTGTGTTTCACAAAACAAATGGGTAAAATCTAGCAAAATGCAGGAATTAATTCTTTTGCATGAAGAAAGCTTTGAAGTATACCCATTGGCTCTCTCAGTCCCTATCCCTGACCCAGTTCTGTCAAAAAATAGTCAGTGCTAAGTGTGGAATGTTGTTAGATGAAAAAAACAGCTGAGTAAACATCAGGTTGTTCCTATATAATGTCTGTTACTATAATACTATTACTACAACTGATATTAAATATAAGCTGCTAATTAAGGAAAGGTTAGCCCAGCCCTCTTTCATAGTTCCAAGTGGGTTCATTGAACATCTACCATGAAGAACTTGGGTTTCTCCATAGCCTGTACCGAAGGGTCAAAAACTCTCTTATGAGAATTTTTGAGCAACATAGCCGGCAAACCTTTCGCCTCTTGGGGCAGTATTGGAAATACAAGAGTCCAGCTTGCAGATAAAACTCCTGAGTGCCTCCTTCAGCCATGTTGTTTTTTTAGATTTAAAGGTGCAGGATAGTCATGACAGAAGCATTATTCTGAGAAGATGGAGGTTGTCAACCATGCTATAAGACAGCTTTGGAAGCAGATTTTATTCCATGGTCTACAACTGGCCACCCTTCAAGTATAGGTGGGTGAACTCTAGGGCTGAGTTACCTTCTTGAAAATTGTTTTTCTGTTTTTCTTATTTTCCGTAAGTATTGATCAGCACTGTTATTTGAGAAAAATAATCTCTACAGGGGATTTCCTCTGCTTTCCTCCAACCCTTTGCTAAATTCGTAGGAGAGTAGAAAATGCTAAAGAAGTACTAATTCTCTGTAAGAAAAAAGGATGCTACTGTGTCATACAGGAGTTTATCTGGAGTTCTTAAACTTAGTTTCAGTCCTCCATATGGGACAAACCTCAGAAATGAGAGACAAAATCATAGATAGGAATTGTTTGCTTTTCTCAGTTTTGTTATTTTATGTCTCATTACCACAGGGTTGGGGTGCAAGGTGAGGGGCCAGAATGTTGGTGGATTTCTCCTATTGCTCCTCAGTCCATTATTTCCTACTTTTCTTTTCTTCCCTTCCATCTCTGATCTAAGTGTGATTCTCATTCTTTTATTTCTTCATTCTTTAATTTTGCCTACTGTAAGAGACACTTCGTGCATTCAGAGGCATGATCCCTCTTTTTTATATGAGGTCATCAATGCTTTTTACTTACCATATCTTCAACTGCTCCACTTTATCAACGAATTCCCTTCTTTCTAGATACTTTCTCAAAGTTTGGCTCCTCAGCTTTCTGCTTTTAATGTTTTTTTGACTTTTACTTTTTTTTCTATTATTTTTGACCTGGTCTCATTCATGAAGCTGACTCCCCTTTATGGCATGGGATTGTCTTTACCTCTTGCTGTAAAAGTGCAGAATCTTTCTGCTGGGTGGTGACTACTGAAACATTTCTCTCTGATATGTTTTTTGTTCTTTCCTACCCTAAATAATGCTCTTCATTTTCTATTCTCATTCCAGTCACCATGGCTTTTTGCTGCACATTTTTAATAACATTAAGATCCTCAGGAGGTTTCTTAAGTCTGGTTAGAGCAAGGAAGTCTGATGTGTTTGTGGAATACAATGCTATTAAAAACATATTTGCTATATATTATGAGAAAAGCTATGTCAAATTATAAGAAAAAAATCTTTATCTAAGATACAGCAAAAAAACCCCACCCCAAATTCTTTTCACATGACATATAATATATCTCATTAATAGAATGAGCTCTAATTAAGACAGAACCAGCTTTCAAAGGCGACAATCCCTAAAATCTTTATGCATTAACTGTAACATGCATGACTCAATTTTTGCTGACAACCTGGACTGTAGCAGGCTTATAAAAACACAAGGCTTTAATAATGCTCAGTTGGATGAGGGTTTTCAACAGAACTTGGGGATTTCAGATTATGTATCCCACCAAAATTCAAGACCAAAGGAATTTTTCTGAGATTCTGCCACTGTGACATTTACCAAGTGCCCAGTCCTATAGAGACACTGTCAATGTTAACAAGTACTCAAATGAAATTCAGGTTTCACTCATGAGTCTTTTTCTTTCATTAACCTTAATGGGCTGTGAATCAGAACTATTGAACAATGGCAATGAGAAATCAATTACTTATTATAATAAGGTATGGTGTGTGAGACAGAGGCAGATCCTACCCTTTCATTTTATGCCTTCCTGCATCTCTCAGGCTTATTTTTCGCTTATAGACACACAGACATAGTAAATTCTGTGGATTCAGAAAAGCACAGACCAGACTCAGAGAAGCATCCCTTTGAAGTGGTAACCAAATCTACCCAACACATATCATGTTCAATGAATTAGCTAATAACATAACTTAGTAGGTGGTAAATGAGCTAATAAAATATGTAATATATTTCTATGTTGGAGTCCAAAACAAGTGTTAAAACAACATTTACCGTTATGTTTGTAGTAATTTGTATAAACTGCCTGGTGGGAGGTGAGTGTGCTGCACTATTATAAAAATTATAAAAGAAAAAATCTCATTATTTGTAGCTGGCATGAAAGGAAGTCTGTAAATTTTCCCCCAAAAATGTGCTTTAAGAAAGAGCAACTAAGCAAAAAGGTCAGCATTGCATATTAAAATTTAAAGCCCAAGAACAAAAAACAACATTATTCTGTGACTCAACAAGGACTGGCGTAATTGATCACATTAGTCAATGATCAATTGACTAATAAAAGCAGAACACTGCATGCTTTGAAAAAGTCATAAAATAAATAACATAATTTTGATTCGAGTAATTTTTCATATATAATTTAATTTTTTATATAATTTGAAAGAATTATAAAACAAATTAAAATCTCTATTGAATCCTAACTGAAAAATTCTAAAGGAGAGAGTTAGATCCTATGGCTGCAAATTCTGCAGGAATTGCTCTGAAATGTATTAAGTGTCATGTAGGGAAATGATCATGCTGGGCTTCTTTCTGCACATTTTTTCTAATGGGATTGCATTTGGGTAAGCAGTCAGGATTAAGCAGCAAATGCTGGCTAGAGCTCCAGTTTGTGGCAGTGCCACTAGGCTCCATAGTTACTCAGATAGACCTGAGAATAGAAGAGTACTCTCAGATATTTTTTCCAGTGTAAGTGGAAATATGCTCAATTCTTTTGAACAAAGGGTCAGGTAGGTTAATACTTAATTGAACCTTCCTCAACTATTAATGCCTGGGGATGCCTCCTCAGGAAGACACATACACCAATGTTTAAATAAAGTCCGATTCCAAGAGGCATTTAAGCATGCACTAACCTTTGAGCTAAGTAACTCCACCTGTGTAAGTGCTCTCTTCTGTTCCCTTTATCCCACAGACTGCTGCAGGTGGGGCTTTTTGTGGATGAAGGTGTAAAATGTAAAATAGCATCTCACAAGGGAGTCAGCCATGCTCCTGTGGGGTGGAAGAATGCTAACAGCAGTTGAGCTGTATTAGAAAGACAGTAGCTAGAGGTTAAATGCTATGAATATTCCCTTTTGCCTGAGTTTCTTTATGTTACACCCAGTACACCTTGTTCAGTTTTGGGCTACTTGATTCTAGACAGGGATTTGTTTAGCCTGGAAAAAAATGTCTAATAACAGCTAATTGTTTTCTTCCATTACTTAGAACCTAAAGAAGAGCTGTGACCAGGCTTTTCAGACAAGTACAGTGAAATAAATAATCACAGTCACAACAGAAGCAAGACAACAAGTTTGTACTTTTCCGTATGAAAAATATTTTTCATGATGAGATTGGTGAGGTATTGAACAAAGTGACACAGAAAGGTACTGGAGTTTCAGTACCTTCTTTTAATTGTCTGAAGATATTCAAAATTTCACAGCACAGAGCTATTTTGAAGTATAAAAATAGCACAGAGCTATATTGAAGTATGAGACTGGATTTTTAATATAATTACTAGTATTCATTGTGTAATTAGGTAATTGCAATCTTCTCTGAGTCTTTTTAATGCTTAAGAGAGATAGATCTGTGTATTTCCACTATCTGGAAATTATACTTGGATATACTAGTGTAGATTTTTGTTTCACCTGTTCATGTTATGACTTTACTGGTTTAGAATATACCAGTAGATTTCTGGGGTCCCAGTTTATAGCTAAAGCAATGTCCAGAAGGTATAATTCAGGATCATAAAACACTATACTTTACACAGACCTCAAAATACAGATTTTCGTAATTTACATGCCCCTTTAATTCTCAATATTATTTTATATTCCATTGAAGAATAAATATTGATTATTGTGAGTTTTCTGTAATTGCAAGTCATAAATACTAAAAAACTCAGAAGTCATTTAATAAGGAACATTTTCTCAGAGACTGGAACATTTAGGAGAATTGAACTGGAATATTGGAATTATTTTTAGCTGGAAAACTCAGGTTGAAATTGATTTTGAAATGTCTTTAATGTAGAACAATGTAAGGGTATTCTATTGAGTAACACATGAACATAATGGTATTGAGATTCCAATTAGAGCTGTAAATGTTACAAAATGAACTTGCTTCTATTCCTCTCTCAAGTGAAGAGCTATGATTCATAGAAAAGTATTTTCAATAAAAGAACATAGTAAAAGCATTGGTTAGCTTTTATTTGACTCATATTTCCTCTCAGTATAATAAATTTTGGCTCTTCTTTATGTCTACAATGACAAATGCCTTTTAAGACATGTTGTAAATGCTCTGTATCTTTATATAACCTTCATGTAATAATTTCTTAATACTCTTGTAGATGAATAATTACATGATTTATGAAAAATATATTGAGGTCATTTGATAATACAACTAGTTATTAATATAAGAATATTGATACTAACTGGAGAAAGTAATTACCTGGCAACACTTAGGCAAATTCCTTCCAAACACGGCAAGGCCAGAGCACTCTTTCCAGAGGATGTTAATACTGTTTCAGAATTTGAGAGGATTTATATCAGAATCTAATAGCTTTTTCTTGAAATAAAAGAAAAATAAGCACTTGTTAAACCCAAATAAGATGAGACAGCTTACACAAAATATTAAATGAGGAAAAAAAAATACAGCTAATACTTAACAGGCATCTGGAAATTAGGGAAAAAATGTTTTAATCACTCCTAAAGACTAGTTTTAAAACACCTAGGTAAAGCTGACATGGATTACTGAGGTTGTGGTATAGCAGTGAAAGCAATTCCTTTGAAACACCAGGTTGCTCAGTGATCACATGGGCTCAGAGCAGAGGTATAAGCTAAGATTTGGGGGAAAGAAAGGGACAGGACCATTCAGGACTCCTGCTCTCTAAAGATTTTCCTTCAGTCTCTTTGTGCCCTTTTTAGGAAATTTATTTGACTGTTATCTTTGGGGTTTTAGGTATTATTTTTAGGCTACAACCCGTAGACCTGTTAAAAGGTATTCAGGGTATCTAGTATTCCTAGGGCAAAGCTAACTGACATAAAAGACGTTTACCTATTTACTTCTTGCTTTACCTGTTTTTAGTGATTGTTTATATGGTAGGCAAGTCAGGTCCCTCTCCCCTTAGGGCAGACACTTCTCTGTTTTTAAAATCTTTTAATCCAAGGTATCGAAGGGCCCTGGAATTCTTTTTTGTTTGTTTTGTGGGTTTTTGTTTTTCTGTTGTCTATTTTGTTTTAATTTTTCACTTTTTAATGTAATAATATTACTAGTGCTAATGTTGATCATTATGGTTATTTTGCTTCTTTCAACCATGATAGCCCTAGGGCTGGGCAATAAAAACAGTGGAGTACCATTCAGTAATTGCTTCCACAGAGACAGTAAATAAGAGCTTAACCCCACCTTTTCTCCAAACTGCTTGTAGCGGTTTTTCAGATAAAATTGTTTGACATTTAGCTACAGACATATAGTAAGCAAAATTGTGTAAGCAGTGACAGGGAAGCTCATGGAAGAAAAAAACCCCTTACTACGGATCTACTCATTAAAAAGAACTATAGCCCTTTTTCCTTAAATGAATAGACAGAACAGCTGCTAAGAGAGGAGGAAGTCAGTGGCAATATAATTGAAATGATGGACATGTTATTTCTGACAACAAGGAAAAAAAGAATTGTTTATGTTTCAGTCTATTAAAATCACCTGGAAAAAGTACTTTGGACTTTTGTTTGCAAAATAATCCTGCACTAGTATAGAAGGAATGGCAGAAAATAGACAATAGTAAAAAGTTTTATGAGTTTTTAATTTAATGAAATAAAAGTTGAAAGGAGATTTTTTTTTTCCTAGCTACACTAAATATTTAGACTTGTGATAAGTGAACTAAAATATAACCTTTAATGACAAGGAAATATAGTAGTATAAAAAATTGCCTTCTGCCTATTGACATAGCTAGATCAATGTTTGATTAGTTCACAGATGGTAATTGAATTAAAGCTTGGAAGTGCAATGGATAGAGCATTGATTTTTCCTGTTGCTTAATCAAGAAGCAACAATTTAGATGCTGAGAGAGAAAAAAAAGTTTGCCAGAAAGTATAATTGCTACTAAAACACACAGTGTAAGGCAATGACAAAATCAATAGAAGACTGAAGCCATGCAAGTCTGGGTGCATCTAATTGCTCAAGATTATCAGTTTAAATTCTATATTGGCTTTACACTAGCTATAAACTTATTGATTTCAACATGAAATTTTGTCTGGTACCAACAGGACACTCTACTCTTTTTTGTTTTCCTTTCTGACCAGGGGTCCTCCCTAACTGAAATCAATAGCAGAACTCACATTAAATCCCAATAATGCATGATCATGGAATATTGATATTGAGCATCAATAAGACACATTTGTACGAAAAATGGGAGAAACAACTGATAACAATGGCAGCTATAATGATGAGGCTGTTGCTTTGCTACATTAGTTGCCTGCTATAAATCCAGTTGAAAAAAAGTCAGTTTACATACAGAGGCCTATGATAAGGATCTGGACTGAAGTAAAGAATCCAGGAAAGCATATCTGTGTATCCTTAACTTCAGTTGTATAAGTCAGTAAGAGTCAAATGATGGTTCATTCAAGTATTAAAACTAAGGACATGTAAAAAGACTTTTTTGCTTGATCAGTTGAAATATACAAAATATGTAGCTACCCAAATATTTAATGCAAATGTACTTTGAAAGCTTTGTCTTTCTTCATGTGACTCTGGATTTGTAAAGATGTACAATTCGGAGAAGCAGCCTGTCATTTGTGCTTTTCTGAACTTGTATTTGTGGAACAAATGCATCATATTTTCATTTTCTTTCTTTTACTGTTCCAGAGAGCTCAACGATTACTGTGTGATGATAGTCAAACAGTACTTACAATGTGGTTTTGTTGTCCCCACATGCCTTTAAAAATCTGTCCAATATCAGGACTTTGTATTGTTCCCCAAGTTCCCATTTGGGCTAGACTGTACAACTGTCAAACTTTGTAGCTGAGTGACATTTAGAGATGAATACTTCTAATGTTTCCACATAGTGTACTTTTCTTCCCTATTGGAACAATAAAGACACTTCTTTATTATGCTTTAACATATAATCATTACCAAAATGGGCTTCATTTAAACAAAAGTACTTTCAAAATCCAAAGCTTCAGATATAATTTGCTGAGGCCTCAGTGGCTGAATGAAAATACGCCTGCCTGTCTATTATGCCAGATGTCCCATTAGAGATATGATAGCTCTTTTCAATCTCAGTGATTAATATACTGTGACATCTATAAATGGATGGGAATTGAAGCTGATTCTATGTTAGAGAATACTATTTGGTAATTTAGGATATGTATCTATTTCTACATATACATGGACACGCACCTTTTGCATATGCAGATGTAAATGGAGTTCTATCAATTTGGCAAAATTTAATTAAAATTAAAAATATTTTAAACCAGTCTTGTTTTTAAACATAGTAATTTTCCTCTAGACATTTTCCTGCCTTCACCTGCTAGCCTTCTGAATACCATCTGTACTTGTATACATCCTATATTTCACTGAAATGGAAGGCCACTGGAAACCTCCAGTCCATGAATGAGGACTTACAAGTTTGAAGAAAAGTATTTTTTTCCTATGTCACAAGAAATTAACATTGTTATTATGGCCACGGAAGATGAGAGATGTGGGCCCTGGCTACTTAAAGAAAATGTGTTGTTTTGGGAGATTAGGCAAAATCTTGGTCAATTGTATTAGCAACACAGAATTTTAATGTGATTAGAACTATTGTTTGATTGGGAAAGCTGCAGATCGCCAAGCAGATCATATCACATACCCAGCATCACAGTAGAAAGTAAGGTGGTTAACTGAAAGTCATGTCTTCTCAGATAAGAGAACCAAATGGGTAAGTGAGGTGAATGAGAAAAGTAAAATGCAAAGTTCAAAAGTGAGACATAAAAGGCAGCTTATTGAATATATCCCTCTGTCCTTGAAGAGATACCTGTGGAGAGGAGAATGTAAGATACATGCTGGACTTACGAATTTAGGACTGAGTTGCCCTGTGAAAAAAATTATTCTGGGAGCAGAGATTGGTTCAATTGGACAAATCATAAAAAGTCACAGGATACGCTGAGTTGGAAGGAATCCATCAGGATCATTGAATTCCAACTCCTGGTGCAAGACACCCCAGGAATCACACCATGTGCCTGAGACCATTGTCCAAACACCTCTTGAACTCTTTCAGGCTTGGTGCTGTAACCACTTCCCTGGGGAGCCTTTTGTAATGCCCAATCACTCTCTGGGTGAAGAAACTTTTCCTGACACCCAACTCAGCTTCGTTCTCGTTCCCAAGGTCCTGTCACTGGTCACCACAGACAAGAGATCAGTGCCTGTTCCTCCTCTTCCCCTCCAATGAGGAAGTTGTAACTGCAGTGAGGTCTCCCCTCAGTCTTCTCCAGGCTGGACAGGCCAAGTGACCTCAGCTGCTCCTCACACAGCTTCCCCTCCAGACCCTTCACCATCCTTGTGGCTCTCATTTGACCTTTCCTCTTCAGACTGGTCTCGGGTAAAGTTATATTTGTGAGACTCAGTGTTACCTGTTAGGTAAGGTTCAGAAATTTTCTGGCAGAAAGTTGTCACTATCTTTCCTGTAAATGCTCTGACCTCCAGGCTAGAGAGAAAGGTTTGGTTTTGTGAGGTTCCTAAGGGGCAAGGCACTCTTTACTGTTCTTTGATTTCCCTTTCTTACTACAAATATTCATCAAAGTTCTGGCATCTAATGTAAACACTTGTTGACTGAATGAGAAAGAAATAACAATCGTATTTTAGTTAATAACAAAATCCTGGTATTTTCCTGACCTATACATTTTGTTAAAAATGGTCAAGATATTAAAAAATTAGGATAAAGATATGTCACAGGCCAGTTACATAGCACAAGAGTTAGTTTATGTTCACTAATGTTCTTCTGACAGTTGTTTTTCCAGAATATTTAGGGAATAATTATATTGTATAAAGTAGCAATTTCCTCAAAAACATTATTTTAAACTCAGAAATCTTAATAGAATTTAGTATACAGATATATTTTTGTATACCATAGCATCTTCTGTGTATATGCATGCTTTTGTATACAAATACATATCTAAAACAACTGCCATAGAACATGTAATAGGCAGTTATGCTGAAGACCAATTTGAGGTGATACGCAGCAACCATAATGTAACAACGCGTAACAGTAATACCTGAGCAGCTTTGCTTGCTCACAATCACCTCAAGAAATCTGCTACAATTTCATGCGAAGTCATGTTAATTACTCCAAATCTGGACTTCAACTACTTCACTTCATGAAGCCTTGATCTCTGCCTGGAAATACTGGGGAATGTAATTTACTTGTGTGCATTGTCTGTACAGGGCACAGGATCAGGCATTTGAATTTACTTGAATGGATGCTGCCAAGTGATCATCACTCTGGATCTTAAGTCTCTTGCCCTTTGAGATACCTAATTATTGTCCACCATCTTTAAAGGTTATCCTATCTGGGGATTGGTATGAAATTCCGTCTGTTACTGATAATTAGTGTACACAGCATTGTGACTGTTGCTTCATTAACTAAAAGAAGTTTAGACTTTGATTTATATTGTGCATTTTTATCTGCATCCCAGTATCTCATTTATATTTCTTGGTTTAGCCACGTAATGGGCTACAGAGTTTAAGGATTTGTCTGTAATAGTTCCCAAATCTCTATTTAGGTTGATGTCCTGATGCTCATTTTCCATTTAGCAGCTATAAAATTTCTCTTTTTTTTGATCCAAACTCATTAGTCTTCATTTATCTGCATTTGTTAACCATGAGCCAGGTGCATTTTTTTTTTAATTGTTATGTATTGCATTGCTTTTTTTCATTTGAGGTTCTTTCTAAGCACAGCTGATAGAAAGCTAATTAGAAAATAAAGCTTATTAGATAGAAGATTATTATTAGGAACTAATCCCAATCTCGCCAAATTGCTATATTTCTTTTTACTGATTCGAAGAAAAGAAACACTGAGGTTGGTTCTTTACAATTTGTACAGTATCTACAACTTGGACAAGTATTGGTAAATCGCAAAGTCTTCATTAATTACTCTACATTCATGAATTATCAACCATAAATCATTGCTCACATTGTCCTGTTTGGTATTTACTGACTTTTTTTTTTTTTTTTTTTTAAATTTCTAAAATGATTGTCATCCCATGGCAAAGAAGAAATTGGCATGATCTGTTGAGGCAAGTAAGCATATACCTCAAATATCAGTAATCCTAATTCACACATCTTCAGTGCACTTGCTTATCTGAGGGTGAATGATTTTCTTTCATTAGCACAACTGTATACACTGTGCTTCTCAAATGCATGTGCAAAAATGAGTGAATACTCTGTGAATGGCTACACAAATGGACATTCCTTGCCTGTTAATATATAGCTTTATCATTAATTTTTTATCCAGTTTACAACTATATACTTCAATTGAATAATATTTTACTGCTTGGCAAGGTGTAGAACTCTGACTATAAATCAGATACCCCCTTCAGATATCTTCTAGAAGCACAATCTGCTCTATATAAAACACTTTTTTGTATAGGTTTCTATTCTTCTTTATCACTACGTTCCACTCAATCTGATCGAAACACCATCATAAAAATCACTGATGGTTTAAAATGTGCTTTCCTACAGTATTACACTCTTTAAACCCTGCTGATTTTTTTTGTTTATTTATTTATATAATAGTCTTTTCTCACAAGAAGGAAGGTCCTGACTTCTGTTACCTGGACGTTTATGCCCAACTCCAATTGTTTTGGGAAAACATACAATTTAGAGTGGTCTTTTGGATACTGTATTTGGCACATCCTTAGTGAAGTCTGGCCTGTAAGATTTATTCAGCAATATCTAGAAATTCACACACAGGCACAGTAGCTAAGTAAATCCTGGAGACAGGAAAATGTATTTCTCACTAGATAAAGATGGACAGATACATTCAACAGTAAAAAGAGTGTATGAAAGTTAACTTTTTATTTACCTATTTAAAGATGTTTTTCAAAGCAGCCTTAAAAAATCTGCTCACACACTTAGTGCATGAGAATCTATTAATGAAAAATAAAACAGTGTAAATTAAATGCATGAATGGGGTAGAAAAAGGGTGCTGTTCTGAGCCATGTCAGGAACATTTTTCCTGCTGAATGAGAAATGATGTAAGCACAGTAGTTCCAAAACTACTGTAAAGCAATAGACTTCTGTCTGTGCAGGTCAGGTCTGCACAGAAAGAAGATCCAAGATTAAACAAAACATGATCATTACCACAGAATGGTAACTACTCAAGTAAAAACAATTCTTAGTAAGCTGTTCTGTCCCTGATTCTTGCATTACCCTTGTGTAAGCCTTCCATTACAAGGTGAATGCTAGGTTCTCTTTCTCTACTCATTTATTGAAAAATATTGATATTTATATTAAAAAAAAATCCTCCATCAGCCTTGAATATTATGAACCCTTTTATGTTCTTTTGTTCACAGCAAATCCCTTCTGATTCTGTAGTACACAATTTTACTTGCATACTGCAATTGCATAAATAATTTCTTAGGGCAAAAGCTAGTATATAATTTTCAGAGCTTATTTAAGCAGGTATTTTAATATTTATAATACATTTAATCTAGAAGGCAGTTAGACTCAAGTGTCTTGATAAACTGATATTGATTTGTTTATCTGCCCAAAACACAATGGATACTATAATTTCTCTTGTTGATTAGTAAATGCTCTGTTTTTTCTGGCTTTATTTTTAAATGGTTGGCAGAATCTTTTGGGTATAAAGAAGTATCTTTTGAAAATGGCAACATTAATTTTTTTAAATTTTATTTTCGCGTTATGTTTAGAACTATGATCATAGCAAAGATTTATACTCTTACAAAATACAGTGATGAGATTTCCAAAAGATAGATTTAATAGTTCCCTTACAGAATAAGAAAATTATTTTAGGAAGAAGTAACTGTGATTTATACACAGTGACATCTATAATATTCATGTGAAAAATGCACAAGCAAATGTGAAATTTATGAAAACCCCCAGTAATTCATTGTTCCTCAAAACTGAATGAAATCATAAAATTGCTGCTGGAACATTCTCAGCAGGCTTCAAATGTACTTTTCAATTATATAAGAGTCATTCACCATCTGTCAACCCCCATTGCTGGTCATTTATCTATATGATGACTCACTGCAGGGTGCTGTAAGTATCACCATTATTTAATCAATACTCTGTCTATTTGTACCCCTCTTGACAGCTTGTGTCCATATCCTTCATTCATTTTCAGCCAACCATCAACATGGCAAGAAAGGCATCTCTGGCTGCTGTCTCATGGCAGCTGCTGCCTTTGGACACATCTGTCCTGCATCCACCCCATCAGCTCTGAGTCCTTTCTCATTGCAGTGTAACCACAAAGCTACTTCAGCCCATGCTTCTCCCAAAGAAATGGAAACTTGACCAGGGAAGTTAACATCTTGAGAAAAGACAATCACCTGATACAAAAAAAAAAGTGAAAAGGAGATACTGTTTTCCTTTGTATGGAGATAGAGCCTCTCCATGGAAAACATCAACAAGGTCTGGTGCAAGGAAAACTGCATGGATGTTCCTTATTCCTCATGTAGTTCAAGTTGTTCCTTGTGGGAGAGAATTCCTCTTCTCACTCCTCTCATGCAGGAAGGAGATCATGGAACCACGTACACTCTGTGGAGTGGAAATACCTGAGGTTACTAATTAAAAGCTGCCTGCAATGCTGAAATTTGCTGAGTATGAATGCTGAGTAATTTGCTATGACCAACATGGGAAGGGTCTGTAGAGAGACTAGAAAAGGAAAGCTTGTGAGATAAGTTGCAACAAGAATTCCAGGTTTGTTCTGAAAAGAAGCTTCTGCTATTATACATCACAATTTCAAATTTTATTAACTCATGCAATTAAAATTCTCTCAAAAAAAATCAGCATATATTACTACAAAGTCATTAGAGTGGCATCCAGTTTATCTTTCCTTGTAATCTGGTAGATGTATGACACCCCTTTTCCCTAGGAAAGTTGAGAAAGGATCTCCTTTGAAGACAGTTCTACTCTGTTTGTATGCTTTATGCAAGTAACCAGTCTGGATGAACTTAATCATGGGCTCTTTATTCTGTGTGATAGGAATCTCTTAAAGAAAAAAGTTTCCATGTGGAATAATTAGCCACTGAAAAGGATGTCCTAGCTACAATAGCCTCTCTGGAGGATATACTTGCAAATTAATTTACTCTCACCAGTGAGGGTAGAAAAGAAGAAAAGTAGTGCAATGTTTCTTTAAGCAGAGTAAAGAAAGGAACACTCATTTGCAACTGACTTCAATTTGGTTTGTTAAATTTTACAGTGGCATAAAATACGGTTTCTAGATTTGTTATTAATTGACTGTAGAGTTTTGAAATTTATCAAAAGTGAGGGTCAGCTATATAAATTTTAATTTCGCTGGTAGAATGAAACAGAATTTAAAGTTTAATGAGAAATGCTTATCTGAAGTGGGAATAAGAGAAAAGTTATTACAACTTCTTGGAGGTATGGTGTACAGGTGTTAAGATTTAACCCTGCTCACGGGAGAGGTTGAAACAATTCTCATCAATAATGCAGAATAATAAGGATAATGGCATGAAAATCATAGATCACCTTCTGTTTGCACCCAGACTATCATAAATTATTACTCTCTGACATTAGGTTAATCAGTGTACACAGATCCCAGGAGAAGATTTTCCAAGTCTTTTCCTCTTCTGGCTCGTTTTCTGCCTCCACAGAAGGAAGAGTCACCTTGAAATTTGAATGACTTTACTCTTTTCCCTCAGCTCAACACAGAGCATGCTTCTGTCGGCGATGAAGCAACAAAACACCTTTCCTAGTTTTTTTAAGTTAAATACTCAAAAGCTTAAGTGCCTAAAATACAGGAAGTGATTAGTATTCTAGGAGAGGACATGATGAACACAATACTTCACCTCATATAAATAAAGCAGGTAATAAATATAAGTAAGGAGATAAGGCTACAGCTAAACTATGCAGAAGAGATGTAAGAAATTAATGTATGCTAATAAATTTCCCTTGAAGTAAGGAACCATAGCCAAGCAAGGAAAACTTGTCCTAATGGTATTAGATAGAAAAAAATATGGATCACAATTGCTGGCAAAGATTCTAAATATGGAAATTCTCATCTACTTTTAAGGTATTTTATCTCCAGTATTTGGGCAGCATTAGCATCTGACTCATGTGAGTGGTCAAAACTGGAAACTGGCCCCCAACTTTGAACATGAACTTCAATACAAGAGCACATTCACTTTGAAAATCATCAGAGAAGACACAGAAAAAATCCCGACATTTCTCACCTAAAGTGAGAGCCCAAGACTCATAATCAGGGATTTTCTCCCTACTGCAACAAAAGTAGCAATTAAAAGAGGAAAAACAAGTCATCCTAGAAGCCCAAATGTAACATAGAGAACTTGAGAAATGTATGAGGAAACAGTCACAGAATACACATCATGTACTTGTGCATTCTTGCAAATACATAAAAAATAAAATACTAGTTTCCTTTAAATAAACAGTACAGTAAGTTCTGAAGCATGATGCACGTTATTGTACAAAACTGGCAAGTAATGCAAGTAATGCAACATTTTTAATGCTCACATAAATTAAACAAATACGAGTGCAATTGCCTCGAATGAGTTCAGACTTCCTCAGAGTACTCTGAGCAGATACATTCCTTCTTCTAACAAAGATATAAATGCAAATGTCCTTTTGCTCAATAATGAGTGAAACAGACTGATTAACCAATCTGTTCTTTCTTTGGTTTTGTGTTTCTTTTACATTCTTGGCAGAATAAAGAGAATCAAAGCCTACAGTGTACTAAAATATTGTCTAATATTTACTAGATTTTTTCTTTTTCACTATTGTGTGGAAGAGCAATAATCTAAGAAAAATACTTACACACCTTTTCCCTGATTTTGAAAAACAGAACTCTTATTAACTCTTCACGATGCTTCTAACTGTATGACGTAATCACATCAATGAACTCTAATTGTCAATATTTTTCTTGATTGCACAGAGAGCTGCAAGCCAAATTATCCGTTTTGCAGGCTTTTGCTTTGTGATCCACTAGTCTAGAACATCAGAAAGAGGTTCTTTGAAACTGTAAATGCAAGTAAGCTTTCCATGAGTAATCTTTCCAGTCTCTGGTACTTTAGTATTCTGTTGGGCTAGACAAGACCGATGCTTCCAGTTAAAGAATATGAAATGAAGTTAAAATCCAATTCTACTAATTTAAAGTGGACACTCCCATAGAATTGCCCATATTGATAATCACTTGTTCTGGGACTCCTGCTGCATTTTTGTTCAAAGAGTAAGACCACTAATTCACAAAGTTTAGTTCTTCAGGCTCTCTACTTCAACACGATCAATATTTGGTGCATAAACTTTATTTAGATTTTACTATTTAGTCACATTTTACTGAGAAGCTAGCCCTAAAATTTTGTGAGAACTCCATTTTAGGATTGTTTCTTTAAATAGATTGCTGAGTTGGTTAAGAAATTAGGCTTTCTCAGTCAGTAGACCATTTTTCAGTAAGGATGTAATCCCTAGCTTAGTATCAGAGTGGTCTAGACATGTCAGTCCTTTCTGAAGTTTGACAATCATTCTCCTAACTTATCAAAAATAGATAATGTCTTGGTTAGACAAGAATCAAAAGAGTAGGGGTTATGTGTTAAACAGAGTAAAGTTACCCCTCAGCACACCTGACACCTGGTGAGATTTCTTGGTATTTATTAAATACCAAATAGTGACATTTAGGAAGGTGAAAACACATAACCTGCTACTAATAAGCTGTCAAGAAGCTATTGCCCATATGACCATAACTAAAATAGCAGCAGATATATTTATGTATACACATGCAAAAACATACATACACCAGAAGCTACAAAATCACTAAGCCATATGCCGGTCCATGTATTATTTAGCATTTTATTATTCATTTATCATATTCTGTCTTCAAAAGGTTATAACATGTACAGCTACTCATCCACTTTGTCCATTCACACCACTTGGTTCTGGGATATCTGCTGATACTGAAGGGCATACTGGACTTTGATTTTGGGTGTGTTTAGTCACACATCCTTTTGAAAAAGTGTTCATGGGCAAGCTGAAAAATTCTGAAACACTTCAGAATCTGAAAAGAAATCACCCTTTTTCTTTTTTGCTTTGGTGTATTTTTACACCCACACCTGCTTTTTCAGGACTTATGTTGCCACCTTCTTCTAAAACTCATTTATTGCTCTTGTTGCTCTGTAGATGTATGACATCCACATAAGAACATCAGCAATAGGCATGCAAGATTTTGACTCTATAGGTATTAATAGTTTACTAATAAGTTAACTGAGGGGAGACTTGGAGTGAGTCTTTCTTTCTAACCATCAAGGCAGAAAGGATTTGGTAACAATGGACCTTGTACAAAACTGATCTGCTTGAGTTTTCTTTTTCTATTAATTTTCGGTTTAATAGTATTTGGGTTAAAGTTGTTTCTAGTTTAAGAGTGTAACATATTAAGCAGAAGGTGTTTTTGTACAAGAACCAAGCACAGTACATTGCTAAGAAAATGGATTACAGATGATGTGTTCCAGATACAAAACGCATTATTCTTAACCTGGACTATTTTTGACCTGTAATGTTGCTTGGGCATATTTGCTTGTAAATCCTGATGATATATATTCTTTACTGATATGTATCTACTGATTGGAATTATTAAGCAGGTGGAGTACAAGAATAAATGAATGGGGAAAAAGAGATGTAAAATAGGAATGGGCAGTATGGAATGTTTTTGATTTTTATTATAAGGTGAAGCAAGTTGTCTTGGGAGCTCTATCAGGATTTGATCTACCAATGCCAGCTCTTGTAAACCTGAGGATTTTTTTTCATATGTATAAGAACAATAGACTAAAAAAAAAAAAACCCCTCAGGCTTGCCTTCTTTGTATTTTTTTTTCAATAGCCTACAAATAAGCAAATAACAACAGGGATTGATACTAAAGAAACCCATAAAATTCAGGTTTCAAAAAGACAATTCTTAGTTCTTATATTTGTCAAATTATGAGTGGGAGATAGCAAATAAATAGATCACGACTGATAAACTATTAATGACTTTTTGTAGTCCATAAAAATAGTCAAAATATAAACAGGTAAGAAAGCATTCAGGAAATTCTGGAACTGAACTCTGGAAGCCTCTGAAGTTTCAGTGATACCTTTGAAGATGACTGCAGAGATCGCATATGCACATACTGGAGAGAAGTTCCAGCAGTCTAAAAACTGTAAGTAAATGCACAATTCTATATACAAGTTGCCAGTTAAAAGATTTGTATCCAGGTCTTTAGGCTGGTAGCTCTGCCAGTATACCCTCTAATAAGCTGCAGACTAACGTTACCAAAAGAGGAGACATAACTGCATGAATGGAGACCCTGGAAGAGACTAGAAGCATATTCAGAAGCAATACCATGGTCAGTATGATTAGCTCTCCCTGAATTAATGGCTGGTAGTTCTACTTGGATGTCAGTGACTCCTAGAGGTCAGAAGTAAATCAGTGTCATGAAGTTTCAGAAGTCTTTGGTATGCCTAAAAGTAGCTTTTGGGATGAATCGTCAGGCAAAAGAAATCAAACATAGCAAATTCACACATTGCAAATGAGATTGAAAGCAATACATAATTATACAAGATTTCTAACTGTGCTGTGACATTACCTATTTGCTGCCATCACCCCAAATTTAAAAGCTGATCATCAAAACCAAGTGAGATAGAACAGACATAAAATGAAGCCACAAGATTAATTTAGCTCAATCTTAATTGCAATGATTTATCATTGTCCAGTGGGCATTGCAAAAAAAATTTAACAAATCTTGCAGAATGATTAATTGGTACCCAGTAATAAACCCAGTCTCCACATCACACATAAAATTAAACATGAAGTTTCCTCATGAGACTTGGATTATTATTTAAATACTTGAATTATTATCATTTTAGTGTTTCTATTCTGCAGAATTTCCATTTTTGCTTTAGCTTTAAGTGAAATCCCATTTCTGCAGAATTGTCTTGACAGCCTCAAGAATCATGAAAGACACAGTGCTCAGTGCTGCTTTGTGATGAGCTTGGCCTGCAGCATTCTCATACCTAATTTCTCACCAGGAGAAGCCAGGAACCTGATGAGGTCCCATATGGATCCGTCTGCTTCATTCCACCCAGCTCTTTCATGAGGGGTTCATAGTCCCACCACTTCTTGAGTGCAATCCTGTTGTGAAAGGCAACCACTAAATGCTGCTGGAGTCATGTGAGCAAATTGGTGCTGAGAGCGACAGTGTTATGATGGGAAACACTTTTGGGACGAATTCAGTGTGGGCAGCTCAGTGAGCAGCTGCAGTGGGAGCTGCAGGTTCAGCTCCAGATGGTGGGAGCTGAAGTGCTGACACTTTGCTCAACAAAGGGCCCAGGGACCCTTATGGCCCAGCCAGGTGACTGGACACTCAGGGGCATGACAGGAGCCAAGAATGCCACACTTTTGCCCCCTTAGACTGAAGGTATAAAATCCCATGGTTTTCTTTTTTTGGGATCCTGCCTCAGAGGCACCAACTCAAGTTGTTACTCAAATTTTGCACCAAGATTAAAGGATCAAGACATCTGAGACTCTGCTATGGGAAATCTAGGCTTGAGCTAGTAAGGAAACCTGTGAGTGTGTGGTCCCAGCTCAGGTGGTGCGAGTATGACTCCCAGAGTGGCTTCTAGATAGTTGAACAGGAAAGTTCCCCTAACAGCACTCAGAGCTCTGTCTTCAAGAGATCAATGCAGAAACCAGTAGCATTATGCTACTGCGTGTCCCTGAGAGCGACCTGCGCCTCCGGGGCCCGGTGCACTCTGCTAATAAGGAGCTGACGATAAAGGCAAGGAGACGGGGCCCCGTTTGGAAATCCGAGTGCTTTTTTACTGTCTGCATTGTGGGTACAACCTCCAATGTGTTCCAGGGATGAGAGCCAAAATGGGGCCAAGGATCCAGGGTTATACACCAGAGCTTGAGGGTCAGGGTCCAATAGGGATGGGGAAAATGGTGCAAGGGGAGGCTAGAAACTGGGGGGACTAATAGGATCACAGGGGTGTGGTACTGCGACAAAATTAACCCAATGGCATCCAGGGGAAGGATAAAGATTCTGGGAGGTATGTGTATATGGTAACAGGGTGACATAAACTTAACAAACCAACTGAACAACAAAATTTAAGAAATATTAACATGGGGCTGCAAAGTCCCATAGGAGGAAAGTTTTTCTCAACCTAATCTAAAAGGTTATCTCAGGCCCCTGGGCCTCCACACAAAAAACAGTTGGGTGTCCTATGATGGAAAGCACCTCATAATGAACCCAAACTCCTGAGAGATGAAGAGAAACATCCAGTATGCCAATTCAATTATTTATATCTTACCCAAAACTTAGGTTTAGCATTAGCAAGTGACTCTGACCTTTGAGTGAGGAGCTGTCTGTGTTTAGCATATACAGACCTGAAGTCTTTTTTGAAAACAAACCTTGAGTAATTATTTTCTTTCAAAACCTGATAGTAGCAAACCCACATTTTGAAATGTTGGCCTTTGCTTGAAACTATCATAGTAAGTCATAAATGCCAAGTGGGTTAGTGCCTTCGTTGTTCAGAAGATCTAGTCATCTTCCAGGTTTGTGGCATAGCATGGTAGGCATGTACAGAAGGGGAGTACAGTATCTTGCCATTAGGAAGGGCTTCTCATGTTTTCCTAGCTGGGGTTACAAGGAAGCCTGTGAGATTTCCTAGAAAGGCTGGAGATGAGAAAAGAGGAGGTTAACTTATGGGCTTTAGGGGCTCTCCTAATTTAGAGGGGCTTCCTTCTCAAATAGGTAATGACATATTGTGCCACCACAGGAGTAGCAGCTTCATAACCACAAGATATGGGGAAGTATTTCTCCTTCTCACAGATTGAACTGGCGAATAATGGATGTTTGTTTGACATGATGAATTCAATGGGTATGTTTAATCCCTTTGGCAAAACACATTTCACAACTTCTGACAAGAAACATCCATTAACTGCTCTTCCTACCTTCAGGTAATTTCTTTCTGATGTCTTTAATTAGACTTTTAAAAATGGACTGATCTTCTTGCATGATATTTTCTCCAAAATTCCTATGCGAATAGAATTTTATCAAATGCTTGAAGTTACTTCCTGTTTCAAGTTTAATCAATAAAACAAGTAGAGATATTAGGGGAATGCAAATAAAATTAGAAAAACTTACATAAACAATAAGCAACATGTTTCTTACAAGAGGAGTTTAAGTTTAGGTATAAGAAATAGCTTTGCAGAAGTTATCAGATGACCATACAAGTGATTAATTTCAATGTGTGGACTGAGATCTGGTGGGTGACTAAGATGTTCCTTGTTTATGCACTTAGGTACTATTTTTTTGGAATGCTCTCCTCAAGGGTTATCGCTACTAGAAAAATTACTCAAAATTATAGTGTATAGCTTCTAGTAATGAAGTAGCTGAGAACTTGTACATAGACAAATATTGTAGTGTTGATGATTGTAAGCATCCTGATTATATCATTATTCATTCCCCCCTCTTTTTCTATGGATGTGAGTTTTTTGAAATTATAGAATATTTGATTTGAGTTTAAAAAAATATTACAAAAACAATCAGTAAAAAGTGCAACAATAAAACAAAAACCCATGCTACAATAAAATGATAAACTGCAAAGCAGGATTTCTGTCAATGTTTTATGGATGTGCTGAGACTTTATAGTGTCTCCTGCTGTTAACAGCTCTTGGGCTAATTAGCAGATGCTTAAAATGTCTAAAGATTTGGCCCAGAATTGCTAATTATCTCCTCTATAGTCCAGACTGAAGAGAGGCTGTAAATACAAGGTATGTGCCATGCACCTTTCAGGCATGCACGCCTCACTCATAAGAAAAATCATGTGAGGTTTTCGGAAACACAAGGTTTTGGTTGCCTCAGGATGCGATTTTTTAAAAGAGGTTAAGATCAGGTCACGTTCTCACCTCTGATCTCTCACATTTCAAGAGAAACCTGATGAACCCGATAGCAGTGATACCAGCTTCTAAGTGAACAAAATCTTCAAGATAAATGCTTGACAGTCATGGAAACAACATCCATACTTACAAAGAGCAAAGCTGCTCACTGTGTTAAAAGGTGTCCATGTAATGTTTATGTGCTGTTTAACATGAACACATTTAAATCCTAGAATAACTGACCAAGCAAAGCTCCTCATTTATAACGGAAGCTTCAGAAAGTGACTTCCCTAGCAAGTAGGTTGATACTTTGGAGATAACTGGGATTGTATAAGGCTACATTTCTGCATTTTAAAAAATGCATCACAAAGCACTGATAACTGACTCATCTTTGAGAAAAAAATCTTTCTCAACAACCTACATTTTAGGGCTGTATCTACAAACAGGTACTTCTTTGTGAACATGAATAGTACAGGAGAAACACTGTCATGGTTTGAATTTCTGTTCCCAGTTTTATAATTTTTTCCACCTACTTAAACTAACAACTTCTTTGTGTAAGGAACAGAAACACGTACCTTCAGTAAAGCTAGTTTATCTTATACTGTTATTAAATAATCATGGCTCATATAAAACTCTGATAGATTTTTTTTTTTTTTAAATCTCCAGTGCTTTTTACAGAATGTTATTCCTGTTGGCTCAGCTTAACATAACAACAGTCAAAATTGGGCCATGTTGTTTAGAGCTCCATTAGTCATGGTGACTAAAACACTTATACCTATCTATTCTTAGTTCGGTCCCACACTATCTAACATCTCAAGGCCTAAAAAACTCCTGAGTATAGAGTATTTGTACATGCAAGAGGTAACTGTTCCAAAGGCCCCTTGAAGGAAAGAATTGTATCAGTACAATTGGAAGCAAATTCTGCTAGAGTATTTTGAAGATTTTCCTGGAAAGTATGTTGAACCTCTCACAGGATCACCTCTCCTGTGATCACTCATTAGTGTTGTGTGTAGTAGTAATACCAAATAGTGGATGTGACCTCTTTTACCAACACAGATCTAAAATCTGTTCCTGGCTGTGCTGCTTTTGGCTAGGACAGAGTTGCTTCCCTTCATAGGAGTTGGTATTAGTCAAAGTTTTGAATATGTGCTGTACACAGTATTGATAACATTGGGGTGTTACTGCTGAGCAGTGCAGAGTCAAGGACTTTTTTGCTTCTCACACTGTCCCACCAGTGAGGAGGCTGGAAGGGCACATGGAAGTGGGAGAGGACACGGCTGGGACTGCTGACCCCCACTGACCAAAGTAATATTCCATAGCATATAGTGCACTGGTCAGTATACAAAGCTGGGGGAAGAGAAGGACAGGGGGATATTTCCTGAGGATTGCTGAACATGTGACTGCCCATCAGTGAGACATGGTGAATGAATTCCTTGCTCTGTTTTTCTTGTGAATGTAGTTTTTGCTTTTCCTATCAAACTGTCCTTATCTCCACCCACAAATTTTCTGACTTTTACTCTTTCAATTCTTTCCCCACCCCATTCACTCTCAGGGGTGAGTGAATGAGCACCAGTGAGGGTCTTGTTTGCCAGCTTGGGTTATACTATTACATTGACCTAATGGTTAAATTTTTTTTGGAAAATTTTAATTTTAGGACTTTAAGTACTGTTCAAATAAGAAGTGTTAGCCTTTGCTGGTCATGTATGTTTTAGGAAGCATGAATGTAAGTGGTGAGGAAATATATTTTATTAATCAGTAGCTGACCATTAAAATTTTCTTCAGACTGTAAAGATATGAACTGCCAACACCCTTTTCACTTTACTAATTGTCTTTGTATTTTTAACATCTAAAAATCCAAATGAATCTTGAAGATGTTACACATATATATCTCTATTTATTTCTTAGTGATTTTTTATGCATCTTATCAGTAAGCTGGAACTATTCTGATTGAGTTAATTTGATGCACTTAAAAACATACTAGGAATAATGAGTAAACAGTACATAAAATCACACACCTTAACAAGAATTAGGTAGCATTCTACAGCATATCTCATGACTCATTTTTATCAACTGGCTCAACTTTTCTACCACACTTTATCCTGATGTAAAAGGGCACTGCTCATAATTAGTGACACTGCTTTCTGTATAGATTCACAGTCACACTGAAATAAAATAATTTTTGCCTGAGATTCAGAGACTATATTTTTCCAGACAAAGACGCAGGTCATTCAAATGCACAGAAATGGGTCCAAGAACTACAGTAGCTAAAGGGATCTTTCACTTGTAGGACAAAATCTGAGGTTTTGCCAGAAAAAGGGAATGAAAGCTCTGTATGGCTTTAGATGCCACATTTAATTCACAGTTGTGTACTTATGAGGAAAAAAAAAACAAAAACAAAAACACAACAACTCAGTTTGAGAAGAGAAAGAAAAGTTGAAAAACTATGTATCTATTCATTGGTATCTTCTTTATTGACACTCTGCTATAATGACTGCATATATAAGCATTTTCTGAGAAGTCCACTGAGTACATTCTATGTTGGTTCAATCATGGTTTCTGTCATAGTTGTAGTAGTAGTGAATAAGATCATAGGTTTTGTACAAGGAAAGTGCTAGTTTAAATTCTAAGGGATGTTAAAACCCTTATAATTTAGAAAGAAAAAACAGATTTTTGCTCCAGAAAAGCTGTGACTCACCTAGTCTCTACCTTCTTAGACGGGTTTATTTGGTATTTGTACTTAGGTTTTGTTTAACTGTCCAGTATTTTAAAAATTACTTTGAATTTTTGGAGGATATTTAGAAGACATTAAATGTCCAGAAAGATGAAAACAAACATCCAAAATAGGTGTTTGAAATGAGGAATATAAATTTAATATCATCATTTAGGATTCTGCTTGCTCAGAATTTGTTTATATGGAAAACCTCAATATTAAGCAAGATAAATTATGTCAAAATAAATCTGTCATTCTCTGTCATGCTGGTTTCTTGTTTGAATTATTGTTGCATGGTGTCAGTCATCAATGCGAAATCTGTGAAAATGTATGGATCCCAAATATTCTATGAATGCTAGTCATTCAGCTAGCAGGCATATTTCTTTGTAATTTAAATACAAAATTGTGTGTGACCAGCGGCACAATTCAGTGCATTGATCCATGCATAATGAAGAATACTGAAAATGTGGACTGAGTAACAAGAAGTAGCAGAGACTGAAACTGCAGCTTAAAGTCAGAAAATATTTGAATGTTTCTTCCTAGCTTACAGTGTTTTGAAGTAGAAATAAAATTTATTTACTGTTTACATATATATAAACAAAGTCCCTAAGAAAGAACAGCCTTGAAACAGACACAAATATTTGAAATTAAGGCACTGCCATTTTCAGATCCCCATGCGTTCCTGGAAACTCTTTATATTAACAGTTTTTATAATTTTCCTTTTTCTACTCATGGTTTATTATTTAATGCATTTCTCATTTCAACAAATAGATGGCATCAAATCTCACATCAGACTTTCTTCAAAAATCTATACAAAGATCTTTGAATGGATTTAAAATGGAAGGCAAGGGAGGGTAATGTGGAAATTACTATGACCAATGTAAAAGCAAAGTACAAAAACACATTCGTGAAAATTCAAAGAGAGTAAAGAGGCACTATTGTTTTTGACTATCTTGAGTTTTGAGTTCTCTTTTGAAAGTTAAGCGTTTAAAGAAGGGATCATTCTCTAATTCTGATCTATCTAAATTGAAATAATTAATTACAACTGGACCACAGAAAACCCAAAGTTTTATTTTATTTGCTCTCTAATAGTCAAACTCGCACAAAGTTTCTCTTTTTTTTTTTTTTTTTTCTCTTGAAATGACTAAAACCCTAACTTACATATGTTACTCTCTCTCCCTGACAGAATAAGAATAGAAAATGAACAAACAGCTGTTACAGCCGTAAGAGTCTGGCCATATTAAGCCTAACAGGTGGCCTAAATGTGGGGTTGTTTATGAAGACTGGAGCATATCAGGGTATCAGTAGCAGATCTTAAAGGGTAGCAAAATCAGACAAAGAAGGCAGGGTAATCAACATATGTAGAATATAATGGTAAGTCACGTCTCCTTTCTACTGTCATAGATGCCTAAATTTTTTTAAACTTGTTATATATTTTTCCTATACTTGTAGCCTTGTAGATTTTTAATATACACTTGTATGGTTGCTAGTATTTTTCTTGCCCTTTCTCACAATAAACTAACCCTTACTAACACAATTTTAAAATTCTGTTTAGTCTTATTCCTAACAAAAGAATTTTTGACAAGGACATTTTGTTTTGCACCTGAACATAGGAGACACAACAAGAAATGGGGCAAAGAAGACCCTGGACTAACTCCAAGGGACTGACACAAGGGTGAATTACTGGAGCAGCTGATCTCCTACTGGATGTACCTGCCAGACATATTAACTAACTAACCTTATAAAAATTGTGGAAATCCTTCATCATGTCTGCATACAGCCATATTTGTGCATCTGAAAACTTATATTAAAGTGTTGCTTTTTATGTCATTTTAATACCATTTCGAAAGTTTAGGGGGTTTTAGAAAATATTTTATGTTTTCTTATCCTTTGTCCTGCAAAAGTGGTACTCCAGTGAGTGTCAGGTCATGGGTAGCTTTATAACGGAGGATAAAGCCATTTCCAAAGGGAAAAGACAAGATAGACATTGCCTTAGAGTATACCCTGAAGATAAAGCTTTAAAATGTTTTTTCAAAGTCTGTGAAATGTTTTGACAATTTGCAATGCATTTTTTTAGCATTTTTATTTTATGCTAGAATTTTTTTAAAACTCTATGATTTACTTTTTGTTTTATCTGAAAAGCTAGTGCCAATTATACTGATTTCTTCAACTTGAAATTTTTAAACAATATGTGAAAAGATTTCCTTGATCAGTCTAAAGCAGTGTGCTCTACAGTCAGTACTGTTGTGGTGTTTGGTGGCTGTTGTTTTCTGCTTGCATAGAGCAGAGCAAGGACAAGATCTATATCTAGAGATTTCAATTTTGCCTGCTAACTAGCCATTTTTAAAACCTATTTTCACTGGCAAATATCCTACCTATAGACATTATAGTATAGAGGAATGAAAAACATTAAGGTAATTCATAGTTTAAATATAAACAGCTTAGTAATAAATGAAATACTATTAGATTCATTTGTTCTGAGAAGTTTCTGGAAAAATGGACAAACAAAAGTGCTTAGAAAGATGTAGGAAATGTCCGTGACTTTCTGTGTGAGTGGACAAAAGTCAGTAGCAATTTAGTGGGAAAATGTATTACTTTCCAGGAGAGTAGCTGTTTGGAGCAATAATTTTTAAAGAAAGAAGTCTAGGAGTTGTTCAATGGGGAGGAGGAGCTCCTGCTGCCCAAAGAGAGGAGAGGCACAAAACAATGGCAGGATATGAGGCATGAAACAGGATATGATGGAAGCCAACAGGACAAGAAACAGAGATGGATCTTTGTTTTCCTTGGAGGCTGAGGTGGAAATTTAAAGGTGATTTGTTATATGCAGATTGAACACTATTTCCTTTTCCTTGGTGCTGTTTTTTGGGGTTTTTTTTCTTCAAGGAACACAGAGTTCAAAGCATTTTTAGGCAACATGCATTTAGTGGCAAGAAGTTTAAGGAGATACGTTGGGGGATGCCAGAAGAGCAGAAAAAGAGGCTAAGTAGAACTTTTCCTCCCCATACATAACTGGAAACATTCCAGTCAGTGTCAAACCAGAAGCAGACTTCATTCTTTTCGTGCAGCTACCTCATGAAAAAAACAAGTTTGGTCAAAACTGTCTTTTGGACTCATCACTGGCACTTGTCTTTGCAGTTGTACAGACAAATTCTTAGATTGTCCCCTCATACTTGAAAATGTGCCTTCCTACATGGGGCCTTTTCAACTGCCAAATGACATCCTGGCCTGTGTCAGGAACAGTGTGGCCAGGAGGAGCAGGGCAGGGATTCTTCCCTGGCTGGTACTCAACACTGGTGAGGCCACACCTTGAGTTCTGTGTCCAGTTCTGGGCTCCTCAATTCAGGAAGGACATTGAGGTGCTGAAGCATGTCCAGAGAAAAACAACCAAGCTTGTGAAGGGTCTGGAGTGCAAGTCCTAGAAGGAGCAGCTAAGGGAGCTGGGGTTGTTTAGCCCAGAGAAGCGGAGGCTCAGGGGAGACTTGGTCACTCTCTACAACTGCCTGAAAGGCGGGCGTAGCCAGGTGGGAGTTGGCGTCTTCTCCCAGACAATCAATGACAGGATGAGAGGACACAATCTCAACCTGTGCCACAGGAGGTTTAAACTGGACATTAGGAAGAGGCTCTTCACAGAAAGTGTGACTAGATGCTGCAATGCACTGCCCAGGGAGGTAGTGGAATCCAGGATCTGTTTAAAGAAAGACTTGATGTGGCACTCAGTGTGACACCCTAATTGACATGGTGGTGTTTGGTAGTAGTTTGGACTTGATAATCTCAGAGGCCTTTTCCAAACTCATTGATTCGGTGATTTTGTGATAAAAGAGTATCTATCTAAAGGTCTTCTTGTCTGGAACAAAATTGAATAAATCCCTTAAGATCTGGAACCCCAGTTCTGGAAAACAGGGTGATTTTTAGTATCTTCAAACTTCTATCTGTGGCAATACGGGGCACTTCCCAGTAGGCCCATTCTGAATCCTTTGGTAACAATGAGTAATTTATTATTATACAAAATGTACTATTAAATTTTTTGTGTTTTGTCTTTTCTATCATTTTACTTTGGGGTTTAATGAAATTTGAACTTGGATTGTTTCCATGCAAATCTGGATCATTAATTCTGTTTGTGTGGTGGTTTATGCTCCAGCTCTTTTTGTTTGTTTGTTTGTTTGTTTGTTGTTTTGCTTTGTTTTTTTAGTGTTGTTTCTTCTGGCAGTAAAACATGGGTTTAGGTGGTACTTGGCTTGTATTTGAACTCTGTTGCAAATCTGAATTACAACAGCATGTGAACGCTCTTCCATAGTTGCCACAGCACAGATGATGTCTTACTTTACTCTTTCTGACATATTCAAATACTATTTTAGCTTTTTTTCTCCTTTTTTCTTAGCCTCACAAAGATAAAAAAAATCTGAACCAAACCAAAAACAAACTAAAACAGAAAAAAAGAAGAAAAAAAAAGGAAAAAAAAAAAACAAACCCCAAACCTGCAAGAGAGTTACAATCCACTGCAGAATGAATCACTTGATTGTTAAAAAGAGTGTCAAGGAGGAATACCAAAACATCCTTTGGGATCTTGTCTGTGCAGACCACTATAAAAATATTGTGGTTATGTTTAAAACAAAATAAAAACTGAAATATCTTGAGGCAACATAAATCCAGCTCTACAGTGCAGCGCCCTACATTTCCTTGTACTCAAAAATTTTAGGATCTTCATCAATGCTAAAGATATTAAGAGGAGTTGAGAGAATATTTATTAAAAAATCCAAACATAATTTAATAGCAACATGGATTTGCCATGCTCCCTCCCCTGGGGCATCTCAGGGCTGTCCCTGTCTGGGGAGAGCTGGGTTGGGTTCTCTGGCCTCTCCTGCAACCCCTCAGCTCTGGCTGCGCTCGCTCTTTGCCAGATGCAGCCATGGAGCAGACACAGGAGCAGAAGCCCGTCCGTGACTGCTCCCGCAGAACACTGAAGGTACCTGCAGCCATCCCCGCCTGGGCTGGGCCTGCTGTCACTGCTCAGCCGAGCTCCGCGCTTGGAGCACTCCATGGAACATGCCTCTGTTGTGCAAGTCAACAACATAATGGAAAACAGACAATAAAGGAAGACTCATGGTTAAACAGGTGGGGAAGTTTGAGCCTTAAGAGGAACAATGTATTGGTAAAAGAGTATTGTGAAAGATTGGTGAAACAATAATTGTGAAAGAGGAACGATACACAATTGTTCTGCTGTTGGCATGGAGGAGGCATCAAAAGCCATTGTGATGGCATCTCAAAAACAGGCCGAGCATGAGATGATGTCTTAACTTGAAAACTCCACTCAATAGGAGGAGATGCCAGGCCTAGTTCTGGGGTAGAGGGGTGAGAAAGACAAAGTGCATGTCCTTTTGATGCAGGGGATGCCCAGAATGTACAGGGTCTGCCTGCCCCACCCACCTGAGCACCATGATCCATCTCCATCTTCTACTCATTGACTTTTCACCAATCAAGGGGTAGGTATACAGTCTTCGCAACAGCAACTAATTAAACAAAAACTGGCTTTGCAATCACAAGTACGTTTCAGATTTTGTGCATGTGAATCCTCTAAAACCTGTAACAACCTTATATTTAGAAGAGCCAACTTGAGTGTGCTCTGCACCCAGCTGTGAGGGATTCCATGGCAGGCGTCCATGAAGGGCAAAGGAGCTTGCAATGATGGTAGTTTTCAAGAATAGCTTCCTGAAAGCACAGCAGTGTGCTGCATCGCCATGCAGGATCAGGAAGGCGGCAGATCCAGAGACCATCTGGGCTTAACAGGGAGCTTTGGATGTGCCTAAGAGCAAACGAAGCAGCAGCGCAGCGGCCGAGACTCAGACGCGGGACTGTGTCAGTGTCGAGAGCGCTGTCCGGCAATGCCGGGATCCCCGGTGTGGTTGTGGCCGCCACAACTCTGAGGAATCACAGCCCCTGCCTCAGACCCAGTCAGAAAGCCAACCAAGTGAGAACAGAGGGAGGGCACCCTTCCAGTCTCTCTTGGGCACGGCCGCAAAGCAGCTTCTCCTTCTTCTTTCTCTGCATGCATTTGGGGTATGCTGATGGCAGAGCCAGCCAGCTTGTGCTCTGTGTTCCAAAGCCTGTTGAGAGTGGGCATGAGAAGTACTGAGTGCACAATGGAGAGTTTGCTCTTCTGTCATTTGGATGTCAGGAAAAGTTGAAAAAATTTATTTTTAAAGGATTATTGTTTCAAACTGTTACAATAGTTGAAGTGATTTGCAATATGTTTTGGTACCATCTCAATGCTTAACAAAGCCTGTTAAGACTTAATCTTTACTAGGATCTTATATGCAGTGCTGTAGGTTTTTTTTTTTTTTTTGTCCTTTCGGCAAGACTGATGTTTGTTATCATATTTTTAGTTAAAAATAGTATTCCTGATGTTTTTCTATCACTGTCCAAGACAATAATTGTTTGGTGATGTATATAATATATTTTGCTACTGGTAAATGTGAGGTTCTAAATTTAGCATTGCTTTTCATCAGATGTCATCTGAATCCAATATACATTCCCCATCCCCTTTTCCTGTAGCGGTTCAAAGGACAAAGGTTCAACTGATTAGAATAAATAACAGTACTTTTTATTTTTAGCTCCTGCTATAGGTTTTCCATATCAAGATGTGAGTGAACTGAAAGGACAGAGGTAAAACCTCTCTGACAGGGGTGAGGTAATATTTTTTTCTCTGGGCAAGAACAACAATACAACCCTACCTCACAATGTTTAGTGGATGGTTCAATTTACCTTTCAGTGTGTGGTTTCATTCTCTTTTCTGTGTTAATCATTCTAAGAGATAGCCCACTCAAAACTGTTAATTTTCAGCAGTGTTTCTAATGGGAAAATATTAATCCATAACAAAAAAGGGATAGTGAAATGTGCTTCATTTTCAGCATACACATAAACATCTTTTAGTTTTCATTCAACATTTTTATGTAAAAACAGGACAGGGATACCTCCTAGATTAAACAGTATTCATTAACACTCTGAAGAATCAGTTTAAAAAAAAATGCAGAATTTACTTTTGTTTAATTGGGTTCTTAAGTTGATATTACATTGCAATTTAAAATTCAGCAACAAAAAAACTTGTATGTCTTGTGTTAGACTGGAAAGGTCTTTGTACGTTAGTGTACAGGACTTCATCATTTAAACTGCTTCCACGTTTAGAGGGAGATGAAAAGCACAGACTATGTGGATATATTTTTCTTCTTCTGCAAAGTGTGTGTACCTTATACAAAACTATTATGATTCAGGAGTTTGATTTCCTTCTTCGGTGATTGTATCCCTTCACAAAGGTGGTCTCAGTCTCCCACAATAATGTGGTAGTTAGCACATTTGCCTTGAATATGAGTGAGACAAATTTAATACCTCCTTTTTCAGAAATGGATCCAAATCCACATCTCAGGTCTTTTGGGAGAGCACCCAGAACACCTGCCCCCATATGGTATTGCAGCACTGACATGGAGAGGCAATGCAGAATCCTAGTTCTTGCCAGAAGCAATGAAGTTCACGTTAACTCTGTTAATGAGTTACATGGTAACACATACAAAGTTTTGCTAGTAAAACATCATTTATTATCAGTGTCTGATGTACAAAGGCCCATATCAAGTTGATCTTCACTGAGGAGGTGAAGAGCTGTGCATAAATGGACAGTTTGGCTTTTTTCATTGCAAAGCTATATTCAATTATGATTTTTCAATTTTCTTTTAAAAATAATTGTTTTCCCCTTCAAAATTGTATCTTTTTACATGAAGACAGCAGTAAAATATTGGGAAAATTTCTCAGGTACCATGGCCCTAATCTTTCTCCCAAATACTGTAATCCACAAGTCCCTGCTCTTTTATCTGGACTAGTATTGTATATCCTGACAACTTTCTTTCTGCTCTTATTAGCCTAGCAGCATTTCTTTTCAACTTCTATCTACTTTCAGTTTCCATTACAGCTCTGAGATTCATTCTCACTCCTCTATCTCCTACAGATTGTCCTCAGGCCACCTCATCTGCTCCCATTTACCGATGATATCACTAAATACCACCCCTGAACTGACACCTTCTAGATCTTCACATCGCACTTCACCTTTCACTGTCAGTCTGCTTTCTGTCACTGCTGTGCTGCTGCCAACTCAAATTTAGACTGGCAAACTCATGTTTATGCTCCAAAGCCCTGCACATCTCCAGTGAAATGTGATTTGAGTGGCAGATTACCTCTCCTCCATCCCTTTCAATGATAAACATACAGCCAGTACTGCAAGAGCAATGATAATTTTCGCTTTCCTATGGAAGAACCTGCAAAATACATAGTCAAGGTTCAGTTTTGCTACATGAGAAGTTTTGAGTTGAACAGTCAAGATGGAAAGACCCTTTGTCTGTGAAAAGCTGCTGATTTTAGGATCTCCTGGTGGAAATCCAAGTGTTGTGCTATTGAGGAAATTATTTCATGCAGGCACAGCTTTTTTGAGACTATTGATGCCTCTAGACAGCTCATAGTTTTATTTCTTGGTCATTATGTTCAGCTAGTTCTTGCAAGGCAATGATGGCAGGGCCTGCCATTATCACCAGGTAGATAACATCAGTTCTAATATCAAAGGCTAAATGATATTGCAAGTAGCAGTGAAGAAGAGTGCTGTGTGCTGCATTTTTATTACAGATACTGTATCATCGTAATGTATACATGAGGGCTTCCTGTGCCCTTCAATTGATCAAATTATGACATACGGGACTGTTGAAATAATTATGAGTTGAGAATACAAGTGTAAAGATTCTCCAGAATTGACTATATTTCTGTAACACATAATTAAAATGTTCATGTCAGCAGATACCATTGATTGTACTTGATAGCGTGTTATGCTACTGTTCCATTGAACTGGCAGAGATACTGGCAAAAAATGGTTAGTTTTTTAATAGAAAGGGACTGGAAACATATTTCGTGTTCTCACTTTGTCTCCTTACTTATAATTTGACTTTGTACATATATTCTTTAAGGGTAAATATTGACACCCAGGACACTTCTGAAGAATGTATAAGTATAAATAAAACAATTGTTTAAAACTTCTTTGGTTTTCTAAATGTGATTGGTCAATAGAAAAATGAATCAGCTCACTATATCGTGCATGGTGAATAATCTTCCTTGCAATAGTGCTTACATCTGGAAAGTCACTGGCCATCCGTGGCCACATGATAAATCCTAACACAGATTTATTTTTTCTCTGTAACCTTGGAAGAATAATAATTAGGATACAATTTTTCTTTATTCAAAGCAGTGTAATATAAGACTGACTTTCTTAAAGCCATTCTTTAATTCATGTCATCCTCTATCATGAACAGATTTAAATTATTAAAAGACTTAAAGAAAGTCTTCTGATAGAGTCTTCTAATACTCATTCCAGTTTCCTCACCTTCGTCTCCCTCAACATTGCTGCTCTGGTTCTCTGAATATGAAATTTTCTATGATTTTTCTGCCTTGTTCTAGTGCTGCTCTTAGTGAAGTCAACAATGGCCTAGTATTCACACACTCACTATCTAGAAATTTATTAAAGATCTATTAAAAATTTCTTCTACGTTGGTAAAGATATTAATATGTTCTGTATTTAGTGGACAGATTTTCCTTCTGGGGAAGCGTAATTAAAGTTTAAGTGTAATTCCACATTTCTTTCCTTGAAATGGGCTTATTGCCTATGAAAGATGTTGTGTCTTAAAATTTGAAATAACTGAAGAATAACTACTTTTACCAAATTGGGAAGAAAATTGGCTGAGTTTCATTCACTTTGGTTTGGGGTTATTTGTTTGCTTTGTTTTTTAGGGTTTTTGTTTGGTTTTTTGTTGTTGTTTCTGGTTTTGTGTTCTAAACTCTTTTTTTTCCCCCTAAACATGGGGTAGTCTAGCAAGAGTCATTGTCTTTCCAGTGTTTCATCCTGTTTTTCAATGCAGAGTGAGGTGAAAATGTCTGTCTTCAGGTTTTGCTCAGGTGAGGGAGGGCAATGGAAGAAAAAAAGAGTAGGAAAGCGTGTTTCCAGTGTTTACAGCAAAATTACCTTGTTATTCCCTATTCCCTTTGTTATTGGGATAAACATGTGCTAATTCCAGTAGCTGGCCTTCTGCCCCTGTTCTTTAGCTCTGGAAAAATTCTTGCCCACAAAGCCCAGTATTGCCCTCCCCATGGGGTGCTGGTATACCAGCAATTAGCTAGCTGCTGATTCAGTCTTGAATGCCAAGCTGGAAATGACATGACAATTTCAATACCATTTCACTCAAAGTTCAATACTATTCAGCTCAACCCTTTTCAAAGCACTTTAGATTTTCTTCAAAAAGAATAAAGAAAATACTTTTCTTAATTAGCTTTTCTTAACTCCTGAGAGGGGTCCTTTGTCATTAAGCCATGACACTCTGACCTCTGATCTTTTCTGTTTGATTTAGGAACTACATGCGATTTTCTGTATATCTCATGAATACTGACTGTCCAAATAATAGAGTTTGAAAGTACTCAGCTGTCTTTAAAACCCCCATGCTTCCTAAAACTGTACAATCCTTTTCAAGAAGATATATCTAGACCATCTTTATGCCACAGTTTAGATGCGGTCCAGCTTCTAAAGCTACTTAGGCAAATTTCTAAGACACTAAAACTGTAGTCTTATTGTAATTTTCAGCATCAGTTAGATTCAGAAGAAGTTTCTGTTACCTTAATGGTTCAGATCTAGTTTCTTTGTGCATGAGATTCATATTTGCCAGTTCCATAAGATTCTAAAAAGAAATTGAAATCATTAGTGCAAGGACATGGAACTCTACTTGATGCATTCATGATGCTGTGATTAGGCAGTGCTTTTCAAACATTGCCTGCAAAAACAATTACAGATACTGTAATTTTAAATGTTTTCTAACCTTATGGAACAAAAATTTCTACAGGAACATTACATACTAATTTACATAAAATGAAAAAGAGAAAGAAAATGGCTGTTTTAAACCCAAACATTTAACAAGCTAACTCAAAATATACATTACATAAATGCAGCATGAAGTCATGTGACACAATAAAGTAACGGTACAGAATAAAGTTGGTATGTCTTTGAATTCAGTGTCTTTAAGGTTTTTTTTAGTATACTGGAGCATGTCCTCAGAGATAGTGTAAGAATTTGAGTATAACTTTAGACACTTTTTTCTTTTCCATTTAACAACAAAGTGAAGTTTATATTTGCTATGGACAGAGACCATTCAAGTGGAATGCAAGTCTATACGTGAGGATTCTTACAATATTTTGGGAAAATAAATTAGTAGACTTAGTTCTATCTAGACATTAACATTTGGGTAGAAAGGATCTTAAAGGAAACCTATTTCACAAGAACTGTATCTGTCATCAACAAATTTGATATTAAGATTCAAGAAAAGTTTATTCTTGGGTGAAAGCTACTGATTACGCAGTTTTTCATTTATTGTAAGCAGATTAATCAAGCATGAAAGATAGAACTCTATTCTTAGCACAAAATAAAAAGGTGACTGGTTGAGTTGTGAGAAATAGGTCACAGATGTTTTACATTCAGGTTGTACTAGAAGTGGACCATTAGTATTACAGAGAGATCACACTTCTATATTTGCCATATGAAAAATATATCAAGAACCATCAGAAATCCTGACAGCAACAGCCAACAGCAGTGCCAAGGAGACATGAAATTACCCTGGAAGTGGGATTAGTTTAGGTCAGGAAAAAATAGAAATGTTCCCCAAAGTATCCTCTGCAATGAACAAACATGTATTTTAGCAAGAGAAACTACAGGAAGAAAGAACTCATCATACTGTAATAGATGCAGTGTATAAATTTGCATATTAAAGTTGTACATGGAAAAATTATACATTGTAATTAAAAACCTGGAATCTTGGAGGCAGTCCGAGGGCGTCTCCAACATTCCAAAGTCTTTTTGGTCTAGCGGTGCCACCATGAAATTTGCAACAGAAACAGTGGAGATCACCTGGAGATGGCCCATTAACCAAGGGCGGGCCGCATTTCTGCAGCTACTCAAGAATCTGATACCGATCATGATGGAAAATCTAGCGGATGAATTCACCAAGTGCCCCAAAAGAAGATCTAGTAAATCTTTTGGGATATCTTTTCAATTCAACAGGAAATCCTCACTCCTTCAAAAGCTCACTCGGAGAGAAAAGAATACATGAATATTCAGACTTTTCAATGGACATTGCCTCCGGGCAGAAAAACTGTATAAAAACCCTGCACTGAGACCCAGAATTTTTGGGCAATATCGGAAGGTACCCTTGTTCCTGTCCCGGTTGTCCACCCAGCATTCGGTCGATGTTGTCCTGATTTATCGTGGCATTTCAAAATTGATTTTTGAAATTGCTAAATAAATCATTGGATTTTGGATTGGCTCTTGATCAATTATAACAATACTATGTCTAAAAGATGTGGAAATACAGGAAAAACTTCCAGAGAGTTTTCCAGACCATTCTTGACTTAGTTGATAGAAATTCATAATGTGACATATCCCAGAATTACTTTTTATATGGCTTTATAAATTTATACAAAACAGCAGATATCTGATAGCTTACAACTGGACATTCCATATACTCCCAAGTAAGTTCACAATGCTGGGATGAGAACAGGGTTAATAACTACTTTGTTTCACCCTTCTCTCAACTGCAAATGAATGCAAGATCAATGGTACCATTACTGGTCTTTTTTCTGCATCAAAGTATTTCTGACAATGTGCACAATGAGCGTAAGAGGGTGATTTGACCTCTTTATTGTAGTAGGATGTGGCAATTAATTTTTTATTGTAATTTCAATTAGCTTTTCTCTTTCCATAATGTTTTACCCAAATCCTCTTTTTAAGGTCTTACTGAGGTTACCAGAAAAGATCATCTAGGCATGACTGTGTGAAAAAGTAGAGGTAAAGAAAACAAATTATTTCTATTGTGTTCAAAATTGAGGTCACTTTAGGTTAACTGAATCAGATTCCTTGAAGAGATGAAGACTTTCTACATCATGAAGAATCATTCAGAGAATTCTAATTGAAAAAAGAAAGACACCAGCCTCTGATAAAAAGAATAAGATACCAGATTAGTACAATTGAGCAAGAAAACCTGAAACAGATTTTACAGACTGTTGCCTTTATGACCCTTTATAAAAGAAGAATTGCCAAATGAAAAACAGTACAGAAAGCCCTGCATATTACTGTACATTTAGCTGTCTAACATCCTGGACCAACCAAAGAACAAAGGAATTAAGTCTTACATTTAGAATCCTTATGCATTGGAAATACTTCAGTGCTAGCAGAAGTGTTAAAGAAAAAGCTACAGCAAAATAAAAAATGTTTCTCACAGAGAAAATTTTGAATTTCTTTTCTCAGTAAACGTTTGCTAAGTTTAAGGGTTTTTCCTTGAAAAACAGTTATTTTTGTTATGCCTGCCTTCCTGAAAAACATAGTAGTTAACTGAAATGTTATATTATTAATGAAAACTCAAAACACTCTTTTTCCAACCTTTAGCCTGCATCATGCAGAACTCGTTTTGTAATGAGCAATTAAGCTACTTTGAGCAAGTGTATATATGTTTAATATAGGGAATCTGAATTTATTAGCCCTTTTATAAGTGGTAAACCAACATTCACACTTAAAATCAGCTTTACTCAATACCAGCTGTGTTCAAAAATATAACACTATTGTGGGGTCCTCTGTTCTCTGTGAAAATGTATGTAATTTCTGAAACTTGGTCTCTGGGATGTGAATGCATTTGAGGAGTTCATAAATTGCATAGTAGTACCTTCTGTAACGATGTAACTCATTCTTACTGTTCTGGCTAAGATGCCAATAAACCCTTTTGCACAATCATAAAGCCAATATACCTCTTAGGGCATTTAAGTCTGTCCAAGAAAGGAAGAACAGATAAATGTGTGCCTGTGCATGTGCCTTTGTTGCAGGAAAGTGTTTACCAACTATTTCAGTGGCACTGAGCTCCTCTCGTGAAGTGCAGGGGAAAATAAAAAGAGAAGGCCTATTTCAAACTGAAATGAGGCTTTGAAAAGACAAAACAGGAAGAAATTAATTGTAGCTTAGGGTCTCATGCCTACCCTCTGACTTGTAATAACCACAGAGATTGTCTGGAATTCACAGTCAAAATGAATGCAAGTCCTCCAAGTGCGGGGCATCCTGCCACTCTTGCGAGTGAACACTCTCTATGTCCTGGGTTTCCAGCCTGGGATAACAGTGGTACATGATGGATAAAATTGCTCTCTGGGTTTTAAAACACAAATGTGTACCTCTAGAAAAGTTGTATTTTCCTCAGTTCTTATGTGGCCTATAGGGGTATTGCAGAGAAGAAAAATGTCAACCACCTCCACCCTTAACCAAAGGCAGTTGCCATAGTAATAGCGCCTCATTTTTGTGTTAATGGGGGTCAGACCCTGGTGTAGTTCCCGGCTATCTCTTTTTCAGTGTCTCATGGAGCTACTCTCTTGAACTTTGCAGACACATACCAGGTAATATGAGCCCATTTTCACTTTTTTAATCATTTAAATGAAAATAGCTCAAAAAACATCAGTGTTACTGCTGCACATCCCTATATGAACAGCTCAAGCAAATAAATAATTCCTCTAAAAAAAATTGCACACATGCATTTTCTCATCTATCTTTACATACCTGAAAGTAATTAAAATCTGTAATTATCTAATGACAACAGGCTGATACAAACATTAGGACAGCTTTCTTCTGTTCTATATTGTTCTCCCATAAACACAAAGTTTGGCCATCCAAAAGGATCGTTATTCAGGGAATTCTTCTGGGGAAAAAGTGTGTAATGCTGCTGATGGATCCTGCTTTTTCTACATGCAGTGGTGAATGGCACCATGACTGTCAGGCAAGCATCTCTTCAGATATGCACTTGGCATTGACCATGCTTTTTATCCCATTCAGCTATCAGGTTTGACTATTTCCTATACTATCATTTGTCATCTGTCTGTGACTAAGATACATGGCTGCTCTGCTATCATATCACACTTTTACAGGTAAACCTTGACTACATTCATGACTTGATTCTTTAATTAGTCAATAAGTTATATTGGCTTGCTGAGCCCACATAGGTGACTTGCTAAAAGTCACCAGTCTTTGTTAGAATGAGCCTGCAGATTAAAATACTTTTTACAAAAAATGGTTGGTTTTCCTCACTCTCCTTTTCAAAACCTTAATTTTTTTCAGATTCTTGGATATATTTATTTCAGTAGGAACAATGGGGCTTTTTTAATGAAGCTGTAATTCATTAATATCCTCATGCATTTGTGTTCTGTCTGTTGATGGCTATATACATATAGAAAAAAAATTAATATCATAGCTTGTCATAATACATAAAGTCCTTCTAATAATGGTGCTTTTAGCAATAGCCCACTGTTTACAGGATGCGCCTGTGACATTGGCAGTAGAGAAGAAAGTCCTCAAAACGCCACCACTGAGCTATATGGGAAACTCAGAATACTGTTATTGAGGGCAATAATGATCAATGCTACTTTTAATATTCTAGTTTTCAAATGCCATCATGAAAAGTGGATTCCAGAAACCCTAAATAAATAACACATCTGATTTCCTTGCTGTTAGTCTAAAACTCTTGGATAGTAGCACCTGCAGCAGTTCATGAATCTAATTCATAGTGATTAAGTATATACACTGCCTACCCTGATTTATGGAATTTCACTTCAAGATCACAATTCCCTTTAATATGTTTACAAAAGAATTAAAGGGACTTGATATGACTATGAGTAAATTCAGTTTTTACAGAAGTGTCCTAAAATGCTTAAGAAAAGTCAATATGCATCTGTTTCTGGATCCTTGTTCAAATTAAACAAATAAACTTATGTGACATTTATCTGCCAAATTGGTGCCAAATTAATTCATTGGGTCTTAGAAGAGTGATCCATTTATCTCTGGACTGTTAGCACCAGCTGAGTATCCTCCCTGCTGACCAGCTGTTCTGGTAACTACTGATGACCTCAGATGACTTTCAGCTGTCAGGAGTCAGGTAATTCCTAGCACTGTTAGAGCAACCATAGAATATTTGAGAAGTTACACAGGATTTTTCAGTTGTCCACTGGTTAAGTTGTCTTTTTCTTACTGAAAATATTTTGTATTTGAACTTAATTTTGTTCATGGTCCAATATAAATAGGGATTTAAACAGAGATATTTTCCTTTAACCTTCTGCCTTTTTAGTGGGATAAGAACTAGCGATGTGAAAAGATGGGGGTTTTTGTACATAGTAGGATGCTATTATGCTTCTTAAAATCTTTTGTTTGTGGGTTTTTTTTGTTGTTTGGGATTTTATTTTTTTACCATTTCAAGTTTGGGGTTTTGAGTTACTAATTCATTAATAAATCTCTTAACAGTAAGATTCTTTTTTTTACTTTAAAGAAAATGAAAAATAGATCAGAAACTAAAAAATGTTCTAAATCTATCAGGAATGTCTTTGTGGATTGGAGAAGAAACCAGAGTAAAATACTCATGAGAATTTGAACTGTACTCTCAAAATGGTTAAGAAAGGTAAGAAATAGAAACAAGAGGGCTCTACTACTTGTTTAATATGTGTTTGTGTACTTGTAGCTTTTTTGCTGTGGGGTTTGTTTTTTTCTTTGCTTTTGCATCATCTTATGTTGATTTAGTGAGTTCTTGTGTATTTTCTTTTTTCTAATTTTCACTGTCTAGAAACTCATTGCTTTTTGGAATGCTTTCATAGGGCCTGCTGGCTATTTGGTTTTGTTGCGATGGGCATCTGAAGAAGTGAAAAAAGTATTTACTTGATTAGCATTGGTTTTAGGGATTACTTTTCTAGTCTGCATTAAAGTAAACACAAATTTTGAGTTCAGTGTTTCCCTTCAAGGATGTGAATGTATTTTAGTGGAGAAGCTTGTAGTGCAATTTGGTTAAGTAGAGACTGAGCTTTTGAAGAGTGCTTCTGTTGACTATGAATTTAATTGCTATGTTGAATGTGCTCCTCTTACTGGCTATAAGCTGCTCTTGAATATGGACTTTGTGCCTGCCCTCCATGTGTTTTGCCCTGATAATTGACCTTCCACCTGTTTGTTGACTTTGGATCACTTCATTTTCTTGCTGGAGGTGTAATGTTAGATAATGTAGTTATGTTTTTGATTTTTTTTTCTGGTACCAGATTAGTTTCCCATGACAAGCAAAAGTAATTATTTTGGATTGGGCATAGACATGTTTACTTTCAGGTTTTTTGTGGGTTTTTTGGGGTTTTTAAAATTGATTTTCTAGATCTTTCATGCACCTGAAACTGTGAGGAGAGGTAATATGCAATGATATAGAATAAGCATGCTGTTTCAGTTAAAATGTTTTAAAATCAGAAAATATTGCTCTTGGCATTGTTTTATGGTACAAATTAATTGGTATTCTGAGGTATTATAGTCTTGTTATATTTTATATATTAATTAGGAGAGGTTTCTTTTTTTCTGAGTGATACAACCTAGCAAAATAAACCCAGAAGTGTTTGTGCTTCATTTGAGATATGGAAAAAAACATTTTTTACTTTTATTCTGAGCTATCAGAACGTCAAATACCTATAACATCCAGAGTTGCTTTGTGCTATGCGTATTTTAACTTGTTTCAAATTAGTATCAAATTTTTTTTCGATATGTGCATATCCTCTAATTCCAAGATGATAAAAAACACTGCTCTACTTGGAAAAGAATCTACTTTTAGCAGGTGGTTGTTCCTGGATTTCAATAAATTATGATGATGCAAATATAATAGCCGATGTTGAATATACTTATTTGCAGTGGAAATTTTAAGAAACAATTTTGTTTGGACTATCAGGATTACCTATAGTAATAGCATAGGCATTATGCATTAAGGGTACACAGGCTATTTTGTTTCCTTGTTTTAGTTTTGTGCTAACAAGCTGAGAGGTTTTTTCTAAGAGAAATAGCAATTGAAGATCGTAATAATTCAAAATATTTCATGTGCATTGATCAGTTCTGCTTTTATTTTTGTCAGGTTTTCATAAAGAAAAATGCTTCAATGCTGTATTCATATAGACGAGAACTTAATGCAGTGTGCACTGCAGGCAGAGGAATACAGCTGCAGAGAGTTTTGTATCAACTTCCTCTCTCATCTCTGACACTCCATGTTACTCTTTTAGACTAATGTTGATGATTTTAAGGCAACCAGCAGTGATCTGTGAAGCAGAAATGGTGGGGAAAACAAAAGAAAAAGCACTGAATCTTGTTTTCAGGATATGAGTGAGTTTTGAATGGCCAGGAGTATGGGAATGCTATGCAAGATGCTTCTGTTATAGTGTATAAGAGCCAAAAACTTCCATAAGGAAAGCAGTAATATTATTCCACAATATACTTCTTTTAAATTATCCACAACTTGAAATGAATCTCTGAAATTTTATAGTGAAAAATAGGAATGGAAACAACCTTTCCCCCCCCCTCTTTCTTTTATCCCTTTTTTAAAATTTTTTTTAATCTCCCTAAACAAGAATAGGCTCAAAGGAGTACAACTGATAAAAATCTGCTTAAACTGACTTTTTCCTGGTTTGTAGAAGGGCATTTAGCACTGTCTTAGTACCGTGTAAAGGCTGCTGAACAAGAGCATGTCCTTTGTATGTTTGAGAGGAATGGCATAGGAGAACATTTGAAACTCTCTGGTTTTCCCTGCTGTTGTATAGTTTCACTAAAATCAGGAATTGTGCTGGGCTTACATGATTTCAAGTTCAAACTTCATTCTTTCACAGTCGCTCTCTGAACAAAATGTTTTCTTGTGACAGCGATCTATCTTTCAATAACAGAAATCTGTTTCAATGAGAATGTGGTATCCAAGCTGCAACATGAAATGGAGTTGCCTTTATGAAATGTAGAATTTCATTAATGAACTTGGACACATGTCTGTATATAGTCAGTTGGTCTGCACAGGCTCTTGGAGCAGAGCATTACTAGAGTCATGAAAAGGGTAACAGATGTAGCTAGGCATAAAGGCACTGAATATAGAACTATGAAAATATAGCACCCATTAGCTTGAATCACTTGCCAGGTTTGCAGGTCTGTGCTTGGAAATACTCCCTGTGGCACCTACCCTTCAGGAAATTGGATGAGTCAGAATATGGCCTCAATTCTCATGGCTGGGTTTCCTGGCACACAGGAAAGAAGACGGTAGGAATTTACATGGGACCATGCTAAACCTGGTTTAGTAAACAACTTACAGTTGCTTCTTGGTCAGAACCCAGTAGAATGATTCTAAGTTTGTAAAATTTATTTTAGGAAGAGAAGGAGTTTCTCCCAAGAGTGTGCCTTACACCATGTCATACACACCCCCAAATCAATATTGTCTGGTATCTCTGTGATAGTTCTATGGTAGAAGTTTGTGAAACTGGGAGAGGGGAGGCACACATGACAGAACACATCACACCACAAAACAACGAATGAAACAGCAAAACACAAACCCAACTTGCTAGCGGTAACTAGCTAAAAATTCTAGTATGAATAACCAGGGTGTTTAAAGAACACTAGTAATTCAAAGGTTGTATCTGGTGATTAAACTGGACAGCAAACTTCTGCTGAAGGCCAGGAAAGAAAGAGACAGGCACTCCTGGTCAGGAGCCAAGGAATCTTCTGGATTGATACTAACTTCTGTTTGAGATGGCAGAGAGTGATAAAATTTTGGCCATTTCTGATTTTCTAAAGTAATTTTTCAGTCTGTGAAAGCAAAACTCTTATTTAGCCAAGAAACTGTATGTATTACTTGCATACTGAATTCCTTTTATTGGTATTTCTGTCAAGTGCAAGCCACTGTGCATGTTAATGTAATTTGTTTATAACATTCATGATTCACTCTGTGATCATTCACAAGGAAAGTGCTCTATAAACATTAAAGATGACCTATGACTAAAGCAATTTATCTTACGCTGCCTGCAGACTTCCCTGCAGTGTAGGAAATGGGATTGGATCCCATTTAGTCCTTGTTTATCCACTTCTCACAACTTGCGGTACAATAAGAAACACTATGAGGTGATGTTTTCACAACTCTTTTATGTTACTTCTTTCTGTATTTTCCCCTTATGTACAGACATAGCAGACTATAAAGATAAGGTATTGTACTTTATTCTGCATTCTTGTTAGAAAGATGAAGAAAAGACATCCAGGTGATGTAGAGATTGTTACCATTCACATACAAAGTCTGAATATATCTTGGCGGTATTGAAGAAGGGGCTCAGAGGTACCTGATGCTTTAAATTTGTGGTTGGATTGTTATTTTGGTTATTAAGGCTGAGTCACTAGAAATGTGAGTTGTTATATTTTAAGTATATTGGCTCCAGGGGACAGAAGAGATTAATTTCTGTGCTGGTTTTAACACCAGCCAGAAACTAAATTCCAAATAAGATCTCACAACTCTAAAGTGGCAGCCAGTTTTTCCTCCTGAAACCACGCCTTCCTGATGATAAGGTGCATGGTGTAGAGCAGCAACTTGGCCATGACCACACAATGCTCAGCTCCACATCTCTCAACCAAGACAACTTCCAAATCTTGATTAATTCTATTTTGTGGGGGTTTTTTTTGTTTGATTGAGGTTGGGTTTTTTTGGGAGGTTTTTTTGTTTGTTTGTTTGTTTGTTGTTTTTTTGTTGTTGTTGTTGGGTTTTTTTTTCCTAATGGCTTGTTGTAAGAATGTGCAGAAGAAAAAGAAAAAGAGATGGGATAGAGCGTAATCCTGAAAGACTTCAAAAAGACTAAGACTCTTTCAGAAGAGAGAAGGCAGTTGTCCATAAGATTTTCCTGCCAAGATTGTCTTTGCTCTGAATATATCCAGATAGCTAAAAGGATAGCCTAACTTGAATATTCCAGCACCCTCTGGATATGATTTTTTCTGAGTTTATTACGATGCCAAGATACATCTTTGATCTAAATATATGAATAGATTCTAAAATAAGCTTAATTTTGAATTTTTACCATACTTGCCAAATTGTTTTGTTTTAGATATTCAAGGTGCCTTTATTAGTCTGATGTTGTGGTGGATGTGATGTTCTAAGATTAAAAACATGACTTGATCTCCAGGTTTTGTTCATAAAAGGAATTCTTTAGAGCCTCACAATGTTACTTTTGTGGAACCAAACACAGATTATAATTTGAACTTCAGTGATTCTAAGGTGTCTGCTTATATCTTGAGAGATATCTTGAAAGAAGAAAGAAGTTTGCTTTCTTCTTCTGGCCTAGATGAAATCCCTTGTGCTGTGGAGGTCACATGCATGCTTCTTTTAGCCTTCTTTTTTTCTAGAAATCTATCATTGCAATTTTATTGATGAGGCAGTTTTCAATAGTTTCCTTTATTCACCTGCTCTTGTCCCAGCCCTCTTAAACGTGACTACTGCAACTGTTCTCTGTTGCTTTGGAGTGGCTAAAAAAGTAATTGTGAAGCAATCTGACTTCAAACATAATTCCTCCCTATTCTAATAGTTATTTCATTAACATTGGCTTATGAAACAAAATTGCTTTAAAACAATGGAATTTCAAAAGTCCAGAATATTATTTTCTTTGTCTCTATGATTTTCTTTGTTATTTGTCATGACTGTACTGTTTAGTCTCAGTATTTGGCCTAATTTACGTGGCAGTGATGGTTGTGTTGCTCTTTGCCCACCACTTAGTTGCTGATTCTCCAGAGTAACCTTGAAGAAGTGGTCAATAGCTGTTCAGTCTGTGCTCCTGTTACAGGAAGGTTTTGAAGTCATATTCAGAAGGGGTTATTTTCAGTAACATGGATAAAAGGGATTTGGTGGACTGCTCTGCCTCATGAATCTGTAGAAATTACAGAGGATATGCAGTGGGTAACACTGTAAGTAAGCTGTGTATACAGAGTGAAGGAATGAATTCTAATGCTCCAATCTGTTTTTTATTTTAAAGAAAATTCTAACATGGGAAACTCCATTCTGAAACAATCACTGAGATACCTTCTGTTTGTCCCTTTTAGAGCAACCCTGTAATCGCCAGTTTTTAAACAGAAAAACCTCTTTTGATTTGCCTCTGTGACATCATTGTCATTTTTCAGTGGAAATGTTATGGCTCCAGGTAAAGAGTAAGCTTCTAATGAAAAGAACTTGTTTCCATGCTAATATTTAACAGAATAAAAGTAAGAACTACAAAAATAAGAAATTCAGAAATGCTTCTCATAGCAAGTTTTCTTGAAAATTAAACAGCTGCCTAGAGAGCCTCAGTAAGGGTTTTGACAAAAGGATTAATGTTCTTGATTAACATATAGGAATGTACTTACAGTGAGTGCTGCAGAAATGCTTATGCTTGCACTTGTAACGATAGGGTTTTTACTGTGAATTTCAATATTTTGAAGTGCCGCTCAAACCCAACCTCCCAGCCTTGGTCTTTGTTGTTACCTTCTATTACATGGTTTTGTCTTTCCCCCACTTCCTTCCTACTCTCATCCTTTAGGGGAAATGAAAATGGATGAAATGATGCCTATCGTGTTATGAAATTGGATGTGAAAGTAACCATACTAATTTGTTACAGAGGAGAGAAGCATTTCTAATGCTAAAACAAATGCACTTCTGGAGGCCTTTTAACCAACTAACAGTTATCCAAATTATTTTTGGGGTGATCGTGGCTCTGTCCTCTTTGTGAATATCTTGGGCACACAGAAATAATGAAAGGAATCACAAATAGAAGGAGCGAAGATATAAATAATTTGTAGGCCAACTTTTTTTTTAGAAACACAGGTGTCAAACATCAAATACTTTGTCTTCAAAGTTTATATTTACAGAGGTGTGCCTAATTCAGAAAAAAAATTCAGGTAATTTATGGGTTTTATTGTTTGTTTGTTTGTTTTTCTTAAATCTGTTTCCTTGAGGAAAAATTCCTTTAAAACAGTAAAAATTAAGCTTTTGGCAAAAAAATCCCACAGAATCATTTAGGTTAGAAAAATATCTCTTGGATCATAGTCCAATATAAAAGCAGAAAGAACCTCAAATTCAGGTCAGCCAGAGGAGGTGATGATGTTTAAAATTTTTAGACTTTGCAAAAATGAGAATTGAAGGTTGTCCTAAAAGAATATTGTGTGGTACATTCTTGTGAGCCTTATATTTTAAGCAAAATCCTGATTGTTTTCTGATGGAGGAAGATGCATTTGTACTGACCACACTGAAATGTATATACCTTTAGAGGAGTGGCATATTTCAACATTTGAGCAGACAGGAAGACGAACACTGTGTATGTTACTCAGAATACATTACTTTTCTCAAGAAAGTTTTGGTGTTGAAAGAAACTGCTGTGTCTGGCAAAACTTGAGATGTCACTTTTTCCTCCATGTTGGAGTAGTTGTGTGTACCCTTTCTGTAATTTCTGCTTTGCTCCAGAATTTTAATGCAAGTTCTTCTTGAAGAAAAGCAGAAGTCTCTCTGTTATTTCTGTATTAAGGCAGTCTCCTAATAAGTGCTCTCTGCATCTGTTGATGAAATCTGCCCCATACCAGCAGGAGGTTACAAGGACCTTGGGATATTATTAGCATGTATCTTTCCACTTCTGTGCTCCAGAAATTGTTGTGACACCATGTAACGAATATTTTTTCAAGCTGTCAGTATTCAGTTAATGTTCCCATTTAGCACTCTCTATACCTGAGGACTGCGTGATAATTTGTTTTAACATATCTCAATTTACTTTTACTCTGTTAAGGAAAAAATGAACAACTATTAGGTTGAAATTGCTACATGTTTTGCAGAGTTTGCTCTTATTGCAGTTACATCAGTGGTAACCAGTTTACTTTTGGATGAAAAAATAGATTGGGGGGAAAAACTGACCTGTGAAGGACCTTGGTGTTCAAGGACAGAGAGATAACCCAAAGCAAACACATCTGACACTAGAGGTGCCTCCTTTTTAGTGCCACAATTTAGTTCCCTTCCCTATACTTTCAGCTCTGTGTTGCCCTCAGAATCCTTTAGCTCAGGACTTACTAAAGCATATTCTCAGCTGAGGTAAAAGTGGACGTGACTAACAGTCACGTGAGAGTGAGGAATGGACTGTGTTTTCTAGCCTTTATTTGTGACAATGTGTGTGCAACTCATTGGTTGGAGGCAGTTCTAGCAGTTCTGTTGGTAGGCTAGTTTTGAATGAGATTCTCCTCCCACCTCTTACCAGGATAGCAGACCAGAAATCAAGGGTCTCTGATCAGATAAAACATCGATGTGACTGGTGCTGTCAGCTGAATCTCTCTAAAAACCTTTTAGACATTCTGTAGTCTTGTGAGAGACAGCGGCTTATAAGAGTTACTATTTCTGGAACCCAGCAGATGTTCACTCCTGTTAATGATGCCTGAGGCAGAGGTGAAAACAACCACTGTTATGTGCCCACTGTGTGTTTGCCACTTGAAAGTACTGCGCTACCACTGAGACTAAAAAATTTTTACATCAGCCACCTAATGAAGTACAAGAGTGAAGGAAACAAGGATACTGTTTAAGTATAAATGGACCAAATGTAAAAAGACAGGCTTCCATATTCTGTTCTGTGAAGATAAATTATAATCTTGACAGTTTCAGCAGTGATGTATTTGTATCCTGGATCCAACACAAAAACCCCAGTCCTGCTGTCTGGAAGGGGAGGATGGAGAGTGATGCCTGGTTGAACTATTCTTCTTTCTGTGGACCACTGCAGTTTGGTCCTTTCCAAAGCTCCTATTGCTATATGTGCATATATATATATGCTACAGAAATATATAAAGGTCAGTTGTCATTAAATATGATTATAAAAGTGTGTGTGTAGCAAATGCATGACTCGTTGCCTTGTTCAATGGGCTACTGTGTGATTTTTTGATGCTCATTAAAATGAATGAGGCTGCTTTTGCTTTTCTCCTACTTTGGCTCTGGGCCTTTTAGGAGGCTCTTGGCTGTGAGTACTAAGACTGGGAAATTCCCAACGCATGGATTTGAGCATGCAGAGGGGGATAGAGCGAACAGGCAACCACAGGAGCAGTGCAGACAGAGAAACAGATTTCTGAGCAGACCTAAAACTAAGGTGCTACAGAGCAGAGGAAATGAAATCTTTATAAGGATTCAAGAGGACTAAGAATTCAACCATGAGAGCCACTGAAAGTATCAGCACTAGAAAACAACTGGAAGAAAGGGTTCTAGGCAATACAGGACAGAGAGGGTATTTTTGTCTGCTTCATCAATGAGTTTTAATCTTCTTTGTTTAGAGGCCCCTTGTTGCGCTTTCCCTGAGACATGAGTCATTTTTAGAGAGTAAGAACACCTAAGGCAGTTTAAACTCCCATTGATGAAAATATGGTACAATTCTACCTCAAAGTCATACTTGTTGAGGGAAAATTGAGAATTACTGGAAGTAGGAAAGTATGATCAGGAATACCATGTTAGCAAAAAAAACTATTGCTATTTACTGGATAATATCAATAAATAATTTCATAAACTCAGACTTTACATTAACCATTTAACAGTTAACCTTTCTGGGCTTTGAAAAACAACATCTAGCTTTTAGAAAGTCTCTGGAACTGGTTAAAATTAAAATCAAAAAGGTGATTGGCACAAATTCAGAGATATTTGCTTTTATTCTCTCAGTATTAACATTTACATTCAGGACATCTGTCTGACACTCATAAATGTTGCTAGCTCATCCTACTCCTCCACAGGACAACATCATTTTAAAATCCCTTATTTTGTAGCTCATAGTCAACCTAATAATATAAACAATTTAATTCAAATGCCAGCTAAACAACAACTTTATTTTGTCCTTGCACTGTATATTTTCAACACTTCAAACTTATTTATTATGATGTTTCCAAACACAACTTCTTATTCTTTTCTGATGACATTTGAATTATTGAAAGATTGCATCTTGACTGCAAAACTCACAGAATGTCTGAAAGAATCTAAATCTATTTCAGGCAGTATAAATAATTCATACTCAATTCTCCTCTCAGCTGTGGGAATGCTGCTGCTTATTTACAGCACACTTCAATGGGGAAAAAAAATCTGTCCTATTTTATTAACATTTCTCTGCTATTAGATAAAGCTGGTCATATGTTCCTATAGAAGTTACTTAAATATATTTACTGTGATTATATGTAAATTATCTTCAGTTTTCTAATATAGTTACTTCGTTCTTCATTTATAAACTTAATTTAACAACTTTGGGTTTTTTTCTTTTTTAAACATGATTTACATGATTTGGTAAATCAGTGTTTCCTGTAAAAGATCCCCCCCATTCCTCTTTCAGAACCAGAGTTTGAGAAGGATGTGGTAGGCAAGAGTTCAAGCTCCCCCAGGCTTTGGCTTCTTTCTGCCTGCCTAATGACAGTGAATGTATCTGTGTTAACATGCAAAGTCTTGCCATTACTATTCATTCCACCATAGAATGAGAATAATGCTTTTGAACGTTTCTGTGAATCAAAATTGGTTAAACACTTTTCAGCTGAGTCTCTGATTTCATTTATTTTTTTGTCCTTTGCATGACTTCCTTCTTGAGAAATGACCAGAAATTCCAGCCCATCCTGCCAGTGCTCTGCAATAACTTGCTGCTTGGTTACCCTCAAGTAATCAAGTGCTTTGATATTGCAGCTAAGAAATGTAGCTTGCTAGATTCCCTACAGTAAAATCTGTTTGGATAGGCTCTGACTATTGTGTCTGCTTCCACCTGAAGAAATAAAGGGGAAACTAAAACAAGAAATGTTTAATATGCACTTACCCATGCTTCATTTTCTACATTATTGGTGTAGAAATTCTTGAGGGAAATGCTATGTGTCAGCTTCTTACTTTAGGTCTTTCCTTGATACTTCAGATGAGGCATCTCTAAGTGCAAATGTAAATACTGTTAAAGCTAGCACAGCCCTCACAGATGTCATTTTGCACTAATGTATGATATATTTGTAAAATAACTTAGAGGACTTGATACTGGAAGAAAAAGGTGCTGCTGCTACCATTATGTTATATTGACGCTTATAGTCCTTTTCAATTACATAAATTGATAAATCCATAGTTATAGTTCTGTTCTCTGCACCAGATAAGCTATTTCCCTCTTGTAGCTGTAAATCCAGATGAATCCTATCAATTAGGGACATAAGCCACTATGAGTGTAAGACTATCCTTCTTTGCTTAGAATAGGAGTAGTGTTTCAGAGAAAATTATTTCATTTGATACTGGAAATTACAAAACTACCCTTTCAAGGACATAATGTTCCCTTTCAAGGAGCTTTTTCCAATGATTGGTGTATATATCTTAAGTCATATCTGTAGATGTTTTCATTATACATACAAACTCTAACCCTTTTTTGAGTGTCCTAATTTTTGGAACTTCTCTCAGTATATGTCCCATCATGGTGTTTTATAGGTTAACTGAGGTCTGTGAAGGAATTCCTTGAGCATTCTGCATCCACTTTTCTATGGCATTGAGTGGGTGCAGTAGTTGTGTCAGAATCACTCACATTTCTGTTCTCTCTATTTCCAGTTTACTTAAGTTAAATACAAAGCATTCTAACAGAATGCATCCCTTTTTTTAACCTCTGATTTACACCTAGAGAGCCTTACAGATATTTTTCCTACTGACAAACAGGATTCATTTCCTGACTAGTGAAGATTAATGCAACAAATAAACTTTTAAGTTAATTGATTTAATAATTTAGCTACAAGGGAGGCATTAGATGTCACTCTTTCAAAATACCTGGAGTGAAAACAAAAGGGTATTGAGTTTTTCAAAGGCCTTCTCACACAATGCTTTAGGATGTGTTTTTCTGGGCATAAATTACATTCACAGAACGTTCCATACTTTCCCTCTGGTCTCTGCGGCCTGGGATTCCTGAAAGATGATTTTACTAGTATATAAAGACAGGCCGATAAGACTTTGACTATCTCAGTCTTTTCCATGCCCTTCCTTTGGCTGCTTGTGTATTTCTAGAATCCTTTCTTATTGCCCTTTGTATTTCTTGCAGGTATTGACTCTGGATCAGACTGGGATTGCCTAGCCCTATCTGTGATCCATCTGAATAGCTCTGTACTTCTCCTGGAGTATAATTACATTTTGTTAGTGTATACTTAAAAGATTAGTGTATAGTTAAAAGATAGGTAAGCCATGTGAGGAATTTTAAAAAGTGTATTTAAGAATAAATCTTGAACATAGATATCTATATTCTGCTTATGTTTGCCAGTAGAAGATATTATTTGCCATCTTCTGAAAAAATACAAATGTGAACTAAATTTATTTGGTGAAAATCTGTTAGCCATAGGAATTCAGTTACCCTGTGCTTTTTAGTGGAGTGCTCGATTGACCATGGTATAACAGTACACAGTATATATCCTATTATTTCTATGTTGGAAAATAGATGTTAAAAAATTGTGATGGAGGTTCTTCCCCAACCCAGGGTGTTACTACTCATCAATCATTACTCTTCAAAAAGCTTTGAGAGTCATAGAAAAGCTTGGATTAGAAAGAACGTTTAAGACAATCTAGTTTCAAACCCTTGCCATGGCAGGGACACCTCCCACTAGACCAGGTTGCTCAAAGACCCTGACCCTGATGCCACCTCTGATGAATTAGTGATTACCCATCTCTTCACAATGATGGAAAGAACATTGAGCAAAGGACATAAAACAATGTTAGTTACTTGGAAGCACTAAAGGGTGAATAAAATTAATAGCATTGAAAAACATTTGTGGGGTTTTTAGGGTACTTTGAAGAAAAATTGCATGTTCAGAGTAGTGCAGTTACTCTTTTCATTCTTAGCGTTTGCTAGGTGCAAAACCTAAATGCTAAAAAGTGAATTCAGTGTTTGATTTCAACAGCTATTTTCAAGGAGAATCTTCCAACTTCTCAAAGTAACTATTAACTACTACTGTCGTTTGTGGGCACTGGTGATGCAGCCAGGAGCATTCTGAGGAGCAGCAAGATTAGAGAGCCCTAAGAGTGGCAATAAGGGACTCTGCGTCCAGCGGAGTCCTGCATGCATGGGAATGAGAAGCGTGGGGAACATGCCACCAGCATGATCTTCCACTTCTTCTATAGTATCCTCACAGGGATCTTTTTGCGCCTGCATTAGGCTCTCAGTAGAAAGCTAATGCTTTTCACCCTGTCTTTTGTGCTCAGCATCCTGAACACCATCATAGTCTTCATCTCCTAAACTTAGTCATCAGCTGCTGATAATCAACCTCGCTGTCATCTACTCTGATGATGGCTGGCTGAAAGTTTTCCCACCTGACCACGGTCAGCCTGTTCCTCAGGACTATTGTCTTTATTTACATGCATCCCAGATCCCATTTCTCAGTGCATGAAAACAAAGTGGTCCCTGTGATCTATACCATGATGATCCTCATACTGAACCCTCTGTTCCACAGCCTCAGAAACAAGAGGTGAAGGCGGCACTGAGGAGGATGATACACAGAATAGTAATACCAGGATAGAGACAGACCTTGACACGAGAGAGCCTGACTGAAGGCCAGCTGCTCACAGCAGTATGAGCTGTTGTATCATTCTGCCTTTATGTTCTGTTTGCAGAAAAGTTAACATTGTCTTTCACTGAAAGTACTATCCCATCCTCTGTAATGGAGCAGCATAGCACTGCCTGCATTCTTTCTCCTAGGGTGTGAGCCCATGAGGAGATAGCCCAGGTGGCTCTGCGTTTGATAGCCTGGGTGAGGATCACCTCACACCACATGTCCACTCCTTAGCTAGTACACTTTACTTTAGGATGAATGACTTTTGGGGTCATTTTGGATATCAACGTGCAGGTGAGACAAAGCCTCCTTGTTTGGCTCATGAGCAGAGTTTCTTCCATTTTCATTACAGCTGGATCATTTTTTCCCTTAATTTTCGTAATTTTATATGATAGCACATTTGGGTGTAATTAACTTTCCTCTGGAGAAAAATAAGAAAAAAACCCTAAGAATAAAAAAAAAAATAAATAGCAGAGTAGTTGTTACACTTCTTCAGGGCAGGAGATATCTCTGAAGATATGAAATGCAGGGGACAGAGTTTAACGAACATTCACATCAATACACTCAGTGTAATGTCCTCCAGTCTTTTTCACAACAGGCTCATACCAACTTCCCAAGTCCTCATGTAGCCAATACATCGACCCACCATATCACACCATCCAAGTTCCAACTTGGGTTCTTTTCTAATACTTATTTTTCTGCCTCTTGTCCTGCTTCCTGGCCAGATTGGCTTGAAGTTGGATGGAGTCAATATTAAATTACCAGGAGTCCTTTCTAAAACAAAAAAGTCTACCCTGAAGAAAAAGAAGAAAGGAGAGAACAATTGATATTGACATGCTTTTCTGGACTAGGATGTCTCCTGGTATAAATATCTCTTGACTAGTAAGATCAGTGACTAAAATACTATCAGTGTCTCTCAACCCTGCCTAGAGTCACACTGTAGCCTACGGTGTGCCTGCTAGTGTCCCAGTTTGAGTTTTTTTGTGTTAGCAAGTAAGCTCCCACTGAATTTACTGATGTGGAAACAGGTCTGTAGTCCTCTAGGGACTAGAGGAACAAACACTGTCTAACCGATTCCGTTTAAAAGGCTGATATGTGCTCCCTCTCAGATGTGCTGTTTGAAGGCATGTGAATGATGCTGGACAGTTTATTTTGTACTGTTACAATAGTAACAGTTCCTGTGAATTGCAAAATAGCATTGATTTCTTTCAATCACCTTCTGAAAAAGTGCTGTGGAAGAAATAAATGCCCATATGCCTGTGTGTATATTTTGTGTACATGGTATTTTGAAAACCATGGACTTTTTTTTTAATGCTTATCTTAGTAGACTTTTGTGCGTGGGGTGTTGTTTGTTTTGTTTTTTGGTTTTGTTGGTTGGTGTTTGTTTGGTTTTTTGTTTTCTTTGGGAGTTTTTGATTTTGTTTTTATGTTTGTTTAGGTTTTTTGGGGTATGGTTTTTTTTTGGATTTGTTTGTTTAGGTGGGTTTTTGTTTGTTTTAGGAAAATCTACTCTGTAGTAAAGAACACTGGCTGAAGAAGAACCAAGGGATCCCGCTTCTCACTTCGCTGCTGACAGTGCAGAATTGTCTCTTGGGGATAGAAGGGAGTGTTTATTTTGTGCAAAGAAATGGCAAAGTTAAACTTTTTCACAGCCCTTTGGAAACCTAGCACTAATACCCCAGTTTCTCTGTGTCATCCACAATTGTTGTCTTTTCCTCTCTGTATAAATCTGGAAATGGATAGGAGTTCTTAGTGTGAAAGATATCTTAATTCAGCATCATATTGCTAATTCTAAGTACCACTGGAGTTTGAGGTAGAAATGATTGCCTGTATGTATTTCTCTACAGTAGCATAACTTGCTGTAATTTGACTATATTAGAATTAAACTTTCTTTTCTGTTCAGAGAATTGAAAATCTCTGAAAATATTTATGCTTAATTTTATACTTGTAGAGTGAATGTGATCTTACATCATTTCTGGTAACATTCAGCCTGGTATTAAACTGTGCTATCAATTATATAGATTTTCAGTATAAAGAATACCTGCTCTTATGGCGTCTTAGCTGTTTTCATTTTGAAGTCTTTTATGAAATGTGTGTGGGAGTACAAGTGTTTCTGTTTTTACTGTTATTTGCTCTTAGCTATCCATAAAAGGTTTAACTAATGTGGATTCTGTCTTGCTGTAGTGTGGGACTGTAGTTGTTTAATAATCAAAACGCTTCTGACATTCTGCCTAATATATAAAATTATCAATGAAGCATGGTCTGTTATTATACCTTAATAGTTTTTGTTCCCCTTCAGTAACTAGCTTTTCAGGGTGAACTCTCTCTGATACTAACAAGATCTAAGTAATGAAGGAATATGCCTTTTCTGCAAACAGACTCCCAATTCTTTCCCCAGTCAGATGTCCTATGCCTATTAAATACAATCATCTCCCTTTTGATTTCTGTGAGCTCACTTTTCCCAAAATTTAAGAACATTTCCAGTTTAAAAAAATAAAAAAAGTAAATACTTGCTTCAGGAGAGATGTGTTCTTTCCTAGTTAAATCTTTTCTGCCATGGATTTCTTTTGATGTGCTAGGTAAATCCCATCAATCAATGCCCGGGGGGGAAAAAAAATCTGCATTCCTTTTCTCCTTATGTTGGCCCAGTGATGGGAATATTGGAAAGCTTTTGTTCACAAAGGAAAAGCCTGCCTTTCCTCCAGGTGTTCTTGTTGGCATCCTAAATAGAAACTATAGGTAATACAGCCTTTCCTAAATATTATCATTCTGATAGTGAATGCACAAAACACTGCACATTTGATAAGAAAACAGTTAACTCTGGGTTTCTAGAAGATCTTGTTACTGATCTGACAATGAAGTATATGGTCTGGATCAGATATACCTTTTTATATCTTCTGAATAAGCAGAAGAAATACTTGCCAAAGTATATTTCCTTCTGAAAAAAAGCAACTAATGGTCACACAGGAACAATACAGAAACATGTCAGGGTCATATTTTGAAACGTCAGTATATCTTGATGCTCAAGAACTTCACTTTTTTTTAAGTTTTCACTTCTGTAATTTATCCTCCATGATGTGTTATTTTGACTTTGCTTTCCACTTATATTGCAATGATAAGAGAAGAGCTTTATAGTAAAAAATCAATATCTTGTTGCTCTTTTCACAAATGTTCTATACAAAATGTTTCAAGGAAGGCAGAAATGCATCTTATTCATACCAATTTTGAGGGTCAGTGCTGTGAAAATGCACGTGGCAAATAAAAAATCCTTTCAGTCTTAGACAGCTGACATAGTCCTGCCTCAAACAGTTTCCAGTCAATGTCTTCACAAAGTTGAATTTGTTTGATTCTGTTAAAAGTCACAGGAACACAGCAGATATTGGTCCTAATCATTATTCAGGAGAGGGAAATGGACTCTGAAAAGGAGAAAGAAAATGAACCTGAAGCCATATTGTTGATGGGAGGCCACCTTGACTCTTTGACAAGTACAAAGGAATCTTTGTGTCATGTGTAATCTCTTCAGAGTAATTCTTCTGAAGTAGTGAATTTGAGAAGAATCAGGGGACACCAGTCCAAAGATCACATTGAAAATGAATTATTCATTTCCCTGCTTGTTAAAATCTTATTTTCAATCACAGGTACATGATCTTCAGTTCTTGATTGGTTTGGTGAACTGTGAGAGAGCAAACCCTCTATTTTTTTTTTTTTTAATGACTATGCTTGATCCTTGAGAGGAAGAGATGAGAAGAAAAGAAAAAGATATTACAGGATTGTTAAATTTGTTTGAAGATGGGTAATACACTTGGCTCTCTAGCTGATATGGCATAAACCAATGCCTTTCTCTCTTGATGTGGGGGTTGAGGATATGTTGGGGGAAGGAGAGGAACAAAAGTGTTTGGACAATACTCTTGGGCACATGTTGTAGCTCTTGGGGATGGTGCTGTCCAGGACAGAGTTGGACTCAATGATATTTGTGGGTCCCTTCCAACTTTAGCTTATTCTGTGATGTACAAATATACAAAGTGATACCATCCTAGGTTCTGTTATGTTATAAAAGATAGCTAGGATCAAGTTTAGACTTTGTTAGATTTGAAATTGATCTCAGCATCCTAAATGTCTCATTCCCTTGACATTACAGACATTACAGTTTTAGAACTAGCAACACTGACAGAGTGGACTAGGAGATGTACTCTCTCAAGTTAGAAAATTACATCGTTTGCAAAACAAACCAAATGCACACAGCAGTGAATTCAGAATCTACAATGTTTTTCTCACTAACATTCTTTATAGTCGGCATCAGGTGCCTTCAAGTCCTTTGAGTGGAAGTGCTAGTTATCTATACAGATAGATGATATATAGCTAGATGTAGATGTATATTTTTAGTTAAAAAGTATAGATAGTTTTGAAAGTACACATCAGTATTTCAGACTACTACTGGATAAAAGTCAAGTCTTTCTCTGTCCGGTACTACTTTGGAGAATCCCCAAATTTTACTTCATTGTAGCATTCACTGATAAGGCAGAGTAGTGCTGCTGCAAAATGGGAATGTACAGTCATGCATATATCTTGTGAGCACATTTTACAAATCCTTTTGATATACCAGTTCTGTAGAAATTTGAACTCTGGTAATAAAAATGTAATTCCTTTAAATAAAATATTAGACTCTTTCTGGGGTTCCTTCATGTATCCTTTTTCAGCTGAGTACTTCTTAATTGAAGACAGTTTAGTACTTCATACTGCTAAAGAAAAAGTAATAGGATATAAGGATGATATCTCGAAAAACCTGTGTACCATGTTAATTTGAAAAACTCCTTTTCCATTAGATGAATGATAAGCTTTGCTCTTGTAGACTACCATTACTGACAAAAAAAAAAAAAAATAACAGATCTTGATCTATTTCCGGCTTGAGACTGAGATGTGATCATTTTCATGTTTCTTAAGCCTGCTGTAAAGCAATATTGATTTCACTAAAACATCCTTTCAAGTGTTTGTCTAAGAACCAACAGTTTTTTTACTGTACCCATATGCAGTTTTGAGTACTTGGGTCTGAATGTGTCTTTTATTTTAAAGTCACTGATGGAATGTAACATGAGAGAAGGAAGAGAATGTCTGGCAATATCTTGTGGTTACTAAGATATTGCAGAGTCCTTCAGGTAGTGATATGTGAGGCAAGACAATGAAAAGTGCAAGGTACAAAATGTAGAACACATTTGCACCTTCTCAGTACAAGAAAGGCTTGCTTTTGCTAGACTGGACCAGCAAAAGAAATATGAGCTCCTTATAGAGCATGTATAAGGCTTTATGGCCAGTCTGATTACTAGTTGAGAGGATTAAACTTCATACCGGATTTTGTATGCTTAACTCAAAATAAGGAGTTCATTCCTGTATGCTAGTGGTTTTACTAACTTCAATAAGGACACCAGAAATCTGTTCCACCAGGATAAGGAATTCTTGCTTTCTCAGGATGTTGCTGGAAATGGTACACTATTCCACAAAATTAATTGAGAAATTTTCTTGATTTTATTTTCTTAGAGAATACATCAATTCCTGTTTAAAAATCAACAGATTAGTGATTACACTAGAACTTTCTGGATAATTAAAAGTTTAAAGGTATTTTTTTAAGCAAAAGAAAAAAAACCCCAGTCATTAGTACTACTGGGGCAATTAATCCAGACCTCTGTTGTACAGATAAATCAATTAAAATAACTGTAGTTTCTTCCTCTCACAAAAGATCTTATTTTTCCTTTATCTGGTCCTGATCTAACAAAGTCTGTGGAAGCCAAAGGAAACAGTTTCTTCAAATTCAGTATATTTATTTTTCCATCCAACGTTGACCATCCCTGTCTGTACATGAAAGGGATGTCTTATGCTTGTTTCTTTCTGGCCATATATGCTGTGTTCTATGTGGCCAATGTAAACCTTACCATTTTAAGTATCATAATTTCCCCATTATATGCACACATCTTTGCTTGCTAGTGGAATTTCCTGTTCCATTTTGGGGTCTTTTGGCCTTGATTACCTAGTATGTATTTGCATACAAGCTGCCGTTCTTAGACCTAAGCAGCAAATTGCAGGATGTTGTCACTTTTATGTTGCTTTGGCTTGCTCTGGAGGCAAGGACAGGGAGATCATTCTAACAGCTTGGATTATGTCTATGCTTAAACTGTAGATACCTGCCAAAAAACAGTGCCATTTCTTACTCATTTCTAGATGATTTCCACATCTTGTGAGTAGAAGGGCTGTTTGCTTGGCAAAGAATACCTAATTCATCTGACTTAGAACTAGAGTTCATAGTAGGTCTGACGACTTTTTACATGAGAAAGTATATTTACTAGAAAATGCTTCCATATTAAGATCATGATGCTGCAGTTGAACTTTGTTAGTTTAAAACAGCATCATCTCTTTCTTTCTATTTAATGATTTAACCACAATATTTTCAATATATTCATGAAACTCTATACTTGCACTGTGACTACTGAAGTTAAACATTAGAGTTGGTCTACACCAGTGTTTCCATAAAATACTAGAAGTTTTTGCAGAACCTGCCAATCTCATTTGAACAAGGGTTGGGAACTGACCAACACATTCACCTTTTCCACTCACAGTCTGCCCCTGAGGTCTTTTATTTAATCCAGAGGCTTGCCCACAAGAGACCAGAAACCTTTGTGTATAATCAGTTTTGTTAATTTCTATATGGCTTCCACATGTTTGTGTTACAAATTAATAGCTGACTCTTTCTTCGTAAGTTATTACTTGGTATTTGAATATTTTTTTGTTTCTTGTTATTTCTTTTTAGGTTTTTAGACCTTGCATAGGCTTTCAATAAAAGTTGTCTATAAGTATCAAGATTCTAAGATTTAAAAAAAAAATCATGCAAAACCCCACAACTTCATCTAGCAATAAAAATTCAGTGGTTGCCTAATCAATAGAAACTCTTAATCAATAGAAGAGAAATAGGTAACTTTGACAGTCATTGTCAACTCAACTGAAATACAAACAGAAAAAATTTATAGAGCCTTTCTCAGCAAGTCAAGAAGAAGGAAATATTTTAGAGCATGAAGTATATTTAAAGAAATCTGAGATTTAAAATGATACCACCATCTTTTGTTCTAGTTGGTATCCAAAATTAGACCACTTAACCAGGATGATATTTTAACCTTATTGCTTGTGTATCTCTGTTGTAAGATAACAAAATAGTCATGGAAATTTTCGATTTCATCCTTTTGACTCTATTTTCTCTTTTTATTTTTCCTTTGCATTTTCAGAATTGATATATTCTAATATGTTTATTTTAACAATCAGTTCTTTCACATAACTATTCCCTGTTGGAGTATTTTAAATGTGGAATGGGATATGCCATTTTCAATGTGAAATAACAGACTGGTAATGTGTTTTAGGGTGCTTATCTGACTTAGAAGAATCAAGTTCATGTTTGACTAGTGCGGACTTTCATTTTAAGAGTCTATTTGTACAATTTTCATTTAAGTGAGGCAACCTTCATCACAGAGTCTGGAGGATACAGAGTTATTTTTAGAGTACTTGTGAAATAAAAATCAAAACAACAGCAAACAAACATAACACAAAACACTTTAGATTATCTAATATATAGGAAGAAATAGAGGATGGGGATAAGCAGGAATAAAAAGACAGTGTAATGTTTTAATCTTTTTTGATATATTCAGCAGAATCTTTTGCTGACTGGTTTTCATCGTTTCTCAGCCCAGAGTTAGATTAGCCATAGGTGCGGCAGTCACAGTAGCAGGCTGAGTCTTCTACATTACAGATAATAAGTTACTGCAGCCTCTGCATATGAATAATGGAAAAGGTTTGAATGGTTCAGTGAGGGGGAAAAAAAGGCAATGCAAAAGGATTCTTCTACTTAAAGGTTTTTGGGTTCATTTTAAAGATTTCACCCTAACAAATTGGTTGCATTTAAAAGCCCAATAAAACTTAAAGCTCTGTTACTACACTGCATCTGGTCTTGGTACAATGGTTTATTTTAAAGCATTTAAATTCTGCCTGTCAAGTAAATTACATACCCAAGATATACAACCAACAAGTACATTGGATGGAACACAATCTGGGCAGCTTTGAATTTTAAGCACTGTGATATGCAGTATATCAAAAATTTGTAATGAAAAATGTCCTTATCCTGGTGAAATGTTCACATTCCTTGCTACTCTGGTTCTAACTTGTCCTCTCACTCTGAAATCATTGGAGGGAAGAGGTTCCTATTTTCTTGTGCTCTCTTGTCATTCTTTCTTAACATGTTAGTCTTTCTATTGTTGAGGGTTGTTTTTTTTTTTTTTCCTTTTTGTGGAACCTGGAGAGAAAAGTGGAATCTCAGAGACAAATTAATGGAAAATATGTATGCTTTTAAGACATCATACTTAAAGGCTATGTTGAAACTTATTGCTTGTGATCTCTGTTAGATTAAAAAAACCCAGCAGCAGAGTGAATTTGAACCTCTTGATCCTTGTTTTGCAGACTATAATAAAAAAACTGATCTGCTTTAGTATAATACACACTATAATTCATATAGTATGCTATTTTGCTATCAGGGATTGCCAAAAACTCAGATGCTGCTTCACAGTAGTTACCATGTTACTTCAGAATTTCTTGAAGTTACTGAAGTAACAGAAATAATGATTTAATTTTCAGTATTAATTTCACTATCAGTCTTACTGTGCTATGAGAAGCTAGAATGCAAAATGCAATGAGTTCTTTCAATGGGTGGTAAAGGAGCAAGAAATCAACAAACATCAAAAGGTAATTTTGATCATACCTGGGACTTCTGCATATAATTTCATACCTTGGCATGAATACTTAACTTCATTTTTGTCTGTCTGCATGGTTGCTGTTGTAACAGAAGGCAAAAAATCACAAATCAAAAAGGTATAATTTTATTCCAGAATGTTCTCTCTGGGGTTAAACTCTAAACTACTATACTAAAAGTGTAAGCCTGAATAAAATAGTCAATTAACAGAGCTTAAAGACTAGAAGATAATATGAATATTCCTAGATATTGAAAGGCTACAGAGGTATTGATACTAGAACAATTTGAATGCATGTGATGAAGACATGCAACTGAGGCAATAGTAGGAAGTAACAGCTTGAGCTTAAGCCAAAAATGAACATAAAAATTCCTACAGGATGGTATATAATATCCTGAGCCTCTTTCTACTAGTTGCCTACCCCATTATAGAAAAGAACAGAGTGCTGAAGAACTTTTCTTGTTCTTTTACAATAAAGATTAATGATACTCATCTAACAATATATTTTAATACTGAGTTTCTTAAGCCCAGTGTTCTAAAGTGGCTGAAGGGCAAGTGACGGGTCAGACTAATTGACAAGTTTAATCTGCTGTTGCTAGATTGAAGATCACAAATGGTACTCAATAATGTGGTAAAATAGAAAGGCCAGGCTCCAGCTTGTCCTGAAAGATACCTAAAGATACCAAGAGGCAAGGTTCTACTTGACCTGATGTTTTTCTTTTTTAAAACAAAGTATTATAGAGGAAGGATTTTAGGTACTTTGAACACTTCTAAAGAAACAGAGAAGTGTTTTGTAATTGATTTCCTTTCAAGTCATACAAAAGGCATGAAATGTGGGAAAGTCTGAAACTCTCTGCTTCAGCCATTTTTGGAAGAGCACTGACTTCTCTCTGGTGCCATAGGGCAGCACTAAAATCATCAGATTCCAGTAAGGCAAATTGAGGTTTTCTCCCAACAACGGTCTGTCAGAAAGAGCCAGAAGAAGGGAAGAACTTGAAGAAAACCTTAGGTTTTTTTAAATTATAAACACATCACTGGAAATTACTTGGATCTTAAGAAGGTAGGGAAATCATGACCATTGCTGCATTTTCAGTTTCAAAAACTTGGCATTCTAGAAACAAAAAAATTTTTTGAGAGTTCTCCAAGTAAAAGCTGTTAGCTGTTTTTCAGCTTCATCTTCATCTGGTCATCAGCCAGGAGGTGGTTGCAGGACTGATCAAGTCTGTGACCTAGGTCTCTTTGCTTCCCCCCCAGTTCCCATATATACATCTCTCTATGTCTGTAAGAGCTCTTAGGCTGCAGAGTAAGGACTGTTCTGGACTAGATACCTTCCAAAGTCTGGACTGAATTAAAATCCTTTCTGCTTACTGCTAAGATACTTCACTTGCTTTCAGAATGGCCATATGTATTTTTCTGCTTTGCTTTATCCATCTGTCTTAATGTCTCACTTTGGTATTAGGTCTGAGACTGCTACAGTATCAATATACCATTCACTTTGTCCCTTGTTTGTTGTTTGTTTGGCATCTTTTTTTCTTATCAGTCTTAGCTGAGTCTAAGAACTGCATGTCAAGGATCATATGGTTAATAAAATATATAATTGTCTCCTATCACTTGCTTGTATCCTTTAACAAAACAGATTTTTTTCTTTCAGTTTGGAGAGCCTTGGTATTACTTTCAGGAGGCAGGAATTTGATTCAGATGAACATTAATTAAGATAAATAGTCTTTCTTTTCTCATCACTGCAATTGAATGAAAAGATGGTGACTGATTTCTCCCTCCACCCATATGTCCATTTCTTTGCTGTTTCATATAATGAAAAATGTAATATCGGTAATGAAAGGGAATATGGATGGGAAAGTACTCACACCTGTGTTTGTGATAGTATGAAAAGTTTAATGGAGATAGAAGAATCATTATTGGTAATATTCAGCCAATTTGTATTTAATAAAAAAGCTTTTTTTATCCTGTAGCATAATTGCAGTTTCAATAATTTTTTGAGACATATGGTAGAATGAATGTTATCCATACTTGTGCTTTCAAGAAATGGCTAATAAAGAAGACAGTATGACCCATTTATTCAAGGCTAAATTCTGCTCAGTTAAAAGGAGTTCTTTTCTGTATTAATCAATGAAAGACACAACATTATATTTCATTTTGCAGACAACAGGAGGTGGGAATTGCATCTACTTAGACCATAATCTGACACAAGTGCACTGAAAAACAGCACTTAAAGAAAACTTTTATTTCAGCATTTTATAAGTTTTATTCTTGTCTTACAAATCCCTCTCTCCTGTTGCATTTTGTTATGGAACTCAGCTGACATTACATACTGAGAAAACCAGCTTTATTAACTTCTTAATGTACTCAAAAATGTTAGGTTTTAAATGTTTTCAGAAATATTGAATATATACAAAGCAAAGCAATCCAGGTAGTAGAAAATGGGATCTTTTAAAATGGATTGTGTTTAAATTGATTTTTACTTTAAAAAGTGAACGTAGTGTAGGAATCAACTCTGCTTTATTTAAGAAGCTTCAAAGGATCACTGCTTTGTATATTAATGAGGCTGTATAGAAACCTGGATCCTAACTTTTTGCTTTAATAATTTTCTAAAGTTTGTTATCAGCTCTTTAAGACTGCATTTTTTTTTCCAAATAAAATCCACAATAAGTATACAAGGGTTTGTTGGCACAGACAGGAAGGAATTTGTAGTTCCAAGGTGCATCATGCTTACACAAAGTATGGAAGAGTTTAGGATGCAATGGTTTTGGAAGATCTTTACCCCTGGGTGAATTTAATTAGCAGGCAGAAACATTATAATAATAGGAAATACATTTAATTCCCTTTATAGCTATCCCCACTGTCCTTTGCTATCCTCAGGCATTCACAAAACTGAAAATCTGATGAAAATCTTCTTTTATGGTTTGTCTTCAGGAAGGGTAGTTATGAATTGCTCATAACTGCTCATTAGACTGAGCTCTTGAACTCCATTAAAATGCTTCCGTAAAATTTCTTTAAAAAATTAAAGAAGAAATGAGATATTAAGAGAAAAACTAGTATGAATTTGAAGACATTAACATCTGTTGCACTCAGGCTTTAGGTTATAGCAAGAGGAAAAGAGAAGACAGAATACAGTCATAGTGCATCAAGGGATTGACAAAAGAGAAATAGGGTGACTACAGTATTTGGTAAATGAGAAAAAAATAAAAGAGGTTCAGAAAGAAATTATACATATACCAAGTTATACAGTTTTAGAAAAGCAATGGCACAAGAGGAACAAAGTAGAACTGAGAGAAGTAATGAACTAAGCGTATAGTGATTTCAGCCAAGTACTTAAATGCTGTCACAAGAAGTTTTGCATAGACAAATGTTTTGGGTTTGTGGTTTCTTTTCTTGAAGGGGGTAGTGGTATGGTCTGTGTGTTTTCATTTTGAGGTTTGTTTGTTTGTTTTTTTACTTATTATTTGACCCTGGGCATGAAATTCTTAAAAATAATAGGATCTTAAACTGTAATATATTTAGAAACTCTGCAGTTTTTTATGTGTGCTTTTGCTTTTCAGCTGTAGTACTGAACCTTTGCAAGGTTTAAAATCTTATTCCGAACAAAAGTGATATATTAAGGAATCAACTAGTGGGATATAGTAAGTGAAGGCTTCCTATTTTGTGTTACATGTTTGTGTTAGAAATATACTATTCTTAAATTTGGAATTAATATTCATATTTGCTTCATGAAGTAGCTTAACACCTGTGGAGTGAAAAGTCTGGACTTTATTTTTATATGTGCTTTAACTAAGAAACTATTTGAAAAGGTATTTTAATTTCCAAATCTAAGTCAAATAGTGACAAGTCCAAGATTTATTTAGGATTAATTTAAAGCATAGATTGCAATTTTGAACTAATAATTGAAAGCTGAACTGTCTAGTTCTTACTGCCGAAACAGTCACCATTCAACATGACTTTGCAGGGATCTAATACTGGTGGATATACTACTGTATACAGCGTAATACAATACATTTTATCAAACATAAAAAAGATGTTCTAAATACTTACACTTAATTTCTGCCTTTGTGGGTTTCAGGGCTTTGTGACTCTGTTCATCCGTATCTTGACAAGACCCATACACCCACAATCCCACCTGGATTTCTTTTCTGCCCACTGAAGTATGCTTGACCTCAGTCTCTGCCCATGAGGAGAATTTCCATTAGTCCTCTTTTGGAAAGTTTTGGAAGGACTCCACCTCAAGAAATTGAAGACCTTGAGCTTAATTTCAGCTTCCTCATCAGCTGTGCAATTGCACTGTGATGTAGTGTTGCAGAAACTAGGAATCTAAATGTTGGTGGTTTCTTTAGTACTGTGTCACTCTAGCAGGAGCTGTGAGAGAGACACTGGAGGCTGTAGGACAGGTGTAGCATGGCAGTGGCAATATCAAGTGGGAGAAGGCAAAGGTCAAAGTTTTGCATGGAGAGAAAGAGGTCAGTTTCCAAACAAGGTCATCTCATGTCCTCAGCTCCCACTAAGGGAGGGAATGCCACCCAAGGACTGCAAAGCAGTGTGATCCCAATAAACAGGTTGGATAAGCTCCAGATGTCCCAGAGGAGTTTTATTGGAATTCAGCCCATGCCAGTGAGAGGGAAACATGCCTTGCTAGCACATCCTGAAGTGTGAGACCTTGATTTAAGCTAAAGAACATGTAAGGGATCCGACAGGAGACCCCCAGTCTCTGGAGAGGTGGCTAGAGGAGGAGGAGCTCAGAGAATCCTGATGGGAGCCTTGCAGGCCATCATCTGTAGGTTGAAGTTATTAATTAGTATTTGTCCTCTCCCCTTGTCACACCAAGCATCTCATGGACTAGAAAAAGGACACTCCGGAGAGTTTCTGGTCAATGTTTGGACAAGAGCTTCTCCCCACATCTCTCCCAGGACTGTTTCCAGCTCTGGTGCCCTTGGAAAGACAGATCTGCCAGGGGGGTGTCATCAGCATTGCAGAACAGAACAGGCAGCAGCTAGAAGCAGTGCTCTGGGAAAACTGGGAAGAACCTTCCAGGCTCTTCAGACCCAGCCTAGCCCAGTGCATGACAGTTCCAGTGTCCACAAGAGTGGCTTTACATCCATTTACCAAAGTGCTGAATTTTCCTACTAATTACTACTATTAATTACATAAATACAAAGAATACACGATAAGGATGCCTTTAAAATGAACAAAGGCAGCCACGGTATTTTCCTTCAACTTTGTACTTAAAGCTTTTGCTCTTTAGAAATTGCTGTGGAATAGAGTAATTAGTGAGTTTCATAAGAAGATACATATGAGCAAGACAGCACTGAAGCAAAATTAGGGCTAAGCAATCAAGATACTACTAATGTATCTATTTGCATAATAGTAATATGCCTTCTTATGTTATTAATCATCTATATTAAATCATAATATTAAACAGCAAGCTAAATTTGACCATATATCAATGTGTTCATATTGTTTGAGTGTTACAGTGAGAAAAAATGCACATAGAAATGTTGCTTTTTGCAGTGTAATTCCCTGTCTGACTGTCCAGAAGAAATACATAACACCCTCCTGAGATTTAGAGAATACAGGTGAGAAAGCTAGAGAAATAATTGCTGTTGCACCAGAATGCAGTATAAAAGATTACAGGAAGGTGGGGAAGGGTAACACGGTTTTAAAAATGTATTTAGAAAGCACAATTTCATGACAGCACCATGATTACTGAGAAATGTAACAAATTAATTCACTTTTCTGGGCTGTATGGAAGGATGGTTATAGGTTTGATATTCAGTGCTTCAAATTTCTCATATAAAAAGATAAGGTGAGGAAGAGGCCAAAATTTTAAAAATAAATAAAAAGACAAAAAAGCAGCAAACATGCATATATTTTTTTCACTTCTTCAGTGTCACCTTTGCACTTTTTTTCATTGCCATCATGACTACTGACAGCAAGACTTATCTGAATATTTGACATCTTTAGCTGAATTTTTCCTGTCATAATATTTTGTACAAGACTTCAGGCTTATAACCTCTGTCCTGATAATCTTATTTTTTCTTTGGTTCACTCCAGTTGCATATCTAGTCTACTCTGCAATTGATTGACAGCTGTATTTCATTCATTGAATAGATAATTAGGGGATATAAAAACCAGAATGGCCACAAAATGATCTGTGTATGAGTGGTACATAGCCACAGAATTTAAGGGCTGCTTCGTATGTTAAGAACATTCAGATGTGTACTCCTGTGTTAAAATTAGGTAAGCTTATCAGGGGCATGATTGTGCATTTTAAATCTGACAGAAGGCTTTAGTTGATAGTACCCTTTCTTTAAACAGGTGTTAGCCATTATAACTGGCTATTGTGATTTGACTTGTCCTCTATAATAGATTTTTCCCTTTCCTACAAGGTCTATTTGGGACTACAATAATTCTACTTTAGAAGAATTTTTGAGTACAGCAATAGTCAACGGAAGTTTTAGAGGGTGTTATTGAGAAGTTTTCCTGTGTGTTCAACAAATGTGAGATAAATTGAAAAGTAACATTGCAATGTTGATGAGGTAGCATGAAATGGATCTGTGCTTACATAATTCACTTCTTAAGACGTGAACATTGAAAGGATAAAGGTACCCTTCTCTTAAAATGCTTGTAGTATTACTTTGTGTTTTAGTAATCCAGTGTGTTTGTGTTTAGCCTTCCTTGTCAGGTGGCACCTCTCCAGGTGATCTGGAGAATACAGTTTTCCAACTCATTGCACTTGAAGAAAATTTTGTGATTGTACCTCAATGTGTTTTGCTGCTTTTTGTTTTGAATTAGCATCAATTAAAAAAAAAAAATCTAAAAATTATTCTAGGCTTTTAAAAAAGAATTCTATTGAGATCAAATAAGAAAATTAAACCCAAATTATACTGAAAAGAAAATAATATGTTTAAATTAATATTTTTTCTCAGATAGGAATGGGGTCTTCAGTTATATAGACACCTGACTTCAGTCTTTAAACTGCAGAAGGCATTTCTTTGTGCAAAATAGCATTTGAACAGAAAAATATCCCTGCATTCAAATAAAACTGGATATCATAATCAAATTCTGCAAATCCCATGAAAATTCTGCATTATTTTACTTTTGGATTAAAAGTGGTTGTACAAATAAAGAATTTAAGGTTATTCTAGGTGAAATTGGGCAGAATTAGTATTTTCCCTTGAAGGTGCCTCAATTCTTTCAGTGAAGCATCTTTGTAAAATCCAGTGGGATGTGCATTAATAATAACTATGTTAGCTTTGAAACTTTAGTAATAACTTAGCTTTAAAACTGAAAGAAATCAAACAAAATTATTCTACAATGTTTTGGATGAATAGATTCCATCTGTGCTGCATAAATGTGCAAGCCAAACTCAGTTGTCTTAGTCACACTGACATCAGTCAATGCTACCTTTAATGAACCATGTTGTTCATGTGGACTTGGGAACTTAAAGCTACTTGCAATTAAATAAATACATAAAATAAATGTACAGTCACATATATGTATATGTGTAGAAATCTAAGACTCTTCTCCCAGGAAAAAATAAAATAAAATAAAATTTTCAACACCTAGCCTTAAAGATTGCTAGTCTTTATTCATGGAGAGGTACCTTTGCTGCATGATGAATGTTTCTTATTGTTTCTCCCTTCTGAATTTCTTTCTGGTAAAACAGAAATGCTTATCTACTTAAAGCTTTTTCTCTTTAGAAATTGCTGTGGAAGAATAGAGTAATTAATGAGATTCATAGGAAAATATATATGAACAAGGCAGCACTGGAGCAAAATTAGGGCTAACCATATCTTGGGACAGGCAAAAAAAGGAGTAGTACTCATTTAGAGTAATAAGTTCTTGGGATGAAGGACAGGAGAAAGAAAGAAGAAGATGGATGACTTCTTTGAATCCACATGCTGTTATCAGGAGATTTATCCCATTCTTGGTTATACCATTCATCAGTGTCAAGCTGGAGACCAGTGGTGCTTATTGCTAACCATTATTGATCAGTGGAACTGACAACAGATTTATAACTGGACATGACTGCATGGCTCCAGACAAATGAAAGTATCACACCTCTCCTTCTTCCTTGTCTTCCAGTCAGAAAGACATCTTTGTATTCTGCAGTAAGTCTGATGGAATGGTAAACCCAACCCTGGTTTAGTACAAGATAACAATTTTAAACAAAATAAAATTATGTAAACTCAATTGCTGTAGGCCTAGTAAATTCAAAGTTGTTTACTTCCTAGTAACAAGACAATTTAACTCTCCCAATAAATCATAAAAGAGAAATGATTTCAGTGATTCTTTCAAAACCTTGTTTCTGGACACAGCTACTTACACTGACCAGTAAAATCACACAGACTCCAACATACATTATTGTTGTCTGCTTTGGTGCTCTTTTCACAAACACAAGCATACACAGGCGAAAAAAGGGGAAAAAAAAAAAAAAAAGATAAAACCCAGAAGAAAACAAAGAGAAATAGTCCATAGAGACATGACCCAGAATTATTATTCTGATAGAGACCCAGAATTATTATTCTGATAGACTTTGTCTTTGTTATGTCTTTAATGGAAAAAACCTGTTCTCCAACGCAGAGCTAGAACACTGTGCCATTTCAACATACAGAGTCTGGGAGTAGCACCTTTTTCTTTGTGGTGTGAACTCTGATGGACATGGGTAATAAGTAAATGAATTTGTAGACTGGTTTCTGTTGAGATGTTATTTCAGATGTTTATTGTTGATAATTTTCTGTGTTGCTCTCAAGACCTGTCTCAGTCTATTCAGGCTAAGCAGATGCTTTATAATGTCTACATGGACGTTTGAATCTCTCCTGTGAAAAGGCTCTGAATTAGTTATCCACCTCTGTGTACAAGTAGGTTAAGTTGTTCTTTCCAAAGTACATTCTCATGTACAGGTTTAGAGCAAATGCTTTGTCTTTCATTCTGCTGACAAAATATATAAACCTAACTTCTTCTGGACTTTTGAACAGCTAGTGTTAACAGAACTGCTTCTTTTCCCTCAGAAATAAAAACATATCTGTACTAGTTTAACAGATTCAATCGAATGCTTCTTCTCATGTTTCCCCAATCCTTCAACAGGAATTCAAGTTTACACATCATCCAATATTTCTGTAACTATGCTGTTTATTGTAGACAAAGTTGACAAGCTACATGTACCTATCTTACCTTTTTACTTTTGTTGTTGTTGTTGTTTGTAATGGCTATGCATACTGCTGTTCATGTCCTCTTCAGCCTGCCTTCAGTAAGAGCAGAAGTCTTGTCCTGGCTACTGTTGAACTATTTCACCAATCTTAAGAGTTGTAAGAGGATCTGCAAGACCAAATGCTGACACTTTCCTCTTAAATCTACAGATTATTATTCTGTACTCAGCTGATGAACATAGATTTGTATTAATTGATTTATCTTCCAAATTTCTTGGCCATTTCTTCATGGGGTGTTTGGAAGAGAGACACCTAAACTCGAGTCTCTATATGCGAGGACCCAGAATATTTCTATGTGTACGAGGTATATCAGTTCCCATTCTGGTGCCTACTTTCATATTTTCCTCCCACCTGCAACCAGACTTTAGTCAAACACAAATCAACATAAATTTTGGTTGATGAATCTTTTGTTTGTGGAGCAAATGGAAGTGACACAATTTCCTGTTTCCTAGTTCTTTTTTGTATCTCTCAGTGCTTCCAGATTCCTGTGCAGAACTTATGGACATCAGTGTGGTTTGATCTCTCAACTGGAGAACACAGAACCTAAAGTTCAGGTTGCAATACTGGCAGCTGAGGATCAAAGTAAAACAATTTTTTTTTGGTTGGGTTTGCTTTGGATTTTTTATACTTTGCCATTCTGAGAGCAGGTTTGTGTGTTCTGCTTAAGGCAACATGAATTCAAAGTGTAAGACAGGCAAGCAGGATATGGCATAGTACATTCTAGATAAACTTATAATAGCGATAACTGTGGCAGATGTAAATGTGAAGCCCTGTCAACTCAGGTAGAAGCACAACTGAGTGAAAAGGAAAAGAACATATGTGATTTGACAGTACTAAAAATCCTAAAAGTTTTTCAGTCTCTGTGGCATCAACTTGATTTTTTGTCTTCAGCATAATTTTCTTTGTTAGGAAGAAATATTTGAACTTTTTTTGATTTGTGGGGCCTTTTTTGTTGTTCTGGTTTTTGGGGGGATTTTTGTTGGTTTTTTTGTTTGTCTTTTTGGTGGTTTTTGTTTTTTGTTTTTATTTCGGGTTTTTTTTTGTTTTTTTTGGGGGGGGGATTTTTGGGGACATTTTTGGGGGGTTTTGTTGGAGTTTTTTTTAATTATATAATTCTTGTTTCCAAAATGTTTTTAAATCATGAGAGCAGAACACCATCTTTCATTTTTGGTCGGAAAAGGTCACAGTAAAAGTTGTGACTTTTAAGTTTATATCATATAGTGAGAATGAATTCTGAGCATATTTAGTTTTATATCAGAGTACCACTGAGCTGATGAAGGCTCAGTAGTAAGACAAAAATGTGACAGAACAATAAAGTCTGTGCCTTGGACATATTTCTCCCATTGCCTTTAGTATTTCTAGGATCTTCATTAGAGGAAATTATCAGGCAGCTCTGACAGCTCCCAGGTCTTGAGCAAGTCATGGAGTTGAGAAATGTTTGACCTTGAATAATCTCATCTGTGCTAATAACAGAATAGAATTCAAACAGAATTCATTTGTAGAAAACTTCTTAGGGGATTTTTTTGTTTGCTTTTTTTTTCTTCTTTCTAAAGAACTTCCAGATAAATCTTCAAAACCTACTGTAGTTTCTGTGTATGCTTTAAGAATACTGACCTTCACAGGAATATTTGGCACTGAAGAGGGCTTAAATCTGCAGAAGTCACTAAGAGTTCTTTAGACTGTGGTGCAACTAAACAAGAGAAACATTCATGCCTATGATCACTGGAGTCCATATGTACCAGCTTACCTACATATTAGAGGCAATGTTTATAGTGACTATTTTTGTCATTGCCTATCATTTTATTTGATTTACTACAAATGGTTTTGTTCACTACCACAATGTGCTTTGTATAGAGTTAGTATTAAGTACCTGGGTTACTCAGGGCATGTTTTATATAGGAGATCAATTTTTGAATCTTTGTTTATTTCTGCCTTTTGCTGTGGTAAATAATGCTCCGAAGACCATCAGTGTGCAATTGGCAGAACATGCATTTATCACTTAGCTACCTGGATTCTTGTTCCTGTTTCAAAATGGATACTTTTCAACTCAGAATGTCTCTCTATGCTTTTTTGATACAAAATCCCAGATGATCAAAACAAGAACGATCAGCTTGCTGCTCTGATGACCTGATTGATAGCATAAAAGGAGGAAAACAAAGTATGTGGTCATAGCCTTAAAATTCACTTTCAGTTATTCTGCTCCATTGGAATCTATGTTTAAATGTCTAAAGAGAGGGTTTGCTGGGAAATGAGGAAGTTGGAGAGCAACTTGTGTAACAGCCAGTTTATTCAATGATCAGTTAACTTTGGAATTCAGTCTTCAATCATGCTCTAATTTAAATAATGATAAGTAAAAGGCATAAACTTTAGAATTAGAACTATACCTTAAAAAAACTAACCTGGTTTCAATCTAAGATTTCAAAATTTAGTTTAGCTTGTTTTCTGTTTGTCAGGTGCCCCCCTTCCCAAATAGGCATTGTTAAAAATCCTATTTCTAATTTGTTTTTAATTACAAGAAAACCCTATTTGCCACCCATGGGGAAATTTTCCAGGTCAATGTTGTTAAATTACCTCTGAAGTATTCTTGATGATAGTTCTAGGGAGCTAGAGGTCAGTTCCCTTTCTAGAAAATGATGCTACAGTGTCAGAAAACAGTGGCAGAGACTATGCAATTATCTGGGTTGCTTTCCTGTTCAAGAATTTCAAAAGTATCATCTCATGACTGGAGAGGTACAGATATACTTGCAGAGTTTCTTGCTGGTAGCAATAGTGATAAGCTATCTCCAGAAACAGATATTGCATCTAAATGGCACTTGAACTGTAAGTCCTTCAAACTATTTAGTCCTTTTTCTCTTGTGCTCCAATTTCATTCTGGGTTTATTTTATTTTTTTTTCCTCCTTAGCTTTCCTCTTGGGTCAGGTAGCTCAGTAGTCTCATTCTGTCAGCAGTCAGTCAGGAAAAAATGTATGAATCAGGATCCTACTAAACTCAAGCTTCTCTTTCTACCAATCGCTTGCTTCAGTACGTGATTATTATTATGTCTGAAAAGATCTTGTTTTATTATTTGAAAAAAATTACTAAATCTTGTCTCAACCTGTTATATGTAAGTCACAACTATATTAATGGCTTGATGCATACCTTCTAGCATAAAATATTTGTTTCTGGAAGCTTACTAATAAGCTGCTTGTCTGATAGGTGACTGCACAAAGAAAATACAACATTGTTAACCTGTTCAGCTTCATGAATCTGAGTTATTCAGTTAGTCTCCTTAGGCTCCCTCTAGACTCATAAACAGTAAGGTTCTCAAAAGATGATTCACTGATGGATCACAATTTAGATTTTCTGACCTATCTTTCCAGAAACCTACCATCCTTACCTATAAGGGCTACAGAATCAGGTGGTAGCCTTTAATTTGTGAGAATATCTGTGTGAGTCACCCATGTAGTGTAAGAACTTGAACTAAATTCAGACTGAGAAAGCCAAAGAGGCAAAGATAAAGAAGTGGAGAGGAAGGTAATGACACATAATATAATAGACTGTTCTTTGCATTTTTCGGATGGAAAACAGTTTTTTTGGGGAGGTAGGCTGGATTTTTGGGTGCTTTTGATTTATGATAGTATTTGTGAGGTTAATATTTCAGAACTGATTTATAACAGAAAATAAGAAAATACTCTTCAATAAAAGTGAAAATCTTACTTTTTTCTCCAGAAGAATCTTTTACTTTCTATAACTAAAATAAATAAATCGTGCTGATTTGTGCTAGCTTTTTACCTCCCCCCCCCCAAATTATTAAAAATAACAACTTTTTGAGGTCTAGTAAAATGTAGTTTCAAAACTCATTTGAACTATCAGTTTCTGTAAGAGTTTGTAGATCAAGATTTGCCATGATATTTTCTGGTCTTCCTGAGTATTGTAGCTCCCTTAAGAGGAGAAAATTACTTCCTCGCAACCTTCTGCAAGACACCTATAAGAGGACCAGCGCATTGGGTGGTGCAGATAACAAGCAAAACTGTCTCCACAGTACAGAGGGTTAATGTGCAAAAAGTAATGTTTGGTGTTGAAAAACTTAAAAGCCCTAACTATTCAAAGAATGAATGATAAAGTTGAACATTGCCACTTCTTTAAATCTGCAAGTTAAAAATAATATCCTAACTGGGATTTTATCCCTTATAAAAATACACTCAAAATTTGTGCTTACCTATCTCACGCCAAATCAAAATTTTGAAAAAACAGAAATTTTTTAAATGTCAGAAATTACTGTTGTTCACAGATTCAGTTTTTTGGTTTTTTTTTTCACTTCCAGTACAATACTAAGGCTTCCTGCATTGATTGCTTTTGCCCTGAATGTCAGTAATTTCTCAGCTCCTGTTGTTTAATGGGCAATAGGAACATGTGTAGGCAGGAAAAATAAAGATCCTTCCAATTTCTTACATCAGTCCCTTGAAGTAGTTTTCCTTAATCTATTTTTGGTACATCTGTCTTACACTGCAGGATTGTTTTTTAATTAGTTTTAGTATTCACAGCTTCTCCTTCTATTCTTTCAAATCTTTCTCTCTACTTGACATTTTTAATATTATCAAAACCAGTGGTTCAAGATGACCACACAAATCTTTTCATACCTACTTTCAGTGAGGTTCCATCTGTATTGCTTTTCCTTACTGTGTGGGTTGTTGTTTTTTTTCCTATTTTCCCTCCTTTGGCCATATTGGCTTTTTAAACTCCTCACTTCATTGCTGTGTGTTCTGCATTCCGCATCCTTTGGGCACACTTTAATCTCATTATACACATTTCAGTTTCTCTCTGCTGTTCCCTCTCTGCCGTTTCATTACACTCGATTTCACTCAACCTGCTGAAATTTTTCCCCTAAACTCTGTTTTTCTGAAATCCAGTATCTTCATTTCCCTCCTTTGGCTTTACGGTAGATGTAATTTTACACTTAACTAGATTAAAATTACAGAGCAAAGCACTTTACTTGCTCTGTAAACTTTGTCTCAAATACTGTCCAGAACTAAAACATTCAGCAGAGTAAGAAAAACATAGAAAACAAAACCACAATAAATAATTACATGACAAATGCATTAACCGTTCAAACAGATCTAGAAGTGAGGGAGAGTAAATGAAGAATTCCTTGGAACAGCATAAAAGTATGTTCAAGAAAATGGAAAATAAAACCCAAGATGAGCGCACTGATGTAAAAAAATAGGGAAGATACCAAACATAAAGCAGATAATTAATATTAATTGAGTTAACAGGAACAGAGCAATAAGCCAGCTAGTACTGAATATTACAATAAGAAAAGAAAGATGTCACTTGTCCTCAGTCACCATCACTATGAATAGCTGCTTTCTTCTCCCCCATCACCCAAATTGTCAAGTTCTATACAATTATCTGACTGAGAGATGGCCAAATGGGAATTGAAAATTCTGGAGAGGAGTTCCAGGTATTTGAAATTGAAATCAACTTTTTGTTCTATGCATTAGTTGGAGATGGAGAAGATTCCTTTTTCATATGGCACATAGACATGACGTTAGTCAGATGTGACAAACCTTTACGCACCATTGCTTTTTATATAATCTTCATTTTACTATGGAGTTTCTCTAATAAGTTAATTTCCTTTCACACTCAGCAAAATCATTAATAATTACATATATACTACTCATGTTGTCTCCTTGCATGTGCTTTTCTTGTTTTCATAAAAAAAAAAAACAACTCTCTTTGACTAGAGCATGTAACATTTTACTAGTGTAGAGTTTGACCATCACAAAAATTCAACAGAAGAGGAGTGCTTGGGATCATTAGAACTTCCAGAGGAAGAAATCACTGTTATTTTCTTCAAAGAATAGAAAAATGATGAAAAATTACAATTCACTTTTACTTGAATATTGTATGATTGTGTTTCTCTACAAGAAAAATGAAATGGTAACAATAAAAAGCTTATTGCTTTGCTGAAATATATTGATTTTTTAAATTCTGTTTAGAATATCACTTCAAATTCAAATTGTTTGTCATCTATATTCTTCTGTTTATCTTCTTTGGCATTGCGTGATTTTTTTTTTTTTTCATTCAAACATTCCTTTTAAGGAAACGCATATTAGATGTTATATAAGATTTCTTTAATATACTGTTATCTCTTCACAGAAATTAAGAAATATGCTGACCTGCTTTTTCAATGGATGAATGTCTCCCTCATCTTTTTTGAGAACTGATGTCACAGCCATGGTCAAGTTCTTAAGTCTCTCGTAACTGTCTGAGAAATGGTGGGATGCTTGCTCTGGTATATTTTGATTTTTTTTTCTGTTAGGTATGTACCAATACCTTATTTAAAATCGTAGCTTCTCCTAGTCCCTTTGTGGCTAAAATCAAATCTGTTTGTGTTGGGAAGGTAATATTAAGTAAGCTTATATAAAATTGATGGCTATATCAAGGTTTGAAAAAGGAAAACAGTACTGACAAATTTTTGTATTCATTAAAAAGGTATGACTACCTTTTTATTTATCATGTGACCAAATTTTAATATAACATGCAGATAAATTTTGATTTATATAGAAACAATTTCCTTGAATAATTGGACTTGAAGTTAACTCTTGGCTTCAAACATTTCCCAAACCAAGCAGTATCGTTTTTTGGTGGTCTGTCAGTATCTGAAGCTGTGCAATAAAATTAACATTATTTTGTGTAAAAAGTCTTGTGTTTCATATAAATAAAACTTTCACAGAAGACTTAACTGTTGTGAAATAGTCCTATTTATGCATAGAGGAATTTGAGAGGTCTGAAATGAGACAAATGCGTAGTTAGAGTACGTTCCAGTCATCACATCTCCAGCCGGACTTAGGTGGAAGTCAGGTTTTAGGAACAGGGTTGTTTTGGGTTTTTTGGGTTTTTTTTCATTTCTTAACAAATCATTCCTCTTAGTCGCCTTCTCATCTCTTGTTTTAAGAAATAGCTTCTAGGGAAAATTGCTCCATAACCTTTCTGGGGCATAAGGCAAGGCTGACCAATATGTATGCTCCTGAATTCTCCTTGCCCTTTTTGAAGATGGATGACATTTGTCTTTTTTCCAGCCATCGGGAACCTCTGATGATTGCCAGGATAATAGAAACAGTCTCACAGTGACACAACCAGCTCCATAAACCTCAATTCCAAAACCTGTTGTATGTACAGGACAATTAAGTAATCCATAACTCTTTCTTCCTCTACTGTGAGTACAACTTTGCTCCTTCAGATTCTGCTAGGAGGATGACTGAGAACAAGATTGGCCACTGAAAACTTGAGCCAAAGAAGGCAGTGAATACCTCAGCTTTATCTCTTGCCATATTAGACTTCCTGCCCCAATGAGCAATGAGTTCACGTTTGTCTTATCTTTCCTTCTGCTGCTGAGGAACTTAGAAAAATCTTGCTTACTGCCCTTTGTCTTTTTTTTTTTTTTTTTTTTTCCAGATTGATGTAGGCTTTGGCTTTTTTGTTGATGTGATTGGCCTTTTTATTCCTCCCATATAGCCTATTCCTCCCCTCATCTCCTGTATATTTCCTTTTTGTGTTTAAGGTCAGATTAGGTGCTCCACATTCATCAATGCTAGTCTTCTTCAATGCTTGCTTAGCTTTCTGCGAATCTAAGCCTGCTCTTTTGAAGTCCAAATTTGTTGCTAATCTCGCTCACTATTCTTCAGATCTTAAACTTCACAGTATTTTGATCACTGATGCCAAGGCTGCCCTTGACCTTTACATCATCCAGCATTTCTTGTTTGTTGAGAAACATATATAATTTAGTATCTTTTCTAATCTGTTCATCAATTGCCTGGATCACTCACCTTTTCCTTGTTGTGTGGATAATAGGTTTAGGCTAAGTTGGTTCTGAGGTATCCTAATAAGTCTTGTTCTTACCAATGACCAGAGCATTCAATACACCTGGACCTGCAGGGAGCAGGAAGCCAGGTGCTTCAAGCCTGTCCAGTACCAGCAGGCTCCCATACTACTCTGGGATGGGCAGCAGAGCTCAGATGGGCTGCAGCGTGTTTTGGCAGCACTGCCTGCACCTTGTCTGTGCTCTAACCAGACTCATGAATGTTTTTTGGAACTATTCTAACTCTGCTCTTATCATTTGGAGACCAGGTAATCAAGCTGAACAAAATTTTCACAAATTTTCAGTTTCATTAATTTATATAATGGCATTTTAATGTATTTAGCGTAAGTCTCATCTCTTATGCAACCTGATACTTTCTTTGCTTTCTGACTGTTTTGAGCTGAAGTTTTCGCAAGGTTTCCAGAGTAGCACTTGTATCTAAGTTTCAGTTCATGCTGAAAGTAGTGAATGTGTATAAACCTGTTGTGCCTTAAAATCTATCCTAGGTGAGAGTGGCTTCAGCAGTTTTGCTGTAGATTTTATGATCTTTTGTCTTCTTTTTCTCAAGTTACTCTAAATGCACGATGTAAAATACATTCTTAAATGACAAGTGTGTACAAGGGGGCATGCTATATACAGAAAATAGAACTTCAACCTCATGGTATGTTGGGATTGTATTTATCAGTATGCTGACCATTTAGAAGTGGAAAAAAAGAAATAAGTGTGGCAGGCAGAAGGTGACCTGGGCAACAAAACCTTAATACACTGCTGTACAGCTGAGTGTCCTCCTATTTTTTCTATCTTGTATGAATAATACTTTTTAATTAATGAATAAAAGGTACAAAAAGTACTGCAAACTTTTAAAATAAGACAAGTGGAAAGCATATAAAATTACTAAATAACCTATGGACCTAATATATGTGAAAAATATAAAATATGTACTCTGCCCTCTATTGGTCTGCTCCTCTCCCCCTTCTCCTTCAGCCTACACAGATAAGACTTGTAGAACATGGCAATTTCACATCAGTGTGCTCTAGTTTTGTGCATTATTTCATCCCTTCTGTCATTTGTATTCCTTTGCCTCACCCTAGTCAGTTTTCTCTCTTGTTGACTGCCTCTTTGCCAGTACTTTTTATTTAAGATATTCTTGTGTGTTTTTCAGTGCTGCCGTGATATACTTTCATTCAACAAATTTGTGTGCTCAGTGAAGAACTGTGTAATTATCACACTAAGCGGCTAGATAAGCTTGTTTCTATTTATTAATAATGGTAGAAATGGTAAAAGCTATAGGAAAATTTGCTGAAAGTTCTAAAAGTGAGGAGAAATTTTGAAACTTAGAAAAGAAACCGAGAAATGTTATAGAACATGAAGGCCATATAGTTTATGTAGAATGGTGTTCCCTTTCCTAGTGAGATAATCAGCTGTGACTGAGTTGTGACTAGTCTTAGATTAATTCTAAACTGGGAGCTGCCTGCACTGTAATTTTAATAAGCAGTGCTGTTCTCTGACTAGTATGTTGATAATTAAATATTAGACACCGATCATAGTCAGACTTTTCAATGAAAATTATGTGATGTGTAAAAGTAATTTTGTACAAAAGTGTTGAGGCTGGACACTCATGGAAAAGACTGGGTGAACTAAAGAATGCTGCTGAATGTGATGGATGCTATTTTGTTGCATTGTGCGCAGGCAGGCTCTGGTGTGAAATTTACTGGACATGTCATTCAATTAGAAATAATTCCTGATTGAGAATACAAATTAGAGTTCATTTGAAAAAAAATTCTATAAGGTCTTTGAATGAATATAAGTGAAAGTGTGGAGCTGATTGGGGTCAACTGTGGCTACTTTAAACAGACATTTAAATTCTGGGTTTTATAGACATGGGAGGTAATTATTTTAGGGGTTGTAGTTTCATCAACAGCCTAATCCCTGATTCTTTAAGAAACTAAGTTTTCACATAATTTTTCTGCAAACATGCACATATACTGCAAAATAGTATGTGGTTTAGATTTAAAATAGAAGAGATTAGTAAAGGTTACCTGCTGGATATATGCCTAGTCACTGAGGTAGGCTACAACCTTACATAGGGAGCTCTACCTTAGGTGGAATGTGTCAAGAGCTGCTGAGAGAAATTTGAGACAAGTTCTCTGTCTCAAAAGATAATTGCAAACTTTGTGGCAGTTAGCATAGTCCTGGAGAAAAGTCTTTCTGAACAGGTCTTAACCAGCAATAAACAATAAATTAATAAGCTAAAATCTGATCCAGATACCTCAAGCTTCCCATCCACATGTCTGATGAATCTGCAGAGGAGGGTGTTAGATTTTGTAGTCTTCTGTATTTACTTGCATTCCGATAATCCCCAGGTTTTCTACAGGGACTTGAATAACTTCAGTAGGAAGGACTGAATGTGTTACTGCCTATTAGTGGGTATTGTAGTTAAGGAAGCTTCCACTAACAGGGAGCTGTGGCACTGACTAAGGAGGAAGAGGGAAATAAACCACTCTGAGTTTGAACCCCCAAGCTACAAAGAATGAGGACTGGAACTTCCTCCCTCCATATTTAGAAAGAAATGAACATTTTTGTGGAATGGATTAACTTAAACCAGATAGGTTGATCTCTGGTTTCAGTGATTTATAAATAGACTGTTCCCTTGATGTCATAAGTTAAAGGTTACTGTTCTTTCATGGTCAAAAGTGGTGGAAAATGGAGCATGCCGTTGAGCTTATTTGTGTTGCTGTTTATATACATTTCTGTGAAGTTACCTGATTTCATTTGAGTGCTCTTCTTTTGTGTAACTGATAGCAATCATATAAAATTGATACGCACTACCTTGGTAGCTGAGGATGCAGGTTGAAAGAATTAATTTCCTTTAAAACAGTATCATAAAACACAATCTATCTTTCTTGGTATTTTGAACTATTTCAAAACCAAGACTGACCAGAACATAAGTTATGAATTTTCTGCTGATTGTGCTGAGATAGAGAAAGTAATAAACCCAGTCAAGAGTGATTTAATCTATAAATCTGAGGAAGGGAAATTTTAAGAATTGTTCAATGTCTGAGCTATAAGTATATAAAAATTACATTACTGTGACTCAAACATTTTTTTTAAAAAAAGACCTTTAAAACTGCCAGAACCACTGTATAATGCTGTCTTCATGCTGACAATTTCTGTTGACTTATTCTATGTAGTTCATAACATCTCTATGTATGTATCTCATCTAAAAGAGAGGACATAGAGAAGATTGATTATTCCACTGCCAACAGTATCTAATTTTCATCAGAATCTAATAATTCTGATAAAAAAATACCTGCCTAATTTCATAGAATCATGAATATCTTGAGTTAGAAGAGAACCCATACGTATTGTCCTCCCTGCTCCTCAGAGGACTATCTAAAAAACTATTGATTAAAAGCATCATCCAGACACTCCTTGTACTCAGGCAGGCTTGGTTTCCCTGGGGACTCTATTCTGGTGACCAACCATCCTCTCAAGGAAAAAACTTTTCCTAACATCCAGTCTGAACTTTCCCTGGCACAGCTTCTTTTCCGTCTAATTTTTTCCCATGTTATCATTCAGCCATTGATTCCTGTTTTCTATACTTTTTTTTTTTTTTCTTTAAGAGCTTGTGTTCCTTTGCTGCTGTTGCGGTTTTATTTTTCCCTGTGAAGTTCCATAAATTCTATAACTATACTAATGTCTCAGTAAGTCTTCCTGAGAGGTAGGCACTTTAGCTAAAAAGCCCCTGTTTTTGTAGTAATTTAAACATCTTCTGCATAATAAGTTTTTTTAATCTCCTTTTAGAAAAATGTTGACTGTAGTTTTGTATTCTTTCATTATTATCCCATCACTACAGAAGACAGCTATGATATCATATCCAAATTCCAGCTCACAAGTTAGCTACTTTACTAGGTTGCCATATTAGTCACGCAGGTTGAATGTTTTCCTAGTGGGGCTCTGCTAATTCTCCATTCTGAAAAAATGTGTGAAATTTTTCTTTCTCTAGGCAAAATTTAGAAGAAAATTGCAATTCCTTTGTGAGCTGCATGTTTAGCATTTTCATCCCTGTATGAGTTACCATTTCTGTGCACCATTGATTTTATTCTCAGGGACCTAGATATGCAACAGACAATATCCTTCTGACAGTGTGCTGAGGCTGGATGGAAGTTATGCACACAGTGCATTCTGCCCTTCCATTTGGGTGTTCTTTAAGGCATCGAGTAGTCTGGAGATCATACCAGTCCTGAGTTGCTGTAGCCTCCTTTTCCCAGAGCACACTTAGGAACTGAAAGAGAGACAGCACTAAATCAAAACTGGTAAAATATTTGCATTCACCACTTCTGTTGAAATCCTTCTCTTCAATCCATTTATGTTAAGAAACTTTCCTCTCCTGAGCCTTGTAGTACATAAGCATATTTCAAGAGAGAGCAATCCGTGTAACAGGTAAGCAAATGTATAAAAGTCTTGTGATTAAAGAAAAAAAACAAACAAGTATAATATGGCAGTAGTTTGCCTACTAAAGCAAGAGTAAACTATATTGTGCTACACTGTCTTTTGCAGAAAAAGAATGCTTTTGAGAAACATTTATTTTTCATAAGTTGAGGGGAGAGCTCAGCTAAATTTGACTGTTTTCAGAAAATTGTTACATTTTCTTAAAAGAACATTGATAAAAATACTATCAGTTATTCACAACATAACTGGATAATACCTATTTCATGTTAACCCTTGCAATAAAAGTTAGAAATTGGGGAAATATTCTATGCCACAGAGCTGGTTTTGCCTATTGTAATGGATTGAACTTATTGCTACTATAGAGGTACTGCCAGAAATGGGTCTTTGACATTCATTGTTGCTTAGAATGACACGTTTGAAGGTTTTTGAGGTAATTTACAGGAAAACAACATACATCAAAAATTCCATGTCTTGCTTGCATCCAATAAGGCTGAAATCATCCCCAGCTAACAGTAATGTTGCATTGTCAAATCCATGGATGCCCTACTACAAGTTAGGGCTAGGATGCTGAAGATTGCATTTCTGAAAGACACATAGAATCAGTTGTAGAATTATTTAGGTTGGAAAAGACTCTAGTACAACAATTAACCCAGCACTACCACATTCACTTCTAAACCATGTTCCAGTGCACCACAACTACATGTGTTTTAGTGGATGGTGACTCAACCATTCCCCCAGGCAGCCTATTCCAACACATGCCAGTCCTTTCCATAGAGAAATCTTTCCTAATATCCAAACTAGACCTTTCCTGGTGCAACCTGAGGCTCTTGTCCTGTCACTTGTTTCTTGAGAGAAGAGACCAATCCCCACCTGGCTACACCCTCCTTTCAGGCAGTTATAGGAAGCAATAAAGTCTCCCCTGAACCTCATTTCCTTTAGGCTGAATAACCTCAGCTCCCTCAGCTGCTCCTCGCTAGACTTGTGCTCCAGACCCTTCACCAGCTCCATTGCCCTTCTCTGGAGCTGCTCCTGTATCTCAATGCCTTTCATGTAGTAAGGGGCCCAGAACTGAACTCAGGATTTGAGGTGGGGCCTCACCAGTGCTGAGTCCAGGGGGACAATCCCTGGCCTGGCCACACAATCGCTGGATGCCCTGGCCTTCTTGGCCAGATGGGAAGACACTGGCTCATGTTCAGCCACTGTCAACCAGCACCTCTGGGTTCTTTTCCATTGGGCAGCTCTGCCCCAAAGATCACGGGGTTGTTGTGACTCAAGTACGGGACTTGGCACTTCATCTTGTTGATTTTCATACAATTGTACCTATCAGAAAGAGGTCTTCTATGAGAATGACATATTTTCTTTTTTTTTCTTTATGAAACAGTTTTGGTGTAGTGCATAGGCCACCTTAACCTTGGTGAAACCTCCAAGACAGATGAATCTCAGTGCTGTGCTCTATTTTACTATTTCTTATGGCAGAACTAAAGGAATAGTTTATACATGAGGTCCACCTTTACAGGCAAACTGTAGAATTCACATCTTTATTCTCACTTCTACAGTTTGATATCATACAGTCAATGTCAAAAAAAATCTGATTTGTAAAGCAATTAGCTGGAACAGTTTGTAACAAATCAGGATGTTGCTGGGAACTTGCTGGTAGGAGCCTAACAGCACTTTTACCACCAGTTTTAAGCAGTGCAGTATGTGTTCGGTTCAACAGTGTTAAGCAGGGCAGGGTTTAAAATTCTTCCCAGGCAGGTTTTGTGCTCTTATTCATCTGTTCTCATTAAAATTTTAATATCCGAGGGGTAAATATCAGTGGTACGGTGACACTTTACCTCTGGTAAATAGGTAGATTTTGGCATTTATGAGATATAATAAAGACTATCAGGGCACTGCAGCACTGTTATAGAAGTCATAGGCGTTTGTGCAAATATACTAAATGTAGGATTTGTCTTGGAGTCTTTCATTTTGATTGCCTCCCTCATTTACATTAACTTTTTAAATATGTGAAAAATTTTTGAGAAGGTTTTTTTCGAGAATATTTTCACAGCCATATTTGCATTGAACTTTTTTATGCTTTTCTTTTTTAAAAGACTGTAGAGCACATTCAATAAGTACAATCCTAAAGTCTATTCTCAATTTTTATTCAGGTAAACTCAAAGGAGTTTCAAAATGATAGATTAAAAAAGGAACTTGTGTTGCCTAAATGATAAAGGCTTTGCATCGCAGAATTTAGCAGAGTAACAAAGAATCACTCTGAAATCAGAAACACACATTCTACTCAAAAGCTAACATTAATAGTAAGAAAAGAAAGTGGGCTTCTGGGCTGGATGTTCATTATGAGAAAGAAAGAAAGAAGTAAATTTAAAAGCAGTTTTCCATGGAGAGAATATATTTTAACTAACAGGAATTATGTTTTTTGTTTTCCTACCCTTTGGGACTCTCTTATGCTCTAAGTAAAATCATGTGTATCTTCATTGAGTTACATTTCTATTTTGGCAGTTTAATATCAAAGATTTGGTCTTTAGAGCAACCACTGTATAACATAGCTGGTGCATATGTTTCCTTCCTTGATCCATGTATTTTATTTATAACATTATCCTTTCCCTAGAGGATTTCAGATGCATGTTGATGTCAAATGCCTTTCCAAAAGTTTCTGTTAAGAGAAATAAGTACTTTTGGAATGATTGACTAGTAGGTGAAAATGTACAGATAGTAAGTGTCAGCAACAAACACTTTTATTTTCAGATAAATGATCTGAAATTGGTGGCTTGTCTTCCCTAGGATATCAAAAGGGATCAAAAAAATCTAGTGAGTGGGAAATACAGAGTGCATATTGCTTCAAGTAGTGTCCAGACTTCTAGTGTCTTGGGGAAATTCTGTGAAGGAAGTACAGTGGCCTTGATATTTTTCCTCATCAGGAACATCTGATAACACACGAGACTTGAAATGCTTTTTCTGGAAGATTCTTATCCAAAATCTTGTCTCAGCATTTCTGAAAGTTAAGATATTTGAAATGCTGATAAAGGCTGATGAGGTTAATGCAAGATGAGACCTAGGTTAACATGAGATTAAAGATTTGAGACAGCTTGTGATAAATTAAAATTTACAGACAAAATGTCTCTTTCATTTCACCTCAGTAAAGTATTAAGAGTAAAGCAAAGCTCAAAAGAAATTTTTTTGTACTGAACTTCAGCATGAGAAGCCCATGCCTATAAATTATACCATTTAACATATACTGCTTGGCAACAGCTTTGAAAGTCCTTCTTCATTTACATTATTGAATTTCATTTATATGGAGTATAAAGAACATTACAAAAAGTAATGGCCACACATACCTCCAGTGTTTGGGAATTAGCTGTGAAACACTAGGAACTGGTGGTTCCCGTCCGTGTAATTAAAAGTGACTGTTTTTCTGCTGTTCTGTTGTTCACGCGCTAACGTGAAGCAAATATTGGTTCTTCAGCAGTTTTTTTTTCCTGCTACTGTCTTTTCATGGCAGCCTTTGATATTTCCATTAGTTATTCTTACTGTAATAAGGACGCTAAGCAACCAGCTGTTTGCCACGTTGTTTGGAAACTGGCAAAGTATTTTTGCACTGGAGCAGCCTCAGGTCATAATGCTGATAGCCCTTTAGTGGGATCATTTGCATGCAAAACTGATGATACACGTATTTGTTTGCAAATTGTTCTCATGTAAATTATCTTGAGATAAAAATTGCACTTTTCACTAAAAACAAGGGCCAGATTCTATAATTTTTACTAAACTGTCTTGTGTAATTATTGTAATGATGAGTAATTGCATCCATAGAAGTATGGGAACTTTGGAAAACTTGATCTTTAACAAAGTCAAAAAAAGTTTGGTAAGTATTTTATGGAACAGTCTGAATGCCATCATGGTCCTCAAAATGGTACCTACAGGATGAAGAAAAAAATCCCCTATTCATATATCTTCCTTATTGATTTTCTGCTTTTCAAGTTGTGGCCTATCTTTTCCCTATGAAATTGTAAAGCAGAATAAAATACATAAGTTCTCATCTCCAGTAAAATGCAAAAAAGCTGCTTTGTATTCCCAGATTTTACCTTCCTGTGTTCCGTGTTTTACCATATGCATTTGAATATGAGTGGTGAATGAAAGTGAAACAAAATCTGGCATCAGAAGGTATATTGATTGTTCTGACTCAAGCTGATTTTAATGTTAGTTACAAACCACGTAGACTGATATTCCTCTTGCAGTGTTTCATGTGCTTGAATTCCTTCTTCTCTAGACCCTTCACCGGCTTAATTGCTCTTTGAATGTGTTTTGGGGGGTCTTTTCTGGACACACTCCACTACTTCAATGTCTGACTTGTAGTGAAGCACCCCAAACCAGACTATTTGGGGGTGCAGTCTCACCAGTGCTGAGGAAAAAGGAAGCAGTGGTGACCAAGCCCCCCCCCCTCCCCCAACTTGGCATAAGCCCTTAGGGAGCTTTAGAAGCCAGGAGCACCACAAACAGGACAGGCAAAGAGGAGATGGTAGGACAATTTGTGTCACAGTTTGCATGTCAGGGTGTGCAGGAAGAACCTGAAGCTCTGCCAGCCAGCCTGACCAGGGAACAGTAGTCTACATCCAGCAGAAAGTCATGGCCTCTCAAGCTCTGCACCCACCATGGCTGACACAGACACCAGGAGACAGTTTTGGTAGGAACAAGCTGACACCCAGGTGCCAGGCTGTAGGATGGCCCTTGCTCCTGTGCCAGTAGGAATGGCAGCAGTAATTAGAGCTGTGGGAAGTTGCACCCAGGTAAAGAAACTCCTCCACTTAGTGGGAGATCTCCATGAGGAGGTGAGTAGACTAGGAAGTAGGAAAGAGAGACAGAGAGAAAGAGGCTACCGGAATCATGTCCTCTTAGCCCTGTGACAGGCCCCACAGGGAAATGAGGTTCATGACAGTCTTCCGTCTCCTCTTTCCACCTGGCCAAACACAGTGACTTGAGGGATGAGGGAAAATGGTAGTATTTACACTAAGTAACTTCCTTTGTATCCTCTTCTTTAAATTCGAGTACTCTATTTTCTCCTTGTACATTCATAAATCTTATGGCAATATTCACCCTAATGTTCATTAATCACCTGAAAATACGTTAAGCAAGAAAAATCCAGTGAGAAAGAAAGAGGAAAGTTTCAGCAATGCCAGATCACTAGTATCTGCTTCCTTGGTAAACTTTAAAGTAACAAGCGCATTTTCCTTGATCGCCAGTTGTTTCCTGCTTTGTTGAGAGTTCTTCACAAATGGAGAAATGTTCAGTGCTTCTATTCCCTCTCTGTAGCAAATTCTCTGATGTGCATGCTTGGATGTTGCCCAGTTCTCAAAAAAATGCCTTCTCTGTCCTTGTGGGACTAGGGATTTGTATGTGATAACCACTGGCTTGAGCAATGTAACATTTCCTTGTAACTCAATAAGATTAATTTATGGGGATTTTTTTTTAATTTATTGGTCGTATTTTTCTGTGAGCAGTTTTTCCATGTGTATCCTTTAGATAAAATCTGATAAATAGATCCTGTTATGTATATTTTTTCCCCTATTGGATCAGAATTCTTCTTTAGAAATAGAAACTGTGTTACATATACAAAGATAAATCTGAAATTCTCTTGTTACTATCACCATTTGATAAATATGGTGAATTTTCAGAATTGCTGCAGGAGGTCAGTCTGTCTTCCAGCATGACAGAATGTATGTCTTGTCCCATAGCAGCTTTACTTGTGCCAGTTCACAACTCAGAGCTGAAGGATAAGTTGGACAATCCCTCAGTGAGAATATTCTTAGAACGATATTTTGTCTTCTGCAATTTTCTGTAGCTTTTATCTGGATGAATGATCTTTGGAGGATAGGTATTCCCTTCCATTTTCATTTAACAGTCTGTGTATATTATTACAATTAAAAAAAAAAAAAAAGCTGATGGTATTTAATAGATGGTATTCTATTAAAAATAATAATAAAAAGTCTTATAACTTGAAACAGGAATACTTTCCCTGGAGAAATGAGAGCTTTTTACTTAAGTGAATGTTATATATATAGAGCTGGAAATGATCCAGACAGGAGATTGACTATTGAAAATAATTGCAGTCCACCAGCAGGGCAGGCTTAATTCTTAAATAGGTTTTTCAACAAAATTTTGGACTGGGTGGAAGTGTTTGAACTTTATCTGCCTCCTATTTTGCCATTTTCAAGACAGCAGTCAGAATTTTCCACTATGAAATTACTGTATTTGAAAGACTTGGTAGTGTTGCTGTGCCCTGACCACATAGCAGAAGATTCTGAAAGCATATTAAGGTATTTGTCTCCTCTCAGTCTGACCACCCTCATCTACCATTTTTTATACTAGTGAATATATTACTTCTGAAAACTGCTTGATCATTCTCATCCAATTGAAAATAACTGTAATATCACTGTTCTCAGAGAATATTTCTACTTTTTAAGAATTCTGGACAGCCAGAAACATGTCATAGTAAGACTGTGGAAAGTGAAGATTTCATGGTATGTTTAAGATACAATGAGCTCTGCTACCCAAATTGAAAAAGAGGTTTTTGGGTTCCCCCCCCTGCCTCCCCCCCAGTTAATATCTTATAGAGTAGTAGATGTAAATTATAACAGTTTTACTGACTTGTATAGCGTTCCACTAATTCACAAGAGCTGTGAACCTTCTTCAAAATATAAGGAATAGTAGAGGATACCCTGCATTGCATCTTAGAAATTGCAGCTCAACATAACATGTTGCAACTTGTGGAATAATTCGTTAAATCCATTAAATATTTTGGTGTGAATAAAAGTGGTAAAATGTTATTTAAAATGTCTTCACAAAAACTTGCAGTAATTAATATACTATGGGCTTGAAGTGAGAGGGAAAAGGGATAGCATAAAAAAGGAACTATCTGATAGTTCACAAGATAGGATCCTAATTTAATGGGCAGAGCAGTGTAGTCTAATATTGAATAAAGAAAAGTCATCTGTGAAAAATTAGAGAAAATAAGGACATATTCTTGTTTGAGGAAGACTGCAAGTTGCATACACTTGTGAAAAATGAAATGTCTAATAGTTCTGTGTTGGATTTTTTTTCTGTCTATAACTGAAATTTTTGATCTTGCTGTAATTTAATTTCTTGGCATTGGTGCAGACACCTTTTTGTCTAAAAATAATTGCTCTTCAGGAGGAAGTCTTAAAGGGCACATGAGTAAGAGTGGATAAAGTGAAATCAAGGCAAGGAAAGGGGTAAACCCCCCTCACCTGCCAAACATTACTTATCACTATGATAGGGAGATGTTTGCAATTTCTTTTTTTGCCTGCGTCATTTCATGTGCATGCGCTCTGCAGGATTTTTGTCATCCCAATGTTCACACTTGAACTTCATCAGTTTTCATAATGCCGATCCATCATTTTAGGATTGAGGAAAAGCTCTGTGTGAGGATGTGAGAATTAAGTGTAATTTCTGTTTATTACAAGGTTTTATAGACCTTGATAAAAATGAGTGGGAACAAAGTGCTTCAGTATACTGCACTACTGAGTCTTAAGATTATTAAATGCCTTAGCAAAATTGCAGGTCCCTACAGCATTTCAGAGTGGCTTAGTTCAGTAGTTTGGCAGCTAATTTAGCAAATAACTCTTCTTCAGTCTTGTTTGGAAAATAAACAAAATTGGAAGACAGTAAAACAATAGAAACATCGGGGCCTTAATTCTGTGATGAAATTAATGTATATCTGTCTACAAGTAATAAAATATGTCTCAAAATCTTCCTGTCTCTTTCCTGTCTCCAGACCAACCTAAGAGAACAAATTCACCCAAGGTAATTAGCAGCAGGCATACTAATCTGAACTTTAGAATGACCAAGCATGATCTCTAAAAGCCATACAGATATCTTTTCTACTGGACTTGGTGTTCCATCACACTATTGAGCTGAACCCTCAAAAAATTAGTTTTGGTTTCAGTGTTACATTCAAAATTTGAAGATCATTTCCCTCAGTAGTGAAAGTGCAGTAGACAGCTTTTTGCCTGTAACTTCTTTAAAAGTCATTGTCTTTATACCTGAGATTTCTTCCTAAGTATTCCTGTTTTATAACTGGGTCTCTTCGCTCAGGGAGTTGTCTATAATGAGCCAGGCTCAGACTCAATGTATTTATGCTTGTTTACTGGTGCTTTCCCAAGTAACTTGTTTTCCACCTTTCATTTCTGCTTTTTTAAGATTCTACATCATTTATCTTGTCTGTTTGGGTACAAGTTGGAGATGACTATTATCTAACCCCCCAAAAATTATTTTGACTGGATTCAGTCTTGACTTACTTTGATCATTACTGTCACCTGGTTTTGAAATTATTTATTTTTTTTTTCCTGCCATTATTTTTTTCTGTTACAATGGGTCTACGATAAGCTATGTCGTTTGTTGAAATGAAACTATGCTTCATTCATGTATTGCTTCAGATGATATATGTGAGATCTAACTAGTATCAGTATTACAGTGAGCAGAGATTAAGAATGCTTAACTCTTCTTAAAAATGTTAAACCAAAATTTCAAATAATTGTCTGGTTCAGAATATTTCCTTGCAAATAATGATTCTGATATGTTTGAAGAAAGTAGCCGTCTTCTTTACTATTTCTTCACGGGGAAATGAAAATCAAAGGAGAATGTGTATTTAATTTATGAACTATGTCTGCAGCACTGGACATTTGTCTCGCATTAAATTTTACCTTAATGCTCCCTAAGCATTACAGATATAGATCACTCATGCTGTGATTGCATTGAGTTCTCCAGAGGAGTGGACTCTATTTCATCAGGTACAGTATTCCTTGCCCTTTTTCACAGGGTACACATGTTCAGGATAAAGATAGCGGGAGAATATTTATTAGGACTACAAAGAATGCAGGTTGTGAATTACAGCAGAGGCAGCCAGTTTACCTACAAAAACTCCAGTGAGATGTCTCTAGTTTCAATCAGTCCTCTCAAGTCGGAGTGTGGTCCTTGTAGCCAGGTGATAGTGCTTCACAGACTGTATGTCTTTTGTATTTAATGTATTTTATATTTAATGTCTTTCTGCAAGGTCAGAGAGAACCCTGGTTATACTGAGAACATTTGACCAGAGGTTCTTTTTCAGTTGCTGTGAGGGAACAATGTGGTCTCCTGCACACACACCAAAACTTACGTAGTAGAACTTCCAGATCTTCAGTAAAGGTCAAAAATCGTATGCAGATTTTCCCTGTTGATAATGGGTTTTATTTTTCCATATTCCTCTTGGTAAGTGTAGGAATTGCATACTGAGACTTTTACTTTGAAGATTATTGAATTCCTGGGCCTATCTCTCACAGAATATGCATTCAATTTTATGACAGTGGCCCTTTCTTTTGTCAATCACAGTGTAGTTTTAACAAAGAAAATATTTACATTGTTTTGATTTTTGTTCAGGAGGGCATTTTATTCACCTTTGGGAAGCATGTAAATTATTAAAGCCACCCCTGGTATTCTGCAACTGAATGGAACTTCTAATCCTTGTTTAAAAATATAAATTATTCATTGTAGGATTTAATTTGAAAGTTGGCTGTGTGGTTCCTATGGTTGTTTACATTGCACTCTGGTGAAATTGAAAGCACGAATGAATTCCACTAGGTTTTGTTAGAGACCTTCTGACTTAGTATATCTGAAGGTTCTTTTATTTCTTTAAATATATAATCCCTTTGTTTTTGCTTCCTGTATCAAAATAAAATATGAATAAAAGGAGAAAGTTACTAGGTGCCTTCAGCAGTAGCCTTTCAGTGAATGCTGTCTTCCATTTGCACTGGCCACAATTGGCTCTTGGATGAAAAACATCCAAGGAAAATTGATATCTGAAGTTGTAACACTAATACTTTCATAGACTGTGTCATTGTGTGCAAGAAATAAACTGGTGCACTCAGAACATGGTAATGTAAAGATAGTGAACAGTCTCTACCATTTTTTGAAAGAGGAGTAATAATGGGATGGGAAAGAGTGATGGGTTAGGGCTGCATGAACTTTATTTATATAATTTTATTTGGAGTAAATACCCTTATCCCCCATCTCTATTCCATCTAGAGTCTTGGGAACATTATGATTTTAGCTTTATGCTAAATTTACTGAAAGAAGTAAGCAGTGTATCTTCTCTTATGCCAGTGTTGAACGCTCTGCTATTTTACAGATCACACTGTATAGATCTAATGCCCCCTCCCCAACATTTAAAAATGAACCTGAGCTATGCCACACATGAAACAATTTCCTAGTAACAGTTAGAACATGAAAGAGGGGTTAGGGAATTGTCTGAGTTCTCTGCTTCCTTGTACTTCTCATAAACAAGAATTAGGGAAATGAACTACAAAATCAAGGACAGAGCAAAAATAAATATTATAAAAGCATGGCATCCAAAACAGGGAATATACCATTATCTTAGCCTCAAAAAAAGTGAGTAAAAAAACCAAGTAAATGAAAGAGAATATGCTATATGAAATGTCAGATTTTTTTTCTCCAATTCCATTAAAATTTTTCGTAAATTATAATTTTTATTGCAATTTTATTGTGCATCACTTGTTCTTCTTGGAGTTTATGGCTTTTCATTATTATCATTATTACCTTTTCTGATTTATATGAAATTTTTCACATCTCCACCCATGAGATTTTTTCTGATTCTTCTCCCCATCTCACTGAGATGGGGGAGTTAGTGAAATGCTGTGGGGTACTTTACTGCTGTCTGGAGTTAAACCATGTTAAATAAGTGGAAATACGAAGGAGAAAAAGGCTCCATACAGGTTCATCTACAAACCAGTGTGACACAAGAATCAGCTGTGTAAGTTTCATGCTGAGACATGACAGTTTTGCAGGAATCTAGGGGAAAATTGGTCAACAGAGCCACTATTCGGCATTTAATTGCATTTAGTTGAGATCAGAATACAGCACGCTGCTGCCTAGGTCTGTTTCCTCTGAGTTCATTCCTGCTGTGTTCTGTTTAAACTTATTTCTGTTGTTTGTCTGACACAAGTTCCAATGTATACTGTTTCTGTAGTGTGATGCTATAGCATGTTTTCTGAGAAAATACTTAGTCTAATTCCTGCTTCCTTTTGATCATCCATACTCAACTACATTTGTGTTTTTCTAGTAAGTGCAGTGTAGCAGCTGGCTGTTACTCCTCAAGCAGATTTCCATGCCACAATCCTGTGTGGTGCCCCCACCACAGGTTGAGAGCAACCATATGCAGTCAGTTTTTATATAACTCTGTCATTACCCATCACATCAAAGTTTTCTTTTCCTCTTTTTTAAAAAGAAGGATTTTAGTGAAAAGTTTATTCAAAATGTCAGCTGAAATAATCAAAAATCTGTGACTGAGGCTTTAGAGCAGGGAACACTCTGAGATTATGATGTGTGTCAGCATGTCTGAAAACTAACTGAAACTGTGGGGAGTTTTTTTTTAATGCTTTAGTAAACAGGAAAGAAGTAAACACCTCTTGAAAAATTTCAGGAACTTAGTGAATTTCTTGTCTCATTTAAGAGACGTAATTTTGTTAATAAATATGACATTCAATTTTATTTTTATGAATGGTACCTTCTTTTTATGAAAGGTACCTCTCACTGTGTGCAGAGTTTCCCTCCACAGTCTCACTAATGATATTTACCTTTTGCAGTTTTCAAGAACTGTCAGAAAATGTCATATTCTTTCCTACAGGGTTTTTTGTCAATTTCAGTGAAATGTGCTTAAGTAGCTTTTCATGGGGAGAAAAGATGGAGAAAAGATTTCTGTCCTCAAAAAATATGCACTGAAATGACATGACAGAAAGTTGTGTCATGAAAACTACAGCTTCAATATTAGAACAGGAAGTGAAAGTATCTGGGCTTTTTGTTTGTTTCCCCTGAACATTCTGGATGAGAGACCTTGGTTCTGTCAAAATCATGGACAACTTCTGCATATGTAGGAAGATTTGTCCTTTTTTCTATTTGTTGCTTAATATTTTTTCATAAAAACATAGAATCATTTAGGTTTAAAATTACCTGTAAGATCATCAAGCCCAACTACTTTTATGACCTCCTTTACCACAGAACCAATATCCCATAATCTCCAGGAGTTTTTCTGCATTGACTGTAGAATGCTTACTATAACATTGTAATATACATTTATGCTGTCAGATTTGTAGTCTGTACGTTTGGGTTGGTGTTGGATCTTTTCTCTCCCTGCCTCACATATCTCTGATTCCAGTGCATGGAACACATTATTGCCCATGGTCTTCTGCCATGCCCGAAAGACCCTCACTGATTATTTTTGTATATTCTTCTAGTTGCTCCTAAGAGTTGATTATCTCATTCTCTGTGCTTTTAAGCATTTAGCTAGAGCATGTCAGATAGGCAGCTTTGCTACTCCAAGGTACTGCCATTTGAATGCTTAAGTTCCTTCTCTCTGAATGATTTATGTAAAACAGGATAAGGAAACCTTTTTTTTTCCTATACTCGTAACCAATCTTAAGTTCTCTATGGAAAAGCTAAAGCAACCTCAAAAAACAACTCTTACATTGAATAATTTTCTTGCCATGCCCATGGCCTGGGCATTAAATTAAGAGCATTTCCAATCTTATAATAGAACACTTTCTAAAACATGCTATTAATACTCATGGAATCAAAAGAAGATTCAACAGTGAATATGTGCTGTGAATGCTTTAAATTCTGAAAGCAAGGATAGTTATATGGATTTTCTGCTTCTAGACTATACTTTCTGGAACAGTTTCTATTCAAAGGGTATCATACATAGTCTCTAAGGACTTGGCTTATGGCTGAGCTTTCAGGAAACAAATCTCAGAAAATAAGAACATAGGATCAACAGTTTCGATTCAGAAAAATCATTATCTAGCCCGTATCCTTTGGCTAATAGCAGATACCTTGGGAACAAGCATATAATGATACTGCCCTAAATCACTCTCCCAACACATAGTGATTTGTGGCTCAACTATTATGGTACCAAAGGTAATTTCTTCCTCTTTAAGAGACTGTGCTTTGTCTGCCTGTCCAGCTATTTTTGAACCACTCTAGTCCTCTAGCCTCAGTAATATCATTTGGTTGAAGCTGCAAATACAGTGAGTGTTAGGCTAGTCTAAGCATAGGCTCAGGCATATGTGCAATCATATGACAAACTGTAATATTTCATGAAACTCCTGCCTTCTTGCGTGGTAGCAAACCCATCTGTCACTGAAACTCATCAGTTACACACTTTTTTTTTCTGTTTTACTGTAAATGTACTTAATTATTATATTCTGCCTTGGATTAGAATCTTAGTCCTTGCACACTTATTTGGCATGAACATTATTGATCATAGCTACACTTACATTTTTGGTAACACCTTTTAGCAGGGAAAAAAGTATGTTATTTGGGCAGATATATTAACATATTGGCTTTGATACAGATTTTCATCAAAAAGGCTTTTGAGGCCCTCATTGAACTGTGAAGAGAGATGGTGGGGGTGATTTGCCAAAAAGTTTTTGGGATACTTATGTATTTACTTATTATTTTATATTTTGAAGGTGAACAAATCAGTGTAGTCCCATTCTGTTGTGAAAGGAAAGCAGATTCTGAGTATCTCATAGCTGCTGTAGGACTGATTATTTTTATTTAACTGCATGATTGCAACACTTTTGTGTTATGTTTCCTACACTATATGCTTCAAACAAGGCATACTTGAAATGCTTATTCCATTGTCAAAGTCATGCTCCTCCTCTCTGTGCTTTGCAGTACAAGCACAGATGAGAAAGATCCTGGTGCTTCTTTCATCTTCACTTTTGATCCAAAAAGAGACGATATTAATGAGACTAAAACACAGTACATGAATAATTTTTGTCCTTCTTTGCTTAATATGTACATCAGACATGCTACTCCTTTTTATATATCTCAGAGGATTGCTTACTGTGTTCTGGGTTCTTTCAGTAATGATACATTTAGGGGGACAGAGGAATCTTCTATCTGAGGGAAAGGAGCCATCCAGTACTAAAGAAACAGTGTTTCTTGACTTTGTGAAATAGGAAAACTGAAGAATAAAAGGGCAGCAAAATATTAATCAAGCCCAGAAAGCTAGGGGAAAAGGTCAGTTTTGAGTTACATCGAGTAGATAGAAAGTTGTTATGATCAATATAATACTGCAGAGAAGGACCATATTTTTATTACAAAGGAATATAATCAGCAAAAGGAACTTAACTAATGAACAAGGAGAATGCTTTGATTTAGAAAGCCAACAAGAAACTACAGTTATAAGTCAAAAATAAAGCAAGAAGTCTGTCTACCTGCTGAGCCCCAAAAAACATAAACATTCAAGCCAGATTTCTGGAATGCTTCTGAAAATGACTCATGTTTTTATAGTAGCTAGCATAAATTAGAGCAAGACAAGAAAGTGCTATTTACTTGTGTTTTGTCTGATTCTGAGACACTTCAATTATGGTTCAGAAGAACGGAGGAAAATTTTAAGAAACCCCTATTTTACATAGCAACGTGGGTCCTTGGCAATAAAAGGCTAACAGAAAGTGCCTACAGTCCTGAGAGAATTAGTACCATCCTGCCTTGGGCACCAAGCAGAGACCTGGGTCGATTACCACCACTCACAGCTGTTGAGGAACCCAGGTCGCGCAGGCAGCATGGGTGCCGCTGCAGTACCAGGTGTGGGCTGATCTCCTCATGAGACTCTGAGGCAAGAGACCACAGCCTGATGCTGGCCCTTTTCACACAAAGGGCCCAGGGACCTGTAGAGCAGACAGGTGACTGGACACTCAGGGACACAGCAGAAGCCAGGGACCCCAGACTTTGTCATCCTTAGACTGTGAGGGTATAAAACCCCAGTTTTCTATGTTCAGAGCCCCTCCTTGGAGGTACCAGCTCCAGCCATTATTCTATTACTTAGTAATTTGACCAAGGTTAAAGTTCTTTAAGGATCTGGACATCCGAGACTCTGCTATGGAAAACCTAGGATTGAGCCAGTAAGAACTCCTGGTGTGACTGTGAGTGTGGTATATGTTCCTGTGGAGGGACTTCCACCCCATCTCAGGTGGTATGAGAGTCACTGCCAGAGTGGATCCTGGATGGCTGGACAGGGAAGTTCCCTTAGCATGGTGAAGAAATATCAGTCAAGGCTCTGAAAGTCATGGCAGTGTATTTTTATATGTAAGTTTATAAAGCATTTCAAGGCCACTGTCATGTAAGAGTAATTTGAGATTCTCTTGACCATGGTGTTTCAGGACCAGGTGTATATTCATGACTTTGGTTGATATAACAATAATTATTGGCCTCAAACTCCTGTTAAACTGTTTAAGACATCCACAGATAATAAAAAAACTCCCAGTGTGGACTGTCTTTCTATCTTTCAGCTGGTTTAATGGCATAACTTTTGCTACAGAACTGTGGGGTCTGTAGCTTTCATGTTACACTGGAAAAGGGGCTTTGATATGACATTTCAAAATCAGTGGCAGCATGTCGGGTTGTGCTTGATTGATAGAGTCTACTCAGGGTTCCTGTATTTATACTTGATGTGAGAAGGAAATTGGAGCTGCGGTCAAGGGGCTTCATAGCAAGAGAGATCACTGAAACAATAATAATTTCTGAAGGATTTGCATTAGCTTACACTTCTAAACACCTTGTTCTACTTTGCTAATATATAAAAATATGTAAAAACTGATGTAAAATTTTGTAACAAAAATCACCCCTAGAATTTCTGACTTAGAAAGTGAATTCTTTGTGTATGTCAGGTTTGAAATTGTCTTCAATTCTGTGCTGACTTGCAGTAACGTTTACAAATTTCTTCTATGAAGAGATTCTATTTCAGCTGTATGTGAGGAAAACTGAGAAATTTCATTAAATTTTTTTTTCTCAGATTTCAGATCTGCAGGTTGTTTTCTCACTTATCAAATTCAGCAAGGATCTGAGGCTGATGCTGCCTCACAGTTCCATCTATCAGCATTGCTGGTGATAACAGATTCTACAATCAGAGCTTGGTTGAGGTTTCTATTTGTGAGATGATAGGAAGAACAGAGCCCTTGCATTGCCTGCTACAGTTATAGCTAGCTTATTGGCAGTAAGGAAAGCAGATGCCTCTCCAAATCTCATGGAATACAGGTGCTGTATACAAAAGGTTCATGAAATAATATCGTTTTTGAAAATTTTTAGAAACCATCTCAAACATATTTGATTAAATGCTTAACCATAAATGTATAAATTTTGGTATAGTGGAAATTTACTGTGGGTATATAATTTCAATGGTTTTCTACAGGAACATTTCTGAAATGCATTGTGGAGTCTGGTTGCATCAATAGAAAAAAACCATATTAAAGTATGTTAAACACAAATCTGAAGGTTTTTATATAGGCATGTTTTTTGTCACAGTTCTAATTTTGAAATAGTCTTAAAATTTAGGGTTTTTGTCTTGGACTCAAATGAAAATGGTAGGAAAAGTGCCTAATGTGTAAAATATTTGGTTTAATGCTTTGAGAGCTCAAAATTTGATGACTCAAAAATCATGTTGAGGTTTTTGGTTGACTTTTTTTGGTCTTTCTTTTTACAGCCAGATCTCTGGTTCTGTAATGTAATCTTCATAGTTATGCTAAAATTACGTTTTAGCAGATTCAAATTAATTTTAAAATAAGTTTCTCTTTTATATCTATGAAAATAATATGATACTATATCAAGTATACTATATTCTTTTATACTTTTATTCTTGCCTTTAGGTTTGATTTTGTTTCTTTTTCCCCATTTTTTAGATAGCACAAAGTAGACACTAAATGCAATGTACACAGAAGTCTCCAAGAAGTAGTTTGTGTTATGTTAGGCTGTGATCTTGATTTGGTCACTGAAGACATTGCATTTGCAGGGATGAGGGCAAAGGATCATCTGCAGGTTTTTAAACTTTGGGATTCAGGGTGGGGTTTTCTGGTAATGCAAATTGTTTCATCTTTTTCCCTTGTGGGGTATACTTTTCCAAACCAAAGAAGGTAAATGGGCTCAGATCTAGAATGTATTCCTTATGTATACCTTGCTGGTTAATGTGATTTATATCAAAGAACTTCACGGTGTTATGTGGCATGTTCTATAAAAAGCAGAATGCTGTATGATTGAGACTTGTGTTTTAGGAAAATGAATTCACAAATAACAATTTAAACATGTAAGTAGTTGGTACAAGCTGAGCAAACCTCTGATCTGGTTTATGCCTTGCGCTGTACATAACAGAAAGGAAAATCTATATTATTATTTCTAAAGTCTAAGAAATACAAGAAGATGCAGATATAAGACACTCCAGCAAATCTTTTTCTAAATCAGTGACAAGATTAGTTAATACGAAAAGATTGATATAGACTTGAGTGTGATGAGACTAGTTACTGTTAGAATTGTCTAGTGGAATATACTGTTTCAAATTCGAATATGTTCCTGTATAATTATCTAGAATATTTGAGTAATATTTTGTGTATTACACGGCTTTCTCACCAGAGTGTTAGTGTTTGAGAGATATATGTTGTATATTTGTAAGCACTGTGCACTTCCCTTGCTTATTCTTCTGCAATTTTATGCTTGTGGATGCAATCACCTATTTCATTTTTTTCATTCTTTGATTATGTAAAAAATAACATATTTTTTTCCAAGTCTTTATTATTTTACTTCTCTATTGATATATAGCATTTGATAGATAACAATATTCATAACTTAGAATCTGAAAGGTTTTGATAAATTGGGGGGGGTACTAAAAATATAAATTACTGAAATTAATTTTTTTTTACTCTAGATTGTGACTATTTTCCCATTTGGAAAATTAGCCTTTTTATTTTTCAGAATAAAGCTATTTTCTGTTTATTGTATATTAAAATAATTTGATGTTTCAGCTTTCTGAAACTCTCAACACATTTTTTTTGTAAGGAATAGTGGATCCTTAGTGTCTTTAGTTTTTTTCATTTTCCCAACTACAGTGGAGAGAGCATATGTACTATCAGTCTTCCTTTTTTCTATTGAATGTGAAATAAGTTTCTCAATTATCCAAACGTCTAGTTGTAGTCCTGAATAACTTTCAACTCTTGCTACCTCTTTGATGTTCCAACTTTCTAAAGCTAGTACACCAGCCAACAGTAGGAAAATTAGATTTAATAATTACACTATTAATTTCCTAAACTTCCTCTACTGAATTATAAAAATTACATTGGCACTTGGCAGTATAGTATTTAGTCCTGAAATTACTCGGTGACTTCAGTAAAACAGTGTATTCAGAAGTGGCTATTTATCAATAGGCCATCAGTAGCTTGAAGCCAACAGTGGAGGGCCCCAGTAAAAGAAATTTGTTCTCATGAAATTATAGAGCATAAGTCTAAGGCAATAGAAGAAAATGAAAGGGCAGCATGAAAGATTTCCCCTTTGTATATTGATTTTTACTTAAAATGGATTTGTGACATTTCTGCTGTCATCAAGTTTATTTATTTAATGCATTTCTCAAGGCATTTGTTTAACTGTTAAACATAACAGCTTAGGAATAAAACTTGTCTTTGTAAAAAAATGTGGACCTGAGCCAAGCTGTTTAAAATTTAGGCTACATAAACAAGAGGAAATTAAACGCTGGAATGTTCCAGGCACTGGAACTTGACTGTCATGTTGATAAATTGTTGGAACAGTCTTGTCTCAGTTTTGACCCACAGGCTTGCAGACGGTTCTCAGGTGCCATATGAGAGTGTGCATTGACAGTGGCCGCTTCCAAAAAGCAGTTTGGAAATAGTCACCTCTCCTTAAAGCATAAGATGGTTTACAGAGAAAGCAGTTTAGTGCCAGGATAGCAGCAGTGCCTGAGGATGCTCCCGAGCACATTAAATATATTTAGTGGAGAAGTAGCTTTGCAAGCTGTGGCAAGGGTACAGGGGAAAAGAAGGGAAAGCAATGCATGCAAAGTTCCTTGTTTTCAGAGAGTATGTTGCAGGAAATTTTATTTGTATAACATTACGTGAGTTATGGTTATTTCTGGAGACCTTAAGAATAATTTTGTTTTTATCAGGAAATGCCTTTCTTTCTCTTATACCTGTCTGGTGGCAGTCAGCTCTATTAAGTATCCATCTTTAAGAGCAAGTTGTAATGACTGAATTTTGTTCTGGACTACATTGTGGCACAGATGGGAGGAAATACCACAAAATGGCAGATGTGCCACTCTAAGGTTAGACAGAAGATGGGAACTTCCCAGCAAACTCCGTCCCTTGATAAGCATAAGAAAAGATTACTTCTAATCCTATGTGACTGGGTATGGGTAAAGAATGTCAACCCTGAGGAAAATCAGATGCGGACAATAACCAGTTGTGGTTTCTACTTTTTCAGAATCAGCTAAAGTTATGGTAGATTTTGTAGGAAACTATTTATTCTATTTTCTGTTAAAGATATAAATTCTTCTATATTGAAGTGAACTGGAAAAATTTCAAAGGGAAGCTGGTGTAGGTACTGTAGTGGTGCCATAAGCCTGTGCAGTATTCTGTATAAACAGTGCTTTTGATACTTTGTGTCTATTTATGTCTTCTGCAGAAAACAACTGTCTCTCACAAACCTCTCCTGCTCCCATAATATTACCTTTCCAAATCCTTTCAGCTTTAAAGGCTGTTATCATACTCTCATGTATTTCTCTTGTTCCTTGAGTTCTGCCATGGTAAGTGGCAGTGAATGCAGTGGCTAGCTCCAAAATACATATAGTGTAATTAGTGGTGTGTTTTATGACTGGCTAGCTGAAAGGTCAAGAGAATATAAAAATATTGAACCTGAATCACATGCCTTCTGGGGAAAAAAAAAAACCTAAGTCCTCTATTCTTCATTATAAAATACATTGCAATAACTCGTGTCCTCCTGCTGCCTCCTTTCAAAACTGATTGAAATGAACCAAATATCAGAATTTATGGGATGGGAGGTAAGAAATGGATGAACAGACAAATATTTCCAAGAACACTCTAAGGCAGATTGAGTTTGAAAGCTAACGATGGTGCTTGTTTTCAGTAGGAAATAAATTGGTAAATACACAGTTGTCATTTTTATGTTGCCAGCGCAGTACGCTCAGTAAAGTCAATATCCCTGAAGTGGGTCTTTTCACTCGCTTCAAGTTACTAACATATTTAAGTTATGAGTCCTCTACTCTCCTCCCTTCTTTTTTTTCTCCGTCCTTATAAAAATCAACTTTCAGGAGGCTTAACTAATCAATTTGCAACACCTATCTACCTCTTAACTTAAAACATATGCTTTGAAAAAAAAAAAGCAAAACAAAGAAAACTTTCAATAAGATTTCAAATTTGTAAGTAGAGCATGATGAGTTGTATTTAATTGTTCATCCAGTTTACAATAGACTCAGCAGGGACGTGATTTTGATGAGAGAATGATTAAGGTTCTGATTTTTTTTCCCCCTGGAAGCAGGCTTATTTTAAACCATGTTTGTTCTCTTTCTTGTATCTGCTACATATGATCTCGGTCAACATGACAGTTTTGTTCTTTTTTCCTCTTCCAAAAGTGGGAAGTTTCCAGCAGCTTCATCTTCAGCTGATCTAGGCCTTCTATTGGCAAAGCAGTAACAAGACAGTAGACCCGATACGTGTAGAATGGATCAATATCTGCAGTAAATGGAGGTTTTTTTACTGCCTGTCTGTTGGTACTTTGATTTTATAGTCTAGTGATACGTCTGATTATAATGGAGTTTCTTTCTGATCTACATAACTTTATCTTGAAAGAACTGTTCTATGATTTGATATTCTCATTAAGACATTTGTTATAAGTCTCAGAGGCATCCTAATTTATTCATATTGTAACAAGGCAATTCTCCAAGCAATTCTTAGGGCAGAGTTATGCATCCAAGAAATACAATAAAACATTTACAGATAATTAGTAAAATATAATCAGAACAAAAATTTCCAACTTTAAGTTTGGGGGGGGGTTTTATGGTAACATGCTTTAAATTAGGACTTCATATTTTAACCTTTTCAAACTACTTTGAAGCAGGCAAGATTGCCTACTCTCTACTACAAAAAGACAATGTTTCAAATAGAGATTCAGGTTTTGAAAAAAATTTAAGATTTGCAGTTGTAAAGCTAATCCACACTGTCTTTTCTGGAGCTAGTGAAGTTTAGCAGTCAGACTTTTAGCACTGGATCTCCTCTTGGCTCTCCCACTGTGATGTGCCTGTTTTTCTTGGCAAGGCCTGATTAAAGTAACGGGGAAAAACAGAAAAGCCCATCCTCATGGGGGTTTTTTAGCAGACAGAGCATTCAATTAAATTAATAGACAGAAACACAAAATATAATTTTTCATTAAGTTTTGTTTTTCAGTGATCAAAAGTTTACTACTCCATGCTCAAAACACAGATTTTTCAAAATTATCTGATCTGACACATTTTTTTTCTCTTTTTTTTCCTCAGTTTTTGGGTATGTTTTTACCTATATATATATCTTCTATATAAAAATAGGAAACATTCAATGTAAAACTTGTTTAAGATACATTTTAATAACTAAGATAAAATAGTTCACTGTTCATTTTGAAGAAAAATATATTAAATATTGCTAAAATGTCTAAAAAGAAAAAAATCATATTATCATGCTGTTTTGTAACATTGAAAAATCTCTCAAAAATGTTGACTGCAATTGCATTTTTATCATCTCATAATGTTTAATTGTTCTTTTTTTTAATGCATTGTGATCCACAGTAATGTTTATCCATGGCGTCCATTAAATATTTCCAAGGTCTATTAGAATAATTGATTTGTGCTCATTATCTGCTCTATTTTCAAGGTAGACCATTTTTGCATAGAATTTTAAAACCAGATTTCAGGTTTTGCATAGTTACACGTTCTACCTTTTTCCAGATGCATTCTCTTTGCTTTTCACCCTCCTAAGGTCTCAGTTCTCTTTAATCAGATTAATTTCTGCCATTCTGTGCCTTAAGCATTAATATAAATTATGAAAGAGACTCATGCAAGTGGAACATCCTAAGAAACACCACCACAGTGCCAGAACTTCAGCCAAAATTTGCACAGTGCAGCAGGAGCTCAGTTACAGCTGCCTGGATGCTGCTTCCTGGTATTTGAGTCTAGATCTATGACCTGAAACTGCCCAGGTCTGCAATTGCCGGCTTACCCCCAGGCCATCATGGCACTGCAGCCTTGACTCCAACAGGTTTTGGAATACTTTCTATGTGGTTTAGCAAACAGGCATAGATCCACTTTGCTGAGGTAGTGTACAGATTTCAGCAGTACTTGTGATTAAAAAGCTTAATGTTTTCCAGGTGCTGAAATGTTGTTGTTCAAAAAATCCTTGGCGTTCAGTTATATAAGAAATCTCAGCCTTAGCATGTTGCACATAAAAGTTTAAAAGTATGAGGCAATACTGTACTAAAGGCACTGAAGTCATTCTTTAGTGTTCACAAGCAGGCTAATCTGTAACAAAAAGAGCTGTCAAAAAGGGACATAATCTGAGTTTGAATTTGCTTTTTTTCTGTTTACTCCTCAGATTTTGTAGAAACAGGGTCGTGATTTTTATTCCTTGGGACCAATGATTTCAAGCCAGCTGCACATCACCAAGTGTTTCACCTTCTTACAGAAAAGTACCCGTGAAACCCAGCTAGGGCTTCTCTACAGCACTTGTAAACTGCTTGAACTAAAACTTGGGCAAAGGCCCTGGGAAAAATTATTTTACATTTCGATCACTGATTGGTGTGTTTCTTTTTCTATACAATAAAAAATTGATTCCAGCACTTAAAGAGGATGTCTAATTAAAGCCTTTCTGTGGAAAATAAACATTGTGAGCAACTCCAACACTGCTTTTTATAGAGATAAGATGGAGGCAAGGATTAAAAGATTTGTTGGAGGCTGGTGAATGAAAGACTGAGCTTAGAGACAAGGTTAGAATTTACTACTCTCTGTGACTCCCTTTTGCTGTTGGAAAAATTGTGAAAAAACATTGAGGTGGAGTAAAGGACTGGTTGCACATTAAAAGACGTTTGAGAAGGAAATGAAAGTATAAAAATTTTAATCGAAAGAGAACTTGTTTTAACAAGGGATAATAAAGTTAGTAGTTGTTGCATAATTTGATGATCAAATTTTCAGAAATCTAAGAAATCCAGTTTTAAGAAAAACTTTTTTTTCTGTCCTGTCTTCTGAGCACTAGGGATCTGTGTGTGCTTGCATGTTTGTATATTTGCATATGCTGCATTAACAAAAGCTTAATTGTACAGTAGTGCATTATAGAAATCAGACCTCCTTTGTTCTCCAGTCAGCAAAGAGATTGATTGCAAAAACCATTTGCTAGGAATTGCTGAGTCCAGGATCCTTCCACCAGATTTTAATGCAGCAAATCAGTTTTCCTCCCAGATAATGAGACTGATAGGGTGGTATTTTTCCAGTTGACAGTCTGTACCTTGCAAAGAGAAGTTTAGGTGCTGTTGTCTTAGAACTGGTTTACTTTAGCAGAACACCACAGCATCCTGAAACAGGAGCAAAATCCTGTTCACTACTCCACATTATCACCTCTGATCCAGGCTAAAAAGGATGAAGGTCCAACCAAGAGTTTAAAGGGTGCAAATTTCACCCCAGGGTAAAGTTTATTTAAAGCAGAGGAGGACTTGCTGACTAAGCTTGATCAACTCTTATTTTTTGGATATAACAGCTTTTATTGCTATTATCTATTACTGCATAGTAATGCCCATGCTGAACATGGAAAAACTGTTTAGATGCTAGCTTTTTAAATTCTTGATGAGTCCTTGCCAAGGCAACAGACCATGTATTAAAGTTCAGTCATACTGATGTAGTAGAGAGAGTCAGATTGAGTAATAGGATGGTCTCCTCTGTGGGGAAAGTTGCTGAAGTTATTAGACTAAACAGTGCTACAACATCTCCAACAATAAAAAGCTGAAATCTGTCTCTATTTTAATATTTACTGTGGTCTCAGAAGAATTGCAAATCATGTAACTTGTAAACTATTTTATTTATGCTTTCCCATAGCAATAGCAGCACTTACCTGCTGAAAAAATGAAGTTTGCATCACAGAGCTGAACACCAAGCCTGCTTTTCCCATGACAAATCCAGGTCCTGCCAGCTTCCCAAAGCTTCAATATTATTGAGTTATATCCACAGTAACTTCCTCATTCTAGTGCAGTGAGATAAATTTAAACCATTTGGTTGGTTTAAATTAATTTTTTTGGGCTAAAAGAAGATACTTAATTTTAAATTAATGGTGCTATTGCTGCATTTATTTTAATTCTGAATTAATATTTTCATTGAGCACGATAACCTTAAGGAATTCATGTTGGAAACCTGATGGCATGTCTTTTAATAAGTCAATCATCTAAACGTGCCAAAACCTCATGATTTATTTAATATATAATGAAGGGCAGAAAAATATCTATGCTTATTTTGTCCTTGGCACAGCTAATCCAGACAGATTGCTAAGAATTTGTCCCAATATAATATTAATTTTCTGATATGACTTTCATGTTGAAAGTCATTGCTCTGTGAATTTGAGGTTTGCTCCTAAGTCAGTAATAAAGTATTGCTTTCTCTCACCTCTTTTATTTAACTACTTTGTAGTAATTAGTGGCAATGTAATTTTTGTCAGTTTTGAGGATCCTCATGGTGTATAAAATTTACCTCTCTCTATTCAGACCCACAGAAAAAAGGAATGGTTGCTGGTCAGTACAATAAAGACTTTTTATCCTGATATATGCAGTTCTTTGAGTCTTTCTGCTCCTTGAAATGAAAGCCCAGGAAATATTAACCCCTATTTCTAATGCAAAAAACTGAGTATTGATCTCTGTCTTCTCATACCAAACAGCCAGTGGCTGCTCTTCTTTCTTTCTTTCTTTCTTTCTTTCTTTCTTTCTTTCTTTCTTTCTTTCTTTCTTTCTTTCTTTCTTTCTTTCTTTCTTTCTTTCTTTTCTTTTCTTTTCTAATCTTTAAAACAACAGCAAGTTCAATGGGAGACACTAGTTTCTCTACTGTGTCTGTATAGTCTAAATGAAGGAAAAAAAGCAGTAGAGGAATATGATTCTTTCAGAAATTTATATTGAGCTGGCTTTATATCTGCAGCAGTGGGTCAATGCTGGAAGTGTAACGGGAAATAAAAATGGCAACTGCAAATCCTTGTAATTACTAAAGTTATCAGTACTGTGTCTCTATTAGTTGCTTCTCTGGAAATCAAGAACCAAATCTGAGTAAATATAATTTTAAATGTAAATCCAGATATGTACATATTTCAAAAAGGAATGGTTTTGGAAAGAAAATAGGTTAACTTAGGTCAGATTTATCTGATTATTCTTTGCTTGCTATTGTAGCCCCAGGCCAGTAATATAGTGAAAATTGCAGAAAAAATAGGCAGCCCTCGATTCTAGTAATGACAAGTGGTCACAGGCCAGCATTTAGAATGAGCTTGCACTTAATTCCAACAGGTGTAGCTGCAAAGTTTGATTTTAATCTTTGTGTTTCTTTCAGCTTTAGGTCTCCTTTTGTTTTGGCATTTTTAGTAACGTCTGTTATAATCTTTGCTTAGGCTCAGAGCTTCTTTTCTGCTAGAAAGCACTTTTTCAGGTTGAATTGCAACTGTCTTGTCCTGGGTAATTGTGTACACACCAGTAGTCTGTTGCCTTTTTTTTTTTTTAACTGTAACTGTAACCCCAGTATCAGCTCCTGTAGTCTTTCATGTTAATCTTCCCCAATCTTCTCTAATAGTTTTAAGATTGATTTCCCATTCTTAATTAATGAAAAGTTTAAAACCCACTGAGGGCACCCAAATGTTCTATTGAAAGTGTAGGTGCTTTCTGATTGTCATCCTTCTTTTGACATCTGCTGCTTACAGATACACAATGCTGAGCTGTTTATCTTATTTTCTTTCTCTTTTAGAATTTTGACCTTTGTGGCAGCTTGTTTTTTTTTTACCTCTCAGGACCCAGGCAGGCTGTTTGGTGAGCTCTTCATTGTAGAATTGCCGACTATCCCTTTCCCTAAGAAAAACATGTGTCTCTGATATCCTCTCTTCATTGTTTCCGGAGTCCTTAAAGATTAAGGAACACTTCTCAAGAATGTATACCAGGTACATGGTATAGACTCATGTAGCCAAGGGCACTTTTCTATAGGCTGAGCTACACAGTTCATTGAGAAGTGTGAATTTACAGCTGTATCAGAGTTTAAATTGATTTCTCGAATGAAGGCAAATGAAAAAGAAATTAAAAGTAGATAGAAAATAATTATTTTCCCTCACCTGTTTCCCTTACCTTACTAAGCATCTTATGCTCTGAAATTCAAACAAATTCTTGTAAAAATGACGCTGGTTTTCATCCTTCTGAAAAAGGATCTACTGATCATCTAAAAACTCTTTTATTGGTACAGGATTCATGTGTTCTGAAGTTAAAACCAGGTAATTTATAGATTCAAAGTGGAGCAGATGAAAGAGAGAACTTTTTAGAAAGTGAAATGTCTTCTCTTTCAGTATCACCTTACTTCCTACTTTTAGGTTGTACTTCTACATAATTGGAGAAGTAATGTTTCAAGATTATTTTAAAATTCCAGTTTTACCAAAATCTTTAGGATGGATCAAATTCTGTTCATTACTCTTTGAAGAATTCAGCAATAGTTTCATGTAAGTTGGGAATACGTATTTGGGAAAGGCCCTTGAAAATATACAGTATGTATATCAGTGAAGAAAAAATGACTTTGCAATTTAGCATAGTAGCTATTTGAAAGAGTTAAGCAATGATTAAGAAACTATCTATGTTGACTTTCATTAATTTTCGCATTTCTTTGTTTCCTTCTTTATGTTTTTAGCAGGACTAAGCTGAAGTTACACCTTTAGCTTGATAGATGTTCCCTCCGGGAACCATGCAACTATGCCAGAATCTTAGTCTTAAGTAGCATTATATCTCACAGACAGTACCTTGATTAAGGCAAACTTTAATTAAGATAAATGGTGGCTGCTTAGTCATCTGTTTGCCGTGGTGAGACTTGTATCCTCAGATTAATGTTAAAAGTAATGAAAAAGTTTCATTTTCTTAGTGAAAGCACAAATTAGATGTTTGCAGGGCTGTTGCCCACCTGTCCTGATGAGTGTACACCTGTTAGAAAGCAACAGTAAGCAGTTTCATGATACAGATTTTTCACTATAATGAAGTTCTAGTATCTTCCCAGCTATCCTAGAGGGATGAAAGTCAGCAGTATCTGTTCCGAGAATAATATTTAATCAAGGTTAGACTTAATTGCTACTGATGTAAACAGTCTTCATTTCTTAATTCATAGAACAGTGAGGGTGGGGTTTTTTTATTTATTTGGGATGATGGTCCATTCAGAAATCAAGATAAATTTTTCTGTTGAAAAAGCCTCAAATTTATACATTATTTAGATTTGACATTTCATCTTTATTTGCTGGATTGAGTACATCAGCTTGAATAGTGATCCATAAAGGTACCTTTTTATCTGTACATCCGCAGATAGGTTTGGTTCTTATGCAATCAGAAACACTGGAAAATACCTAGCTCCTTAATGTCTGCTTTAAACTGAATAGCCTGTTACTTTTGGGAGTAATTTAAAATAGCATGCTATTATTGGTTTTTAAACCAAAGGATTCTCAAGACTGCACTTAAAAAGACAAAGAGGATCTTTATGACCTAAATCTACCATGGCAGATTTATACATGTATTAAATTTGTATCCAAATGTGAATTTTTTGAGCTTCCACAGTCACAGAAAAAACCCTGTACTTTTTCTGATCTGTGGGTTTTTCACCTGAGTTCTATCTTTTCGCTTGCTCTGTGCCTCAGATTTTCCAAGCATATGCTCATGAAAGATTTGACAGCAAATGAGTAATGGAAAATACAGTGCAGCTTCCTAGTAGACAAATTAGTATGGATATGACAGTTACCTAACTTTTTTGCTTTTCTATGGGAATGGTGTTTGAATTAGTTGTGTATGGCTGATGCCAGGAATTTGTTCTAATCCACAGAGTGATGAGAAATTATATTGGAATACAGCCAGATCAATGAACACCTTTTCTGTTACTGCTGATTTACTTGCCATCCTTACAAAAGAGGCTCATTTCTCCTCTTATGAGCAATTATCTTGTATTTCAATTGTATGGTTAGGCAGACTACTTAATGTACGTAATAAAATTTGTATACAGGCTCTTCGGCATCTCACAGTCTTAAAGGCTGCTTTTTAATAAAACAGTGAAAATGTAAGTAGTCTGCAAAACACAGATCCAATCTAATCTTGGGCTTGATTTAGTGCATTGTCTTTGTTCAAAAGTAGGTCATAACATCACTTACCATGTGTATATATGCTTCCTTAGATAAACAAAGCCAACCATAAAATGTGGAAAGTAAAACTCTTCAGAAAAGCGTATTTTCTATTACTATTAGGTATTCAGTTGCCTTTTTCAGTGTGCTAACATTTATTTGAATCATTCAATGAAACATGCTCTTTCTGTAAATCTAAAGACTTGTTACTACAGTCAAAGTATTAAATTTCAGTGTTGATGTTTTCTTGACATGAGCAGTCATACAAACAAGTTATTAGGAGTAAACAAAAAATATGGCTGTACACCTTACTCCAGGTTTTATTCAGAAATAGCACAGTTCTCTCAGCTTCTTGTTAATGAACCCTGAAAAGACAAAACACAACAAGGTGGTTTTGGTTTTTCATTTCGTCACATATATAATCTTGGCTAGATAGGATTTTTCAAAAGCTATCTTTTTACCATAATCTTGAAAGAATTAATTGTCAATGACACCTAACTCTTGTAAAGTACTCTCAATATAACTTTTGAAATGGCCTTAAGAAGGAACAGCCAAAAGTATTTTATTATACAGTAATGAATATTTTCACTTGATTGTGAAAGCATGTTACACACTTATGGTCTAAACGAAAAGTTGCACAGATATTAGGATGTTAATAAAATGTGTATTTTATGAAATTCTACAACTGGGTATTTTATGATTTGCAATTGACTATATACCACTTACTACCAATTATTGTTTTGTTAAAAGCAGGTTTTGTATCCAAAGAAAACGATAAGTGAAAGAAATAATAAAACTTGAAAAATAAAAAACATTATGATCTTGAAGTATTAGTAGAGAAGTAGTAACCATTTTTGCAAATTGTACATAGAAGAAGGAAAATATTCCAACAGTTTACATTTTACCACTTTTTTCTTGTGAAATACAAGCAATATTTTTCTAGACTATATTAATTTAGAATATTTGTTGAATATTTACACGATTCAGCTGCAAAATGAGATTGTACTTCAGAAAACTTAAAACCCCCAAAAGCTTAAAAAACCTTTCAATTCTGTACAAATATTTATTTGATTTGGTTTATGGTAAATGGCGAGGATCATGCTTTTATAATTTTGTAGGTCTTGGCAGATTTTCTCTGTTAAGCTACAGTTTTATCTAGTGTAAGACATGTATGGGTAAAAGTAGTGGTGCAGTTAGCTTTTTTATGACTTCTAGGCTTCTTATTGATATAAAATTTTCATACGAAATACAACATAATAGAGGCAGATCATTTTGGGCAGGTGTAGAGCTGCATCAGATTCCAACAGATCTCCTAGGCAAGATAGCCTGTACTTTAAAAAATATTTGAAAACCTCTTTTTGCTTCTTGACCTCTAGTAAATATCAGCATCCTTCATCTTTCTTGCAGTGGCTTTCTGATCTTTAGTGCAAAGTAGCATTTGATATTTTATTTTAGCCTTGAGGACCAGTTTCACTATTTCCATGAAGTAAAGCTTAGTCTCTCCATTTTAAAGGATCTATTTCTAGAAGGGATGTGGTTTAGGGAGAAATTTCAAAACAGCTGCATTTTCTAGTTTTATCAGGGACTCAGAAATCAAACAGAAATAAAATTACTTCCAAACTGGTTTGTCTCACCTCTGGTATCTGGACTGTGTAGTGCAATTTTTTTTTATATATTCTCTCTCTATTTCTACCCTGAAAATTGTCTTGAATTACCTGAAAAATTTACATTTATCTGAGGTTTCTGTATATCTGGTAGTGTTAATAAACTTTATGGTACCAACCAGGATGTGGCTTATCTGGATGTTCTATATATTATGGCCAGATCTAGCAAAACCATGTCTATCTAACAAGATAGATAACCTTAAAGAGCATCAGATGAACTACCTGTACATGTGTTTAGATTATGTAAGCAAGGCTTAAACTCATTAAATCTGTTATATCCCCATAATTCTAGGTGCAATTCATATGTAGAACAGCTAATCAGCAGATACAAAGCAGCCCATGCCTCCTTGCAGCACTGCATAATCTCTATAGATCATGAGGCCATAATTTCCAGACTAAACTCAGTAGGAGACGGTATTCCTAACTCCAGAAACCTTCTTATGGGACTAGAATATCTGATGATGATGCACTTATGGACCACCCACAAATTTATGGAATAGACAGTGAGAAAGTAGGCAGGATACCACTCAGCACTCAAGGCTGAGTTTGTCTATTGCCATCAAACTGAGCCCTGTTGTAAGGACACCTGGTGCAGACGCAGGATGATGCATGGTGATTCCAGAAATTCTGCTTGGACTTCCCCTGGGTTAACCCTAGAAGGTTACACAAAGGATCATAGCTATATCTGGATATGTAATGCTTATTTTTTACATGCAGCCACACTGATTTCCTGTGGTTTCTGTTGTGGGGGTTTTGTTTCTTTGTTTGTTTAATACTGAAGCCTACCATCTTGCATTGGCTGAAGCATATGAAAATGGCTTTATACTTAAGCCATTCAACTTGGGAACATATAATGAAAAATCACTTTATAAACTTCCAGTATTCTCATGGGATAATGAAAATTTATTGTTCTTACTAAGCACAGCAAATGATCATACAGGTAATACTGAAAAAAACCTCAACCTGATTTATTGGTTCTGTTTTAATAAAACCGAAAAATTACAATGAATTATTACTAAAAGTTTGAAGGTTTGAAGCAATATCTGCACTTTTCTTGTTTTCTGGGACCAGAGCTTGGTTTCAGTTACACTTATTTTATTGTTTTAAACTCTTATTTTATTGGTGCTTCCCTCCCATTCTTGGCAGTGGGAGAACATGATGTGCAGAGATTGACTGAAACATCTTCAGTAAAAAAAAGAAATCTTCACAGGATAAAGACCATGGTTTTGCATTGTTACAAAAAGTGTAATGAACCTCATGGCATAGTTTTTCCAAGAAGGCTGAGCAAGTCCACCTTGATTGTCTGTGTGTTACAGCATAAAAATTAAAAAGCAAAGAGATTATGAAGCGATGCAAGCAAGAGGTATCAGGACAATTTTCCTGAAAGAAAACACTTTAAACACTTAAACAATTTAAACACTTAAAAGGGTGAAAGTTTAAATATAGTTTTGACTACTTTGAGACTGTTGACTAAAAAAGGCAAAAAAATTAAATCAGGGTTGTTTTTTTTTCCTCAAATTCCACCATGTTATAGGATTTGAGGGCGTGAGTGGAGGACAGGGAGAGTGAAAGTGAGAGATTGACAAAAAATTGCAAAATATTTTGGGAAAAATTTCCAATACTTTTAGGCATCTTGTTTGAGTTTTTTTGATGGCCAACCTATTTTATCTTTTAATCCTCTGGCACATATTTGATTTGCTACTGTTTCTTGATGCTTAGCAATCAAGTTGATCTGAGTTCTCAGGGAGGATTCTCTGTCTGCTCACCTAGGTATTTGCAAGCTAGGTTGTGCATAAGGTTTGTGCATAAGATTTTCTCCCCTTTTCCAGTGTACTCCAGTTTACAGATCTTCATTTCAGACACACAGTATCTACATTCAGTGTGTTGAACGTTTTAAACAAGTACCCTGCAATTTGGATAACAGATGTACAGAGGTATAGACAAAGTCCCCTGGAAGATATCTTTGGGATTCAGGTCGATTGCCTTTCATGAGCTATGTCTTTTGCCAGAAATGTCTCCTCCTAATTTTTCTCTGAAAAAAAAAAAATAAAAATCAACAGGCAGCTCCTTGCAGATTTTTTTGGTTCACAGTCATGTAAAAAATCTCTTCAGCATTTTAACCTCCTTTGTGTGTTTGCTTTGTCCACTCTTCATAGATTTTTAAAGAAATTTAGTAACCATAAAATCCATATACCTCTTTTTTTAAAATTATATCTTTTGCAGATAAATTCATAGTGAACTATAGAGTTTTATTCTCTAACAGACATTTTTATGTTACCAGTGCTCATGTTTGCCATCATGGCATGTACTACTTATGTAACTGTGATAAATTTTTACAAGGTCCACATTCTTTAAGTGGTTGCGATGCTTGCAATGCTGTAAAATCAGTTGGTACAGAATTAGCTGTAAAATAATTTTTAAAAGCTATACCTTTACATTATATAATGAATGGCCAAGGACTCTCAAATTCTTTGTGCTTAAGGTGTAGAGGAAAGCATTAAAATATATATATATTATTGCTCTTGCTTTTCACTTCCGCAATGCAAATGACTGAGAGCAAATTCCATGAGAAATCACCTTTGTCTTCATCAGTGTCTATGCACAGTCATGTGCTGGAAGTTATGTCTGGCTAAACACTTTTGTCAGGTGTCATGAGCTCTAAGTGGTGATCATCAAACCAAGGGCTGCCTTCATTCTTCCACTGTGTAGCAATTTTAGAGGTTCGGTTTTAGGTACAAACAGGCATTTGTTTTACAAAAGCTGAGACTATGACAGACAAAATGAGAGCTGTCTGTGTGTCTTTCTGACTGGTGATGTTATTGTGTTGCTGCTGTGATAAAATAGCATGTATTCACATTGAAAAGAATGGTGTTGTACTATTTTCAGCCTTGTTTTAAATGTATTCATGGTTTAGCTTTCACTGTCTGTTCCAAATTTATCTGATTGTCTCAGGATGTCTGATAGAACAACAGCTGACATCTGTGGGTGCTTTGCCTCTCACAAACAATCAGCTAAAATCAACTCAAAAAAAAGCATCTGTCACTGTCACAGTGCAGATGAAGAGTTGCAAAAAAGGATGAGAAGACATAAGTAAAATGCACTTTGTGGGTGGGGAATGGAACAGACGTGTTATTGACACCTAATGACACCATTGCTTCACAATTTTACGTGGTTTTTGTTTTGTTGATTTGGTTTGTTGGAAAGTGACAGCTTGATATTCCAAGTAACCCGCAATGTTTTGGGTATTTGGATTTAGGGGTAGGGTGGGGGGAGGAAGGCAACTAAATCAGCGTCTTTCAGGGTGAGTACGTTTTTGGGGTATTTATTGGACCCATAGCCAGAAGAAAACATGACTGAATTAGAGGAGGCTGAGGGGAGACCTTATTGTTCTCTGCAGCTACCTGAAAGGAGATGGCAGCAAGGTGGGGGTCTGTCTCTTCTTCCAAGTAACAAGAGACAGGTCAAGAGGAAATGACTTCAAGATGAAGTTAGCTTGGCTATAAGGAAAAAATTTCCTCACCAAAAGGATTGTCCAGCACTGGAACAGGCTGCCTGGGAAAGCGGTTGAGTTACCATCCCTGGAGGTATCTAAAACTTTTGTAAATGTGGCACTTACTGATGTGGTTTAGTGGTGAACACCGTGGTGGGTTAACAATTGGATTCAATGATCTTGGAGGTATTTTCCAACCTAAATGACTCTATGATACTATAAATTAGTGCCTGAAAATAAAATTTATTGTAGCTCCCTTGCTTCATGAAGGCTTGAGGTAGCCAAGGCAACTAGATCTTGATCCTGGGAGTTGTACTTATCTAAACGTCCCTTTTTGGCAGTTGAATTATTCAAATGAGAAAGGACTGTGTGAAGTACTTTTTCCTCCTCTAGAAATCCACAAATGAAAATTCACAGTTTTTATCAACATACATTCCTCTTCTAACTGATCAGCAGCCCCATGAAGAGTCTAGTGAAGTTGTAGTTACAAGTTATACATGCAGCTAATCTGTAATAGCACAATCTATGCTATCGTGTTCTGATTTATGTCTTGAATTAATGATTTGCTTTCAAATTAATCAGTACATTCAGTGTCTTATATTAAAATGGTTTGACTTTTGAGATGTCCTGTGGAAAGGATCTTTTGAACCACTAAAGGTTTTGGTTATTAATTTTTGGGGGACACAATGGAATCCCTTCCTGGTTGTAGGTGTTAAAACAGTACAGCGTTCTTCAGTAAAAATATAGGAGATGCAGTAGTGTAATACAATTATTAAATATTGATTTTTAATAATTTTTTGCAAATTAATGTATGACAATTCATGTAGCAGTATTTGAAAATAAGTGAGATAAAATTATGGTGGGACATAACCTTTTGCTTTTGTCAAAGGAATATGTAAGTTTGGGGGAAATTAGCAGAAGAATTCATACATATTGTTTTCAAGATAAAAAAGCATATAAGAATGAGATTTGTATAAAAAAGCTTTTAACCCTTTCAGTTCAACAGTACCTCTCTCCTTTCTGTTGCAGTGGCTTTAAATGTGTTTATTTTTTCACTAAATTTAGACTGGCAGTAAATATTTATGTGAATTACTGAGTCTGACATCTAATTAACACAGTCTTTACAGGTTTAATGAGAAGTGATAAATTTCTATCCTTTCTTTGGCACATTTTAATTAGTTCTAATTATGAGTGAAGTGACCTGAAAAACTTGTTGTCCCATGGATTCATCATAAATTTGTGTAATTTATCTGTGTATATATAGATAGAATGAGTTTTCATGGATTTGAAAAACCAAAGGTTGTTGAAAACATTAGTTCAGTCTTATGGTATCCTTGTGTAAAACTCAGGTAAGCAAAGCGTTGCACATAAATATTTGTCTATGCTGCAGATGATGCTTAATAAAATAAATTTATCATATTTTTTGTCTGAAGAAAAAGCAAGCATGGAAATACATATTGTCTGTTGCTCACAGTGGAAACATTGCTGACATTCATCTTTAGTGACAGTGTAAGTTTCAAGAAGACAGTGTATGTATTTAAAATATTTATTTTTAAAGATTTTAGCACTGAAGAGTTGCTGAAATGAAATAATAATCCTAATTAAAATGACACCACAATTACAAATTGTTTTCCTTAATGTAAATATTAAAAAACTTTCTCAGGGAAGACTATTCCTCCTTCACAGGGAATTTTGTAGTCTCTAGAGAAAGACATGAAAGAGCTATCAATGAGACTAATACAATTTATGTCACCTAAGACAGCATATGAAAGTAACCAAAAGATTCATCCATTTAAATAAACATGTATTTCATAAAAGCTATATAAATGAAGCGTGTTGACAACTTAAATAAATCTCAGTCAAGAGCTGTACTTTGTTTTAAAAATATAATTTCATAAAATGGGATTATATAGAGCATTTATCTTCTGTAAACTTAATCTTTCACTTCTTGTACGAGTAAGAAGTAAAATCTTTTGAGGCCCAAACTTGTAAAGTGCTACCCTTTGGGAGCTGATGGGATCCTGAAACATATGGCATCCTGAAGGATTCAGTGCTGTTCGTGCTGTGAAGTACAATGTCCTAGTTTTTTGGTATCTTTCATCCTAACTCCTAAAGTTTGACAGCTACTACACAATCATGCAGAATATCTGAAGATGTGAAAGAGAGAAGAAACCAGGTAGGGGTTTTTGACTGATTTTTTTTTTTAAAAAAAGGAGTAAAAGAAAACTCATTTGTTAATACTGTGAGAAAAACCTGAATAGTCTCTATTAAGGGTAGATAAAAGATTCATATTCAGAAAGCAGAGTGAGTGTCTGTTTACACAACTTGGGTTCAAATGGTCTTTCCTGCAATTGCCAAAGCACTGAACGAATTCCTAGCCTCTGTATTAGCAGCAAAGTGATGATTCCCTTGGTGTCTCGTTACTTTCATGTGTGACAACACAAGTTTGGACAGCCTCTGCTGAAGAGCATATGGTAAAATTACTGGAAAAGAACTGTTGTTGAACCTACACTCCATATGTGGCATCTAGTGAATTGTAGGGGTGGAGAGGAGCAGTTGAGAATACCTTTGCCTTTCCTTCCTAATCCTTGTCCCTTTGATTACGGTTACTTGAAATTCTTCTGTGATCTGAAGTGTAGTCTCAGTCAATCCAGAGATTATAACTGTACAAACCTGAAGTGAAATATATGAGAATAGATCTCTAAAAGAAAAAATAGCCACATTAAAAAGGACAAGGAACTGGAAGTTGAAACAGTGCATGGATTGGAAACTTTAGATACATTGGGAAGTTAGGGTTTTTTCCTCAGAAAATCTCTTGAAGATAATATCAATTTGCGTCCCCGCCAAGCTCAGGTCTCAGTTTTTTGTAACGCCTTATTTTAATGAAATTCCTTCTTTTTTCACTTTTTTCAGAGTGTTTACTAGCTTGGTTGTCTGCCTTCATTTTCAATGATTTTTTTTCCTATTCTCTTTTTGAAAGATAAGTAAATTGCTCTCAAATACTCTGCATAATGATTGATGACAGTGCCTTGTTTAATTATTTTTTTATGTTTTTGTCTGTCACTTGGGTGATGCAAGGATGTCTAGCATTTTTTAATACAGACAGTAATTGCAGGTACAAACAACTCACTTTTTTATTGATGAGAAAGTTGTACCAGGTCACATGTTCATCTATGAGTTTGTTTCTTAGAGAACATTTACTTTTGCTTTATTAGGCTGGTTTTAAACAGCAAAAAATATGAAGCTTTTCTGAACTTCCTTAGGACCCTAGACCAGATCTGATCAGGAGGACGTTTTCTTTTTTTACAATAATTCTATATTTTATTCTTTGGGCATGATTTGTGCATTCTTAGAAAATTAGTTAAGAGTTAATATTTCACCCTGAAAGGCACAGCAAAAATTTCAGAATATATTACTCTGAAAGAAAGTTATTAATAGCAGAGAACTTCTTTGCAAAGGGTCATTATCTGGCCCTTAGAAGGTAGGAAAAGTTTGACCCTGTATTTTAACATTTGGTTTCTTTGTGATTTTTTCAGGATCTTGTACCTTTTATTCATCAATAAAATCTCATTCCAAGGACTGTTTTCTTAGTCCTTGGTAAATCTCAGATGCAGTTTGTTTGATATGTGTCCTTTCTTTTCAACCCATTTACTCTCTTTAGTTAACTGAAGTAGCTCCAACTTTCACTTATTTTAAATTCAGTTTTTCTTCTTCAGATGCACAGTTGTACAAGATGAGTAAATCAAGTATTTTTGGTGTGGCATTTTGAAACTGGGCTATGAACATGGAAATGAGAGCTTCAGCAGATGAACAGCAGACATGTGAATACTATTTCTGAGATGGAATGCTAACTTGTCCCACTAACACTTTAGAATATAAAGGAACTAGACTTTAGTGTCTCAGTTTGTTGAGCTGACTTTTTTAATCTCATGCTAAACTCATCAGGAGTAAAACAATGAAATAAAATATTGTAAGAATCAACATTAAAATTATTCAGCCTGTGAATATGAGACAGATCTTGGAATAATCAACTTTGTTTTAATAATGCTGTTCATATCTTTTCCATTGTTCTTGGTACTTACACTGTCACCAAGGGAAAAAATAGTTAAATGCTATATCTTCTCCACTGTATTTGAACAGAGAATTCCTTGGACTCTCTTGACATAATTTAACCTTTATTGTAAATTCTGTCAAAACTACTTTCTAAATTGGGAAGGAATAATGACAGAGGATACACATCATTGTCCTTACTAATTTGGCAGACAATGATGACACACATTAACTTGGACAGGTATTACTTTCAAACAGGGGAATTTCCTTTTTGGCATATTTCTAGTACGTTTCTAGCTTGATGCATTGTGTTAAGGGCCTGGCCATGCTGATTTGGAATGTATATGCACATATATTTAAAGTGCAAGTAAACACTTTCCTATTTACAAAAGGAAGATGTGGTCTAAATGGTGCATGAAGTAAATTGGTGTATGAAACAGTGATCTCAAACATGTTTGTTTGCAGTGTTGGAAAGAAGTCAATAGAAACAACATTTGGTGCATGCACTATATTTTCTGGGTTTGATTGTTTATAAATCCAACCTCTGTTGATGAAAGGATGATTAAATGAAATAAAGCTTTCCAGTTAAAAATGACCAGACACAGCCAGATCAGTGAAGTCAGTCAAATGGTGAAGAGGATATCAATACATTTAATATTAGAAAAGGAACATCATACATATGATCTGCTGCATTTTTATTGCTCATTAAAATTGCATAGTTCCTTATTCTTAAAGGTATTTATTCAGATCTTCAGAGTTTGACTGACTTAATCTAAACTTCACTGGAAACAGTGAGACTGAAAGTTAAAGCTAGTAAAGAATTTAGCTGCTTTAAAGTTGGATTTAGGCTTTCAAGTCCAAAATTGTTTTTCTGAAATATTAAATTTATTGATTCTGTGACTCAGGACTATTTTAAAGTGTTTATATGCTTTCTTGATTAGTTTAAAAAATTCTCTTTGTCTGTAGAGAGTAGTTTCAGCATTTCTTACAGAATCCAATAACTAGATGACACTCTTCAATATTTGCAGGCCACCTCTTTGACATAGACAAGGTCTTGCTTCTCAGGAAATACAGCAATTGAGATTTTGGTTCAGGGAAAGGTATGGGATAACATTTTCATGAGTAAAAACTATTGTGTACACTATTTGCCTGGAAAGTAAGAAAGCCAGGGATTGCTTGGAAGATAAATGGACATGAATGCCTTAGCTGCTGGAAGAGAGTCCCTCCTTTCTCTTCGGCATTTTGCATTTTTCATTTCACTTTTATTACATTCTCTTTTCTTAGAAATAATTTACAGATTATTTCAAAGAAGAATTACAGTATGTCATACGTAAGAATGGTACCTGGCCTAAGGGGAATTTCTGCTATCTCAACTGCATCCTTTTCATCCGTTATAGCCATGAAAAAGGAATAGAAATTAGCCTGCTGTACAGCAAACTTATGTGCTGGTTGTTCTTATTTGCATTGTATTAATGCTTAGAAGATTCTTGTTTAGAAAATGGAAATTCTGATTGGCCTGACTTTTTAGAGAACTCTTTTCAGAACTATTTTAGGATTTTTTTCAGAAAGTCTTATCCAAATGAAACAAGCAAAATATTACTTGTGGACTGTATATAATGAGCACTGTCCCATGATGCAGAAAAACTCTCACAAAAATTCTAATCTGCTGCTGAACTTTATTGATTAAAAAAACTCACAAATCCCACAATAACAGAACCCTATACTGATCTGTGTAGAAATGTAAAAAGTATCTATTGATTGTTTTCTACCTGAAGGATTATTTTATTCTGATAAATTGCTTTTGTGGACTCCAAAAAAAGTTATACTTGTGTAAATTACAGAGAGTGTATATAGTCTTCTCTGTTACTGTAAATGAAAGACTTTTCTTTTGTTACTTAGGACTATTCTACGTACTGTGGTTGGATCTTTTCTAGAACAAAAAGTTTGAAGGCACTCCTGCACTGTTCCCTCTGCACTCAAGGAAACAAAACTGAGAGAACTAGATACTGGCCTGGAAAATGTACTATTTATCTGGTTTTATTAGTATTATTATTTACCAGTTATTAGTATTATTTTGTTTTCTTTTCCAATCATAAGTGGTGAAAAATGAATATACATTAAAAAGCTCTCATCAACCAAAGTACCATTTCTAAATTTAAATACACTTTAGCTTTGTAACCCTTTCTCTTTTATACTTAACAGTCCTAATTACTGTGGTGCTAGACTGAACCAGCTTCTACTTTAAGTTCTTTATGGTGCTGCTGCAGCTGTAAGGAGGAGGATTAATTCCATGATTGACATAACTTATAGAAACTCTGGTCTGAGTATAAAGCAATAGGGTTTTTTCACAGGTTTCCACTTCCAAGTGCCTTCACTGGGTAGCTTTGGTTAGCCTGCTTCCAAAAAGACAAAGATATGGCTGGTTTATGATCGAGACTGCACTTAAAAGAAGTGATGGCTCCTGTCTCTTTAAATGAAAAAGAGAAAGTTCTCTTGTTCACAGCTACCTGAATGTATTGGGCAGCTGAGCAGCTAACAGTAGTGTTATGTACACTCAGTAGTGTGATAGTCATTTTCTGTTCAGCATAGACTAAATAAAGTTCCGCTCCAAAATAGACACTAAGGTACAATAAATGAAGGGACCTGCTGATACTTAAAACATACAGGGTGAAATTCTTAGTTCTAGAGTAGCTCTGTTGCTGAAATACTTGAAGAACATTTTATTTTACACCACCTTTGAGCATGTTTTTGTGGGAAATGTTTACTTATGTTGGACCTCAATCTGCTTTTTTAACCCTGTTTTCTATTGGCACTGTGGACATCCCATTGTCAAAGTTCAGATTTATGATTAGCAGTTGTAAAGACTGCTGTATTGGCCTTCCTACCTTTTTGTACTGGGAACTCTCTTTCACTGGTTGTTCTGGTACTGGTGCTGGGAGAGGACACAGATGGGACCACTGAAAGCTGACCAAAGGGATATTCCAGACCATGTGGGATTATGCCTAGCATATAAAGTAGAGGGAAGAAGAAGGAAGGAAGGATGTTTGGAACAATGGTATTTGTCTTCCTAAGCAGCTGTTACACATGATGGGACCCTGCTTTCCTTGGAGGTGGCTGAACACCTGCCTGCCCATGGGAAGGCACGAATTCAACCTTCAAGTTTTACTCTTCCAGTCTCTCCCCAGGCCCCCCAGGGGGGAACTGAGCAAGTGGCTTAGTTGCCAGCTGGAGTTAAACCACAACAACCTGCACTCAGACACGTGAAGTAATTTGGTGAGACATTTTAGTGTCATGGCAGGTGTAAGGCTGAATTCACTGTGCTAGCATTTTTTATCTGCAGTAGATGAAAAATAAAAAGTCACTCATAACAAATGAGGAGCAAAATTGTGATCTGTATTAAGATGGTTGGGAAACTAGCTGTGTCAAAAATAGCAAAAAATTAGACCAACTCAGGGATAGAAAAATGGCTAAAAGAAGGCTATATTAGGGAAAAGAGTCGCTGTCACTGTTCACGGTCTTTTTGCTATACTCAAAACTGGGCACACGTATTATTCACACAGAGAAATTTGACTACATCATGCTGAATAATAAGTGTTCAGCTGGATTTGGAACCATCAGAGTGAATATTTTTCTTGATATAAGATGTTTTTCCCTATACAAAATCCCAAGGTTTTTCTTGGGTGTACATATGCCCAGTCTTTAATTATGCTTAAATTAGAGTTTACTTATGCTTAAGTCAGTACATTAGAGTTGTCCGAAGTTCCACTGAGTGAATTTCAATGGGATATATTTTTCTAATTTTTTTATACTATACCAAGGGCATCAGAATTTATGAGAATTAAGGAGTAAACTTTTTTTAAAAATCTGCCACTTGAATCATTGAGTATGGCACTTGTCCTACTGCATTTTGCAGATAATAAAAATAGGAGGAGTTAATGTGTTTAGTAACAGAATGCATCATCATTCCAGAGGCTTGCCATCAGGAAAGTGAAGATTAGAAAAGCATGGGTTTTCCATGCATCTCTTATCACTGCATGTACTTTCCAAGATGCAGGAAAGTGGAAATGAACTTTTCAAGAGAAAAAATTGGTAGTAACCTCCAGGGATTGTAAGTAAAGATAGAATGTGTGTGCATTTTGCACCAGTAACATTAAAAAGAAGTTTGCTTGTGCTTGAATACTGCTGAAAGATGGTCACTAATCCTAAAGTACATCAGTGATTTTTATACAGCAACTGAATGTGGACAGTGATTCTCTAGCTACTTGAGCAGATTTCTGCTTTTTATTGGTCCAACATGATCAAAAAGGCACACAACAAAATGAAGAGAAATAATGTAGCTGGCTTGATGCTTAAACACAGTCTAAGGAGTGGAAGCAGTCGTTGGTTTTACAGTTTTAATGAACTGATGGGATTTTGCACTTCACAAGTGTGTAAAAGAGTTGCTTGTGTAAAGTGAAGACTGGGAAGGGGAGGAACTGCCGCAAGTCTCCTAATAGCAGTTTTTTCCAGACTTTTAATGCTACCCACAGGCAGCTGTGCTTCACAACACATACTGCAGCAAGTGAGGGATTGAATTATTGGTATTCAACAGAGGCAGAAGGGAAGGGAAGAAGATGGGGGAATGCCACAAGACCTGTGGGGACTTCTGTATGTGATGGGAGCTCCATCACAGTTGGCTGAGCCAGGTACAGGAGTTGAGATATCATTTCAGGATCTAATGAATGATAGTTCGTTTACCCTTCACATCCTGTGAAGGAAATTATAATAGATAACATCAGCAAGGTTTCAACTACAAATCCAGGGCACCCTGGTTTCTGTCGTCTCCTAGTGTTTGGTGTTCGACTCTGAAATTGCTGTAATATAAAGCTTAAAAAAAAATCAATTGCTAATATTGAATTTTATTGAAGTAAAATTTGTGACACTATATTAAAAAAACCTGCTTTTCTATCAATATACAGTAGCTATCTGAACACTATATTTTCATAAATTCTTCTAAAATTATTCCTACAGTAATACAGAGCCATAAAATCTTTTGCATACCATAGAGGAAGATGGTATACAGATGCAAAATTACACACTACAATAAATGAAGTTCATACTCTTAAAATAGATGGTTTATAGGACTGTTTAATAAGCTTTCCAAATTATGAAAAATAAGCATCTTTCAGTGGTTATGTTTTCAGAAAGGGCAGCTTTTTGGGCATCTCAGAATTACATCTGTCAAAGAAAAAAAATCAAATTATTAATTAAAGCATGTACCTTTCCTGTACAAATTTAAAAACAAACAAACAAAAAACCCCAAACCAAAAATAACAACAAAAAAACCAAAACCCACAAACACCACAAAATCCTGCTCTAATCAAAAATACTCTCCATCCATAAAGGGAGGGAAAAATCTTATTTTGTACGAGTGCAAAATGAAAAATGTTTTGAAAACTAATCCCCACATGCTGAGACATGGCATCCTATGGAATGATGTTTGGTGACTAAACGACATCCTGTGGAATCTTGCCAGGTTTTGGTTTTTTTTTTACAAAAATCAGCATTTTTCTTAAATAATAATGAGATGTAACTGTCAGATAAGACAAGCTAAATGTGTTATCAAAGAAAATGAAAATTGTGGTGATGTACATTAAATGGTGTCTGCATGGAAGTCTTTTCACTTATCAGCAGGGAAAGTTGAGCACTGCAAAACTGAGTTTCTTACCAGTTTTAGAAAGATTTTCCACCCTTTGTATTGTCATATAATTAGAGGCTTTTCTCTTTGCAGAAACTGGGTGTGTCACATAAAGGATAACCCAGTAATGAATGAGCTGCCAGACAAATTGACACAAAGAGGTGATCCTCTTGCACTTATTTTTCTGAGCTATTGAATTTAATTTGAATTCCTATTCAGATTGCATAAATGCAAAAGGGGATAACTATTCCCACTGCTAACCACTTCACTTTGATTTTTGGATATATGAACCTAAAATCTGTATACGTGATTGAAAGTTATTTTCCCAAGTAGTTTATTTATAAATACTTGCTTTAGAAAGCAAGCCAGGCAAAACAGCTGGGTCATATTCAGTTTTCACTCACAGGTGCAAAATCTTCTTCCTGGTCTCTCTTTTTATTGTCAAAGAACTTATCTCTAGTGTACACTTTATTTTTGTGTCGCCTTTTTATCTATCCCTAGTAATTCAAGGACAGCAGGATATTTTTGCGGTCTAGTAAGTCTTACTAGTTGAAAGCTTTTGAGATGCTGTTTCGTTTCAGGTGGAATCTTCTCTCCAAGTGTACAGTGGGGATATGTTTGCTTCTATGTTTCATACAGTAATTTTTTGCTTTATAACAGAGTTCCTGTCCTCTTATAACAGCTGCTTTCTACATGCTACCATTTATTTTTGACAAGAAGAAATTTAAATAGAAAACATGTATTTAATGTAGTGTCACTGTGTTGTGTGGGACAGATTTGTACAATGACGTGGCATTTCTGCTTGAAAAGTCACTCTTTGTTTCCATACCCATTCATTTGGATCCAATTTTCTCTTCATTTCTAGCATATAAAAGACTGCTGTCCTAATTTCTTCTCTATTATAAAAATTTTGTTCAGAAATCTTTCATATCTTTATCAATATGTATATTTTATGGCTTTATTTGCTTTACCCATATTTCTAATGAATCCTGTACTTTTGTAGATTTCTGTATTCTGACCTGCTTATATCACCATGAATTTTATTAGTATTTATGCAAGTGGTTAATACATTGAACAAGTGTCACTCAGAATAGATCTGGAAACCCAGATTCTTATCTGTATCTATCTAGACTTAATCTGCAGCATTTTATCAGAAGCCTCTTAAGAGAGTGCTGAAAGATTATTTTATATTGTTTAAAAAGCATGTCTCTGCCCCTCTGGTCTCCTTTACATTCTCATGTAAAATAGAAACATTCTGGGTTGTATTTGATCTGGAATTTAATAATGTTGTGAATATCTTAAGATTCAGACTCATAGTCACTACATCAGAGGAAATAAATGCAATCCTTCAGTGTTTCCATTAGATTTAAATTTGAAATTTGAGGCAGCTGTTCTATGTCAAACGTTGCCTCCATCAGAAATATGAAAGTGTCTGATTCAAGTGGTTACTTTACCTGCTACACAGCAGGTTCGAAACTGGAGTTTCCTGTTGCTCCATCTTTTTTTTCCCCTACTTTTCCTTCAGAAGTGACCTGGCAACCCAGGACCCTGTGGGGGGTAACTGCTGCACACTTGGCAAGAAAGCTCCTGACATCCAGTGCAGACACAATTAATCTTCTGTAAGCACATGTGAAACTAGCTTTATCTGACCTGAAGCATGATACCTTAAGGAGACCAAGTGGTATTTCTATAAATTGTCTAGCCTGTGGCACTTGTATCAAACAACATAAACCACTTTATCAAGTTTATGGGTTCATCTTTATTAATATTTTACTTCAGATCAGAAATGAGTTTTAAAGCTAAAATTCTGATCATCCTGATTTTCCAGCCTGGTATTGAATGGTGATTCTATAGTGTACAAGGTGGGTTTTCATTTATATGACAGTGAACAATTTTTAAAATGCTATAGAAGCATGCATGAGATGACCTAATACTTCATGGCTATTTAATATGTTGAAATCAGGCTAGAGCTATGCCAAAATAAAGCATGCTGAAATACTTATAATGTAGACCTCAGGTCCCTGGCCTGAGGTGCTTTTTTTTCTCTAGATTCATTCCCTTCCATCTTCTAACTTCCATATTACTGCCTTATTACCATATTGTCTCCTGATGTAGTCATTCAGGCCTGTTTTTTCATAGGTTGGTTTACATGGATTTTATCCACTGATATTGCAGAAACCTCACAGAAATCTCATTTACCCGAAAATAATATTTTTCTCTACTTCATACTGTTAGCAAAGTGGTTAAAATCAATAGTATGTAAAGGACACCTACCCTTTTAATGGAAGTTTTATTAGTCATTATTATGGAGCTTTCAGGTTGTTGGGGTTTGGGGGTTTTTTTCCTAGTGATTTTATTCAGTTACTGTTTGATCTGCAAGACATTTATTTTCTTTTTTCTTTTCTTTCTCCCCTTCTGCTCCTGATGTTTCACCCCAAAGTTGTTTTCCATCCTTGCTATGAATAAGCCAGGTTGGAATCAGCCTCTCAGAACAGCTTTAGTGAAGTGCATTATAGGATGGGAGTAGAAACGGTACTGCTAATAAATTATCCATAAGTATTTTGGCTTTTCCCAAGGTATCTTCCCACGTGAAAATAAATATTGATTTTTTAAATAATTACTCATTTTTCAAAGGATCTTGTTTTCATGTCTGTGAGAGGTCAGATGCTTCAAATTAAACCAGTTTATAATATGCTCTGATTTTACCAGAAGGGATTAGCATAGCTTTTATAGCTCAATTTTTATTAATAGTATTTCCAGTCAAGGTTTCTGTGATTTCAGTAATAACTGACTTTTTTTAATAGTCATAAATCTCATGAAGTTTTTATATATATAGTTAACATAGAGAAAGGTCAAACAACTTTTTCCCAAATGAATTAGTGGGTGAAGAATTTTAGGTGAAGCTTCAAATTCTGCACCTGGGGAAACAAGCAAAATAAAAACAGACAAAAAGAAAAATCACACCCAAGTCATTGTTGCCACATATTAGAAGCTCTAATAAAAGGTAAAGAATTTCTGAAACAGAATGAGCAAAACACTGCATTCTAAACTCCACTCTGAATGTGGCTTCCATTTGCTTACATGCCCTTACAATTCGTAAGATAATAAACATATTCAAAGAACAAATTGCACTCTGTTTTTGACATTTCCTCTTACGCAGAAAAGGAAGGAAAAAACTTAACTGTATCTCTACAACTCTGAAGCTAGCAGTCTATGAGCATGGCTGCCTAGTACTGTTGTTTTGAATGGGTTTTGCTTCTGGAGGTTTTAGATTTATATTCCAGAAAATTCTTTCTGTGCAGTCATGAACAGTGTGATCTCAGAGGGTATTTTTACAGGCATGAGACTGTCTTATCTGTGGATTTTCTTGCTGTTTTTGGGTGGATTTTTTTTGTTGTCTAGCTGTCCTAATATCTCCCTGTCATCGTGTGCTACTATTGTGAATTTTGGGAACAACTTCTGATTTGTCACAGGGATCTGAAGCAAAGTGGCTAGGGTAGCTATAACTGTGTACACTTTAGTGTTTGATATTAGATAAGGAGTCTTTTTACAACTATATTTCAGTTCACCTCCAAGTGTTTTCAGAATGCTCTAACTCAATTGACAGCCCTGAACTTGTAAGAGATGCTGTCCTGTTAGAGCACAGCTAATGAGCTCTGACCTCTAATGGGCATTGGCTCACAGGAGTAAATGGGAGTTAGTCACCTATGATCCTTTCAAATATTTTTTTAAAGGATACATATATTTGAAAGGATATATATATATATATATTTATATTATGGACTGCTGCTCTTCTGCAGCGAATGATTCACTTCACAAATTTCACTGCCATTGTGCCATGCTACTTGCTAAATTAGATATAGTCTATGTTCATCCTCTTTCTATTGTTGTATTTTCTACTGCTTTAGTGATGGCAAGAATGTGTCTTCCCTACCTCATATGAGTCAGAGAGGATCTGTAAGGGGACACGGATCTTTTAAAGAAAAACCAGAATTTTTAGATCCAGTGATCTCAGCTGGATTGAGCTTCAGAAGTATCAAGGACAACCTAAGACAGATAAAAATAGAGTGGATATTTGATTTGATGCAGCTATTTTAGTTCCAATATCTGATAAGAATGCTCTGTTTGAACTGATTTCTTTGTTTCTCAGTAAATGCACATTTCACTGATTTCAGCAGAGATTACATGACAAGGTCAGAGATCAGCCTTCATTCAAAAACCACTTCTGCTGCGAATCTGGCACATTCAGTTTAAGATTTCTACCTCAGTAAACAAGCATGGTTTAGAATTTTTTTCAAGCTGACAGTTTTACAAATTGGAATTTTAAACTAATGCATAGTTGTCAAGCATGTCAAGGTGGGAGAAATTCGCTAGGGAAGAACAAAAGTATAATTTATTGACTGCAGTATTTTCCAAATTATTTAAATGTTATTCCTTTCCTGTCTCTTTTCTCTGAATTTACTATGCTATACCCTACTGAGGACTAAAAATACAAGGTTGTGGTGAACACCTCCATACAAATGACTAAATTTGGTTTATTATTCAGAAAAATGAAGGGCAATAGAAGGTCTTGCTATTCCCAGAAATAAACCCGCGTGTGGTGTAATGTGGTTTCCCCTGTCTGTGATTATGACAAAGAAAGCATGAAACCCATTATGTTTGAACATGGTTCCAGTTTAAGTCCTGTGTAAGAACTGGGAAAATGAGAAAACACAAGTGTTAGGCCTTCCTAAGCTGGCAACCTCTGTGTGCTATCCTTCTGCCCATACAGAAATCCACCTCTCATTTTTTGCCTATGGAAGCTGACTTACTGGAGCACTCACAACAAATGCCAGAACTAATAGTTCACAGTTTTCAGTTCTTTGACTCTAAACCCAGTGGTCTTCCAGCATTTTCCAAGCTTTGTTTCACCCCACTTGCTGTCCTCAGTAACCTGGACCTGGCATCTGTTATCTGTTTATTTCTTCATTTTCAACTCTGCTTGGGAGGTTTTCTTTCATAGCTGAGAATATTTTTCTACAGTCCTCATCTTCTTGGTCTGCTGCCCAAATGCCATATATTTCCTGGAGTTCTTTCAGGCTTGTTCACTAGTTTTGGGCTAACTATGTCAAGGACTTTCTACACAAACTTTAGGTTTGTTGCCCTCTTAATTAAAACTATCAGAAGATCAAATACTTGTTTGATTAAAGAGCTTGCTAGGATCACCGCATATTCAGAAGAAGATGGAGGCGGTGAAAGGTAGAGAATCCACACAGGATGCAATAAATACTTACCACTATTTACCATATCTTATGCTAACTTTTATAGTAGTACATTCTTGTGAAAATATTCCTTGAAAAATATTCCTCCTCAAAACATTCCCTTTAATAGTTTTTGTCAATTTTAAAGGACTCTTGAAAGATGTGCTATCTATTTGGGTTTATTTTAGTATACCTTTTACCCATTAATTTCAGATCTGTTAGTGTTATGTTCAAAAAATAAGCTTGATTTAGAAATGAGAGACAGGCTAATACTGAGGAAGAAAAAAACCTCTGATTTTTTGCCTGAAAATTCTGCAGACAATGACAGAAAGCAATTAGGATTTTTTTTATGATCATATTTTTATTCCTGAGAATAAAGTAGACTGTTATCGCCTTACAAAACACACGTTTATACGAGTCTTCAGAGCTAAAGCAAACAGTATGCTCACTGTCAGTGAAGCAAACTTTGAAGGAAACTGGATGACCACTATGTTTACTCTATGTTCTGCCAACCGTGTTGCAAATTAATGTACTGAAGACTGCTGGGCAAAATGATTTGCAGATTTTCAGTGTGAGTGTGAACTACCAGCATAAACATGGGTTTATAGATCAAACACTTGGCAGTGCTGAGAACATTGAGAGTGATGGCAGCTTCCCACGGAAGGAAATGGTGTTTTGTGTGACCTTCCAGGCATCTTCCATGTGGATTAGCACAGACAAAGTCACTGGATTGATGGTACCAGTCACAAATTCAGTAAGAAATGTATGTGTGTTTATTACTGATGGGTAAAGGGCATCTTCGCATCTTCACAGCAGGTTGTTCCCCCCCTCTAAAAAAAATGTTGATTTCTGTGTTCCAGCCCCAATTGTCAAAACTGCTCTGGGAAAGCCAGACTTGACTAAAACAATAGCCATTGGAGCTCATGTAAACCGGCTGAGAAGCTGTAATGTTGATAATGAAACAAAATTTGAATTTTGGCCTAATTCTTCAGGGCATTGAGGACTCTCAGTTTCACTAATCATATCTGAGGTCACTCAGCATTTTTTGACAAGAACTCAACACCTTGAAGAAGTAATCTCTGGATGGATTCCAATGAGATGTCCAGGATAGATAACTGCATTGAACAGATAATAAAATACTTAATGTTTTCGGTTACAATAAAAGAGATGTTGTTGTGTCTGGTCACTAACAACCAGAAACCGTGAGATGAACAAAGCTTTAATTGCTTAAAGAGTATGCAAATATTTGAATGAACTTTTAAAATTGTCTTCCAATTCTTTTTAAATACCAGAGATGGTGGGATTTCGGCTTTTCTTTTTAACAAGTATTATTAGAGACTGGAAATGTTCAACCATGATGCCATACTTTACATTGCTATCTATTCAAAGAGTGTGATTAAAAAGCAGAAAAATGTGGCCTCTGTTGAAAAAAAAGAGTAACTCTGAAAATTGCTTGTCTTGCTTTAGAAATTATTTGATAATTTTATATTTATTTTAATAATAAAACAATAAATATCTAATAATAAACATTGTGAATATTTAAACAGCAGATTTTGTCCCAAAGCATTCTGCACAGAATAGCTTCCAACCCCTACCCGCCCTCTGCCCAGTCTTCAATACATAAGCTCTAGTGAAATTGCAAAAGTGCCAATATTGATTTGTTTTCCATGCTGATGGATAACAGACAACATTTTCTCTTCTCAAGTCAATACTCAATTTTTCAAAACTCTGATAAAGGAAAACTAAGTAATTTTAGTATAATTCTTGTAACTCTAGTTACTGGTGCTAAACACAACATACTCTTTTTCTGTCTAACGTGCTGTAAGATAGGAGATGGAGGCCATTTAGAATACTTTCTTCTTGCTTTAGAAAGCATTTTAGTACACTTTCTTGCTTTTTGTTTTGCTTTACTGCATGCTGTAGTAAGAATTAAGAGCAAAGGATATGTAAATACACTCTTAGAGGTACTTTGTTTCACATTGAGTGCAGATAGAGAGCACTGAATACACTGGAACCGTCAGGTGGCCCTGGAATTTGCTGAAGAGGAGAGTGCTTAGATTCTGTCTCATATTTATTAATAGACCTGGGAACTGCAATAGCTTGTCATGGATTTCAGAAGCATGTGACATGAATACTGTAACATTAACATGAGAGAAAGGGCAAAATACATGAATAGCTATTTGAACCTGAGTTCACCTTGGAGATGACTGAGAAGATGGTACTTTTTAGGACAAATTCTCAGATGCTTCCTCTTCAGTGTGCTGGTTAAAACTCCTTAGAATTGCAGAAGTTCAGCTAAAGATTGGGAATGAGTAGTTGATGTATTTGATGTTAGGTGGGGATGACAATTGCAAGCTTTGTGCTTTGAAACCCATTGAATGAAATAGCTAACTGCCACCTAATATCTGATGTTTGAAGCCATGTGTGGGGAAATATAGGAGAGAGCTTTACACAAATAAATATTTTTTTCTGAAAATACAACAGAAATTGAAGCCTAGTATTAGCATTGTTGTGACAGTGCTTACAAAACAGTGTGGTAATCTAATAGTAAGTCTTGATGCATGGCAATTCTTTCCACAGCAATGATTGCTGTACTGATCACCTCAAAGAGTACTCTGCACATTCCTTGGGTTCTCTGGGTGTATTTTAATAGAAATTTAAGCTCTAACCAGAGCCTCAGGTTTGAATTTTTGCCTTTGTAACCAGGATGAAATCTCTCTGGTGTTGGGGCAGAAACTGTGCCAGCAACATCACGCCATGCAATGCCTGTAAGCAGAGCTGAACTGGGACAGCTCCAGTGGTTTTTATTGTTCTTACCTTTTCAGGCTGCTCTTACTGTTGTTTATTTCACTTTTCTCATAAAGGAAATTTTAAACATGTTTAAAAGTTCTCAGCTTCAGTGAGGGCAAACTGACACTTTAAAAAAAATTGTCAGATGCAGATGTGAGAACTAATAACATGCACCATAGCATAGTGAAGTTGAATTTAGTTCAAGCAGGTGTATTCAGTGAGAGATATCAACTCACGGGGTTGTTAGTATGTAAAGGAATTTCCCAAGTCTTATTTCCTAACTCCAAAGAATTAAGTGATGTTTATACAGGAAACCTTACCAAATCAATAGTTGACACAGTTTTGTGCAGTGTTTGTACTTGCATGTGCATGGATAGGAGAGAAGAGGAAACTGGAAAGTAACTTGATATTATAATTATTTTAAGCAGTGGAATAATTCCATCACCTGATGTAATTTCTTTATTAACATTGACTTGCAAAATATAATTCTGCTGTCATGAATGTTTTGAGACACAGTCTTGGTCACTCACTAATGACAAAATGTTTAAACTGGGATCAAAAGAATTTCCAAATATTCATGGTTGTGTAAATACAATAATTAGTGGGAAAATGTCTTAAAAATTTTTGACTTTAGGGATGATTTTAAGAAGGTCATAAGAAGGACAAACACAATAGCAGAATGTCAATCCACCAAATATTTTAATTGTTTCTGCTCTAATTTGAGAAGGGAAATAAACAGGAAGAGCTGAAATCTTAATTAATGATCACAACAGTGTCTCAACGGGCACATGAGACATTCAGTGGGATAATTCACATGATTAGAATATTAGTGGATACAATTTGCTCCAAAAACATCTGCAAGGCGGGGAAAATGAGAGAATGTATTGCGTTGCATGGTAAATAGGTCCATAAAGAGATGATACACATGTTCTGGGTAAGGATAAACTGGTTAAATCAGCAGTGAGTCACCAGATAAGGCTTGTTTCTTGGGAGGGGAAAAGATGTTTTATTAAGGAAAAAAAGAAAGACAAGGCTTTCCATAGTACAGATGATGGTAGTAAAAATATGTTTTAGAAAATAGATAAAAGTCACATCATTTACAGCACATTTTTATATATAAAATAGGGAGGGAGAAAAGGAAAACTAATTTGAATCATATATGTAATTCTAAATATTGTTTTTAAAGGGCAGAAAATATTAAAGTACCAAAAATCCTGAGAATTACTGTGAAACGAGACAGTTTACAGTTCTTTGTGATTAAGAAGTTGAGTTGATAAGCAATATCATTAGTAATAAAAAAGGTCTTGTGGGTACAAAATTTGGAGAATAAAATATTTGAGGCCTGTTTCTAAATTTCTTCAAAATAACACTCAGAATTCAAAGTAAATTTCTTGTACTCTTCCCTGAGCATCAAGTTTTTTACTTAATTGAGTTCAGTTTTCGGTTTTTTTGCCTTGAAACCTTTTCCTTGGGGAAGGGGTATAGATTTGGGAAGCATATATTAGCTTCTTCATACAGGGGCTTGTAGAGATCCTTGTGTTTACTAATGCTGAAGGTGCTAAAAGCTCACAAGGGCTCAAGGGAAAGCAAGGCAAAAGAAATGGAGCAATCTTAAAGGAAATTGGATTACTTCTCCCTAAAGGGAAAGTGTAAGTTCTTTCATTTATCTGCTTGTATGAAACTTGACAGGTCACCTTTTTTAAAAAAAGAGTGCAAAAACATGTCTCTTGTATTCTCTACTTGAAGGAGGTAATAATTTAGTCTTAATTCCGTCAAAGATGGACTTTCTCTTTCCATTCAGTATTTTCAGTTCATAAATTCAGGCTTTAAATAAATACGTAGATAATGGAAATTTTAGGCTAAGCAAGCATATTTGTGGTTAAATTGGTATTGAATTAAGTTCTTTAAATTTTAGTTGTAGCTTTATATTTCTTGCTCAGCCAAATGAGATTACTGCTTGTACAGCAGGTTGTTAACAGCTGAACTGGGAACATCTGGAAAATGTTAGGTATTGTGGAGCAGATATCAACGTTAACTTATGTCCATAAATTTGGATTTAATGATTTCTCACCCTTCAGATTTTATCTTATGATGTTACTATTCTTAGTTTATCCTTTGTTATATTATTTAATTTTGTGCAAAATTTCTAAATATGCTAAGCACTAAGAAATTAACTTAAAATCCCTGTTACAAATTGAAGAGTAGATCGTGCATATTCATTAGATTATTGTCACCCCTTTTCCTGCTGTGTTCTGCTACTCTAGTGCAGCAAAGCTCCAGTTGTCTGAACAAACACTGGCTTTCATACCACTGATAATCTATTAGTGATACAGAAGGAAAGGGAATAGAGGGCACCATTTTTACTACAAGAAATTACAAAAACCAGTTTTAATACCACCATTAAAATCTCAGGTCTATTTTGTGCATGTGTGTGGTTCCATGCATAATGTGAAACTAATATGTTGTGTGGTGTTCCTATGAATCTAGTGTCAGAACAAGCAGGAATGGTAAGATAAGTCCTTTCAGCTTTTTGTAATATATTATTTTTAGCTGTGGTAAATATCCCAGTTGCACAGAACATTCCAGTTTTTTCTCTTAGTTATTTGTGGATGAATTTGGTTTTTGATTAATTGCTGAGATAGCTTTGCAGACTCTCTGCTTGTCTCTTGCTCAGTCTTACAGTCTCTCTGTAAGGTGAGACTGCAACTTACACTCTCTCTGAGGTGTCTCTCAGTCTCTCCTCACCAGGATGTAATCCTTCCAATGGCCTATAAGGATGTCCAAATGATGTTCTGAGGTGTTGCAATGGAAGAGTGTCACTACCTATTTGTCAGGAAGGAAGCAAGGGAGACTTGGCCATGGGCAATTTCTTGTAGCAGATTCTGTTTAAAGGAAGCAGGCAGGCAAAGAAGTGCAAGGAACAGGGCATCAGATGAAAAGTGATGCAGAGAATCTCACAGCTCAGGTATACAGTATGGTGCTAGAGATAACACTCAGAAATGTGTGATAACTGTTTATTTGACCTGTATGGAGTTCATGTGTTGTGTCAGATTGGTTTTTGTTTCTTTCTTCATTGCAGGTCAAATGATGGCGGCGATGATCAGACACAGCCCAGAGATATCTCATCATGGCTGTAGTGCCAACTCTGGATCAGAAACGTATGTGGGCAGACAAAAGCAAAGATCAATGGAATGGCTGCTCCTGAATGAAGCAGGGGCAAGTCTCTCCCCCCAAGACTCTTAAGGTTCGTTCTTGAATAGCTCTTCCTTCAGAGTAGTGTGAATTTGGATTAGTGCCATATCAGAGAGCTGTCCTTGAGCACAGGCCACTGTACTCCTGGGAGGCAAGAGTGTAAACTTCAGGCCCCGAAAGTAAACGGAAATAGTGTAGACATGTCAGACATTATGGAAAAGTAGACTGATGCATATCTATTTACAGACAAAATCAATTGCCTAAAGACCTGTAATTGCAGGGGAAAAAGATAAGTACTTTGTGGACTATTATGATTCAAAATAACTTCTTTTCGAAGTAGTGTTAATCCAAGCAAGTCAATATACTGTAATCTGTTTATTTAACTATCCTGTGTGAAATTAACTGATGAGAAAAAAAGAGTGATCAAAATTTCAACTGTCCTTTTAAAAGTGTTTAAACAATAGGATGGAGGAACAAGTGTAATTCACCTCGAATATGGAGATTTTAATTACACTCTTTGGTGTATTATTGTACTAGTTTGATTAAAGTAATGGTTATTATGCTGCAAGTTTGGTAAGGCACACCAGAACTGGTTTGGCTTGATTTTCTGGGTCATACCTCACCACAGCTCTTTGCTTTCATAAATTCTTTTGCAAGGAGTGCAATGACATGCGGCATTTTCGTTTTGAAATATTTGTCACAAAAAGAAGACTGTGAATATGTTAATGGCCCGTATTTATGTTTAGAACCTTTTTTTTTTTTCTGCTCCTGGCTTTATTCTAGGTATTTCTACTATGACGGATGATGAAAGAAAATTCCAATTTATTTAGCCTTCATAAAGATAATCCTTTAACTCCTCAGAATTCAGGCCACTAGTTTTACACACAGTATGAAATAGGGTATGGACAGGTAATTTCTTTGAAATGTCCTCCCCTCTTACTGGCTAAAGTTCACTTAATGACAGTGTTAAGGCAAAGTGTAACTTGAGATTTCAGATATGTGCAGTGATAGTTAGTATCATAATTATCTATAGAGATCTTTAAACCATGTACTTGCAATACAAGTATTCATCTGGTAAATTTATAGGCACACACTAAGATGTTCCAAGGATATGTTTTGTGTACATTTTCGAAGTAATTTCCAATATGTATTTTGAAATACAATTTTCATTTATTATTAACAGACAGTGTGAGGGGAATTATGTATTTGCTTTTAATATCTGTTTTAGTTCTCTGTGTCTCTCCATCACTCAACAGTCCCTCAGAGTATGAACTGCTAATGAGAATTTTCTTTCACCCTCCTTTTCCATCCCTTTGCCATTTCACTTCCTCCAGCCTATCAGTTTTATAATACTAATTCTCATCCTCAGAGTAATTCATTTATTTATCTCCTAATAAATAGTTTCTTTGATTTTTCCATCTTCTGTTTCTTAGTGTGTGCCCTTATACTCCCAGACTCTCTGTTCTACAACTCTGTTTTCTTGCTATTCCCTCATCGTCTCTTCATTTCTCTTCACAAGGATGTGTTGGGAGGAGAGTAAGGAGAAGGGATTGCATGCTTGAAATTATCTCTCCCTTTTGTTAAATCACATCTTGAGGTTTCTCGTATGACGGTTGCAAATAACTTCTGACATAATTAATTGTCCTACATATCATATGTGTTACTTAAAAAATCAGCAGTTTTAAAATGTTATTGCTCACAGCATATATGGATCAGCTTAAAATCAGGTAGAGATAATGCTTTGCTGATGGTCTGTATTTTTATTGTGTCCAATACTTCTTAATTCAGTACACTTCTTCCATCTTATTCTTCAAATATCATCCTCAGAAAAATGAAATTTAATATAATTATAAAATATTAATTTTTAGTAATTTTTTCGTTAGCTATTTTAATTAGTTTAAGGATATTTTTATATCCAGCTCGTGAAAACAAGGGCCCTTATATGGCTAGCAGCTTCTCACTATAACAGGTGAAATCACAGTTACAAATAGAAGCTCTGTGTTATCTTTTGACACTTACTGATAAGCAGCAGCCAAGATGACAGAAATTCTTGCATAATTATTTACCAAATCTTTAAAGTAAATTAAGAGTGATTACAAGGAATAAAAGCTGCCTCTGTGTTACTGGAAGGGTGGGCTCTACAATTCTGCATTAACATTAATTTCTCGTTAAAGCACTCAGAGACTTTTCTCTCTTGTAACTTTGCCAAATACCAAACATTAGGGTTGATGACTTCGATGTCATGCACCTGCCTTAAAGTTTAAGTATTTTATAAAAATGTAATCCTACACAGGTCGTCTTTGGAAAGCCAAGCTGCAAATATCTTATTTTGCAATAGTAAGGAAAAAATATCTGAAGCAGTCTTTATTATTTCATATTTTATATGTAAAATATATTTTATTCTTACTAGATTATTTCCTATTTTTCTATGTAGCATAATTTTAGCATCTGTGGATTTGAAGTAAGAATTCAAACTTGACAGTGAAATGGTTTCTATGAATAAAAGTGTTTTGGTTATGTGAAATCTACTCAAATGTGTCTAAGCCCAAAAATTCTGTGTGCTTTGCCTAGAAGCTATAAGCTTTGAGGTGTATAATTTTTGTCACGGAGTGACTGCCCTTAGTTCTCTTGCAGCTCCCACTGCAGACAAGACAATGGTCTCTCACCATTGAGGAGCTGGACAGGAGTGCAGATGGAAGGAGGAGAAGTCTGTTTCCTCTGCTGATAACTGAGGCAAAAGAAAAATCAAATGACTTTTGGTTAGAGAAAAAGCAGCAGGTGGTGGCTTTGGAAGCCTGGAGGGTCAAGAGCTGGGTCAGAAGTGGACAAAAGTTGGAGAAGGAAAAGTGGAACGGAGAATGGAAAAATGGAGGGGAAAAAAAAGAGAAAATGGGACAGAGGAGTGGCAACTAGTCAGTTTGATGGACGGAGAAATTATGTCTGTTTGTGATTTGGCTACTCTGTTTAGCATCTTTAATGTATATTTGTATATGTGAGGCTGTCATTTTCAGTGTTCTTGTCTCCTCCAGACAGTCGGACAGATGTGTATACAGAGCTGAGGTTGGAATTTTTACCAAAATTTGATTTTGCTTCTCCAAGAACATAGTAAAGCTTCCTTAAGGTCTCACTGACCCTGTAACCTATTAATTCCAGGAGATCAGGGAGAAACTGCTCCAGGGATATTCTCCATAAAATCAACATTTAAATGCAGAATGCATAAACAATACCTTAAGAATGCAAAATACAGACATGTACATAGAAGTTACTACTTTTGAAGTGTTTAAATGATACATGTACTCTAAGTTAGAAGTGTTGCTATATGATTTAAAGATGTATAGAATATTTAGTGCCTTATTCTTCCACCATAAATACATTTGCTGCTACCACATGTATAGAAACACTCTAAGAAATACCCTGTGTTGGAAATGAAAACTGACAGAAGCAGCTGTTCTTGCAAAGTGCTATGTTACATTTCATCCATGTGCATCTCACATGGGAACCTGTAGACAGTGTTGTGTGGATGGACTGTTAGCGGTGTGATTATGGTTAAAATAGATTTAATAGTCCAGCTGAGATGGGCATTTTTGGGAAGGCAGTGAAAATTCATGAGTCCCCTGCTGTTCTCCTGAGTGGCACCGGGTGCATCACACTGAACAAACTGGCATGTCTAAGCTGTCTGCACAGTAGTCAGCCTATTTTTATTCTACAGGTACAAGTCTGTTTTGTCAGACAGCAAAATCTCTTATTCTGCTGTTTTCTCTCCCTCTAGTCTGATTCTAGTGAAAATTAAGCCTTATGGGTTTTTAAAAAAATTATTTTTTCTTAGACAATATTGCCTACTAAAATGTTCTAATAAAGTCAGGAACTCCACCTTTTTCTGGTACTGTGTTCATGCCCGAGCATAATTAAGATGGAGTTTGTGAGGCAGAAGAAAAATAAATACATGTTCTTACTTGAAACAGAATGTTCTGCCTTATATTCAGCCTCCATTATGACTCTCAAGGATCATAATATTTGTCCCAAATGTTTAATATGAGCATCTATTTCCTTAATCAGCCAGAGGTGTTGCCTGTGTAAAGGCAGGAAAGAAAGTAGCTGGAACCTGGGAACTAGCAGAGCAGAACACTGTGTGAGTTTTTATTGAAGGGGAAATGAATTTTCATGTGGATAAATATTGGTCAACATTTGAAATAATTTGAAGGCAGTCTTAAAATCCACTATGTGAATTATTGCCTGTCACCTTAGTAGATGTGAGGAAAGGTGAAGAGGGCTAAAAAAATCTCTGCTGTTGAAATCATTGCAAATACTCTTTAATACAGTGCTTTCATCTACAGAAGGATTGAAAAAACATGGAAAATATCTCCCTCTTCACAGAAAGCTTTTAACAGTTTCTAACCTTTTAAGCCCAAGGCAAGATGATCAGGTGACAGAATACCTTATTTTCATGTTAGCTGCCTTTCAAACAGCAACTTCTATTGACCTGAGACCTCCAAAAAACAGCCTTACTCCACCCTGTAATTAATTAGCCTTGACTTTTTCCAGAGATCTTATTTTCAAATCTGCTATTGCTTTCCTCTACTTGAGAACAAATATTTATTAGACAGAACAAAAACTAACAAAACTAAAACAATGAAAACCTTCAGTGACACTTGCAGGAGTATTTCTCTTAGAAATCTGCAAATGAATCATGAATTAATAAGATGGACTAAATGGCAAAACATGGCTACCACTCATGCTCAAAACAGCAAGGTAATTGCTTGTAACAGACACCTAGACTTGTGTTTATCTCATCAGTTCCTTGGGTCTCAAAAGAGAAATCCTGTTTCTGATGGGTGCATAAGGTTGTCTAAGTAGGTGGATATAAAACAAATCAATATATAAAATTACATGATGCAAGAAGCAGTAATTCTGGTCAGCCAAGCAACACATTGGCAGCTATGCATATATCTCTTCATATATATATATATATATATACACATATACATAAATACACATACATATATACACACATACATACATACATACATACATACATATATATATACACACACACACACACACACACACTGTTCAAGTTCTCAGACTGACATGGAATATACAATCCTGGGCTGGACTAGCTTAATTCTCATAGATTTTTGATGTCACAGGCATTAGCCTAGTGAGATGTTGCACAATCTGTATTGCTGGGCTGACCTCTTCACTTGAGGAACTGCATTAGAACTAGAAAAATCCCTAAAGCTCTCATTATGGATGCAATTTTAGATATCTGCTTCCATAAAAATAAAACTCCTACCAAAGAAGGGGCTCTTCACCAGTTTTTTGTATTATTGTCAACCTCCTATCCTTGAACTGAAGACACTTTTTTTCAACTTTAAATTCTTATCAGTTACTGACGTCATACAAATTAACATGTAGAAATGCAAATCAAGCCTCTTGAAATGTTGGCAATGATATGCCCAGTGTGAGTGACATTGTGTCAGGGTCTTGAGCATGCTACTAAATCTTAACCATCTTGACCAGCTTCAGCTGAGGCATCCACCTATGCATCCTGTAGGAGGTTCATTTATTTCCTGGGCATGGAGATCTTTCCTGAACTGTGTTAGATCTGGCTCAGCTTGCTCACTGATTTTCCTGAATGAACCATAAACTACAGTGTAGGTTGCTTTGTCCTCAGCCTTTGTTTTGATCATCTTATGCAATTTTTGCTGAGCTCCCTGAATAGATACTCAATTTCAGCCTGTTTGGACATAGTGGGACAGTGACCTTGTTCACAAGGCTGTTCTACAGCTGTTTGTGGTTTCTGGCTTATCATTGCTGTTGGAGCATGCACACTCCTGCTTCTCCCTGGTGCAAAGATCAAAATGTCAATTGTCCAAGTGTTTCTGCATATTTAGGCACAGGTGGACATTCAGAAGATGGAACATGATGAGGTCATAGAAGGGCACTAAACCCTACCCCTGTTATTACCTCAAAGTTCATACTTATCAGACAGCCCAGCTATCTTGCGTTAGTGAGTATATGAGAACTCTATTTCCTTTAAAGCTTTGCTAATTATCTGCTTTTAAAAAGGATATAATTTGAAATGAACTGCATAAGTTTTTTTGTTCCTATAGTATACAGAAAGTATGCAGTCATATTGCAAATAGTAAGCATGATTTAAAGAAAGAGATGGAGAATGTCAGCATCCTTGGAAAGCTGTCAGAAAGTTGAGCATCTTTGTTCAATCTTTTCGACTCTTTCATTGCATCCTTACCAAGAGAGAATTACACTGATATAAAGGGCAAACCACCCCAGATTATTGCTGGAGTTTATTGTAGTACCTTATCCACTGTACGCGTTACAGCAAAACTTACTGTCTTCGCTGTGTTGTATTCCCAAAAAAACCCTAAAAATCTCTGGATCAAACTCTCATGTCTTATCTGTATTGAAAATAAATCATAAGAAAGTGTCCACAAAAATTTAGTGCCACATAGGAAAGAGATTCATATATATGTCTTAGACCTTCCTTTTCCCCTAAAGGAAAGCATTTGTCAAGTGAGGAAGATCTGGTGCTGCACTTGGACAAAAAGAAAAAGGACTGTGCTGTATACAATGAGAAGAATGCATTTCTAGCTGATTAAATAACTGAAATTTCCATTCCTGGAAAAGAGAGAAACAGAAAGTTAGAAGTAAAAGATGGCAAAAACTATTGTCCTCATCCACTATTTCTTTTTTAAATTGGTTCAGGGTTGTCAGCTTATTTAAGTTATTTGTATAAAAGTGCTCTTTAAGACGTAAGTCAAGTGTTCAGTAGAAAGTCTAAAGGAGATCTCCAACCACAAGCTTAATATTTGTTCCATTAAATGTTTTGTCTAGTTCAATTATCAATGTTATGGTTATCTACATTAATTACTCTTATGACATGAATCCTTGCTAGATCATTAATAATATCCATAAATAAAAATCATGAGACAAAATGCTGTTACCTGATTCTAACAGGAATTTATTAAAATAAATTTTTGTAATACAAAGAACAAGAGAAAGAAAACACAATAAAAAACTTTTTAGGGGACTCTTTCAATCCAAAGCAGAGGATGGCAGATGATTAATGCCACAATAAAGCCGTAGGAATGAATGAATATTTGATAGAATACCTGAGAGAAGAATTATTGTTGTTACATATGACAGAAGATACCCTACCCTCGGGAAAACAGGAAATGAAAGGGTGATAACACAAGCAAGGTATTTCATATCATATCAGTGAAACTCATTTAAAGTAACCTAAAACTTTAAAACCAAATTTTGTAAAAGTAAAAAGAAACCACTCTTTATTTTTGAGTTAATAAGTATGTCAAAAAGACTGTTTATCTTTTCAAAAGCCAAACTTCTTCAGGTTCTCCATTTTTGTTGCATCTTTTTGTTTGTAAGGTGTTTGTAATGCTGCATGAACTTCTGCTACAGCTAGAATACAGAGGGCAGAGGGAAAACCTTTTATCTTATATGCTTTCTTAGATTTTGCCATATTCCATGGTCTATTCTGTAATAGAGGAAGAAATGCTTGAAACAGAAGGACAATCTCTTTATTTTTTTCTTCTCCACATAAACTTTTGTCTGCAATTCCACTAGGTATTTCATTTGCCGAGTGAAGGATGGTGCCTTTGTGTGAAGGTCTCTACTGCTAGATGGAAAATCAAAGTGCCGTTTCTTTTCAGGGCGCGATGACTATCTCAGACTAAAATTCAGAGGAAATAGATCTGCAAAGAAAAATGTAGGTGCAAGTTATGAGCTTCCGCAGGGAGCTCAGATTCCTTCCTACAATGTATTAAATTATTCTTCAAGAATCTGTGAATTTTTCAGATAACTTCAGGTGTCTAGATGTCTTGCTAGACCTGAGATTCAGGGATGCATTCTGAGATGTGGTAGATGTAGTTTTCTCACTCTTTTACATTTTTTATTCTTGCCATATGATTCAAAATTTTTAGGGCTTTATTGCAACCAAGTTGTGTAGTAGCAGTAACTGCCTAGTTAAGAGAAGAAGAAAGAGTAGTTATTACATGACAACACCTTTTATTTGCTATATTCGTCTAACTAAACTATACTTTACTATATTGCTAAATTTGTCTTACTATCTCTGCTTACTGAAAATCAGCTGCAGCATTTTCTCCCAAACCGGCCTTTTTAAGCTGAAATGGCAGTATTAAGTATTTCCTGAAATCATCAGGAAATATTTAAAATTCTATTTATATATTCCTGATTTCATATTAATTCTATTCATGCATTCCTGATTTCACACTACTAAGAATATTTCAGCAAGGTTGTATTGGAGCTTCCTTTCTTGGAATGATACAAAAAAATAACTATCATGTTTCTACCAAAGTCATATGGGACTGGAAACTTCTTATAATGCTGTATTGGTCAATGATAAGGTACTTAAATTTCCTAGGCAAAGCAAACCAAGTTATCCCAAGAGTATTGACTCCTAGAAACTGGGAAATGAAAATAACTAAAAATATTAAATAGTTCTACTCTCTTGGTCTACTACAGCTGGACTCATCTACTTATTTATAATTAGAATGGATATTCTACTGCTCTACTACATTTAGTTGAGCTTAAATCAGTAAAACTTTCTTTGCGTGGAGGAGTCTATTTAGACTACAAACTATGACTTAGTCATCTTTTATAGTGACAGTCAATCTAGAAAAGAAAAAAATGGCAGAGGGGACTAATTTTTTTAATGAAAACTCAGGCAAAAATAGTGAACTTCTGGTATTCACAATAGTTTATAAAATTATTTAGTCGGCTGTTGCTGTGAGAACTGAATCCAGACAGGAACTCAGTTAGGAATGACCCTAAACTATTTAAAAATTATAACGTTACATTTAATCATATGATGCGGTCAAACCTATGTTCAAAATACCTGGCTTACGCACCCTTTACGTGCATGAGTCTCCCTGTGGCTGGAAAACTATGTTGAGGCATTGATAACAAATCCTGAGCTCTAGGCTGCTATGGCAACAATGGTAGCATGCAGGAGTCAGCTAATTTTAGACTAGATTGGGTATGTGTACAAAGATTGTAGTTAGGCTATTGCCTACAGTAAAAACAATCTTAGTTCGCTTGAGCGTTTTAAAATACAAAGTAAACCCTGAACACCCAAAAGTGATATTTGTATGTATATGATGTGTTACTGCATGTTTGAGCAACCTCAGATTTTTTTTTCTTTTTTGCTGTATATTCTAAGATATATTGCAGTAATCAAATGCAAGGCATAAAAAAAAAAAATGACCTTCATGACCAGAATACATACCTGCAAAACCAATCTGCTTGAGATTTCTTTCTGTATTTAGTAGATTGAAAATCCAATAATCTCTTTCACAAGAATGTTAATGTCTATGCTTGTCCCCTAGGAATCAATGGAATTTTTCAAGAATGTGTAATATTCATAGGCAATAGTTATGACATGAAGATGGGGATGGATCATCTAATTTTTATATGGGTGGGGAATAACACAGTGCAGGGATGGAGGTCACCTTGAATTACAACTGATACATGTCACAGACTTCTCTGGTCTGGCCAGAATGACAAAATGCCTTGTGCAGGTAGACCTACAAATAATTTATGGCCTTCAGCAGTCTGCTTTCGCTTTCACTTTCTCAGTATTGCTGATGGCATGTCAAAATTAGAATTTGGTTAAAGACTAATGTCAGTAAACTGTTAAGAGCAAGAATGGATTTTATCAGGACGCTTGAAGAATTGAATTAGAAAATTGAACTGAAAACTATCAGTTGCAATAGGTTCTAGAATACAGATACTGTGACACAAGCAAGAAAAATACTGTATTGATTTTATTTTTTATTAATTATAGACTAATTTAACAAAATGTGCCTGCAAATCTGTCCCATAAAGGTTTTGATGAGCTATATATGCTACCCATTTTCAAAGCTGCTTAGGAAACTTTTAGGTTGGAAGACCTAAATTAAGTATGTTTAGTTTGGTTTTTTTCTGATATTGCTTCCAATATTAAAGCATGGCTTATTTTAATGTAAACAAGTTTTCCTTGATCTCACAGCTGAGAATAGCAGTGATTCCCTTGCCAACAAATTAGCTAAATAGTTTCAATTTACACACCTTATTAACATTTCATCTTGGGTTAGCTAAGTAACATTGCTATAGAGTAAACTACCTTGTTCACAAAGAGTTGCATGTCTAAGAGGATTAATTTCTAATAAAATTAGAAAAACACAAAACCAAAATCAGTGCTACTTGACTTTCATTAAGGCAAGAAAAAATGCAGTTTGATTTAAAAAATGCTTGGATTAAAACATTTCCAATCTACATGGCATCATCTGCACGTATGAGTTCTGAACCTGGAGAAAATGGTCTGCTGTGATGTGTTTTAAATGGGTCAGGTGACAATTGTTGCCAGACAGCACATTTTTAGGGCAGGGAATGCAGTAATATCCCCAGTTACAGCACAAATACTTGAAGATTTTGCTGCATACTCGAAGTATGTGAGTTACTATTCCTTGCGATGACCACAATTTTGTTGGTTGGTTTTTTATCCTTTGTATAAGAGGATTCCTCCAATGTGTTGGAACTTGTTTTACGGCCTCTGAGATAGATCTTGTATAAATACATTTAGGACTACAGTGTTCATTCAGTTCTAGAGGGCTACATCTTGTGGTGCTCTCTTTATGAATTGCCTATCCCTGGTTTACCTGGTGTGACAAGGTGATAGTGGAAATGCGTAAGTGATTTTGTATGCAAGAAAGAGGGAGAGGAAAGCCCCAGAGAGACACTTTCTGAAATCAACATCATATTGATGCTCAGAGCATTACATATCTTTTTTCTCTCTCTCTCTCTTTCTTTCTTTCTCATATGTTTGCTCTCTTCACCTCACTTCACCAAGAGGTCTTATTGTGGATTTGGGGGGGTCCTGATGTGTTTTTGATGATTATTTTCTTTATGTTACCCGAAAAAGTTTGGTTTTATCATAGAAACAAAGCAGGAAACAAAAAGTTTTTGAAATAGGATCATTTGGCCCTAGGGCTGATAGAAGAAAAGAGTTTTGCAAACTGGATACAGAATGCTAATGAATATAACTTTAGGACTACTGTAACTGAAATATATTTCAGAATGTGATGGAATTTTTTGTAGGAATAGTATTTTCAATATTTGTGCTATTAGTAACACATTATTTAATCTGTTTTTCAGAAATGGACATCAATGAAAATATGAAGGAGACAGAAAGCAAGGTAGGTGATCATCACTTCACAGAATGTAGTTTTGAAGAGTTATTTTAGTGACTACTAAAACAGTAAGTGCCCAACAGACCACAATACTAAAGGAGGAAATATATTCTCTCAAAACTGCCTCAAAATATACTCACTTGATTATGATCCTTTCACTACTGAATTGAAAAATCTGAACTTACCTTGTGTCATCAAGATAATGCATTAGGCATATCGGATCGATTCCTGAATGCAATTGTTTAGAAAGCACCATGCAGCAACAGGTTGCATGGACAAATGCAGCACAGAAAAATTGCTTCATCATTTAGCAGAAACTACAGTCTGATATTTTCCTTTCTGCACAAGCTCAGAGGATCTGAAGAAGTGATTATGAAAATAAATATTTACGTCTTTAAAGAGATGAGATGGAAATACAATCCAAACAACTTTTACTGATTACAGAGCTGTAAGGTACTGCTTTTTGCTAGCCCAGAAATTGATATAGTTTTGAAAATAAGTTAGCACAAATAGCTGAGTTTGGAAAACATAAGCAAGAAACACAAAAAGGAAGTATGGCTGTTAGACTTTAAAAGAACCCTGTGAGATGTAAACTTGGCTTCTGTTCAGATTTTTTTCTGTACAGACTTGTGCAAGGTCACTTCTCTATATGCTGTCTCTCTCATTTGTAAATTAAGAATAATACCTGCCTGCCTTGGATTATTTATGCTGAAGATGAATTAAAATTCATAAAAGCACTTTTAGAATTTAGTGTTGCAAAACTGCTAGGGGAAGATTAGTAATTTGGATAAAGAGGATACCTGTGATGAATAGTAAGAGGAAACACCACATACTAGATAGCTAATGGAGTTAGAAGAAATGACAAAGTTTTGCTTAGCCTTTGTGGTAGACTGTTTTCCTGAATTTTGTACCTTTTTTTCTGAGAAGACGTAAGTTGTATGAATTATTGTTCCCTTTGTTTTCCTTCAAAAAAGCTGTCAGCTGTATAACGAAACATGCACACTATGAAGATTTTAATGAGAAGGTGGCTTTTTTCATGCTGTGGAAGTCTTATTATGACTTTAAATTGTGGGTTGGCTCAAAGAATTTAAACAAATTATAATATGGGAAACTGACTATCTGTGGGAATACATAAGACAGAGTAAAACAGATTTAATTAGCATACCTAGTTTGATTACCAGGATGCTATGGCAGAGACAAACAGAACTTTGAGATTATGAGAAGATGGGATTAAACCTGTTTATGGGAAGAGGAGAGATTCAACCAACCCCCTATGAGAAAGATGTTGTAAAATGCATAAGTTGCTTGTATGATCTTTTAACCTAATTATTGTAGTAGAAATTATCAACCATACTGAAATGGTATATAAGCTCTTGGAAAACCTGAGTAAAATCGAATTCTGGTCACCAAATCAGGGTTCCCGTCTCTTTATCAATCGTCGATATCTATCAATTACAGTGGAAAAGGTGACCCCATTTTTCTTAAGTAGTCTAACTTGAAAGGAGTACTTTCACAGGGAATTTTCTTTGCAGACATTGTGGCTGTTTTCTAATCAGGGAAGGGGAAGAGGAGACAGACTCCTTAAATATTTTTCCATGTACTGTTTCCTGGAACACCCAATCACAGTCTGCTGTTTCAAATGGATCTTTTTGTGACCACTCGTGGAACAGTGTCAATACATTTTGATTAAAATAAGATTTGGTCTGGTGGGTTGGCCTTGGATGCAAAGTGCCCACCCAGTTGTTCTGACACTCCCCCTTCTCAGCAGACCTGGGGAGAGAAAATAAGATGGGAAGCTACTTGTAGGTTGACATAAGGGAGTTTACTGGAGCAAAAGAGAAAGGTTGTGCGCATGCAAACAAACAGAAAAAAAGAAAAAGGTTTTGTTCTCTACTTCCCGTCCATGAGTGATATTCAGACACTTCTAGGGAAGCAAGACTTCGGCACGTGGAGAGGTTGTTCCAAAGGACAAACATTACAAACAGCAAATGACTACCATTACACCTCTCTTTTTTAGCTTTTATATCTGAGCTGATGTCATATGCTGTGGCACACTCCTCTGGATATTTTGTGTCAGCTGGCCTAGTTGTGTCCCCCCCCCCCCCAGGATCTTGCCCACCCCCAGCCCCTTGCTGGGCAAATGTTGAGAGACAGCGCTGGTGCTCTGCCAGTCCTGCCCAGCAGCAGCCAAAGCACTGGGGTGTTATCAGCCCCTTTCCAGGTGCCAATGCAAAGCAAAGCACTGTGAGGGATGCTGTGAAAAGACGCACATTAGGTACATCTAGAAATATTCAAATAATAGCACTGCCTGACAGATTCTTTTGGTCACCTAGATACTAAACATTGCAGATATAAAATTCAATAAAATGGTAATAACTGTTCATAAATAGATTCATTAAGTCATCCATTATAGTTCTCAATAAATGCTAGACTCTATTTGATTTTAGAGACAGCTGGTCACAGTATTGGCAAAATTTTTAGAACATTATTTCAGTTTCTTAGAAACATTAATTCAATTGTTTTTAGTCTATGGTATTGTAGTGGTTTGAAAGCAAAACAAATGAGAGGCTCCAAGTCAGAGATACAATTTAAAAGGAAGAAAGGAAAGAAAGTAAAATAAAATAAATGCAATAATACAAAAGACCACTGACAGAGTCAGAACACAACCTGAGAAGGGTGATGGAAGCAGTCCAGACGAGGTGGTCTTCCTGAAGCAGTGATCCTGTAGAAAGGTCTGGTAGCTCTGGTCCTCTGGGAATCCAGTGGGTAAGGGCCCCCTGTACTGTCCCAAACCCCAGATTTATATCCAGGTGAGAATGCTTGGTTCCTCCCCCTGGGCGGAGCATCTCACAATGGGATGATGGGTCATGCAGGGAGTCCTTGATAGGCCATTAAACAGAGATAACTCCCGGAGGGAGTTATCTATGAGTCATGGGCAAGGCATTTGATGGGCCATTAACAGAAGACAATGGCCCAGAGGGAGGGGGTCTGGGAAAACACTGCCCCACCTGGATTCAACAGTCCATGAAGATGGTGATAGAATACTTTGTGCACATCCTATACTACAACCCAGGACAGGTATAGACTATGTGTATCTATGCATGTTTATTGTATAGCATCTATGTGTATTTAACTTCTAGAAAATAGCAATTTTTTAAAAATAAGACTGAAAAATCCACTCAGTGTTTATATATTATCTGCTCTGTAGTGTTTTTATTTGTAGCAAAACTAATAAAAAAACAGTATCATTCTTGGTTTTGAACAGAATCAGTGCATTATGATACTACTTCAGCTTGTTTCCTTAGTGCATTCTTCCTTATATTTCCATATAATGGTGCTGTAATGCAGATGCAATAATACACTGAAATAAAATGAAAATTTATAATAAAGTCAGAAATAATTTTCAACAGCAAAAATATTATCTGTTAATTAATTTCAAATAGCATGTGTTAGCACCTGGCTTTGATTTGTAAAGTTCATTGAAGTAATATTGGAGTTTATCATATCTGAAAGTCCTAACTATACCCTACTATCATTTAAATTAATTTCTCTTGTCATAGATTTTCAAATTAAATGTAATACTGGTAATCTTTTAACTGCATTAAAGGTTTGCTGCTAGCTCTTTTCTTCTTACAAGATTGCCATCATCACAAATTATACATAGTAAAAATAAACACATGCAAACATAGGTCACTGACAAATGAAAAAACCCAACATTATATTATTAAGGCTTTGAATTAATAGTCAGTAGTTATCATCAGCCACAAATTTAATTTCCTTCTTTATCCTATGTGCCTTTCTTCCAGTGAAAATATCTGTACCTATCCTGTTTTCAGAAGTCTTCATTTCCAAAGGTTCCATTTCTCATCTGCAAATTATTTCCTAGTTTCTTTGCTTTAAATTCTTCCTGCCAAAAATTCTTTTCAATCTTTTTCTTAGTGCTTAAAAGAGGTTCTGCATTTTTTGATAAGCAACTACTTTCTAACTAACCTTTAGAATAACCCATACAGGGACTTGATAACTATTACACTTCCCATTTCTAACATATGTACCGAACAATTATTTCTAGGCATACCATCAATCCCAACATAGCCAAAGTGAATGTTCAGAAAGGTGCCAGGTAAGTTTTGAAAAAGGTTCCTGCACTCCCCATAATATTCATACTTTGTAAAGCACTTGCACTTCTGAACTGCTGAGCAACAGACATTTGTGGCACAGAAGGTAGGGAAAAATAGTGATTCTGTCAAATCAAATAGGAAAAAAATTGCAATGAACATCCAATTTTTTGTATATTGAGTAAAAAAAATCTAGATATTGCCATGAAAATTGTCCTTGCTGATTTTAAAGAGATGAATTGCTAGTCAGTCAAGTGCGACAATTGTCACCCTCTACTCTGCACTGATGTGACGTCACCTCAGTTACTTTGTGCGGTTTTGGGCACTACACTTCAAGAGGGCTATAAAGCTATTAGAGAGCATCTAATGGCTAGCCCCAAAAGATGGCGAAGGGCCTTGAGGGGAAGCCATATGAGGAGCTTTCATTTGCTCTTACGCTCTTAGTAGCAAGTCATTTTCTCCGTTTCATGTGGAAAAAAAGCCTTCCCTACATTTCCAGCAAAAAGTCTTTCATTAAAGCTTGATTTTTCTGTGAAGTTTCATGCAAATCTGTAATTAGTTTCTGAGTTCCAATCAATTAAATATTGGCCTAAAATAGCTCCTGTTTAGGTCTCATGGTATTTTGGGCCTCTGTGGTCTGAGGGTTAGACTTTGCAGAAAGTAAAAAACTAGAGGAAGCATTAGTTGGTCTCTTTGGGTTATGTAACCACTTCATTACGTACCAAAAAGGCAAAAATGTTCACTGAAAGAGAAAGCTTTGCAACAGCTGTGTAGTACAGCACGTGCCCTCCTAGTTCAATCACTATAATAGGAACATAATCCAACCTGTGATTTGTTAAATGTTGAAAGGTTTTTATATTTTTTTATTAAAATACAATTGCTAATACTGCATTGGTTTTATTTTTGCAAATGCAGTGTAAATTATTTTTGAAGCTTACTTTGTTTGCACTTTTTCCTTGATGGAAGACATGACATTCATTTTATTCAGTTCCTGTCAGTTTAACACTGATGTAATCAATTGTATTGATTACAGTGGATTAAATGATGCATTTGTAGATGAAAGAAAGTATGGTTGCAATTGCCTCAATAACAGAAGGTGTGGAGCTTACCCTATTGGAGTATTCTCAAAAACAGAGAAAAATAGACTGAAGATAGACAAAAAGCTCTCTATTGCATTGATGCTGAGAAACAGCAATTTTATGACCTGAAAATAGGAACAAAATGATTCATAGTTCTAACACTGGGCCAACTCAGCAAATTGCAATTGAAAGCCACAGATTTGACCTCTTTTTTTGTTTTGTTTTCCTTATTGTTGATGGTCTGTGTTTCAAAGATGTTAGTATTCATATCCACTCTCACTGCAGTCTACTAAAATTGCTATTATTACTGTTATTATGTTTTCTTATTATTTAAAAAGTGAATAAGATGCACAGTATGTTTTGGAAATATTTAATAATCTAATCTCTCTCAAGTTAATAGGAAGCAGGAATAACTGAACTGAAGGGAGGACAGTCCCTTTGTTGAATGATATGGGACAGAAAATTCAGCTTGTGAAAGCCCAGTTTTTATTGAATGACAGATTTCTGCATCCAAAAGAATTGTTCACTGTCCTGGTCAGAGCTAGGGCTTTTAAATCAGTACAAGGATGTTGTTTGGAATTTTTTCTTGCCTTTTGCATACTCTTTTTTTGAGGGTTAGGCAAACTGAATTTACTGGTTGTGAATATAGGCAAGTGAGTTGTTTTAGGATTTAACATTACTGGTGGATACCTTTCAAATGAAAGTGATGCTTCATTTCTCTGTACTTTTGCATCGTGACTGTATTTATCTTGCTTTTGTTTTTAAAAAACTCTTCCTTCTGCCTATCTTATTGACAAGATTGGGATACCAGCTTCAAAACTTTGGTGGCTGAAAAGCTGCTGCCTGGGAGCAAAAGCCAATGAGTTCTGGTTGCCTGCAGTTCTGTATCCTTTCTCCCTCTATCAGAGCTGTAGTTCCTCTAACTCTCTCTCACCCTGCACAGTATTGTTCTCTTTCTTGTATTTTTCCTCGCTCCTGCTGGGGAGCATGGACTGTAACTCATTCCAAGCCAAGTGTTAAGGGCCACCTGGTAGGCTTAACAGACAGGGAAGTCTGGCAGTGTTTTATTGAATGAGAGTGGAATTCCAGTATCCAGAAATTAACTTGCAAAACTCAGTTCTTCAGTATAAGAGAACCTGATTAAAAGTAGGGAGTTTACTACAGGATATAGAGATGCCTAACTTAAAAAAGAAGTTCTCGGATCCTGAAAAATGTGAATTAATTTGGGAATCATCCAGGTTGAGGAATTTGGTTCTAGAAACTAAGTTAACATATTTCATTAATTGGTTAAAATTCATATGTGTTCACTGTAGTTACTTAAATCTCAGAAATATTGTGTCACTTTTATTCTTGTCAGTCAATGTATGCAAGTCAGTATTTTTCAGTTTTCATATTCTCAGGTCATGTAAAACACATAAATCTCATCATTTGCCATACTCATTTAACTCTTGGACAATGTATGAAAATCCTATCAAAACTGTTTTTAAAATTTCATATGTATTTTTTGCATGCAAAAGAAGAGTCTTTTATTTTTGAGATGTCTTTTCATGAATGAATTAAAATTTCTAGATGAAAGAGCTCAATGCATTGCTATAGAGAATTAAAAATAGAATAATTTAATTAGTTCAACTGCCTTTTACATGCTTCTTTTGTCTTTTCATGATTCTTTAGTTACTGTCTTCAAGCTTGTGTTTTGATTACTTTCTTCTTGTTCTTAATATTTAAAATTGTTTCCCTTCTTTCATTTCACTTATTGTGATAGAGTGAATAAATATTCCCATCAGCAGACTAAATATTTAGGAAAACATCTAGTATAAATAAAAATTAAATTACTCATTTTCATCTTATTTTTATTACTAATGGTTTGAAATTTCCTGTACTTCTGATAATTGCAGGGGAATAAGAGGAATGGTCATACTGGTCAAATTCCATAAATTCTTGAATTCATGTTTAGAGCTGGAAGTAAGGAAACTCTACGACAAGTGCCTCTTACCGTCTCCATTCGTTATCTTTAAGTTATCTTCAGAGAATAACTATTATATGTCTTAGGACAGCCTGGCTGGCAGGGCTGCATTATATCTTGGATTTCACAGTCCTTGCAGTAGGTCAGGGGAGGCAGACTGGAATAGGTTTCTTTAGATTGAAGTGGGCTGCTGCTGTCTGAAGAACTGATAAGCACACATGCTTCATGTAAACAGGTTACTTATCAAAGGAACATTGATATAAACATGGGGGTTTGCATGCAAGCTTGACTTTGTCCTTCTTGTACTATTGTCCTTATTGCAGCGTTCCTTATATTTTCTCCTGATATTGCAGCATTTAGGGAAAGAAGGAAAATGTATACATTACAATACCACCAAAAAAAGGGCAGGATCTACTTTCAACCAATGAGGGCCTCAAGGAGAACTAAATTTCAGGGATTTGGGGTTCAAGGTGCTGAGCAAAGCTGAGAGATGAGCACAGCAGTTTTTTATGGTTGGAATACAAGCCATTTATGTTGTTTCACCAAATGAGAGGCAAAAAGGTACAGATTGAGAGGCTGATTAACCAACTGCAGAATGTACTTAGCAAGACATTAATATTAGTAGATACTGAAAATCTTCATAATGCACCTGAATATGCTAAAAAATATTTTCCATTCTTTAAAATAGAACTTTTCATTTAATAGTTTTCAGGGGGGTTTTGTATCCATTACCACTGCAAGTGCAATATTTGGTATTCTGTTGCTGTGTCAGGGTTATTTAACATTTAGATACTGAGTTGATACACCATGTGAAGTGGACAGCTTAAGAGACCTAAGTAGTCAGTTTAACACTACGCTTCTACTTGGAATCATGTCCTGAAATTATCATTCATGTTGTAATACCTCTGCCATTTTTTATCTCTTTCGATACTAAAACTGGAAGCATTTTATTTCACCAGTTCTTTTAAATGTATGTATCACTGTAATTGAAGAGGGATTGCTTACATATTTCATTATAAGAGCACACTCTGGAACGAAATTGAGAGGCTGAAGGTGTAAAACCAAGGAGGCAAATGAAAAAATCTATGAAGGAGCAATATTGAAAAAAATATTTTACATGTCATCAGAGATGAGTTTAGATTACCTGCTTTCTGGGATGGGTAGAATTCAGAAACTTATTTTTAAAAATCAAATACTGCTTTCTGAGGCATCTTCATTCTAATCATTTCTATTTAAATGACTAGCATGAATTACCTATTTAGTATTTAGTTTTGTTTTAGGGATTTAGTTTGGTATTAGGTATTTTTCCCCAATTATTTAAATGAGATGTTGTTAATGACTAGGTACATTATTTAGTTCTCAGTGTTAATTCAGACAATCCTTAGTGCCAGGACTCACGTCACTACTGAGTTATGTGACAATGCTATTTCCTGTTCTGTTGATTGTCTTTTGGAGCTAATGGAGGACCTTAATGGATTTGTTGCAGTCTAGATATAGTTTTGTAGAGGGAAAATCATGGATTTGTGTACTTTTTCCCTAATCATAAACCTTAGTAAAATATTACTATGATTAAGGTAACATAGTCCATATTTAGTGAATTTCACATAATAGTTGCATTTAATAACTTCAATCACTTAGTTACGGGGATTAATTTATATAATACACATAATGTTTTGTATCTGCATGAAGGTGTATTTACAGGATTGCAAGCAGTCGTGTCCTATAAAAATTTAGGAAATTACTTCCATTCAGGAGGTATATGGTAACGCTTTAATCATAACTCATTGCAATCGCAAAAAACATGGATTAGCTTCTGAAACCCATTCAATAAACCCAACCTAATGAGTAGCTGACAGATGAAGACCTTGCCTACGATGGAAGACACAAATTTGGGAAAGATTGGGAGCACTCAGAAATGTGAATGATCCAGGAGTGTGAAACAGGTGCAGCAGAAACAATTCAGATGGGTGTTTTTAGTTCAAAGCAATATGCTAAACTTTAATTCTTTTCCTGTTAACAGTTTTGTCAAGACTCGGGTAATCCTGTGGAAAGTATCCATTATTTTTGTGTGAGAAACTTGATATTGTTCTTACTATGAACAACAAATCTTCTATTGTGTAAATTGAAATTGGTTTAGTTTTGTCTGACAGCAAAAAATAGTTAACAGCAATAATAATGGACAATCTGTGCTAATGGGGGTATTAATGGAATGCAACAACTGCTACAATCTAATGCAATTTTAAAAAATGCCTATTTAAAACATCTTTGTATGCAGTAAGTATTTCTATATAGGTAACTCACTCAGATTCTTTTCACCTATCCATCAAAATGGCAACATTAGACTTTCTGTTGATTTTGTCAATTCTATTGACTGGAGAAGCAAAAGGAGCTTAAAAATAAAATAGTAGCTAAATAACATCAAAAGTAAAAATAGAGTTGGACTGAAAAAGCAAACAGATAAAATCATGGCTCTACTGACATCTCGGTTTGATCCATGCAGTCAAGGTTTCATTATGTGTATTGAGACATGTTTTGAAGAGGATGGAATTATAACATGGTCAGATTTTTGAATGAAAATTGCTAGGGCAAGTGCCAGTTTCTGTGTGTGGGACAGGGCAACCCTGAATGTTGAGATGGAGCCGGCAATGAAAGGCTGGAGAGCATCACCACAAACAGGGACCTGTGCATCCTGGTCAATGACAAGTTCAGTATGAGTCAGCAGTGTCCTGACAGCCAAAAGGGCCAGAGATGTCCTGGGGTGCATCAGGCACACTATTGCCAGCAGGGCAAGGGAAAAGTTCGTCACTCAGAGGTTCTTCTCCAAGAGAGTGGCTGGGCACTGGAACAGGCTCCTCAGGGAAGTGGCCACACCAGAGTTCCAGAAGTGTTTGGACAAGGCATGGTGTGATTGTTGAGGCTGTCCTGTGCAGGGCCAGGATTTGTGGGTCCTTTCCAACTCAGGATATTCTGTAATTCTATTATAATGGCACTGGATTGTCTTGATTCTGGAAATAAAATGCTGAGAGAACAAAACTAGTAAAATTATTTGCTACTGTCAAAATTCTTCTAAACGTGGGGCATATTCCAAGAAAAAGAAGAAAGATGGACAAAAATTAAAAGTATCTCTTACTGTTATTTATTAGTCTGTGTTTTGGTGTGGAACTGAAAACAGTGTTTCATACGATACTAGTTCTTGATTTTAATAAAGATCTTGGGCTGCTTTCAGACACCTTATCTTCTTCAGTGCTCTCAGGCTACCCAATTTCTTTTTAACAGTAATCCTTAAAATTCACAAAAAAAAAAATGTTCAAGACAAATGTAGAAAGTAACCAACTTTGTGTTTTTTGACAGGTAAGCATTAGCCCATTACTAAGGGCTTCAGAATTCAAGTCTAACTTTTTATTTTATGAGTATTCTTCTCTAATATTGACTTTTTTTCTTGGGGGACAGGTGGAGTTGAAAAGGCAATATTGAAGCTCTCAAAGATACAACTTTTTCATCGTTTTTTTCAATAACTGAATAAATGACCTTTTTTATCCATATCCTGTGAATCATTGCTCTGATTATTTAAAATTTCTACCTCAGCTACTGAACAAAACAAAGACGGCTGCCAACAGCATTTTTTTACAGGACATGGATATCAATTTATTTAAAATGCTTTCTAAAATAAATGGGAATGCACTGTACTGTAATTTAAGCATTCTCCTCTGTGGTAACTCATGAAGCTGTTAATAAAAGGGAAAAAAAAAAGAAAAAAAAAAGTAATTTTACCAATACCTGCGGGAAAATCTGGAATACTGGTCACTCATATTAAATTTATATCAACTTTATGAGGTTTTTGTCATCTTGACACATTTATGGAGCTGTTAAATTTTTGCTGCCTGGGGGATATAATGTACTTGATGTGACCCTACTTATTAAATCGAGATGATGCAAGTAACATTGATGACTTGTCATTCAGGAATAAAACAGAGCCAAGCCGCCTCTGGTTCTAGAGGAAGGACGTATTTGTGGCAAAATAGGTAAAGAAATAGATATGCTCATCTATATCAAGAAGACACTTGGAAAGAGGATGAAGGAGAAACATGCAGACATTTATTCAGGTACCCTCAAACCAGCCTTCACAGCTGGTGAAACAGGGACACGTGGTACAAGAGCCTAAAAACCCCACCATTGTCCCAACAAAAAACCTAAGAGGACAAGCACATATACAGGATTTGTTATACACTTCAAATTTCTGTATTAATGTACTTTATAGAAGCTGTATTTTTATATGATTTTGCAAGTAAGTGTACATTGACTTAAGGCTTATATCTGCACTGTGTTGTTGTCACTACCTTGGAATTATCATGAGTTGAATCAAATTCAATTTAAATAAAAAAAGAAATTTTAAACCTAGTTTTTTTTTTGTTGGAACCAGATCAAATAATCAAAAAATGTTGGTATACACTGAAGTTCAGAGACATCAAATTTTAGATTATTTTGCCTAGAATACTCTAAGTTAGGATTCTATTTCATTGACCAGGAAGATTCAAGCTCATCAGTAAATAATTAATCATGAAGAAAGTAATTCTGTTGCTAAATTATATGAGTTTTGTACTTTTGTTTCCCAATCACTGAAAAATTTAGAATAATTTTAAAATAAGTAAATATGTTCATATTCTCTAGAGCAGATGGTATTTTGGGCTAAAATTTTGTGTGAGAAGGGAACAGTTCAACTTCTCTAAATATTTGTTTAAGAACTTGTCTACCTAAGACATTTTGATTAGATTCGAATTAATAGCAATACACATAATTTTGTCATTGACAATTTTTGTTTATTATATCAAGCTAAATGGCTTTATATGTTTGATGTTTTAAAGTGAATCAATGGGTTTATTTTCACTACTTCATTTGGGTTTTTTTGTGGTGGGGCATATTCTTCTGGTAAAAAAAAAAAAAAAAAGGTATTCTCTGTTTCACAGCCAGAACCTATCTATTTTTACTAGGCACTGACTTGCATGGTCATGCACGTATTACTGAAACAGTAGGAACCATTGATTATATAGCTTTTAGCTTTACATAAGGAAGTCTCATGGTAAATATTTTCATATCTAAACATGGTTCTATGTGGAATTTACTGAAATGAATCATAGCCCTGCAGATTTGCAACTTGTGTTTGGAAATGTCCCAAGTCCCTCCTTTTACATGGAATTTTATCTAAAGCTACCAACACCCTGGTGATTCTCTGATACTAACATTGTGAAACTACTTACTTTGCCAAACTGTTAAAGAAGTTTTACAACAATGTGTGTTCTGGCAAGCATTTGTGGCAAAATGTTTCTGTCCAAAAGAAAAGTACAGTGAGGATAGACCATTATTTAATGTTTTATTACTGTTATTTTTTTTCCTAAGTAAAGAAATTCAATGACACGTGAAAACATATACGGGAATTAATCAAAGCTTTTCTGTGTTGAGGCTTAAGAGTCCATATTTTTTATCCTTTCCACTTTTCCCAAGGTCATTACTATTCTTAACACATAAAAAATGCTCAGAAATGATGAAAGTTCTGAAAAAAGCAAACAACAGTAGTAAATATTTCAGAGTTAAATATGTCTTCGCTATTCCAACCAGCGACATTAATAAAATTCCATATGCAGCACAAAGAACTGTTAGTGCCTTTCCTGTGCAGAAGACAACTAGCTATGACTAATGGTAAAATAGCCACAAGGTTTCTCCTGAGAGCAAAGATTTTTTCTAAACAGGCAGGAGACAGGCAACAAATCTAGTTTAATCAATAAAGCTTCTTGACGGATTATAAATTAGCATACAGACTCTTTCATCGGGGAGATGATTGAATGAATCTGAAAACAAAGGTATTAATATTATTACATCAAAGATACATATGGAGTCATCTACCATATGTTATATATGGCACTGAAACTTCTTTCATTTATGTAGCTATAATAAAAGCTTAGTAAATTACTTGAGAAGAGTAGTTTTAATTTTTTGTAACAAAGCCAATTTTATCAAGTCTTCAGTTCTTATGCTATTTATTAATAGAATAAGGCAACATAAGCAATTTAATTTAGGTATTTTTTTATCCTCTTTGTGGGGTTTTGTGGTTTTTTTCTGGTTGTTTTCCAGAAGGTTGCAAGTTCATTTAGAAAAAAATTCCTTTTTACCTTTGGGTGTCGTTTATGAAGACAAAATCAGAATATTTAATGAAAATTGAGAACCCTATGTATTTGTATAGCTAAAAATAAAATATATATCAAAACTAAAGTTTTATACATATGGCTCCCTACGTTTAGGAAAAGAAGGAATTAATTACAAAGACTTGTCTCCTATTTTTTCAGGTTAATCAGATTTTTCAGAATTGTTGTGCTATGTGCCACACCTGTATCGTAAGGACCAGTAATAAAGGTAGAGGTAACACAGAACCATTTAAAAATACTTTGTTCAGATTGTAACATGTTAATGTACTACATAGCATGGTAGACAGACAAGTTACTTTGTATTAATAACTTACTCTGATTACAAAAAGAAAAATACTGTATCCTATATCCCATTTCTGATAAGGTATTCAGATGTTAATATCAAATATTTTAGAAAAAAGGCCAAATATTTCGAATGTTACTTGCTTAGTCATATCTGTTTGAACAACAGGGCCTCAATGTTTCCAGGTTTTATGGGACCAGAATAGCCAGTTTTGAAGAATTGAACTCTAATAAGCATCCCCAGCTACTGTCCTCTGACATGTTGGCATTCTATGAGTTCTCTCCACACACAGATCCAGTACAGACAGGACCTCCATATTGGAAAGAGGACCTCAGTGAAAAAAGAAAAAAGTGAGTAGTAATAAAGAATGCTGACAGTTTCCTGTTCTATCGTCTTTATTCCATGCTTTTTTACATCCATTAAAACATCTCTTTCATTACTAAATGGGCTTAGTTACAGTCTTATAGTTTTTGTAATAGTTAAGCTGCACATAAAATATGCTTAGTAAAAAAAATGTATTTATTACAAAAATGCAAACCACTGAAGAAAACTAAACCACAGAAATTTTAAGGCATGTGTATCACACATAGGAATGTAAGACATGCTGTATTGAAAATGTTTTACTGTCTTACCAAGGTTAACTATTGATTGCAATAGTTGAAACTGAAAGCAGGGGTTTTTTTTTTAATTTTATCCAGTCTGGCAAGAGGTGTCTTTTATAGCTCAGAATAAGGAAGAAAATAAATTTTAAGTTTATATTCACCTACACGAGAAGTTTGTCTTCATCTGTTGGCTCTGTTCCTGAGTTAGAAAATATCATTGGAGTCTCGGTGTATGGGATGACTGGGCTAACATGACAAAAATTTCTCATGGGATATTGAAAAATTGCTGTTCTGACCAGAAGAAAACTAGAGACTTTTTTGATGATCTGATCTTTTGCCTATTGTATCAATGAGAGCTTCTAGTTACAAGATTTGTACCAGGTTTCAGCTATAAGTAGGTTTATCTATTAGTTAGTTCAATTTTTTCCAGTCTGTGCTCCCGCTATTTATCAAAAGACAGTAAGACAAGATGAGCCTTCTCACTAAAATACATAAAGTATTTCATTACAATTTCCATTATCACAGAAATAGAGAAAAATCATTCTAAACTAAAAACTCTGTCAAAATATTTAAACCAAATATAAATTTCACTAGTTGAAATATTTATCTCATTCATCCCATTTGAGTCTATTTATAAAGCCAATGCTTTGAAATCTACTTGTGGTGTTTAAATGAGCTGTTCTGTCAGGATATTCTTCATTTGCAGGATATTTTATTTCAGCTGCTCACCTATTTTCTCATTCACTTTGTTACTGAGTGGGAATAGGTATCGAGCTATTTGAGGGGGGAAATCACCTCTTCAGGAAAAATAAAGACAGTCTCAAATGCTTCAGGTTTTACAACACTGTCTCAGTATCGGTGAAAAATACCACAATAAATAAGTTATTATAATGGACTTCTCAACAAGCTAACTAATTTCAACTTTTCAGTTAGTCAAAGGAGTTTCCATGAACATTTTAGATGAAATAATGCAAGTAAATGCAGGAAACATGCTTTTATCACTTGAATATTACAGAAGTAGCAAATAACCATTAAAGACAATAAGTAAAGGCAAAGGGCACATTATGTCACTGAACATACAGATCAGTTTAAGAAATAACAATTAAAAAAATTCAGACTTTCTTTGTTGTGTTTTAAACAAGTTTTGGCGAGAAAACAATTGTTTTAAATGGTAATCTGAAATAGTAATTTGTGTGGCATTGAGCCTGTTACTGTCCTGTGGTAACTAACTTCTACTGGAGGACAAGGGACAGCAGCTCATAGATTTCTGTGAAATTCAGATGAGAGAGTCCTATTTCTGTGCATTTGGAAGTAAATATATGGCAATCATGAAAAATATGAATCTATATTTTAAAACTCCTTCCAGCAGCATAGCAGAACCATGGTTTTATCTGAACTGAATATACTGAAAGAGTAGTAACAAATGAGACCCAATATTTGACATCTTAAGCAGGAAAAGAACTGTATTGAATGTGAACTAGAATTGCAAAATGCATGTGTGATCTTCCTCCCTTTTTGCTTGGTTTTAAGAAAAAAACCCTGCATATTTTAGAATAACATTAAGCTCAAAGAAGATGAAGGAGATACAGTAAGTACAGTATTAACTCAAAATCATTATAGGCCTTTACAGTGGTTCTGGTGAATGATCCACAAAACTAAAGTCACATGACTGGTATTTTTTTGCTTCTGCAAAAGAAGAAATGTCTAGGAATTTAGTTTTACTGGGTGCCTGATGAAAACAGTAACCAGTGGTAAACTTTTGAGCAGTGTTAGTTTTGGACCTCAGAACCTTGCTGAGTGTCTTTACAGATTCATTTTCTATCAAATTCTGGAATTTTGTCATATTTAGGCATATTGCCTTCTTCTTAAATTCAAACAAAATGATTCTGGAACAGCTGGGTAAATCAGTGTATTCAATATATCAGGTTTAGATCTTGATAAGTTTCCCAAGCAAGTAAAAGTAGAAATTCCTTGAAGCACAACCAAGATCAGGCATAGTGTCTCAGTGGAGAATAAAGTTCAGCCCCAGAAGTGTTATTTTTTTCATCTAGTCAGAATACCTTCATACTTTCAGTTGCAGAAACAAGTTAATCCGAGCAGATAGAAAAAATCTTTTAAGATTTCATTTTTAAATGAATATATGTAATGAAGTGAATGATAAGGTTTTTTCATGTAGCATCTGAAATTCAAAGATCACCTTTACCATGCTGCTCAAACATTTGCATGTCTGTAAATGCAAGTCATAATTAAGTATGTCTGTTATAATTTAAAGCATAAACAACCAGAAAAAAAGGTTGACTATCACAAAGATGCAGAAAGAAGTAACTGGGGATAAGAATCTTTTTATCCTGCTCAATAATTCCTATTTTCACTTTGTTATGCAAATACATTTATTTTGAAGGAACACTAACCAAAAAAAACACCGAACCCTCTTTTTTTATTTCCCACATAAAATAATAACTGCAAATCAAGACAATTAAGATCATTAACATGCATTTCCTTTTCCAGGGAATTTCCTAGGTTATACTTTTTTTCAGTGAGTTTAAATATGTACAGCTGCCTGATACTCAGATATTAAACTGAAGATTTATAACAGTTAAAATCCTTGTTTTTCATGTTTTAAGTCACTAAATAAATGTGAAGCTGCGGCTTGGTTCTGTCTTGCCTACTGGATTATTCCTCCAGTTACAATTTGTAGGGCAGAACTTAAATTTTAGGTTTTGTGGGCAAGAACTCACTTCTAGTTCAGCATACAGCCTAAGTGTGCTTTCTCCCACTCTGCAGTGCTGGCAGAACAAACTGCAGTGTTTCTCTGGTTTTGTGTTTGCTTGACCCTGTGCCTTAGGAGAAAGTGCAGGCTGTGGGCCATGGCCTGATATTCTTCCTGAATACATGAGATTGATATACAAGTAGTCCTAACACTGTAGAGGGGCATATTGCTATTAAAAAAAAAGTAAAAAATAAGGATATATGTGAAGTAGCAGCACTTAAAAGTTTCACAGGAGCCTAGAAAGACACCCAGTGACCTTTGGGTAAATATATTAGACCTCTTTGGAGATACCAGCCACGCTGCCCACTGGCAGTAGTGTGTTATAAAAGCAATGATTGACAAGGGAATGGTGTTAGCCTGAGCTCCCAAGCATGCTTCTTCCAGCCCTCGGTTTGTGCCTCAGATAATCATTAGCTATGTTATTTTGTCAGCTTTTTAACAGTCCTCACATTGTTCAGTTCTAGGGAGGTTTAACCCATGTAAGTTTTTAGTGTCCTCATTTTAGTGCCTTCAAGGTCTTACAGCAAGAAGTTCCACAGGTTAATTAAACATGTGAACAGGCAGTCATAAAAAACACAAAAACAAAACACAACAAACAAGCTAAACCAAAAAAGCCCAAACTAAACAACAAAAATTAACCAAAACCCACCACATATGTTTTCCATCTTCATTCTTGTTTAATTTGATCTTTCATACTTCTTGGAAAAGGTTGTTGATTACAGTTTTCCCCTTTTCTCTTTTTGGTTTTTTATAAGAGTATATATGTGTTAATCTTCCTGTAAACTGTCTCTTTTCCAGACTGAAGAATTCTCATTTTAAGTCATACAATTGCTTTTCTCTGGACTTTTCTCAGTTACTCCATAAATTTGCTGAGATGGAATCTATCAGAAATCCATCTATTCAAGACATCAGTGCATGATGCATTTCAATCACAGCATAACAATGCATTCCACTTTGTTCTTTTCTTTATTGTTCCTTCAGTTCAATTCCTTTTTGTTGTTGTTGCTCCTGAGGTTTGAGCCAAAGAAGTGAAAACCACTTCTGAGAAAGCATAGAATTGTTTTGTATGTGGAATTCAGATTTTTTCCATGTGCATCACTTTCTTTCTAGACCTATTTCTAACTGCCATTTTATAGTATAATTGTTCAGTCTTTTTTTGTCCCACATTTGGCTCCTTCCTCACTATCCTCAATAACCTTGTATTCTGAAACTTGGTTCTTCACCTTCTCAGACAAGTTGTGGATATAATAAACAAAGCAATGACTAGAACAAATCCTGAGGTGTTTTCTGCTGGAAGCTGCTCATTCCTTTTACTCCTTTTTTCACTTTGAATTCATCCTTACAGAGCCTTCCCTATTATCTAGAGCTGTAAGAGGAAACTTCTTAAGTATCTTATAGAGAGACAAGTGGATTTTTCTATTCCACATGCTGTTTCAGTCAAGACATCTGGATGTTCAGTTCTCCTGATGAACCTCAAAGAAAACCTGTGTTGAGACCAATAGATTAAAAGTATTTTCCTCTGTGATCATGCCTGATGCCAATGAAAAGTGTACAGAGTAAATCCACTGTAGATTTAGTCACTCCTAAAATAACATCCTTTATTTCTGAGACATTCACCCATTTACAAGGCATGTGGCGGTACAGACTGTATGTGGTTTCTTGCATTGTACTCTTAAAATTTTATATAGAACTCCAGCCAGGAAGTAACAAGTGTAGCCCATTTGTCCCTAGTCATTATATATCATAAGACATGCCAGAATGCTGACCAAATGATATGTGTTCTACTTAATATATTACATTTCGTGCTTAAAAGTAAAGAGATTTATTGATAAAATTATTTTGGCAGTGTTTGAAGTTGAATTCCTTCTCATTCACTTATTCATTCTGTGCATTCATTTACGCATTCTTAAGATTTGGAACTAAAGGATGGACCTAGATTTTGTCCTCACTTTACGCTGTGCTATATCCACTGTGTAATGGACTGAATCCAGCGTGTGAAAAACATAAGTGATACTATCTTTCTCATTAATGTTATCTCTGTGATTATATGGTTCTCTCTTTAAGCATTGCTGAGGAAATATATTCTATACATCACTAACAAAACAAATTCTTTTTTATTGGCCAGAGTTGAAAAGGGACAACTTATTGTGAAACTGATTTGCAGTACTCTGAAAGCCATCATTCCTATCCCAACCGCAGTTACTTTTGATTATTAAGTGCATGTATGCTTTAATAAGAGCTGCTTTTTGAAATCAGCGCCACCTTAGACCTAACCGAGGAATGAAGCTGTAATGCCAAGTTCATGATATCTTAGTGTGTTGCTATGGGAGTGATATTAGCAATATTAGAAATCTAGCTCTGTGGGCTGTGAGGCGATAGGATGTGATAGAAACTGGAAGCACGGATGCAGTAGAAGATTTAATTTCAACACAGATATATTTGATTCTTTGGAAAACCATGAGGGAAAAAGAAAGCAGTATATCAGAGTAAAGTAAGTATTTTTAGATATTACAGTTTATCTAGATCAGGATGTCTAGAATTTTAGAATATAAAGTTCTTAATTGTAAAACAAGATATTTTAAATAAAGTAGATTTAAAGGTTAAAATTACTGCACAGGAATTAATAATTTTTAAGAAAAAAGAAAGATTTTTATGGTTTGCTGTTTTGATCATAGGTTTCTTTTCATTTCATGTTTGCCTATTATTTCTAATTTTATTTATTTTTTTTCATTTTGAATCTCCAAAGGGAAACAGACCAAGCAGATGGCTGAGACCAAGCTGTCGGTCTGAACTAGCAACCTAGTTCTGTTCCTTTTTAGTTGTGATTATTTCCACTGACAGTTAAGGATGTTTGGCTGTCTTGGGGCCTTGTATAGTAAGCCTTTGATACTGAGAGATTATTGAATAGCTCTATAATATGTATTTATGTGTAATTTAAGATACAAAATGATCAGCGGAAGTTTTGCTACATTGTGCTTAGATGCATGGAAAGATGAAAGACTGAAAAGTGGATCAATAAAGTCATTACTAGATGGAAAACACATTGGTGATGTACGATTAAACTGAAGAACAAAAATCATATACAATCACTGGTTCCAGCTTTTGACAGGAAACAAGAGCCTTTAGGCATAAATGACTGTGAATGGCAAAATGCAGCTGCTGCCTTCATTTGAATAGCCTAAGGAAGACAGGAGAGCCATCAAAACATGCCCCAGCTATAAGCAATCATTTCAGAGCTTTAGCTGACTTAAAAAGCATAGCAAGTTAGACTCTGAAGAGTACTAGACAGGATCCTGTGATGTGGCACTGCCAAACCCTTTGGAGGAGATACAGTGAATAAAGGAATATTCATGAGAAAAGGAATGTTCCATAGAGAATTAAACAGCTGCACAACCCACAGTCTCTGCATGAAGCATCACATACGTTCCAGTTTCTGCAGCTGCCCTTCAACCTCTCTTCAGCTGCTGAAACTCTCGTCTTTGCCTCCCTCTTTCTGATCCTAACGAGTGCTCTGCAGCAGCAGTTCAGGACTTTTTGGATGTTCTTCAGCAATTGGATACTAAAATCCATTCTCAGGTGCACTGTTTTACATTTACTGCCCCATTATTTCTTCTTTTAAATTTTATTATGCTTAGAACTTTAAAAGTGAGAATATACCAGCTGCCCTAAGAATGTGCTGGAGCTGTGGGGCTCCCCACAGTAACTATCACAAATTCCTGCTGTGGGTACAGTTTATGCACAACAGTGGCTTCAGGAGGAGAGAAATTCCAGATAAGGTACAAACCAGAGGTGTAGTATACTCACAGCACAGAGCACTTCCAGGCTTTTTAAGAGCCTTGGAGACGGTAATAGCACAGGCCTAGAAACAATAAAAGCATATTAAGAACAGGCCAGCCCAGCTAAAATCCCATTTTTATTTTCCTGCTTGTGCTGAGGCAGACTTGATCAGCAAAAGGGGGAAGGTCTGTATCGTGCTGCCTGATGTATTTTGTAGATATACGTGTAGCTGTCTTTAATCTCGCTGATATTAAATACAGCAATTTGGGGAAAAATCAGAACTGATAAAACAATGTAAAATATAAAAACAAATTTATCTGTGTTATCAGAGGAGCATATTTTTTTGACCTTGGTCTAGATTTTGCTGCTTTCCGTTTCCTCATAGTTCCATTTCTCTTAATTCACCATTCTTCCTTTTATTGCATTCCATAACTGCCAGAAACAAATGAAATCCAAAAATTCTGTAGAGGAAAACAAGTTAAGCACCCCCAGCTGTTTGCAACAGCATAAACTGCTGCTTCATTAATTCCAATATGTATGTGCATAGGCCTCAAGCACAGCCTTGCTCCAGCAACTGCTAGGATATGGAATTATTGCTTATAATAAATCATTGTAAGCCAATCGGAGCTCTGGGTACCCTGGTGTTGTGACACATGCTGCATTTGTAAGAATGGCATTTCCAAATGTTAAGAAACTATGGGAAACTTCATTATTGTCATTGTTAAACTTACTTCTGACTTTTGTCAACTTAACATTATTCTTAAAAAAAAAAAGTAAGGAAGGAAAATTTGATTGCCAGTGTAAAGAAAAAGAGCTTAAGGAGCTCGCAGAAGAATAATGATGCTGTAGAGCTTTGCTTACACAGAGAAAAGTTGAACCCAAGAGCCATATTAACTTGAGAAAGGTTAAACCATGTCTACGCCACCGTTCATATGTTTGTTGCTTCCTGCAAGTGAATATTCTATGAAGGTGAGACAAAAAAATAGCAGTGTCTAGCAGAAATTGATAAACTGAGGCTGAAGATGCTATGAGTTGCCCAAGGAGAATAAATAAAGAATTATCTCCAAGTCTTCTTGAAAGATCTGGTCATATTAAACCTTTTTTTTTCCTTACTAGAACATTTTATAATGAGTAAGGGAGCACTCTGCTTAAAATTTATCAAAACAATTTGGCCAATAGCTGTATCTTGTAATACGTCATGTGTGGAGATCATAAGAAAGGATTTTTTCGAATTAATCCAGGACCTTATATAAACATAGGAATTTTGCCAATTCTAATTAGTTTGGTTTCACTTGAGCTGAATTGAAGTCTGGCTTATTAACTAAGCTTCATTTATAATTAAGTAAATGCATTTGCGGTCTCTTGCACTATTTGTGTATGTCCATTTAGATAGCACCTTTTTTTTTTTTAATTGGAAGATGTGAAAGTTTGAAAAGCCTGTTTTATTTTGTTTTTAAAAGAAAGCTAAAACCTACTCCTGTTTGTTTACTTGCTCCTCTCTGCTCTCTGTCAGGACCTAAGGTAAAACAATTGTAGTTCCTTTAGCTGCATTTAGAGAAATTAAGTTGGGATTTGCAAGTGGCTTTGATATTGGTGTTTAGTAGCATGTTTTCACTGCAGAATTAACTAGACACTCTAGCTGAGTACACACCTCAATGTTATCATCTACACAAAGGAGCTAGGTTAATAGGCTCACCTACTTAAAGGAGAATACAAGTGTCTAAACATTGTTTTCCAGCTGAAGCCCACTGCTGGGAGTTCAGATAATGTCAGTGAGGAGAGAATAGCCATCCAGTGCTAGGACAGGTATCAGACTGGCTGTCAATCACCTCTATATGCTGTGCAGTGAGAAGACATAGTATATCATGCGAGTGAACATAAAGAAACATTGGAGCTTACTGGTGTGCATGGTACACTAATAATGTAAGGCTGGGAGATAGAGAATTAGTGGTGTTTGGAACTAAATAAACCTGCCCTTTTGTAGTTATTACTAAAGAGCATTCCAAACCATGCTCATGTCTTAAAACCTTGCAAAACTGCCCACACATAAAATCTGAGTTTTGTTCAGTGAAATGACAATTTCAGTGAACAAATTTACACATGAGAGGAATTCACTTACCTGAAGATACAAATCTTAGTAAATGCAACCTGTTATTTAAATAGGCAACATATGTGGTTTGGGAAGAAACACAAAATAAGGCTGCAAAAATATCTCCTAATAAAAGCAAAATTTTAGTTAAATATCAAAACTGTTCAGTGAATTGAAATAAATGATACAATTGCCTTTGGAATCTGAAAGTATCTAAACAAGTTTATGTACTTTCAGGTGAAAATAAAGCACATTCCTGCTTAAATGATAAATCATTTTATAAATGGTGTATCTTGGACTGTAAATGTAAGACGCTAAAGGAAATCTATCAAAATTAGAACTATAGAATAATAGTGCTAGGATCAGGCAGGAGCAATTATGCAGTTTATTTGACAGTTCATTGCTTTGGAGAGAGAGCCAGAGCAGGTATCTACTGAGTAACCAAATACTTCGGGATAGTTGATCTGTAAAAGAGAGCAAACTTTAAAGAACATGGAAAATATCTACATTGGGAGAAAAAAAGACCAAGCCAGTGTAAATTCAAAATCTTTATAATTACAAGTTAGTGCCTGGCACTGTGAATCTGGAAACTGAAGTAAAATTTGTCTCCTCTCAATTTAACATGAGCTTTGCCACAGTTTGCTATTAACTTTTAATTCAATGGCCGTTCTGCAACTGACCATATATGACCTTGTTTTGACTTCTGTGAGCTCATGAAATTTCCTATATATAAAGTAGATGTCATTTTTCTGCTTAAAATGGATGTTCTGAGACTTAATTAATTGGTGTTCTTTGCTTATAAAGAGGTTCTTCTATCAACAAAGCCTATTAACAGTCAAAGCTGATAAAATCTCTGTGAGTATTACAAGGGAAAAGGCACAGGCTTAGTTAAATTTTAGATATGCAGTAAACTACAAGTCATGCCTTGTCAGAATTATTTTAATAGTTTAAAAAAAAATCTTCCAGAGGAATGTAGTGAGAGTACTAAGAATAATATCTTAGTGTCTTGTGCTTGTGTTGGAATGCTTTCTTTACCTGGATAAGGTTTTATTTGGATGTTGTAAGCAGACTGGAGTGAATGTATTTCTCCTGAGAATTGTTAAATACTGGCACAAACTAGAATCTCATAATATGATTGGTTTTGTTGTTGTTATTATTGCTATTGTTGCTATTATTATTATTATTAGTTTAGCTCTGATGATTTTCATTTTACTGTTTTGATTGTATATTAATAAGTGAAAGGATACTTCATTTGCAGTTTTACTTTTGTAGCTTTGACCTCAATTTCTATACATATGCAATATGGATGTATGCATTTGATTTCAACTATCTAATAATTGCTCAGAACATTAAATTTGTTGATTGCTTTCACAATATTTACACCAAAACATTTTTGAATAGAATTAAAAAGATCAAGTTTATTTTATCATCTCCTACCTTAACAGGGACTGAATTTGAGTTAGCACATCATTGCATGAAAATGTAGCTGTCTATTTTGCGTACAATGTTAACAGTTAGAGGAAAGTTAGCATACAACTAGTCACATTCTCATGTGACGAGTCACATTTTCATGTGAATTAGATTACATGACCACAGCACTTCGAAAATACTTCAGTAATCCAAAACAAAGTTCCAAAACAAGTTTCCAAGTGTTCCGTAACACACCTTCCCTATAAACCCAAAATGTTTTATAAAAGCTATTCTGAATCAGAGCTGTAATTTAGTCTTAGCACTGGTCAGGTAAATATGGCCTCAAGATACTGATCTACATTGAATTTTGTGCCACGAGTGCAGAGGACAGCTTCCTCATTAATTTGGCTTACTTTTTGTAATCTCTTTTTTCCAGCAGTACTTATAACTCATTCGCAAAAATCTATGCATTTTTCATTTCTCCTGTATTCTGGTATTTGAGATATACATCCAATAACACCCATGATATTGTGGGATGTGTGTTATGTCTTACATCCCTTATTTGATTGTCCTTACTGCACATCTATCATAAACACTCTGCTTATTCACAGTCTGGGCTCCCTGCACCACACAGTGTGACCTCATCTCCATTCCAGGTATAACCCACCCACCTCCTTCAACACTCACCCTCTCTCTGATACAGAACTTCATGTTAGCCTTGCCTGATATTGCATCATACAGAAAATTACTTTTTGTCCTTATCCTGCTGGGAAGGATGTTTCCTGGGCTGAAACCCTACGTGCATATGTGTGATATATCTGTACAAAAATTATAGCTTTCCTTTCCCATCTCTCATCTCCTACATTGCAGCAGATTTTATGAATTCCCCTTTGATAGTGGGTGTTGTCCTCTGGAATCCAAAGCCAGATAGGAGGAAAATACATATATGATTTTTTTTTTTTTGGTTATTTGGGATATTTTTCCCTCCTTTTAAAGTGTCCTGTGCTTTTAGGAAAATAATTACTGCACAGGCTTGAATTCTCTAACAAAGCAGCATCAAGGTCATCATCCCCATAAGGGTAATATGTTTATATCAACTTAAATTACTTTGGTTCAATACTGAAGTCATATGGGGTGTCAGCTTGAAGACATGCTTCTCCCCTTTTTTCGTCAACCAATAGCATTTGTTAGTAGGATTGTGCCATGAATTGTGAATTTTTTAACCTATCAGTTCAAGCTGGATTTATATTAAAACTATCTATTTCTCAGTGGACAGAATTATTTTCACTTGTATTTAGTTCTTTTACAGTTAGTTGGTGACAGTTTAATTCTTGTTAATTCATGATTCCTTCTTTACTATGTAACATGGAATACATAATTTACTGCATTAATTTAAGGTAAGCCTTTTAAGTGAGTTTTGAAGCTGAGTAGTGTTTTCTAGCTATAGGAATCACTTTAAGTAAGCTGTTAAATATTACACTGGGCTTAGCGAGAATGATAAACTAGTTAAATGTGGAGTATGATAATTTTTGTCAGTATTTTCTATTTTTCTATATAACTTTGAAACTTGTAAGTTTTTCAAATCAGGTAGAAATTATACTATGAAAAAATTTATTTTTATCAGTATGGAGGAAAGTATGAAGAATGTTGCTGATCTGTAGGATTTTGACCTTGGCTTAAGTAGGAAACCTTTATTTAGGAAAGCTAATAAATTGATTGGGAGACTTAGACTGTATAATTTATCTTATATCATGACTTTAACAGTTAGGCCATGATTCTAAAAAAGAAAATGCCACTTCGGATTTTAAATCTAGTTTTATCGCCCAGAACATCTTTTCTGTCAATACCTGATTAGAGGTCCTCACTGCTTGAGACAGCTTTTCTCTGTCTGATAGATAATCTGACGCTCTGAGACCATCCGTTGAGGATTCATCTCTAGGAGTGGGGAGAATAGAAAAAAAAAAAAAAAAAAGGCCAGAAGGATCTAGGAGATAATTTTTGATTATATTTTGACCTCTGACTTTTGCCTTGAGCCCAATAGAAAGGCTGAATCTTCTTGTCTTATCACTGCAAAGACAGAACACTCCTGTATTGATTTAAACAGAGAAGTTCAAATAAGTTTCAGCTTGATTATTTCTTCATAGCATCTCATCTGAGTTTAAGGGAAACTGTCCTATTGTTTTTTCTTTCAGTCTCAGTTTTTTCTCCTTTTAATTTTCAGTGCAGTAAATACAAGTTGCTGGACTGACACAGGCCTTTGATGCCTCTGTTTACAGTGCTACCCAGACCATGAGAAGCTTTCTATTCAAGTGCCTTCTGTGAGGTGATTACTTCATTTCAATACAGTAACTATATTGAAGACAAAACAGAAACTAAATTTTCCAAGTAAGATACATGTAAAATCAGAAAGAGAGGAACTGCTTTTTGCTGAAGATCCTGAAACGTCTTTCACACCTACTTGTTACAGGGACAAGTGTTTGTCTAATCTACTCGTAAATATGTCTTTTGGGAAAAAAAATTATTATATTTCTTAGTACTTGTAGAAAGAAAAATACTGCATTAAATGTTTACAAATATTCACTTTAGTTCTCAAGTCTGTCTTTGACAGTAAGTAGCACAAGCATATGTTCCTGCCATAGCAATTTTGAGTGCAGAATATCAGACATTTATTTTGATTTTTACCATAATTATGAGAATAGATTTCTACCTTTAGCTGTACAAGTAATTTTTAATTTAAATGCATAGTGTGCCTGTACTGTTTACTCTTCCTAGAAGGACAACTGTGTTCTCCCTTTTACTGACAGACTCAAGAGGCAAAAATTTATTAGCTGACTATACAAAACCTATGGCACATATTTTATATTTTTATACTCATATCTACTGTGTTGAAATTTGATGGTGTTCTAGGTTTGAAGATAGATTTTATGTCAGAAAGAGAAGTTCTGGTGAAAAGCAAAGTGAAACAGTGCTATGCCTGGGTGTATTTAGCATAGAGTTAAGGGGTTTATCTCAGGTCAGAGTGAAAAGCCAAATTAGCCAGGGACACCAGTGAGTATCTGAGATTGCAAGACATCCAAAGATGTAGTTATCAAACTTACTCAAGACAAGCATACATGAAAACAGGAAATACAACCACTAAAAATTTGCCAGAACTTTTACAAAGAACTCATCTCTGTTGACATTCACATTAATAATTTGATATAATATGTAGATAGCTGGAAGCCAACATGGGACTCAAAGGGATTGTTCCTTAGTTTAGCTCTAAGGTTAGAATAGTGATAGGGACCCTTAGTAATAGATGTCCAAACAAATGTACCTCAGAGACACTCACAATTATTAGATAACTCATATCTAATTAAGCTCTCTACTGGGTTTCTGAACTAATGACCTGATTAAATTTGACTTGCAGCCTTGCCAATTATGTATTTTCCATTTATAAATCCTTTTTGGAAGCAAATTCATAGTATGAGCACAGAGTAGTGGCTTGCACACTTCGCATAAATGCCATAGCCTGCCTCAACTGGAATGTTTCCTAATCATTCTTGCGAAATGCAATACTCTACTACTTCTAGTAATCTGAGATTTCTTTACAGATCTGTGTTTGGATTAATCTGCTTTGTCAAAAGCCTTTGAAAAAAAAATAATAGCTTTGTTTTTACAAGAATGGGCAAGAATTGTTCATTTTAAGAAAATTCATGTTGAATCTGCAGGTTTTTCAAGTTTTGAAGCTCAGACTGGAAAAAAAGATCCTTCTCAGATTCTCATTGTTTCAAATACGGCCAAGTGAAGAGTAACAGGTAACTTTATGGTTAACTCATCAGCGTGAGGCATGAAATAACATTTAATGACAGTCTGCATTTCCCAGTTTCCTGAAAATAAGGGATCTTGTGTATCGTGTTGGTAATTTTGAGTATAGCAAGAAGAGAAGGTAAAAGCAATAGGAAAAACAAAATTTAGTCTTTCTTTTGAAGGAATAGAAAGCTGTTTGTACATATGCACAAAATTTTCTCTGAGCCTAGACTGGAAAGTTGAGCATAATTATTACTGAGGAAAAATATTTTTAATTTACTTTCATTACTGTAGGAATGAAAATGTCATTTCAAGTAACATATTGATTTTGGTTCATATTGAATATGATGCATGTTGAACTTTTATAACCACAACTATAAGCAAAATTAGGTAACAAAGTTAACTGAATTTCAGTATTTGCATTAGTCTTTTATACTATGTTAATACATGAGTGAGTAAAAAGCAATTGAATAAAGACTAAAACACTCCAGATATTATATTCTGGAAAATAAGTCGAAGAAGAAAAGTCAATTCTCCTTCTATATACTAGAAAATTCTAGAAGAGATTGAGTTGAAATGAGATTTTTTTTTTCTGTCCTTCGATGAGACCATTGATGTGTTATGCATTAATTACGAACTTCAAGAAAGAAATAACATATCAGTTGTTAATCATTCAGTACAACTTCACATTAAACTAATGCCCAGGGCACTTTTTTTTTTTTTTTTTTTTTTTTTTTTTAATTTGCTTTACTTGGGGAGATGCAAAGACTTAAAGAAGGATTAGAGCCAACAGAGGAAGTTTTGAATTTAAATTTTGCTTTTCTGTACTTGCATTTGCATTGTGCCAACCTATTTTAATTCCAGAATTTCCAACGCTACCTTGTGTTGCTTTTCTACAGCAAACGTCCCTGCTTTGTTTGTTTTAAAAATATTTACTCTTAGATCACCTTGCAAGATGAGAAGGTGACATGCTGTCATATACTGTCATAGATGGAGATTCAGGTCAAAGTGCCACTCAGCTTGGTTGACAAACTGAGCTAACCAAGACCTGCTTTCCAGACTACTTAGCATTCCAAACAGCTCCATGCCACAGTAACTTAAAGCAAAGCCCCTGCTGGCTTTCTGCTGCAGCATTTACTGTTCAGTAGCTCTGCCTATCGGGACCAAAGGTCAGAAATCAGGTGATCATTAATTATATGACCTCATTAATGGTCATCCATGAGGAGTCTTTCAAATAACATGCCCGTTAGCACATGGGACTTCAGTAGCTAAGGAGAGAATATTATTTTATTCTACAGGTTTTCATTCAGCGGCTTTAATTGTGAGTGTGGTTTTTTGGTTTTGCTATAACCCCAGGTTTATTCTAGGGAAACTGAGATTGGGGGGGAAAGGAAGAAGGAAGAACTGAGCCTGAGATTGGCTCCTATTATCCATGTTAATGAGCAGACTTGGATCACACATGATCCTCAGGGGCTGCTAAGAAAATAGCCGATGGTCTCTGTCTGGACCATCCATAGTACAGATTTAATTTATCAGTTACAGTAAAGCTATCTTTTATAAACACATAAACACTTTCCTAAACATGTTTTTAAAAGCAGATGATTTGGCTAAACTTCCACAGGCATAGTTAGCTCATGATTTCTGTGAGAACAGTCCGTTATATTTTAAATGCATGCTTTGAAAGCACAGAATTTCTACAGCTTTCCAATAATTAGTTGATGAGAATCTATCATCAATAAGAATTAATTTTAATATTAGGGGGAAAACAGTTTTCTCTAAATTGGTAGTGCAAAAATCAAGATAAAACAAATTAAAATAACCTTACATGGAAAATTTCATCTTTAATGATTTTATTTCATAAAAATTATAGATAATTAAAATCATTACCCTAAAATATTAACTTGTAAACACTAAAGTTGGTACAGTTTCACTTCTAATATTTAATGACAGAAATTAAAAAGGGAATTTTTTTTGTATCTCTCCTCTTTCAACAAAATACACTCTTCTCTGAAACCCTGAAGTGAACTGCAACTGTCACTAGTTTTAAATGGGCTTTGAACACAGCCCATATTGGACGCACAATATAACAAAGTTTCACATCACAACTGGCAGTTTTCAATCCCTATATGTTACACTTTGAAAGAGCTTGGCTGAAAGTGCTGTAGTAATTCTTTCTTTTTATTCCAAGGCATTCTGTCCACCAGTTCAGGTTTTTGATGTAGTTTTTGTAATATTATTAAGTCAATTGGCCAGTCAACTTTCTTTACATATGTCTCACCAAATGGGCTGTTGGAGGTCCCACCTCACAAATTCTCATCTCATATTTGTATTTGTTTAAACCTTTGATCATTCATGTAAAATCTCCACTGTTCCTTTGATTAAATATATGATACATGCATATATACATATTTTTGTGTGTACACCCCAATATTTATATTTTATATGTTAAATTAAATAAAATATATAAAAATATATATCTATATATTTATATTAAAATTTTGTGTATATATATTTAACTTTTAAGCACTATTTTATATATATATATATACATACACACACACACACACATATATATATAAGGCACACACACATAGAGAGAGAGATAAACACCAAAAAGAACCCAGGTATTTTGGGTTTGAATTTTTAAGAAAAAAGCTGTCATTCCATTGTATCTGCTCATAGCTAACCAGACTGGAAACTTAACTTCACTATTCCTATGTGCAGAGATATACTGACAGAAAGGTGGGAGGCTTTTACATTGCTGAATAAATCTGGTTTGATTTTAAAGGGAAAGAAGAATGTTGATTATATGACAGACTGATAGGACACATTAAGGAAATGTCTATCAGGTACACTTAGACATTGAACTTACAGAGAGAAGATGCAGCTAGGAATGCATGCATCCAGCTTTTAAGAAATCATATTCTGATGCTGTTATGCTTTTGGAAGACTCTTCATTAATCTAACGTTATATTTCCATATCTTGATAATTAAATCCCTTAGGTTTCCAGAAAACTGCAAAGGTGTTTTTGGGGGGTTTGTTTGTTTGTTTGTTTGTTTTGTTTTGTTTTTGTTGTTTTGGGGGTTTTTGTTTGTTTTTTGTTTTTTTGGGTTGGTTTTTTTTTGAAGGGAAGGGTTGGTGTTTGTTTTGGGGGGTTGTTTTTTTGTTTGTTTTGTTATTGTTCTTTTTAATCACATTTTAGAATTTCATGAGGATTTGTGTATTTTATTAAATGGACAAAAATTCCAAAGAAAGTGTATTATTCATTACAAAACTCTGCCATGTGTCATTATCTACCTGTTTTTCTTTTGCACAGTAGAAGTCCACAGAGTCTAGTGAGATTCTTGAAGCTTTAAGTCTCTGCATCGCATGCAATGCTGTCTTCTTTCAATATTTGCAGGAAAATGCCCAGATGTCTCCCCAAACCTAAAGGCAACTTTTCTCACTCACCTAAAATTAACGGTAGGAATTTACAGGACATCTCCTTTTCTGTATAGGACAAAAGACTTTTCCAAAACTCAGAAATCTGGATATTTCTAGAAGTCCCTTGAAATGTTTATTGAAAGTAAAGCTATAAATCACAATTAAGCATTCTCAGGATTTTGCCTGGACATTCAAAACCTAGAAAATATTAAGTTATTTTGAGCCTCAAGGAGCTGAAATATGGATACAGAAATAAAATTAACTTCTATAGAGCTTCACTTCTACTGTTAACTTTTTATGTTCATTTTAAATGAGAAATAATTATCTCCTCATTTTTTAAAATGGATGAAGTCATAAATGCTCTGCATTACACTGATGCACAGGAGATTCTGATCTATTGAGCAAGTGGATCCATTCATATTTTTAGTTTAAAAGTTTGATCATCTAACAGAATGTGAATAAATGATAGAGAAAGTATATCAGTCCAGCTGGGCTGTGGTGGTTTCCCATTCATTGCTGTGTGTAGACTGCATGTACAAGTTCAGCTCCCACACCTGTGGTCAAGAGAATCTTCTTTCAGAAATGTCCTGAAGAATTACTCCTAACATCTTACTGCAAAAAGGGAAACTTGTTCTGAAATAGATGACTGTGTAGATTACACTGCAACAGTGTAGTTGTAGAAACCACTTCAGTCTTAAGTTAATGTTCAGGTTCAGGAACAACTTTCTGCTGAACCTCGTGCTGAACTTAATCACACCCCGAGGAGCCATGCATCTCATGAGAGAATCGGATGCTTCACAGGAAATATAAATTGAAACCGTTTGGAAAATGCAGTGTTAATTATTTGATCTTGTTTGAAGGAGAAGCATTTTTCTGACATATTGATCCAACTGAGAGCCACTAGCTGGTTGTTAGGAGCTCCCTACTTTTATATCCTAGTGGTTAGCAACAAAAATGAGTATGTGAATCTTATATGTGAAAAGAAAATGTAATTGGAAAATCATACAATGTAAAGTGCCTAGAGAAAGGAATCATTTAGTCAGAAACACTCCTAAATATGATAATTGTTTTACAAGTAAATGGGTATTTCATGTATAAGATATCTTTTTTCCCTGGTTATTTTAATGAACTCTTTAATATGCCTTAAAGCTCACTCTCAATTTGACTAAGTTTTCTTCACTATATGTAGTTGTCATGTAAAAATAAATAGTGTTGAGAGGGTTTTTTAATATGTCTGATTTTAATTCTCATCTCTAAAAATCTTCTTTTTAGTTCAGATAGTTGACCTTTAGGATGGCATTTTTCTTTCATTCTGTATTAAGACCAGATAATGCATTCCAAATAAAATCAATGAATCACAGAAAGAGTTGCACAGTAAGACTGATCAAGTATTTGTATTTTGTTTTGAGATGTGTAGATAAATAATCTGTAAGTTTGGAGAAAGGCAACTATATTAAGTACTACTTTTGTGCTAGGGAGATGGAGGTCATTCCATAAAATTTCCTTGTTGCATTCATTCTTAGTTGAAGGATGACTGACAGTCTTTAGCTGCTGTTACAGAATGTGAAGTTTCTATTCTCTAAAGTGCTTTAAAGACAGTGTGATCAGCACCTTTTTCAATATGTGCCTGTTCAAATTCAAGAAATCAGTGGTAACATTTTTGCATTTGAAAGTAGCACAGCTGCCATTCTGGTGTTGTGGTTGAAAGATGACAAAAGGTGTACAGCAGGAATAGATCAATGACTGATATTTTTTATAGATGAGCTTCACTGTTTTCTTTCCTCTGACTAATCCACTTGGTGCCATTCTTGGCTTCTTTTTTTTCTTTTCTTTTCTTTTTCTTTTTTTTTTTTTTTTTTTCTTTTTTTTTTTTTTTTTTTTTTAGCTCAGTAAGCCTTCTTACCGTTTTATTAACAAAATCTACCCTTTCCTCCTCTCTGTTCATGTCTTTGTGGGCAATTTGTCCCTTCTTTCTTTGTATCTAAAATGTGAATACTTGATACATCATCTTCTACATTTATCTCTCTCTGCTCAACTTTGGGGGTTTTGCCTTCATGTCTTGCAGAATCAAATTCAAACCCTTTGCCACATTTTTAGCAATGGGTCTTGCCTCACATATTTAAACTGATAACTGCCTCTTGTCCTTTATCTCCCTTGCCTCACATTACTGGCTTGTTTTTCATTGCTACTCTTCTTGCTTCCTATGACATGAATTGTAGTTCTATTATAACCTCTTATTACAAACTCTTTCTAAAAAATTCCTTTGAGAAAATTGCTTATTCCTTTTGTATCCAAAACTTCCAGTTCTTATATATCTGCAGCAATGGCCTCTGAAAGCCTGTAGAGGATAATATTCCTTAGAAGCAATGGTATTGATAAATTAGCATGGAAAAATAAAGAGTAAGTGATGTGACACAAGACTGACTGGACTAGTGACACGGGTTCAGATTCTTTGGCCTGGCTTTGGCTATTTTCCCTGACCTGCTACATTAGTTTTACATCTTCAGTTGTTTTAGGTGGAATGGTTTACAAAACATAGAACATCAGCTGCCAAAAAAATGACAGAGAGAAATTACTAATGTCCTTTTTTTAGTAGGGAGGTTTGCTTTCCCTTTTTATTTCTTTTCACTTTACTGTCTCAGGCATGAATAATTCTATTCTATATTAAATGAATGTGTAGTAGGTCTCCAGATTTTCATCACTAATGAAGACTAAGAGTAAAAAGCCCTGATCTGAAATAAAGCCTAAATGATCCTCCCTACCAAAAGAGATACTAAAGGAAACAGGAGAAATCTAATAAATGAAGTCCCTCCCATATTCACCCTTGAAATGATTGGTCTTAGATATGGTGTGCTGTGCAAAGGATCAGTATTCATGCCAGAGTAAACTGAATTAATAGTGCTGAAAAGTGAATTATTTCAGAGCACAGATTTTGGTTTTTCTACTGCAGTCTCCTTAAAAGGGAAAATGAAAATGTATGAACATTCTGCCATGAATTATTTTCTTATTTCTAGTATTTCACTTCACTAGGCCACCATTGTGCACATCATTTCTGATGGATAAGATATTCTTGCAGCAGCTGTAACCCATTATAGCTAAACCTTTTCTACTTTTGATGCATAAATTATTAGAAACATTTAGGTGGTGGAACAATTTCATTAGCCATCATTTCCATTTCTGGTATATTGCACTAAAAAGCCTCTATACATACTATGAAATAAAATTGTGTGGAGGGAAAAATACAGTTGGGATGAAATTGCTGATAGGATTCTTTTAAGTTTTGATGGTAGAGGTTTCTTGGAGAGTGGTGGTAAAAGGCAGTTTATGAAGTAAAAGTTCTGTTTTCAATTTGCTTGAAAAGAAATTCATCTATTAAATATCAAAATAAAAAATCATTCTAGAGAGTATCAAAATCTGAGATTTTACTTTTTTGGGGAATTGTAAATATTGCTGTTAGTTTCAACCTTGAAAATTCAGTTATAAAAGTAAATTGTTAGACAAACACCTAAACTTCCAATTGAAACATTTGTGTGGCTGTGCTTCATAACTAAGCGGAGTTTTTCATGAACTCTATTCCACTGCTTTCAATGGGATCACTTTTAGAAAGCACAGAAATAATTTAGTAAGTGGGGAGACTCTGTGGCAAGATAGGATGCCAACCTAAACTTGAGACAAACAGCGAACATGGAACACCTGGGATGCATCACCTAATAGATGCTCCAACAGTTCAAGGGAATGCACAAATTAATATTCTGTGATTGGTATATGCAGTGCAGATCCCTAGGCTATGAATATGGTGAATTTGTACTGGGGTGGTTCCCTGCTTTCTTGTTGGTACTCTTTTTTCTCCCTTGGATGTCAAATTGTTCTTAGGACAGAAACAAAGCAAGTAGGGCTATCCAGCTCACTTTCCATTAGAAATACCTCTAGAAGAGAGGTAGAAAGGATAAAATCATTATTACCACTTCAGCTTTTTGACCATCTCATCCAGAAAAATCTTCTGCATTCTTTTCCACTGTTGTTTGTCCTTATTTCCCTTTCCTGTTTCATGGGCAGCTTTAAGCATAAATCTGACTAAGTCCTGTCCTGAAGCTCAAAACCTCCAGCTTCTCAGACACTGAAATATCAACCACAAGGGCAAGTGAATCTTCTAAAAACTGGCATTAATGTGGTTTCAGGTAAAAAGAAATGTGACTCTTTCCCTTTGGTATAGAACAGATTCTGCTTGCCATAGCCTTGTCATTACTCAAAAAACCAGTCAGATTTCACGGTCTATTAAAGAAACTGCTTCAGCAAACACTAGAAACTCCTTTAGAATGATTTTTTTTATCTCAGCTGAGATTCCATTTCTAAGATATTTGTTCAAAGTGTCCACAGATATTTCCATAGCCTTCAAAGTATTTAAAACAGAAGAGGACATTTGAAATAACCGGGGTTTTTTTTTACTATTATCATTTTTGTTTTCCATCTTTCATGATAATAAAATGTCCTTTCTTTGAAATGGTTAGCAGAGGAAAATTGCATGTTACTGGGGTCTTCGGCACCATGCATTTATAGGTGATAAAAACAACATGCACTGTTGGAGGAAAGGAGCAAAGGTGATGGACAAAAAGGAGATGGTATCTCCTCTGGGAATATTCATGTATAAGCTGGAAATTTAGATCCTGTAGTCTAAAAGTGGTCTTTCCTCTTACAGATCAGCTACTCTGTACAATGGATGCATTCTGCCATCTAGATATATTCCACTGAACTTTTGATAATCTCAAGTGCATTTCTGATGCTCCATTCAGTTTAAAAATGATAGATGCATTTTGATGCTCCTTTTACCCTGCTTTACATTTATATGCAATTGAATGGTGAAAAAATAGTTCAAAGAAACACAGTTTTGAAGACAATAGTGCACCAGAATCATTGAAATGCATGAAAGAGCGTATGCCTGTATACTCTACTAATGCCTTCCAAAGCACTCCATAAATTAATAAATTTTAATAATTGACGGTGTAATCTTGAATAAAGCAGCCACTGTGTTTTGAAGCCAGAGTATGACCAGTATGAAATACCACCATCAGGTCCAATTAAGAAACACAAGCAATTCAATGCTGTTGAAAGATTATGCTGTTTACAATTTTTCATAGTGACATTTTAATTATTATTCAGAGAAGATGTAATTAGGAATTCAAGCTATTGGTGAGAAAGATTGACCATATGTTATTGTAAGTTGCCAATATAGATAATTTCTCTTGATACTGTATCTTTAAGTATAGTATTTTAGAGCTCACACTGTCCATAGACACCCTTATTCTCTCTGTCTGGAAAGGAGATTGAATCATTTTTTTTGTTCGGTCATGTATCTAAATAAGTAAGACAAAATCACTGGCCTCTATAAAAAGACCTATTTCTCTGGATTAAGACAAATAATAATGGCAAGAGTCAAAAAGATACCTGCCTGGATTGTCTGAATATTGGTTTGAACAAAAAACACTGTCTAACAACCGAAGAGTTTAGTTCAGTGATAAATATTTCTCTGCAAGCTACTTATTTTTATGGTCAGTGTAAGTTCACTGACTCTATGATTACAAACTATGAGGATCTTCCTTTAAAATGTTGTGAATGGTTTTACTTATGCTTGCCTATTTTTTAAAGCAAGTTTCTGATTTTTATTTTTCATATAAAGACATGAATCTGTGAGAGAAAAATTTTGGAAGGTAATTGGTGGTGCCAAGGGTTGAATGAAAGAAATTGTTCTCTCTCCTCTGGTTGCCACTACTTTGCCTGGTATAGTTGTAAAGAAAAATATATGAGAGATTCTTGGATCCTTAGTCCTTGCATGTATAAATGATAAGCTGTCTTAATGTTTTTGAATTCTTGATTTTATAGGATTAGCACATTAAATTTAATGCTAAGTATGACTTTAAGACTTATATTTTTCACAATTTATGGTTCACCTTAAAATATAGTCTATATTTAAATACAATGTAAATATACATAGTGTAGAATAACCAGGGTAAAAGATTTCTTTTTCATTAAAAATGCAGCTCAGCAGATCTGTGATAAATGGTGACATTATGTATATGCCAATCCCTCCTGGAAAATTGGAGTGATTCTAGACTTTGCCAAGAATTTGACATGCCACCCTAAATGTTTAATCAGGGGTGCTGTGACATTCAATACTGCTTGTATAAATGTGTCAGTCTCATTTTTATTAGACCTCTTCAAAATGAAGGATTTCTGGAAAAAGAAAAATCATGAGTGAACCAAACTAATGCTAAAAATGTTTCTCACTGGATATGATATAAATAATGTAAAGTTAACTATGATCCTCACTACACTGAGCACAAATTTACCTAGTAAAAGTTTTGAATTAAAATAGAACTCAGAGGAGTGTTGTGTCAAATTAATGATTGTGAAGCAAGGCTCACAGACCATTAGTAGTCAGCTTCAGCCTTGGGTGAGTCCAGGGGGTAGATGCCATTCAGGCATCTGAACGAAATTTCTATGTTAAACATCTGTCCTTCAAAAACCAGAAGAGTCAAACAGGACTTTCCTGTGGCTTCTTCATTGCATGACTCTACCCTAGCCATTGAAAATACGTACTGGATTTTGGATAAGGGACAGGGATGCCAATTAAGAAGAATCCTTCTTAAACTGTTGCTGCTGCTGTATTAGCTATATTAGCTATATTAGGGCTATATTAGCTAGTACTTCCAATTCTGGCAAGCTTTGCTTATATGTACTATGAAATATTATCTTTCATTTTTACATAGAATCTCAGGCTTTTTAAAGTGAAACAATGCATAATTAAGAAGAAATTAGCAGAATTTAGGTTTATGGGTATGAGTTAAATTTCCCAACATAGAATGTATTTTTGAATTAATATTTGTATTTCAGTATGATGTTCTTAGTGGTGTTTCTTCAGATTGTCTCTTATTTACATTTTATTTGTTTTCCATCCCTGTTCTGGTATTGAAATAGAAAAGTAATGAGATTCTATTCAGCCATCAATAAGTGATAAATGTTTTACAAATGCCAGGTCATCCAGACTTTAATTCCCAGTGCTTGTGAGAAAGTAATGGACCCCATCCTAATTTACATATTGATTTTTCATGTGTTCTGACAGGGGACACAGGGACATGCTTGGTTAGGGTGTTGTTTGTTAAGCATGGAACAGAAACATGCTCCATAGGATGGAAAAGGTGGAGGCATATGCACAGAGGAAGCGTGAGGCTAGGAGACAGTGCTGGTCAGTGTAATCTTCTGCAATTTTACAGAAAGTGTGATATTGAAGAATAAAAACACATTGTGAGACACACTTAAAATATTAATGAAATAGAGGATGAGTTTTCTCTTTTTATATAGCCAAAGCTTCCAGTCAAGTTGAAAGGAAAGAGGAACATTTTCTTACGCTGTTTCTCGCAATGTTTCCTGAAAGAAGTTGTACCATATTCATTTTTGACAAAATAATGAAGTAAGACTCCTAACACCTTGACCAGCTCTGGATTGTAAAGCCATTTACTCTTACTTAATCAACCCAAAACTGCAGAATTGCTGTATTTGTCAGCACTCTTTCCCACCTGGAAAGTGGGCACAGTCAGAATCCCCAGGATCCTTTCTCAATGATGAATAATTAGATGTGTCTAGTGGAAACAAGTATTGTTGTTCTATATTTTCTTTGGCATGATGCTGTGGCCCAGGATATGTACTGCAGCGCTTCTACCCAGATCTAATATCCACCTCTGCTGCTGGGTGGGAAGAAAAGGTACATCTCAGGATTAAATTCAAAAGTACAGATTATGTTTAAAAAGAGACATCAGGTAATCCAGAGCTTTCATGGTTCCTGTAGATTCAAGGTTTTTTTTAAAAAAAAATTGGTATTTACCTGTTACTACAAAGTTTTTATGATTTAAGGTAAAGAAAATTCCTATTTAACTTCCTACAGTCATGTCAGGAAGAATTATGTGATAGACATACTCTCTGAAATATTATATATAAAATCACCGAATATTTCCATCATATAGAGAAAAAAAATCAATAGGGAAGAGGATTCTTAGGTGTTCCTAAGAGAGAAAAAAATATTCATGGTTTATCTTGTATAAGATCTAATAAGATGCTAACTTTCTTATCTGTTAGATCTTTCTTATCTAGTTAGATCTTTCATCTTATCTACTCAGCCATCATTCTTTTAATGTACCCAGTCATCATTCTTCTATCACCAGTAAGAAGTTGGTATATCCAGGAATGAACTGAAATGCAGGATTAAAGCAAAAGGAGAGCAACGAAATATGGAAAATGTAATCTAATCTTTCTTACTGTTTTAAAACCCCTCTTACCATGTCACTGAAGCCCTAAACTTAGTCACAAATGCATTCCCATTCTTTCTGCTTGAGATGTCTGTAAATTATGCTGTGTCAGCTTGAGAAAATAGCAGCCTGCCCATTTGTTCTTCCCTGACCCCCATCCAAAACCACCTCCCAGTCACCCTGACAGATGGTAAATTCATGACCTTCAATGTAATTCATGATTAGATGAAGGATGAGGATGCTTTAACATAGCTGCTGAGGGCAATATACTGTTAAATGTTGCTGGGGACACTGGAACAAAATATTGTTTGTCAAGATACTTCTTTTTCCCCTTACAGCACTTTTAAATTTATGTTTGTCTGTGTTTATGTGTAGTTGCAAAATTTTGAATCTTACAAGTGTCTCCAGCCTAAGCTGAAGAGGAGGTCCCACAACTAATGTGGCTTCTTTGGGGAAGAGGGGAGAGGGTTGACTATGGACAAAATAGCATTGATTTAGTATCCAAGGCTATCTTGTTTTCTCCACTTGACATATTTAAGTTGCATTAACAGTATGCTCCATTTGGGCATTACTTGGAGTTTGATGGCAAGTTGGGAAGATAAAGGAAAAACTTGCAGGCTGACATGAAACCATTTGTTTGCTGTCTGAAGGCAGTTACCTCCCAGGCCTTAAACACAGAGGGAAAAAAAATCTAGACACAAAAAAATCCCTTACTGAAAATGTGAGGAATAGGCTTACAAATAGGGCTTCTGGAAAGAGCCCCATGTGAAATCAGAAAAAAATACAGAGGGAAGTGTTTGATATTAAAACTCCCTATGATTTGATCATGTTTGTTCAAATGTTCAGCAACTCAGGAAAAGTAGCACTTAGATTTTCTGTATTACAGAACACAATGAAAAACAGGAATATAAAATGTATAAATGACTGGGGAAAAATGATCTTTTACTGTAGTGCACAAAGTAATGTTTGCATTCTAGGATGAAAAAGCTGGAGAGCCCTTTTAATCATGCTAAAGACTGTATGATGATATACCAAGCCCACTGTTCCCTAGTTACTGCAGCAGTGTGGTAAAGTCATATTTGCTATTCATATCCCAGCTGTAAAAGTGAGGACAACTTGCCCTGGTCTTCTGTAGGCAACCTGAGCTTATAGAAAAGGAAAACAGGATGAGAAAACTGTGTAGTCTTCAAAGTTGCCTAAGGTGCCCTTTATTGCAGAATGATTCCTAGCCTCAGAGTAAAATAACTACTATCTGATCAATGTATCACATAAATTGCTTTACTCTGTTATCCTACACAGCATTGTTCAGTTCATAATTTGCTTTTGAATTGTTTTATTTTACAGAACACTCATAACAGTAACTGCCATAACTTAAATGATGTTTTAATATCAAGAGATCTCATTATAATACTCTGCTTATTCAGTTTTTGCTGATATGTGAAGCAAGAATGCCAGCTGTTCTGGTTGCATTACTGGGTTCATGGATTACTAAAAAGAAAATTAATATACTCATTTTTTTTTTCCTACTGAGTAGCATTTAGAGGCTCTAGTCAGAATTAGTCTCATTATTATAGATGTTGTAAAAACATTAAAGATGCCCTTGTACGGTAAATACAACATGTTGTTATTGTTTAGTTTAATGTTGAAACAAGCTGAGCTTTGTTTACGGTTTCAGAAAGAGAGTTCATTGTTTAAATGTTGTTCATATTTAACTAATACATTAAATTCAGTTATCCAAAACCTGCATAAAGACTAAAAAATGGTATGTCTTAGATCTAAGATTACACAGAAAACTGTGTAAGATGTACTTCAACAATTTTGTACTGACAGCCTAAATATTGTATTGCATCCTGATCTGGGGGTGGAGAAATGGAAGTAAAACATATTGTTTTCCATCACAAAACAACACTGAATATAGTAGCACTATTTTATTTACAGTGTAGATGCTTATTTAATAAATTTATTGGTAGCAACCTAAAGAAAATTGCACCAAGCTGAAAAAATGTAGCGTTTCATCACATACTGAAAGAAGAATGTGTGCAAATATGTTGCAATTTATTGAAACGTACTGTGTTTTGATATACATTTCATACTGCAGGCAAGAAAACTTATCTTTATTTCATATGTTATTATCATATGTGTCAAATAGAACTTTCATTTGTCACATTCAAAAAAAAATATAGGTTCATTTCAGGAAGGCAGTTATCACTCTGTATGAATGTTTGCCATATTTATTTTAAAGTCTTAACCATCACCTGATTTTTCTTGGAAAGATAGAAAGAAATTACCATCTTTCTCACTATTTAATAGAGAAAACTCATGAGGAAATTGGTAAAATCTCTAAAGATTTTTGTAGCATTAGCTCATCTGTAGTGTGATATCAAGGAAAAAGGGGTGCAGGGCAGTTTTGCCATGGAGTTCTAGCAAACGTGGAATGAGCCTGTTCTTGGAATCAGCAACCTCCTCATGTAAAGAAGAGGCTGTAAAAAACAGTCAGTGATTTGAAGTAATTGAAACATTTTTAGCTCTGCTTTTTAAAAAATATTTTTACATCAGTAAATCCTGCCAAAATGTCTGAATTTTTTGCAAAAGGGAAGTTTCAAAATTTTGCCAAATTTTTCATACTTCTTATGCTATCATTAAGTGACAAACCCTAAATAGCAAATAACTCACTTTGATTATACTAAAAAAGAAAGATAAGTAGCTCTGTTTCTCTTCAGTTATTGGCTACAAGAAGAAAAGTTTCGAATTTAATAGCCTGGGATTGGAAAGGTCTCTGAGGATCTAGTAACAACTCCAGCAAGTGACAGATTTTTTCCAATTTCTTTTTTTTTTGTAAGAATCCTTGCTTTTGAATAAAAAAAATATTGTTCCAGATTCTTTGATGGCTATCTTATTTTGTTGGTGTTTGAAAGAAAAAGTTTAAAAATGAAGATGAGAAAATAGATTCCATGTTACTATTTCTCATTTTGCTTTCAGCTAATTATTTTCATATAAAAAGTATTTTAAAATGCACTAAACTTTGAAATTATATTGTTGCAAAAATATTATTTCATATAGGAATATCAATTAGCAATGATGACTTGGGAAAAAAGTGCAACTCATTTATATAAATTGATAGCTCAGAGGAACGCCAGAACTATAAAATAAATACCCATAGTATTACATGAGATAAATGCAGCTTCTGCAGAAATCATTTTCAAAGCTTAATTAGAAATTTTTATTTCTGACAGAAATCTATGCCTTTAATTAGCAAATGTAATAAAATGTCCAGACTAAAACTTAGACTTTTTCCTTTACCCTTTGAGCCATGCCTTAAATGGGAATGGAACACATACAGGGTATTTTTTAATATTATAGACAGAGAAGAATCTTCAGTGTAGCAATCTTTGCATATTGATGTGTTGTCTCTGGTTTAGCAGGATGTACAACATGTAGCATGTTAGGTCACTGCAGTGTGTCCCAGAACCAACCCATCACTTTTAGCAACAATCTGTGGCTACAGTAGCTGGGTATGGCCAGTATGGTGCACAGAAGGTATTTTCTGTATTCAGTTGGGTTTTGGACATTTTCACATCCTTTAGCACTTTGTCAACAAAAATGCCAACTATTTTTGTTATATAAGATAAGAGAAATGCCAATAATTCAGTTATAGAAGATTCATTCATATCCAAAAAAATTAATGTCATTTAGCAATGCCAAAGATTGAAGCTCAGTATAGAGGATAAAAATTCAACAATATGTTTGCCTCTATCAGGCAACCTCACAGGCCAATTATTTTGTCAAAGGTTATACATGTGATAATGTATATGAGCATGTCTCAACCTTCATAATTATGACACAACTCTCAAAATGTATAGTAGATGTTTCAATTGTAGAAAAATTCTATTTTGGGAGCCTTGTGGTAAATCCTGCTATATCTCACTGTAACAAGATTTGGGGTTTTTACAAAGATTAATTTTATGCAACACACAGATCAGTCAGAGCTTAAAGGGTGAATAAATTAGACCCATGTTGCACTTTAATGCAATGTGATTGCTGATTGACAAGTATTGCAATATGTAAACATTCAACTCTCAGCCACCAGTTAAGATCCAATTAGTGAGAGATGCTTCTGCCCAAAATAAGGTGCAAACAGGACCATATGCCAGCCAGTAGTATGAGTTTTATTTAACAGTAAATGTGAGGTAGAGAGAAGGAAATTGAAGAGAAAGGAATAGAAGAAAGAGAAAGAAATAAAAGAGGGACAAGGAGGAAGAGAGAGAAGGAGAGAGAGAGGAAGGAGGAGGGACTGAGAAAAGGAGAAAGAGAGAAGGAGGGAAAGGGAGGGAGGGCAGTGTATACAGAGGGACTCTGAGAGAGAGAGAGAAAGAAATCAAGCTATCAAGAGATAGTCACCACCAGTGTCCTGTAGGTCCTTCTTCTTGTTGGGCTTCTTAGTGGTGGCAGTCCCAGAGTCATTCTTCTGGAGGGTGCTGTCTTTATACAGTCCAAGTTCTAGCTATACACAGAGGTGTATTCCCGTAACTTGGGGTCATCTTTGATCGGTTGTATGTGTACGAGCAGTTTGCCATCGTGGGAATTCTTGTCTGGATATGTTAACCAGAGTGTTCTTGCCAGATCTCACTTCTGCCAGGGCTGGAATTAGTGCCTTCCTGTATCAGATTCCTCCCTTCTGTGCTTATCGCAAGTTGTCACTGTGGGAGTTTATCTTATGTCATGTTCCCTCTGTGGCCTTGACAGTGTTTGAGACAGGTAACTGTGCCCTTTAAGGCCTTACACTACTTCTGTAACTATTTGTTATTTCCCTGTTTCTTGCTAATGGGTGGTTCAGTTGATCCTTACATTCTGACACAACTTCTAATGACAGGAATTATCTGACAGATGCACTTGCAACAGGTAATCTTGGAGGCACTTAAATTTGATCTTATCCAGCTAAACAGTTCCTGTCTCTACTTATTTCCTGTGTTTCTGAGCTTCAGGGGTTGGAGGGTTTATTTGTTTCATGGGGGTTCTTTTGGTTTGGGGTTTGTTTTTGTTTTCTTGGTGTTATTGTTTTTAATTTGTTTTGGATGGTTGGTTGGGTTTTTTTGAAGGAATAAGAATAGGTTCAGAACAGAAATAGGAATCAGAGTAGTAAACACTCGTGTCTTTTATCATATTGTATTCTATCCAAGTGCCTCGTTTGTTTATTAAAACACCTTGTCCTTCCAGGATGCATATCAGAAATGTTGATGAACTTCATTTTCCCTAAATCTGAGCAGCAAGGTACTAATTTTCCACTCTGTCTGCCTGATTCAAGCCCCAACAAGTGTATAGCAAGGCTGTAATACAAAAAGTTACGTAGCTTATGTTGTATTTCAGCAGGAAAACACAAAACCTGGTAGTAGCTTCAGCTTCTCACTGGTGTGGTGATGATATTCTCTGTCCCGTTATAGCTACTTATATGTTCAAAAGGAAGTTGACTTTGGAGGTTTCTTTTGTGGCAGAGAGGGAAAGGCATGGGCAATCAAAGGGCTGCCATCATCTTTGGCTGAAGACCAAGTAACTTGGAAAAATCCATTAGAATGTTTGAATTCTTCATTCCATCATTTATAGTGGAACAAGAATAATAGTCCAAATTTTTTTAATAATCAAAATTTTATACCATGGTAGTAGGCTCAAAATGTTGCAGATACATTTTAAGTATTCAGAGTTAAAATAACAGATCCTGAAACTTCTGGCAATGTCTTTGGTGTTGCTATAATTTCAGCATCACCTGAATCGCAGCTGCAATAAAGATGGGTGAGTTATTGCAAATAAGTTGCTTATCATGTAGCTTTGCGCTGGAAGAATATTTACTGAAATTAGTGTCAGTGTTAGTGACAGTGAAACCATTTGGCAAATCTAGCACGGAATTTAAAAACTAATTGAGAAATATTATATGTATCTTGCCCTCCTTCTCCCTGTAGTGTATAAACATGAGGTCTCTCATATCAGGTAAGCCTAAATCTCCCATCTAATCTAAAATAAATTTTAATAATTAATCAGATATAGAAGTATTGATATCTCATCTGAATTCCTGATAGCAAGCTGTCCAGAGTTACTATTTTCAGATAAACCTTAAAACTTATTCTCCTTGACCAGAACTTGTCTCCTATTTTCTGTTAGTGGCTTATCAGCCATGAAATACAAAGGTACAGTTTCTTCCATGCTTCTTAAAGATTGTCTATCCTTATTTTCTCTAGATATCAGAGTACAGTTTGGTCTAAGTGGAGAAAAATACTGCTTGTTTTTGTTGCATCAGGGAAGACCGGTGTAGACTACAAATTTTCCAAGGCTATGTACCAAGAATAAAAGATGAAAGTAGGAGTGGGGGGTAGGCAGGAGTAGGAGGGTTGAGGCATTTAAATCACACCACACAAGTGGGAGAGTGATCTGTACTAGGAAGAGCTCACTGGGATGCTGCTGCTGTGCACTGGATTATATCAGCCATCGTGGATTACCCAGGCAAGGCAAAGAAATTCCCTTTACCTGTGCTTTTGAATGTGTCTATCCAGTTCTCTGTCCAAGTTTTGCATCATATCAGGACAGAAATTAAAGTTCTAAATTATAATAAGATTAAGCTAGCATTTTGGAAGGGAGGGTATTTTTTATTATCATTTTTTGTGCACTTCAGGTTATTTCATGTATTACAAAATTACCTAATTAAAAAGGGTCTGATTATATTAATGTCAGGTGTTCAGTATCAGATTTCTTGCTTTTCAGAATACCTTAACAAGTATATAAAATATTTAAATAAATCCTGATAAACACGATTCTAGGCAAATTTTGCTAAAATGTAAAGTCCATGCGTTTGCTTCTACATTTCAAACCTTAATAGTACAAGCAGTATCCTTTTAGCATTCATTCTGGATTTATTTACAAACTGCTGAGAACAAAAAAAAAAAAAAAAAACACACCCAAAAACAAACAAACCCTTAGTGTGAGTTGCCTTATCTTAAACAGTGGACAATGGAGCCAACATGTAAAACCATATATTAACATGTCAGTCGGAGTATTATTGTACTTCCCCAAAATAATAGGTCTACTTCAAACAAGACTGTGGTTTTGACAGAATCACAAAAACTCTCTTTGTAAGTCAATAAGGAAGACATCTAGGAAGTGTAGATCTAAGCTTATTCGAAGCTCAGAGATTTTACCTTTTATAAAGTCAAATTACCTGCTTCCAGCACTGAAACAGGGCTTTGTAGTGACAAAAGGAACTGATTACTGGTGTACAACAGCCTGACTTAACCACAGACATCACTGGAAGTGTACAGGAGAGATTTTGTAAATGTGGCATTTAGAATAACTGGTGGTTGTCTTGTTTTGGTGTGAGCAAGAAAATAAATTCAAGTAAATGTAAAAGATGGTTTCTAGATGGCAGGTCCCATTACATTTGTGTCTAACACTAATAATTATACTTCTGAGAAAATTAAGGAACTGTAAATGCTACTGATTTCAGAGTTTAGTCGAAGCTGTAAAAACCATGGGGTTTGTCACATACAGAGGTGACTTGAAAGATGTCATGCAGTGGAAGTCAATGTTGTTGAAGCTGAAGCTGCTGAAGGCAGAGCAAAAACATGAATGACAACTGTCAAGTGTTCAAGAAGTTATCAGATGGTGTCATGGCATCTGGTGATGTGATTCACAGAAACCCAGAATGATTAAGTTGGAAGAGACCTTCAAGATCATCCAGCCCAACCTATGTCTTAACACCTCATCTAAACCATGGCACTGGGTGCCACATCCAGCCTTTTTCTAAACACATCCAAAGATGGTGACTCCACCACCTCGCCAGGCAGACAATTCTGGTACTTTACCACCCTTTCTGCAAAAAACTTTTTTCTAATATCCAACCTAAATTTCCCTTGGCACATCTTTAAGACTTGTGTCCTCTCATTCTGTCAGTTGCGGCCTGGAGAAAGACACCAACCCCCATCTGACTAAAACCACCTTTCAGGAAGTTTTAAATTAAATACCTGTTTTGTGCTGAATGTAAGATCTGGAACAGTAAAGCAGAGGATGAGGTTTCTGATTCCAGCATACTTGAGGGTAAAACTTTCATTGACTTGAGTTGAGCCCGGAGAACACCCAGCAGGTATTTTTGCAAATAGAGCACAAAACATCGGCACGATATATTCTAAGACCTCTCTCAGTACATTTGAACCTCTTGATTTTCTTTTCTACTGACCATGTCACAGAATTCCTGCTCATCTTCTTTATATTGTACTTGCCAGACCATCTTAGGAAAAAAAAAGGCAAAATATATAGAAATTTTTGTAACACACTGTCAAATCAATGTCTGAATCAGAGTGAAAGTATTTTGCAGATGATTAAACACACTAGATTTGTCAATGCAAAATTCTACATCTTGCTCTGTTAGCTTTGTGGGGGATTTACCTACTGAATACAAGTGCTTACACAACTGTGCTAAGAAATTTCAAACACAGCCTTCAGTGTCACTTCAGTGGAAGAGACAAAGACCTGTCAGAAACTGCTAGCTTGGCACACACCGAAATCTTCAACTGTCTTCAAGCACAGACAGGATTTCTCTTTGGAAGAGGTATGTCCATTAGTGATGAATGCTGTAATGGATTTTTTGTATGAGCAAATGGACACTTGGCAGATATATATAAAATTGTGTTTCCCTAGTATCATTTACCTAAGTTCAAAATGTGTAATTCATTTAGTGTTTTATAAATTGTTGTTTTGAAGCAGTGCCAGAAATTAGAACAAAAATTGGAATTACCATAATATTATTTTTAATATGGAGTGCACATATAAATGGAAGGAACCAAATCAGGACATAATTCAAACTCATTATAAATAGCAGTCTAACACTGAAATGTGCTGATATGAAAAAAATTATTTACAGGATTAATTATAGAGAAAAATAAAATGAACACATGCAGTAAGCTAATGAGATGTGAACTTGTGCATAGAAAAAAAAAATGTTTACCCTGTCCAGTGACAGATTTAAGATCTACTTATAATTTAAAAAATCATGTTAATGATACTAAAGGACATTAAAAGTTCCTGCAAAATATTTCTTCAAATGATAGGATTCAAAATACAGGAAATTGCATGTACTTTCTATTTCACTTTAGAACCATGTGCTTCAGCAGTTATTAGATATAAAAGCTATATAAAGCTGTATCTTCTGAATGGCACTGGCCTCACAATATTTTTGCTCTATGCTAGTTTTCTTGTAACAGATTGGATTTGGTAATGAAACCATTCCAGGTTATTTTTGAGCACTTATGCCTCTTGCAGCAAATGGAAATTAACTTTTTACATGATCAAATGTCATCAGGACAACAAATTATTGTGACAAATATTCACCTGTTCTGCTTCAAGTGTTCACCCTTGGAGACTTTTGGTGTGTAATTTATGGGAAATCCAACTTTAAATGAAAAGGAGATGTAGAACTATACCAAAGGTTGGGTGTCAAGTAGTACACATCCAGTAAAGAGAGCTTGTTGCCAAGGTAATGGGGAAAATACAGTAAGATAAATTAAATGTTTCAAAGTTTTCAGAAAGCATGTAGCTGTTGGCTTTCTGGTTAGACCAGTGCTTGCTTTAGCAAATTATTGAAATTTTCCACAGTCCAAAGATGTTCATCCCTTCAACACTGTGTGCAAAGCATTCATCAATGCAATCCCAAACTCACCGCTCTAAACTGGATCTCAAAGAGATTTCAAAGCATTAAATAGAGGGAGAGTCCAAGGGTCGTGGCCTTATCTCTGATCTCTTGTTTGAGCAAGAGGATGGCAAAGGCTATTCCCATAAGTACACGGAGCCAGTTGTCTGTACAGAGACAAGAAATGAGAAATGGTCTCTAAGCACAGAAACAACAGTTGTCCCTGAGCTATTTTGTTTCAAAAAGGATTGATTTTTTTTTTCCTCACCCATCTGTGTACTTTATATACATACATGTGTTTCAGGAACAGATGAGAACCCTGTGAAATGAGGTAATTTTTTTTCCTTCCTTCCTTGTTATGTTTTATCCATAAGGCAGCCTTCCTTCCTTCTCTCCTTCCGTCCTTCTGTCCTTCCGCCCTTTTTCTGTTTGCATTCAACTTCGGGCCAAAGCCAAGACCCACTGATTAGATGGAGTGTTTTTGTGGGTTTCAGAGACCATTTTTTAAAAGTCCTTAAGACAGCACCACTTACAGAGAGTGTTCTGGATTCTTTGTGCTCTTACATGATGGTAAATTTTGTAATCTACTGCTGCATAGGGTGCTAATAAATGCCTTTCTAATAGATGAATACCTTTATTCCTAAAATGTCGATTACTGTAAGTGATTCAGAAATCCTAATGAATAATTATGTATAAGGAAGTAATTTTGAAAATGCGCCTTTGGAGTGCATGAAGAGAAAAAGAAATGCAGTTTGCTTAGGAGGTGCTGATGAGATCAAAGAAGTCCAACAGAAAATGGAACTCTTGGACTTGACAGGAATAATTTTGTTAAGTGTGAGCAGATACGACTCTCAAAAAGAGTAAGCCTCCAAATAAGAGGCATTTAATCTTACAATAAAACAGTGCTTGAAGCATTTGCAAACATTCATCACAATCTTTCAGAACGGGTAAGGAGTATTTTAAGCTAGATTGTCACTATCCTTTCTGGCAGAATTCAGCTTATGAATACAAACGGCCTCTCTACCTGGTTTGCTAATAGTAACTGGTTAGAGAATGCCTTTGCACCCACTGCTGGCTTAAAAAGAGCACAGATGGTGTAGAGGTCACAGGCTGCTTCTGGGTATGATGTTTCTTGTGGCAACAGTTAAATTTATAAGTTTGACTGATGTAATTTCCTGCAGCTCAGATCTGCATTCTTGTGCCTTTCTTCTCTGGGTTCACATGTTCTTCTCAGCAATTTATTTATTTTCAGAGCTCAGTCATATCCTTTTACTCTCGGGCTTTCAGCAAGCCTCCTACTTCACTTTTACTTGAAGTAAGAGCTTTGTTCAATATTTCAGGAGTTCTACAGTGTTTCTACTGCCCTGTTAAACTTCAGATACTGGGGAATTTGGCCTTTATATTTTGGGTGGGGTTTTTTTGGTAAAAAGGTAAGCCTTCCTTTTCTGTATTATTTTTTGAAAATTTCCCCAGTGTCTGAGAAAAATCTTCCAAAGAGCTTCAGGTTTCTTACTTTTTCTTTTCAACTCTGTACATAACACAAGTTTCTGTCTCAGCCTTTTTTTTCCCCCTGTGGAAATAAAACCTTCAGAAATACTGTCTTTCTTTTTGCTTGCCATGTAGTTGTCTTAGATGCTCTTTCATTTGAAGTATGCAGGTAAAGCTGAGTCTAATAGAAATGTCAGTTTTTTCATTTGCTTTCAGGTAAGACTGGATTACCCCATGTTGTCTTGCACTAAAATTTGAACAATAAAAGATGATGCTGCCTACACATTGCGAATTGTGTGCTAAGATGGATGCCTAAGGATTTGATGTGCCTGATGTGCAAACCTTTCTGGGATCCTCATGCACATCGCATACCTTCTCCTGCCCCCCAGTTCAGAAAGCATGCTAGGAAACTTCACATATTATGTAGTCAGCAATGCTGCAGCAGTGTGATTAGACTGTGAGTCCTGTGTTGGTAAAAGTGATAGTTTAATTGCTGATTTTAATTCAGAAATTATACAGAAAAGAATTGTATCAGTTGTTTTAGACTGTGAAATTAAGAGAGGAGCATTTGAACTGCCAACTACAAAAATAAAAATGGTTCACAATGGTTCACTGTCGTTTTACTGAAAAGAGCAAGCTATCAATTTCAAAACATTTCCATGCTGACACCTGTGTACATAAACTCTCACTTATAACATTGCCGATGAGAATCAGAGCATAGACACAGATAGTTCTTTCATATTACCTTCAACAGGAGAGTGATTTTGGCAGGTGAGTACACCTAAAATGTTCTGTGGTAAACACCTGCTTTTGTGAAAAGTGATCTGTTCCATGATGTTTAAGTTGTTATTATTAGTCATGTCACTTTCTTGGTTGGTTGGTGATCAGCTGCCAAAGATTGAAGTGACATATATTCATCTGTGGGAGGTCAGGGGAGTCAGTTTGGATGAACAGGAAATTCTGCTTTTCTTCCATTGCTTTGAATCAGGAAAGCAATGACTGTAAGACAAAGCTCAGAAAATGCTTCTGGTGGTCAGACAACCATTTTCTCCAGAAAGGGCAGTGAGTGATGTGTGCACCTGCTGTAGAATCCAAGTTCATGCAGCTCCTGACAAAAGGAACTCCAGAGCCTGACAAGTTCCCTGTCTGCCTAGAGTTATAAAACACATTTTCAGTACTTTATGTAGGTCTTTAGTCCTAGATGTCATAGCTTTGTGCTCTGTGAACCCATAATGGGTTTAACTTCCCTCTGTAATTCCTCCTAACTGTGTCTGGTTATGCTGCAGACCTTGCTGTCATGTCTCTTTTCAGTTTTTTCAGACATCCAAGCTGATGACACCTAGGCAGCCACAACTCCAACTTGCTCAGAATTTGTCTGGGAGCCCCATTATTGGTAATGCTTTGTATATGTTCAATATTCTGAAAATGGTGGAGAAAGTCATGGTTTCTGTACTCTGAGGAAGTGGGATAAAGTTAACAGGCAGAGAGGAAGTACTGGAAATTCTGGAGTTTTCATTCAACACATTTTGGATCACAAATTATTTGCTAATAATGAAATTATTTGACTATTCAGTTGAAGTAAAAGTTTTTTAATAGCACAATATTTTGAAAATACTAAACAAGTATTTTAGAATTTTTGAGAAAGGAAAACAATTTTCAGTGCAGACACTTTGGAAAACATAGTAAAAAAAAAATAAATCATATTATCAGTGAAAAAAAGAAACAATCCTAAAGGAACATTTTATCTTTCCTTATGTATACACAAAGAAAGGACCCATACTGCTTTAATCTGGGGTGGGATTGGTTTCAGTTGGCTCCAGTGATGGATCAGGATGCAATTATTTGTGACAGATATGAATTTCTTGTAGGTATTTTGTATAAAAACACAGAGAAGTGACAAGAAACCTAATAGGTATTTTGGAGCACAGTGGAAGTTTAATCTTGCTTTGAACCACATTTATTTCTGTAGGAGTGTACTGCACTCAGCCCTGAATGAGATTTAGTTATTTTGTGCACAGATTATGATATCACCACAATAAGCATGACAAATGCTCCAATTTGAGCAGGAATCCTGTCTGAATGTTAAAGATCTCCTTCCAGGCATTGCTTCTGGATTTCTAATTTCCTAACCATATTCATTATGGAAAATAGATGAGATATCAGCAAGTCCATATTTTAATAACGAACAGGAAAAGCATCCAATTAAAATTCTCTGGGAGAAAGAATTTTTACCTATAAACACTCAGACACATGCACATGTGCATCCACACATACTTTTTCTTGGTTCCAAAAATTTTATCTGTTTTGTGTCTCTCTCCAGTAAAAACTCTTTGTCAGGTGCTCATAAAAGTATTTACTGTGCCATCTCTGTAGACGAAGCAGAACTCATCTGAAAAACTGACTGCAGTGTAACATGGTAAAATGTAGAGAAATTTTCTGATAGCAAAATTTTTTTTCATAAGATATGCAGGTGAAAATTTGATGGTTTTTCATCAGGTCTCAAATGTATATAACCTGGTTTTCTTCCAGTTCAAGAATGATGATCACTCATAAAGGTTTACAGAACAATGAGAAGAGGAGGTAACATAAAGAAAATAGCAATATATTTTGCATTTTGATTAAGTTTATTTGTGAAGCATTATATATGACATTAAAGGACTTGTTAAAGTTCTCAAATTTGGCATCATAAGAAATTGCTAACATTTATGATTAGTGATTGTAGCTTCAAAATGTCATTAATCTGAGCATGCTTTTATTTTTTCAATAGGCATATCTACCTTGGTGAGATTTTCCATTTTTAATTTGTTTTTACACTTTCATATTTTGTGAAAATATTCCATGGCTTGAGTCTGAGGTAGAGTTCCTATTTTGATCCACTGTTGCTTGTTCACTGTAATTTTAAACACTATCTTTTTCCTTCTGTATAATAACTATTTCATATAAAATAGGTGTCTGTAACCAGAAGGTTCTACTGAAGTTGGGAAATTTTAATGAATATTTGAACTGTGATACACTGGCTAATGGCTTGGAGTGTGAGCTGGACTGCATGGTCTTCTTTGTGCTGAGTTATAAAACCTAATTTATTTTTTAAACATACTGTCAATAAAGACGTCGCAAAATTTCCCTTAAGACTAGTTGCATGAACCTGGTTATCCTGGGCAAAATTCAGCCCAGTCACAAAACCCTCTATTTTCTTTTGGCTAAATTCATATGGTACAAAAAATTATACCTTTATGTATACACTATATAACTTGTATTTTCATTTGTAAATATACTTCAGTTATTTGGTGGAAGATTACGATTTGGTGGATGTGAGGTAAAGCAAGATGATTCTAACAGAAAAGTTCAACTGTATGACTTATTTATTAATACCTAAACTTATTTATTAATAAAAATAAGTTTTTTATGATTGGAAGTGATCAGTGTGCTTCATGTAATCTGGCAGTAAATGTCTCTGCACCCACAGGGCTACTTAAGTTCAAAACCAATTTGGTAATCTTCCATCTGGAAATTGCAAGAAATTAAGGTCATTTCTCCAAGCAATGACAATACCAGTAAGTAATAGAGCTCCTTCCTTTATGTTGAATCACATAACTAGAATTGGAGCCTATTTAATTGCATCTATTTTTGAATGTTTTGATCAGACATTTAAATACCTGCTTCAGGACTCACAATCACATTTCTCCTTGCTAAGCTGAAAACAATAAACCCCCAAGCAATCCAAGTATGCATATCTGTTCTGCACAAAAGGACATAGAAGAAAACTGGCTAACAAGTAAAGATACAAAGGGAGGGGAAAAAAGGGGCAAAAAAAGACAAGGCCTACATATTGTGGGGTTTTGCATTTCATTTAAAATATAGGTTGATTTCTATACTTATACCTTGCCATTACAGCCTGTGTTTTATTTTTTCAAAAGATATAAAGACCTAGTAAATAAGGGTAAGTAAGTATTTTTCTTTCTCATTTGTGCACATCTCCATGTAATTTTGCAAGATACACCATATCTCCAAAGGAGAGGCTGATCATTGCAAAGTACTTTGTTGGGACAGCACACCCAGATTGTCTTTATCTTCTCTGAACTCCAAAAATTATATTCTGTAAATACTCTCATCTTCTAATTTGACCGTGTAGAAAAAAAACCTTTTGGTACTTAGAATTTGCTTCTTGGTACTTTTCCTTGATGTCATCTTTAATCAAATATCAGAATTATTCAGTGTCACAAAACCAGATTTTTGGAAATAAATGTGCAGTCCTTAAGCATCTGCAGTCCTTGATATGTTTTGCGTGTGTGATGGTAACCTGACTATGACTTTTGAGATTTGCTCAGGTTTTCTGATAATAGTACTGCACTAAGAAAGGTGATGCAACTTGAGGCCACCATGTCCCTTCTAAAAGAACAGACAAAAATCTTTTGGGGGAATTCTTTGCTTTTAGCTTACTCAGTAACTTGGCTTTGTACTCCCCAATCCCTTGTTTTCTTTCCTTATTTAAGGCAATAAGAATAGAAAGTGTTTTCTCTTGGGGCTTGGAGAGGTCATAAGGTAAGACAGCACTGCACTGACTGGATGAGATTGTATAGAATTTATTCAGGCTATTAGTTCTTGTGAGAAGTAGACACAAAATCTGCAAACACGTGTGAAATTCATGTTTTTTATATTTAAACTCTCTGGCCTGTTTGGGTAAACTGAGATGCAATAAGTTGACTCAAGAAATGCAAAGAAGGACCACATTCAGATGGATTAGCTGGAAAAGCCTGTGCAAACTGTAGTTGATGTTGACAAGTGAACTATGGAGTTTGTGTTTTATTGAATTTTGTTCAGTTAAATAATGTATGAAAGTGACGGAATGAAATGTATTAAACTTATACATATGGATGTTACAGTCATGCATGAACATTTTGGACATAAAAAGCTATTTAATCATCTTTCTCAGATAATACTGTTTGATGTTGTTCTCAGAAGTACTTTAAATATACGCAGATAGTATTAATAAAGCGATGGAATTGAATTTTAACAGGAATTTTTGTTAAGTTCATGAATATTCATCCAGGTAACTTCTGCCTCTGGACTAGACGTCCATGATTTTCAATGCCTGCATAGCATGACTGTAGTCCTGAGTAGTTAATTAAAACCCTATTATTCATAACAACAGATGAAAAAACCAAGACCTCCTACATGGATACAAGTCTATATTGTTGTAAGAGACATTCAATTTCATGTAGACAAAATTGGACGTTTCTGAACAGCAATTATGCTTTTGCAATGTGTTATAATTGGACAAATAAGGTTGAAAATGCTTTCCCTTTTATATTCTGTAGAACAGTCGTGAGATATGCTAAAAATACATGAAATCAATTTCTCTTGCTTATTTCACATGACATTTTATGTTCCATTGCATATTTATAATTAGATTTTGTGAGAATGCAAATGGTACAATGACTGAGAAAATGTAAATTTTTAAAAAACCACATTATAATAGTAATGTTTAAAAACAAGAAAAAATATTTATACTCCCACTATGTCATTATCAGTGAATGAAATGTGGGGGTTTCAGAAAGTGGAGGAAAAATACAAAATTGTACAAAGATTATAAAGGCCTCTACATTTATTTAATCCTTGCTTAAAGGTTTGCAAATTCACTCTGTATTTTATCTCACTGGTGAAGTACTTCTTCATTGAAAGAAGAAAGGTTTGCCAATGGCTTCAGGAGAAACTGGATTTTTTCCTCATAAAGTGCAGAGTATTGTAGGTATTTCACTTATTTTCTCAATAGGGTGCTTGTTATAAGGTATTAGAGAAATTTCTCCAGATCTGTACTCAAATAAATTTTACTCCATCAGTATTGAACATAATAATGATATTCTGGGTTCCAGGAACTAAATTCTGCTTTAAGAATGATTGAGTGAATATATTCAAGTAACAGGAATTTAAAAATGCTGTGACTGTGTTTTGGAATCCATTTCAAACACAGATGGACTCACTTCTCTTTTCAGATTCAGCCCCACTCCCCTTATCTGGCTGAGTGGTCCCACCTATCTGGAAACTTCCACAGGGATTCACATGAATCCCTGTTTTTATGTCAGTGGTGCTGCTTAGTGTGAAATCTCAGTATTCACCAGCTGGCACCTAAGAAGAAATGTTAAGAAACCCTAACATATGTGTCAAAACAGGTTTTGTTTTAAGATGCATGTAAATTAGTAATACTTCTTAACTGAAGATTGTGTTGTCTTGAGGCATATTGTTTTACAATTGAAAAGGTTATATTTTGTGTTTCTGCATACATAGCAAGCAACAGCCTCCTCTAACAGGCCAATTTGAAAGCTTAACTAAATATAATTAGATTGTAGCTTTCTTGATAATGAACTGTGCTTTGCCATGAGACTAGTCCTTTCTTTATCCAGAGACAGAGAATAATGTATGCATGAACTTAAGGAAGTGCTTTTCATAGGGTGGTCAGGAGTTGTGGTTCACTTTATCTCACTTCAATTTAAGTGAGGTTTGGAAGGGCCTCTGTATTGACTGTATGGAACGCTAAAATATAAACAAATTATTAAAAGGAGCATTTTCTTATTAAATAGTCGTGGTCTGAAACACGGCATCTCCTGTCAGAATGGTTGGGTTTTTTTCAAAGTTGCAGATCATGGAGATGTTTTTAAAATTCTGGTAATTAAATTAAGGAAAGGCTAGTATATTTGTTGTACTTTCTCCCTCCTTTCAGTATTTCATTATTAAAGTGCCCCTGACAGAGGCAGATTTTTCATTAAGTTTTTATGAATATGCCTCCTTTAGGACAGAAATTTTCAGTCTTGAAAGGCAGAGAAAAAATTTAAAAAGATCTCAGAAAGATCTTAATACCCCTGCTAACTCTGCATACGATAAAGCATTAAACTGATACTTCACTTTAACCATCTGTTAGTGTTCCTATTGCAACAGCATCTCTTTAGAGTGTCTGATCAGTGGTTCCTCTGAGCTAGACTCTGTACCCCATCGTACAATACAATCCTTCCTCCAACAGCTTATGATTTTATAATCTAAGGGCCTCTTGCAATGGATCCCAGCCCAAAGAAAAGTCCGTAATATCCAAACTCATGGACCTTTGATTGCAGAATGATAAAAGCAATAAGCAGTGCCAGCAGCAATATGGAAGAAAAATTTCAAGCTCCTTTTCTTAGTTCATAACAAGGACCCCATTCAGCAGTGCCTAGTGTGCCAACTAGCAGACTAGGTCAGAGTACTTTATGCAATTTCATTATAAGCTGTGCTATTGAGAAATTCGGAAGACTGCTATAAAACTTCACTCAAGGCTGATCACTGCCAAAGAACATTCCTTTTCCACTCAAAAATAACATGTGGCTGCTGTTGATAAATGATGGGGTTGCAAAAGTGGAGACAGAGAGAAATTTGCAAAGGCATAAATTGGGGTTGGACACCCATTCTCTCTTTCTTGAAGTAGCAGCCAATAAATTCAAAACAAGGAGAAGAAAAAAACTTTTACACAATCCCTGTGTAAGAAACCATAAATTTTGATTAATAGGAGGAAGTAGCAATGGAAATTTTCCTGCATATCTTTTCCCCCTCCCCAACAAGAAATTCTCATTCCAACTCTGTCTTTTAAAGTTGGAATTAGATTTTGGATCATGCTCTTTTGGTATTTGAAACTTTAAAAGGACAAGTTTGCTAGAGTTTCAAAATTATGTTTTATAACTTCTTCATATAATTTTATACCTGCCCATATTGTCATTTTAACAACTTCCTGCTGTAATAAATTGTAATGACTATCTGTCCATGATCACCTGTCAGCTATAAAATATTGCAATATACATTTAGAAATTGGACAAATTAATCTTTACGTGATAGACTTTTTCACTATCTTATTTCTTATATACCTCTAATATTTCTTCTTCTAAATTTGACTGCCCTTTAATTAATAAAATTAAATAAGAAGAGTTAGACAAAAGAAATTAAATTTCAAGTTGCCAAAGGGCAAAAAGTTTGAGCAATATACACAGAAAGCATGGCAAATCAGAGTTCTTCTTCCACCTCTGTTATTCAAGGATTTACAGATAATATAGGTTATAAAATACGTCAATTTCTTTCTGGTTTAGAATGAATAGTGAGTATGCGTGGTACATTCAAGTATGTATTGTCTGGATATGTTTTCTCCTGTCCATCAACAACTTTCTGATTTCTAGAAAGGTGCAGTTGGTCCTCACTGACTTGGATATAACAGCCCCCCTGTAAGCACTCTGCCTCTTCTCCAAAACCAAATTAGTCATGTCCTTTTGCAGCACGTTCTTCACCCAGAGACATGAAAAAAAAATGGTAGCTCCAGATGTGAGCAGAAGGAAGGTGATGTTCAGGAAAAGATGTTTCTGACTAATAGTCTAAAATGAGCAACTGAACAATACCTCTGTTAACAACTCTGCAGGTTTAACTTCCTTTCTTTTCTCTGTTGTTTCAACTCTCTATGATGGAAGACTTAGAGAATGCTGCTTGTGGAAGGTAATTTAGTAAAAAGGAATGCATGTAGAATGAATATCACTACTAAAGTGATCTAAGTTCTTGGAATACAACCAGAGGATGGGATGCTTTGGTAAATTACCTGCTGCCTTCTGAGTCCTTAGGTTTGATTGAAACAGACTGACTTATAGGGTACAGAGTATATACCTTCTCTCTCTAAAATTTTCTGACATTGAAAGAGAAAATTCCATAGGGTTGCCTGTGGAGAAGACATAAAGTATGTCTAGATAAGTAAAATTTCTTAGAACATCTTCTAGTTGGAGTTAAACTTCTATCCAGGTCAAACTGGGAATTAAAAACAGCCTTGTCCCTGCTCTTGCAAATGACAGAGTTTAGTACAGAATTCCTAATTAATTTTAGAAAGGAACAAAAGACCTATTAGAAATGTGAGGTTATCTTATCTCCTTTCAAATTGTGTTATCTCACTGTTCTCAGATATATATTGCTATACATAAGGAACGAAGGAGGAATAACATTTTTGGATTTTTCCTATACTTGTTCATCATTTCATACATACATTTATATGTATTAAAAAGTATTATGGGTGCTGTGTGTAGAGATGTTTTGTTGTGATGTGGAAAATCTGCTTTTCATGGCAGTAAATGGTGGCAGGAATTTTTTCTCCCATATATGATATGGCACTGAAATATTAGGAGTATGATCTTGCAGGAGAATAACAGTTTTAAATATATTACATGTTTAAAATCCCAACTGAACATAATATAACTTTACTAGCTCATTTCTCCTGAGGCATCAACACCATTTATCACTACTACTTCCATCTGGCATGTCTGAACTATCATGATCAGCATTTTATTGGGAAATGAAAGCATTCAACATGGTCTCCCTTCTCTAATGCTCTTAGGTCAGAGACCATTCTGCTGCAGGGAGCAAAGATGTATTTTTATCACACACTTGAGAGACATCCATTTGACATACTTTATATTTTCCTAGGCTAAGACCAGCCAAGCTTTTCCTTATTTGCACTGACCTGGCATGGGGTCATTTGCTATAACAATGTAAAATTATTTTCAATGTTTTTTTTTATATTGCGGTGTTAAAGGTTTGGCATATGCAGGCAAATATTTGGGGGCTGAAACCCAAACTCTAGTACGTTTTTTGAAAATCTTAGAAAGGCAATGGAATGTCTTGTCCAAATATTTTGTCCCCAAGAAAATGCTGCATGTGGTTTTCTTAACTGAGGTCTTTCTGAAGAGATGTAGTTGCTCTTATTTTCTCGTGGAGGATTCAGAGAATGTAGGCTGGTAACTTAATTAAATGTTCCTCGTGGTTTGGGTTTAAAAGCTGAATGTCATTGAGTAAAAATATACGGCTGTTTGTTTTTACACCACAAATTCATGAGTCTCTGTCGATTTCTAAGCCTCAGTGAACCATCATGTGAGAAGCAGTGTTAGTACAAATATGTTTTATCATCAGCTCCTTTACAGCCATTTGTGATCATTTTAAGATAGAGAAGGAATTATGGAATAAAACATTAGTCTATAACTCCTCACAGATCACATCACAATCCTTAAATGCTTTAATATTTCTCCTAATAACATATACTTACTTACATAATTTCAAACTCCATTTTTCAGTGCAACATTAAAATAAAGACATTCTTTTTATTAATATTATATAGGCCATGAAAAAATACAGGTAAATTTAGCATAATAGGGTGTGGTGTGGCTTGCTGGGAGGTTTTAGATAAATTTTGTTCTAAGTATTGCCTTTTATTGCCTCATGCTTTTTGTTGGTTGGAAATGATTACATTAAGGCAAAGAATCTTCAAAAAAATTGTGATTTATATGGTTGTCTTCATGTCTCAAATTTCTCTTTCACTCTTTTTTAGTATCACAACGGAACCAAGTCCTGTCATCTGCTGTAAAATGGCTAATCAGATATGACTTGTACAGGATTGTGGCTGTATTTCTTTTACACAGGTAAGCACTGAATAGGTCAACTGAAAGCAGCTCTTCTTTACATAGATCCAGATCCATGTTATGTTAATATGTAGCTAAAACCAAGCTGGGGTCTGAAATCAAACACCAACTCCATAATTGCACTCTAATCTACCAGAAAATCCAGGTGTATATACATGGAAGACAGGTGATTTTTCAAATTCCTTGCCTCTACTGTTTCTTTCTACTTAAGAAACCTGATCTAAGTATTCTATTTGAGGGGTTTGAGCAGAGTGTTAACCTCTCAGCCCAGGTTAACACTTGTGAGCAACAGGAAAACCATTGCAAACCTGCAAGTTCTCTGGTGCAAGTGACCTCTCAGCTGCATTCCACTCCTCCAGGTGGTGGCATCTGAGTGACTCCACTCCTGCCTTATGATATTCCTGTTGGGAGAAAGGAATCCCAAAGTGTGACTCCACTGTCAGTGGGAGCATCCAGGGGACCAGGAGCCTGAAATAAACCACTACACTTCCCACCTGTCTAGTGTGGATAGTTTTGATGGTGTCCATGTTTGACATTTCCCTCTATAATTCAATTCTATGTAGTTCAGGTGTTGCATCACTAAGGTCAAAATTCTTCATGTGTCTTCATGACGCCATGCCAACCTTGAGGAGAAAATGAAAATCACAAAGAATTAAAATCTGTTAAGAACTCTAAATTCAGCTGTGTTCATTCAGCTAGTTCTCTAATACAGAAATTTAGTTTCTTTTTAGATAATAGATTATTCCAGAAGAGAGGCAATGCTGAAAGACCCTTACTGTTATTATGACTTCTGTTAACAGAGTGAAAATTGCGTCTTATATATTAGCATTATAGTACCAAATACAAACATATTTACATCATCACAAGGATTCTGTACAATTTTTTAAAACCTCCATATATATAAATAGTGAAAGAGTGAATGACTCACTGCCTAGCCATTAATACTTCCAAATAACTTTTCAAATTCTCTGGAAACATAGATTTGAGTATGTGTTGAAGGAATTAAAATTAACATAGTGTTGGAGAATTAAACTTAACTGAGTAGGATAGCAAAAAGTCCTGAAGGAATGATTCTCCACAGGTTTACAAAATACTGTTGGAAACTTCTAGAAAATAGCTAATCACCAGGGGTTTTCTCTAGCTTCACATATGCTTTTATACTCTTCCCAAGAGATAAACATCTTTTATACACTCTCTAAAGGGAAGAAGGAATGACTTAACTATATTTGTTTTTTAAAATCTCAGGCATGGAGTCCTTTGAGCAGTCAAAACAAAAATGAAAATTCTAAAAATCAGAAATCAGAGTTCCTAAATTCCTAGCGTTCCATACAAAAACAAGTGTCTATGCAACAACCAGTGACACAACCATCAGAGGTCCTGAAAGGCTTTAGGCATTCAGTCAAAAGCAGATACTTACTATAATTTTAAAAAACCCTGGAATTCATCGCAAATATTTTCTATTTGACAAGAAAAGATTAGTATATGAATATTGTATATGAAACAGTAATAAATCAATAGAAAAATTATCATTTATATACTGATTTTTTTTCCCAGTGGTTTTATATGACTTGTATACAGTAATCATTTTGCTGTGAATGATTGTTTTGAGCTACCTTTTCCCTGAAGGCTTTCAAAGTTTTATTTGAGGTGTCTTTATCACCCTCCAAGCATACTTACTGAATTTTCATTTTCCTTTGTTTGTTTGGGGTTTTTTAGGTACAAATAAGTAATATGATGAGAAAAACGATAGAAATTACCACAGAAGAGCATGCATATTGAGGTGAAAAGTGCTTGTATGTCAAAATTTTTTATTTAGTCTGAGTTCATGTACCACTTGCCTAATATACAAAATACTAGACACTGACCTATGCCCCTTTCTGTAAATCCCCTGTCCTCAGGCAGAAGTGAAATGTCAGTTGATGATTGGTGCACTGTTACAGCTTCTGTCTGGATGGAAATGGAATGTGTCTATAAATCTACCTGTTAAGAAGTCAACAGAGATTACACCAGCAGTTCACTTGGGGTTTTGCTATCCTAATTTGGCAATTACATGTCACATAAAAGACATTTATTAATCCAAATTTCAAATACCTATCAAATTATATGCTTCTCCACAGGAGCATCAATACTGCCCTCAGAAAATGTGCACAAACAAGATGAGACAAGCTAAGCAAACTTCTCAAAATCTGGGACATGGCATTCACGTTCCATGTGTGCGCTGTCCTTGGTAAAAGCCCGAATGAAAACCATTATGTCATCACTGTTCAATGAGGCCAGAGAAAGCCGAGACATTAGCATCACTGAACTGTCAGAAAGCAGCCCTTCTTGTGAGTGTTGAGGCTGAAGCATAGAAGGGAAAATCTTGCACAGGATCACCAGTTTTGCCTAGTAGAGACACAATTGAGATGTGGGCCAGAAGTGTTTCTGGCACCACAGCTCAAAGGACTTCCCTCGCAGCATGGTCATGGCTCTGTGTCTCCTAGGTTTTCATCATGTTTTAGAGCAGTATGGGGTGGAGAGATGGTACAGGAGAGGAGCCACCTCTGAATTCAGTGAAAGCAGGATGGTGCCCATCATTTCACTTCAGAAGTAGGTTTTTTTTAAGTACAGAAAACACCAGTTAAGAGAAGCTACAGTTTATAATTCTCTCTTTTAAAATAACCTGCAGCAAATAACACGCAGTGCTATCCAAGTGTCAGTAACAAAATGTCACTGTCTACCTGCACTTCAAGATCTTTTTATTGGGCTTTTGACTGTTGTCAGTGAAGCTAATAGCTTATAATTAAAGTGTATTTAGAAAAACAAATCAAAATACAGGATTGTTTGTAGAAGCAAGGTTCTTTTTAATTAAAGCACTGGGACAGTTCCCACAGTAAGGTGCCACAACTCTCTCCATTAGCATGAACATACTTTAGTACTCATTTATTGGAAGAACCTTTGGCTAATAAAGGGTAATTATTTCGAGAGTTTGAACCTATGTTGTTCTTCAGAAGTTTTCCCTGAGAAATGAGAATGCTATTATTTTCTTGCTTTCATTATTTGTTCACCTTATGTAAAATACAAGTAAAACATATACACAGTGAGATTATATGGTTCTGTCTTTTCTGATTAAACACCTGTCACACAAATTGCCTTGCTTCAAGAAATGTGAAATACTTTTCTTGCAAAGGGAAGTCAATATCTGCAAAAACCATTGCAAAAGAATTTTCCAAAAGAATCTGAGTCTCTGTGTAAATAATGATAATGCCAGCAAACCACTGTGAAATTTAGTACGCATCAGGTACAACATTGCCAGCTGGTCCAGGGAGGTGATTGTGCTCCGTGCTAGCTCAGCCTCACCTCTAGTCCTGTGTGCCACAATATGCATTAGAGTTCAGAGGGGACAGTGAGAACGCTGAAGGGTCTAGAGGTAAAGTTGTATAAGCAGCAACTGAGTTCACTTGGTCTGTTCAGACTAGAGAAGAGGAAACTGATGGGACACCTCATTACAGTCTGCAGCTTCCTCACGAGGGGAAGAAAAGGTGCAGGCACTGAGCTCTTCTCTGTGATAACCAGTGACAAAACCCAAGGACAGAGTGTGAGCCTAAGGGGAGGTTCAGTTTGGATATCAAGAAAAGGTTCTTCACCCAGAGGGTGTTTGGGCACTGGAACAGGCTTCCCAGGAAAGTGGTCACAGCATCGAGCCTGACAGAGCTCAAGGGTTTGGAAAATGCTCTCAGGAAAATGGTGTGATTTTTAGGGTCCTCCTGTGTAGAAGCAGGAGTTGGACTCAATCATCCTTGAGAGTCCCTTCCAACTCAGCATATTCTGCAATTCTATGATTCATGATGACAATCCTGCTTTACTGAAAAGTAGGAAAATGGTTCAATGCTATTTATGTTGTCTCTATAAGAAAATGAAACTCTGATTTTGAAAGTTAATTTTTACAAGCACTGAACAACACAGACCAATTGCCTAGTTTCATTCACCTGGTTTCTGTTCTTGCAAACGTCTCCATTTCAGATGACATTTCCCATATTTGCTGCAGTTAATGTCTCTTCTGAAGTCGGATATGCAATCAACTATTCCCATCTACTTCATAAAGCCTACGATTAAGGCTATATCTCATTTTTCAAACTCATCTATTCTTTGAAAGAATTTTGAACCTCTACTAATCAGTAAATGTACCAAAAAAAAATTTGCTACGTTACCTTTGCACAGAGAAAAGAATGTCAGATATGACAACTTGGACCAATTTCATTTCACCTTTTATAAAGTCTTTTATAAAATGCTATTTCTTGATTGCTTACACTTATTTCTGCTCTCATGTGACTTCTTTTCTGCCCTTCTTATTCTTTCTTTTTTTTCTGCTGCTTCTCACCTCCTTTCAGCTCTCTACTGTTGCATTTTTGCTGGGTTTCTGTTGAAATATTTGGTGTTCATAATCTTTTGTATTGACAACTGCTACACTGTATCTTTCTGTGTGAATACTAACCATGGAGATATATTAGTGCATATTTGCAATATTAATAGGTCATGATGAAATTACAATGCTGGGACTTTTTGGCATAATATATATAAGACAATTCTTCATCTAATGTACTTAACAAACTTATTTAATTGACAGGTCTCAGAGGCTTTACTTCCAAATCTGTATGTTATCCAAATCTTTAATAATGAAGAAAAACTAACAAACAAGATTGTGTAGTTAGATAGTTATACCTAAAAACAATGAAGTAAAACAGTAGGTAGTACCTTGCTGTCTCTTTAACTGAGTAGCAGTATGGTAATAGAGCTGTGAGAATTCATGGATTTAATTATTCCTGGAGCTGCTAAACTGTCTTGAAGAAGAGCCATAGATTCTGTCTTGGAAAAGGTATGATCATGAAAACTAGAAATGAACTAGACATAAACCTAGAAAAATTGACATAAATTTTAAACTGCTAAATAAAAGTAATACTCTTAAAGGCCAACATGGAAGGATAATTATTCATGTTGCTCAGATCATCATTTAATATGTTTGTGTAGGAAAGCTAGGGTGCAAATAGATTTACATCTTTTAAACCATGACCACAGATTTACACCTTATCTATCTAGTAGCAGAAATAACGTTCTTTCTGTTTTGTACAGGTCTACATCTATGACTTTGCTTAGAGTTGTGTAATACAAAACTATCTAATAGCTTTAGCTTCAAAGATTTAAGATATGAAAAAGAGCTCTGTATAAATCCATGCTAAGTTTTACACAGGCACTGGAACTACTTTGCTGAAGTGAAGAAGATAAACTGTGAGACCTGAGCATGACATGAACACAGCAGTATGAAAATACTAAGAAAGTAACTTGAATGAAACAAGATAATCGAGAAACGAATTCACTAAAGATAAAATTAAAGAAATAGGGAAGAAAAAACGCCCATAAACTACAGCATATCTTCATAATGCACAAGAGTATTCTACTTAAAAGAAACCAAGTGGGTTTTGATATACTCTATGAACTTAATATTTTTAAGTCTCATAAAAGAGACCAAGTATAAACATACTCTATAAACGTTTGAGAAGTATGGCACTGCACATATAAACACAATTTTTTTTATATTTCAAAAATTTTATTCATTTTAATCATGTGCTGAGACCTTGCAATTTCTTTCCTGGTTCTGGTTTCATAAGTAAAGCTCAGAATATAGAACATTGTTTGACAGGCATGAGATGATGTGGTTTGTAGACAAGCATGGTTGTTCTATCATCACAACCTAACAGTGAAAAAAGACTCAAAGTAATCAAAGAATGGTTGGACAAATTGTATCATCAGACTGAGTTGAATTTGACATTGCTAATATAGAGGGCAACAGCAAGCAAATGTGCTTTTCAATGCTTACAGAAGTTTTGATGGCAAACTGGGGATTTCAATGCCTGTAATAAATGCTGTTGTTGGAGAAACTGAGAAATTATAGACACACTAAGACTAAAGCTGGACAAGAAAAAATTCCCTGAATTCACTTTTGCTTAGTGACAATCCTATCAATAATGGAATTTCTTTTTTGTAGGGGTGTGACACAAAGTAGTCACTTTCAAATTGTTAAGTAATTCCTATACCAGGGAAAAAAACCCAACATGTTGAATCACAAGTCATTAAGTTAGAAGATTGGGAAGAAGAGAGTGGACGAATTACCAAAAAGACAAACTATTGTTTTAGAGTGGGGGATTTTATTATGCAACTTTTATTTCCCCTTCCTATTTCAGAAAAGGTCAGTGTTTCTAAACATGCCTTGTAAGACAGCTAAACCCCTCATGCTCACTGCCTGAAAGTAATTTGGCACCTCTTCACATCAGTAAGTATGAGTGGCAGACAGCATTATGCATTTCAGAGGTTAAATTACATTAATAAATTCATTCCATGGGTAGATTACAAATATTTTGAATTACCCAACTGAGTTCTGTCAATTGTTGTCTTCTTTGCCTGGAAAAAGAGTGACACAAAATTAAAACTTACATGCTCAACAATAGCTCTAAATGCATTAATGCCATTTAAATCTCATATTTTATGCTGGTTGGATTTTTTCTGGTACCTTGGTTTATATAGGGAATGGGAGGTGGAAGCCAAAAAAACTCATGGAAAATTTGAAGGGTATGGGTCAAACTGATCATCGGTTAACAAGTACATTTCTTACAAGTATGTTGGATAGAAAATGATTTTCTACTCAGAGACAAATATCATACTATATGAGATACAAGACCTTACTAAACCATAATAAAAGCAAAAACCCCATAAGATAGAGGTCTTTGATAGGAGCCAAGCATTCCTCTTTCTGGGGATGAGTAATCAGGTTTCTTTGAGGTTATTCCTTCCTACATTCCTGCCCACCGTAAGATGTAGATAGTGAGGATTTAAAGTAGTTCTTTCTTTTACGTAGATCCCAGTGAGGTCTTTTGCTCTGCAGTTCAGGAAAGGCCAGACTCTCCCAGACTTGTAGAAACTGAGGCAAACTCCTGACTAACTTAGTATGCCTTCTTGCATTCTCAAGAAGACAGATGAATGAGCTAATTCATGCAGTCTACTAGAGATTTGGGTTTTGACAGAGTGCAGTACACACAGCTGTGGTGTCTCATCAAAGCCAGCCCCTGCTCTCTGTGCTGCATAAACCTATCTCTGCTATAACTTCACTCAATTCCCCCATCATCTTTCTCCTCCTTTTTACCTGTTACAGAGAAGTGTGATGTGGTAATTACCTAATTAACACACCTTCTTTGCAATTAACCTGGCCTTCTCTTATCCTGACTATCCACACCATAAAGAATGATGTCAGGTGGATCAATTTACAGCAATCTTAGCTGTTTACAAGCATATAGGCAGCTTAAATGATATTTTAAAGGGTGTCGATAGGGAAAACAGATGTTTTATTAGCACCTACAGATGTAGCAAAAAATGGCACTTTCAGTAGGATAAATCTATGCTGTACTCTCAAGTGTACATGAAAAGCTTCAAGTGTACATGAAAAGCTGAGGAGCATTTGCTGGAAAAAAAATGGGAAACATTCCCACTGGGCAGAAATAGGGAAAAGTAAAAGATTAGTCTGAAGTACTTGCCTGATGGGAGGGTGCAAGTTTGGGGAAACATTTCCTGACAGCAAGATTTGGGTGAGGCATTAGTAATTTTCTCCTGCTTGGAGCATGTTGCTATGTGTAGGTGAGTCTCATGGGGAAAAGGGTGATTAGGAGCAAGCAGTTTTCAAGATTAGACTATTTTGTTTGTTCTACTTGATTTAGGTAGGTATTCTTATGGAGGGATTTTATTTTTAATTTGTATGGTTGTGCATATAAAAAACTTTTTAACAACTTGGACTAAATCAAAAAAGAGAGTTATGTATTGTTACAAAATACTGCTAGTGCCTTGCTTTTAAGACATTGGTCTCCTGAGTGGAAACCAAAACCCATGAGGAACTTTTCAGTATAGAGATGTATATTATATTCATGACCTCTCTAGAGCATACCTATCAGACGTACCCACCAGAGCAGGCTCAAAGTTTTAATTTTCTCCACTTTGGAAATCTGATGTGGAGTATTTTGTTGACAGTTCTCCTTTAAAAAGAAACATTAAATAGAGGGAAAGGGGGAGGGATGAACCAAACAACTCAGTAATTGCAATTCTGTGATATCAATTGTAGTTGATTACTTTGAGAAGTCTAGTGTGTAGTATTTTACATATCTTACCCAGTTAAAGTTTCATGAAAATATATAAATAGTTTTGGCACCTAGAGCTTCCCTTCACAGGTAAGTTCTTTTTTTCTTTTTCTACCATAATTGTACATATTCTTTTTTTGTTCCATTTTTAGATGCTCTAACAATTGAGTTGCTACATGAAGGTTCTTGATAATCTCTTTCCATGCAATATTTAGAAGAATTAAGAGACCTCTAGTATGACTTTACGGGTAGCTTTATTCTGAAGGCATTCTATGAACATTTTCAAGTGGTGAGAATCAGAGGGGCAGGGGGGAAAAAAGAAACAATTTTTTATATGGTATTAGGTTTAGGAGGGAGGTTGTATGGTCTGTCTGCTCAGCAGTGTCAAGGCTGAGGTTTTTAGTGGAAATACACCCAAGAAAAACTTTCAGCTCCTGAGAATCTATTGGGATAAAGAAGTGGAGGCAGCAGTGATGATTTGAAGTATTCTATGTAGGTAGATAAACAGGGACAACTAGAACTATAAATTCTGAATTAAGTCCCCATCTTCTGTCTAAATTGTGCTTCAGATGCTGACGTCTTATTTTAAATCAGGCTACTAAAGCTTGGGTAGGAGTGCTATAAATCCAAAAGAGTAATAATTCTGTATTGCTTAGGTGCAGTGAAGAACAGTCTGAGAGCTGGTTTAAAAAAGACTTTCAGAAATTTTTTTCAGCTTATTTCTAGAATTTGGCCAGTGTTCAAATGTAATGTAGTAATTAACTCATCCTCAAATTAGGTGATTCTTCAAATCTTTTCTAAAGACAAAATTCTTTCTATTGGAAATAAAATTTCAGGAGGACCTTCTTGAGTGCAGCGTACACTGGTGACGCATGGCATGAAGGATGCAGTCCATATGCTGCTGTGTGACTCACAGGGATAAAGGTCCTCAGTGCAAGGGAATGCTGTCAGCTTATCTTGCTTTTTTAAATTTGAGTTTAGCTGCTCTTCTGGAAACATGATCAACTTAAAAGTAGTGCTCCAGTCACCTTTAACAGATTTGTGTACTTAGCTGAAAGAAAGCAAAACCCCAAGATATTTATCACTTTATTTAGTAGCAGTAATCTGTCTTGGCCAGAGTATAAGTCTGAGCTGTAGATGTTAGGTGTGGCCTTATCTGTGTGCCTACAGAGGTAGTTAGAACAAAACCACAGTCTTTCAGAAATCAGTTTGCATTATTCCAAACTTCACCAGTTCCAGAACAAATACAAAGTGCCTTTTTGAGACATGTCATCAGGAACAGATGTTAATGAGCCCAGACAATCAGTGTGCTGCAGGACCAGACAACCAATCTCTTGTAACTGTAGGGGATGGGCTTGTTCAAGCATGCACAGATAATGTTCTCTGTGTGGCCTTTGAAAGTGCATCTCTGTGATTCTGAAAGTTCTTACCAGCTCTGGGCACCATGGCAGTGAGAGCTGTTGTCTCAGGAGATGCTGGGGGTTTGTACCAGCTTTTGATATCGACTCCTTTCTTTGTTAGGAAAGACCCGTACCTCTGAATCCTAGCTAAGGGCTGGTTGCCTCCAGACAGGAAGAAATTGACTTCCCAGTGTTCATCTAGGGATATCCTCTGCCTTACAGCTCTTCTTGTGTGTTCTTCAGTCCACTTTAAAGCAGCATTAGGAATTTTCATTCTTATTGGCACAAACAAATGTTCATTGAAAACAGTAGGGCCCTTCATCTGTACTACCTGATGTCTTTACAGCCAGCATCCAACCCCACAGCACTCAAGAATGAGGTTCTCTGCAAGTCTGACAGTTATTTTTTAGCCAGAACATTACTGTTCAAAAACAAAGGGAAGATATGACAGGAGTGGATAGTTGTGTATATCTAAGTTTAAAAACCCTGACCAATAAAGAGTGAAACAAACTGCATGTTATACCCTGGACAACAGCCAACTAAATCACCCCAGATTATTCCTGACATCAGCCTCTGGGATTCCCGCTTTTCTCCTGAACTCTGTGCTCTATGAAGAATTTACGAAATAAAAAAATTGCCAACTGCTATTCAAATGATAAGTGGTGCATGCTAATTTCATTTTATATGGTGATTAATTAAAAACAACCATGCAAATGTCTAATTTAAGAGTCACTCAATTCACAAAGTCTTCAGACACTGCCTAACTGCCCTAGGCATTTGGTGGTTAGGCAATTTATTCAAGCTTTCAAAATATTCTCAAAATGTCTGAGATAATGAAGGTCCTTGAAAAAGTTCCAGCTAGCTTGGAATATATAAACAGAGGTTTCAGAACAGTAAAATAGCACTGCATATATTTGCACTTTTGAGACAAAATACTCTGTGTATACATAAAAATAGACCAGGAAAGGAATAATAGAGATCCTAAATAATCTGAATATTTAGCTGCACAGCACATGGCAGACTAGTTCATAGATTATTTCAGGACCTGAAGAAAATTAAATGGAATCTTATTTATATCTAACTTCTTTACATAGAAAGCCTTTGATTCTCATGTAGATGGGGTCTTTGCCTTATTTACACATACCATGTTCCTGATAAAGCTATATATATCATAACTCTGATTTGGTTCAAATATACTGAACATTAATCAGTGGAGTATGCAATTTGCAGGGCAGATTACAATGTACAATCATATGGGAGAATATACAATATAAAGAACATTTTCAGAAAGTAATGAATAACAGAATAAAAATGGAGGCATAATTTACCATTTTTGTTAATAGAAAAATAATGTTAGTACCTGAATTGCTATTTTATTATCTGGTGACATATGACTATTTTGTGGTAGCATGAATTTGGTCAATAAATAACAAAAACAAGCAAAAAAAAAAGTCCAACAAAACCCCTGCATTTAAATTCATGTTTCTGCTTATGTAGAAAGTGGCACTCCAATGAATATTGCTACAATTCTTCCTAGACAAAATGCTTGATATTTTTGTATCATGCAAGAGAATTTATGCTGTTCGACTGCATTGTACTCCCAAAACTTACCTTTCTGGTTTTAAGTCTCACCAAAAGGTACCAAAATATTTTCCACAGGAGTGAATGCACCTTGGTTTATGACGAATGGTCTTAAAAGCACTGTACTGGAGTACCTTCACTCCAGTGAAGAAATGATCAATGCAGCCCTCTTGAAGATGAGAACTATGTAAGGGCTTTAGCCATGCGCTTCTGGGCCAGTTGAAAACTGTTTAATCCCTGAAATTTTTTTGTTAAATTCTGTGTATACAGCAAATTCATCTTCAAGAATATTCTGGTATTATACCGTAGAAAAGTTAGACCTGTAACTGCTGCCTATTCTGATCTATAACTGAATGCACTTATTTTTTCCATGCATAAGGGATGTACCTACTACTCTCCAAATATTCTACTTTTCAAAAATTAATTCAGCAATAACAAGCACTCATTTCCCGAGACTGTTCTGTTTACAGAAATCTCTAAATGGTCTTTAAAGCCTCTGTCTCTGCAGACACCCATAACTGCACACACTTTACAAGCAGAAAAGTAAAATTAATTATTTGTAGTATTAATTATAAAGTACTTTTACAGGTTTTATAAAGAGCAGCATTTCTTTCCACATACAGTGAAACAGACAATAACTGAGATTATATAATGAAACCTTCTGCTATTCTATAAAAGGACTCTTACACACAGAATAAATATTTTACTTCTGAAAGTCTAAATAGGGTTTATTGTTTAAACACTTCACATAGCACTGGACGGAATCATGCACAATAGAAATGCTAAAGACATAATGTGTTATAGACTTTTTTTACCCTTTTTTCATACAGATCTGCTACCCTTTTTAAAAAAAAGTAAAGTAGGGGGTTGTGGCTTTTTTCTTGTTTCAAATGACTAGTATTTCAAGTGATGGAATTCAGGTTCCTTTCTACTAGCAACACCCATTGTGGGTGAATCAACACTGGGTGCACAAGTCTACCAAACTCCCTCTTTGTGCATCCAGAAATTATGTTTGGTGTCTGTTATTCTGGTAGAGTCCCCAAATTAAGGGTGGTTTTCCAGTTTCCTAATGATCTGCCAGTGGAGGTGTCTGGTATACTTCGAGACTTTACCAGGTGATAGATCAAATACTGCACTAATTACAGATAAGTATTTAATAAGCTCTGTCATCTCACAGTATTCTCTAGTCCCAAATGAAGTTATTCACGGAGCTAAGGTTCTGGGTTTACATAAGGAATGCATTTAATCTGTAATTTCTTTAACTTCAGATGAGGTGTCAGAATATATATATATATACAGGTTTCTCTAGATTTGCAAATACAGCCCGACCCAGTTTTTGGGCTCTTGATCAAAAACTGGTTTCTGGAGTGGCCGGTTTTTCCAATATGAATTACGTGTATAAAAATTATCTGTACCTCACTCGTAGCTGAATAATTAGAAGTGATTCCTTGTTTCTCCAGAATGTTTAAATTAGAAACTAAAATGGAAAAGGATTTTTAAAAATCTATAAAATAATAGAAGGAAAATACAATACATATCTTCAGCAAAATAATCTTTTGCTCTCCCATGTTTTCATCAAATTTTCTACTCTGAGCATGCCCCGGATAGGTCACATCATAATATTAGTCAGAGTAAGTTATGATCTTAGGTCAAAATATGTGACCATCTATTAAAAATCTGCAGTGTGTAAACCGGAGTATTTCTATCATTTCTCTTTTCTCATGCATTTTTGGACAGTCACAGGAAGTTTTATTGCTTCAGTATCATAGGTTTGATTTATTTCCACTTGGTATCTGAAAGATTGACTCTCAGCATGGAAATTATTTCCTGGGAAACTCAAAAAGTCAATTGAACCATTGCTGAGAACCAACAAATTAAGGAATAGAGTTGCTCTTTTTTGGCAGAGCACTATATATTCAACATTAATAAGGCCTGTTTCACATTGGTCAGTAACACAGAAGATCAGGTTAGGACTGCAAAGCAGTCAGTGAATCAAAAGTATCAACGTCTTGTCTTGCAACTGCTCTCTCTTTGTTGAAGCAGTGACAAAAGACAACCCTCAGACTGCTCTGAACCTCACGCCTGTGTGTTCCAGAAGTCCATGACTTCCCTCTCTCTTCTTTCCAGTGCCTGATTCCACACCATCCCGGCAGCCCCTACGGGTGTGGTTCAACCCCAGCTTGGTGTGGGCAAGAACAGGCAACCAGTCTGTGAAAGAATGACTGCACTGGGCAGATGGGAACTCTGTTTGTCCTAGACATTGTCTCCTACGTGTGCACAACACTACATTGAGCTGGCAGAACAATACGATTCAACTGAGTTGCTAATGCTGATGAGCCCTAAAAACTGCTCTCAGTCAAAGCCCTCAGTCAACTGCCTGACTGAGGCTGGGGTTTTTTTCTCTTTTTTTTTTTTTTCTTTTTTTTGGCAAATTTTAAAATTAGAATGAAGTGGACATCTGGCTAACAGGATATCTCATTGAGCATGTTCTCTCTTTTCTTTCATAGTATACAAATATTACATGTGTTAAGATATAAAGAGTGTAAACAAAATATGTGTAAATTTCAGAACATTAATGATCACTCTATCTCTTTACAATTCTTTTGTTCCATACTTTATCCTCAGAATCAGTTCAAAAGAACTCTAATGGGAAAACTGAATATAAAAAATTCTGCAAAGAAAAATACCTAAACATTTTGTAAGCTCATTTACCCCTTTCGCAGACCCTGTTGCCATAACAACTTGAACTGTCACTATAGTAATATTCTTTTATTATGAAACACAGTACTTTTTGTATGCAAGGTATTTTCATAAACATCTACATCTCAAAAATTAGGATTATTTAAAGCATTTTCTGGAATGTATTTCACAGCTTTATAGGACAGTATATGCAGGGGAAAATTTGGAAAAAAAAAAAAAAAGTTTGATTTCTATTTCAAAAAAACCAAAAAGGTTCTCCTAAGAAATAAATGAAAATTTGCATACTGAAATTATGAGGTCTTTACTATCTCCCTACAAATTTATTTTTCTACTCCCTTAATCTGTTGGTTAATGAAAACCCGAAAAAGTAAAGATATTTTTAAAAGCTTATTTTGGCTTCTCACATATTTCTCTTCTCACCTTTATGAGAGTGATAAGTGTTACTTAAAAGCTGATAATTTCTTTTTATATATTTATATATAAACCTAAGAATTGAAAATAAGTGAATGTTTAAAAATATCTTCAATTTAAAAAACCACCACTATAGTAAAATACTAATACATTTATTTAATTGATGTAAATAATAGAATATATATTATTCTATACCATATGTAATTTATAAATATTAACAATTTTCCCTTTCTTATGGAGCTTCTATAGGTTCTGAAAGAAAAGTCTAAATATTCTGGATCCAAACAATGTATTGTAGGTATATTACATTTTTCTACCAGGTTATGTTTACTTCTCCCACTGTGGTTTCCTAATTTTTTTCCCTTTGTGAAATTTTTTCTTACTTTTTCTGTATAATGAGAAGCTGGTTGCCAGCTCTCACCCTCAGTCTTCTAGGGTAGAAGACTGTAATCTAAAGAAAGCCTTGGCAGAAAAATCAAAGCAGTTATAAGTTAGGTTCTATAGAGCAAGCTTTTAAAAAAAAAATACCCCACCACTCACACCTGAAGCAATAGAACTGAAGTTTTCAGAGAGATGCTATTTTTAAGCAAGGTATTTTGAATAATTTCTATAGAAGCTCCATCAGAATTCTAATGCTTGTTAAAAAGAAAATTGGATCAGGAGGTCGATAACACAAATTAGATATTTTAATTTCATCAGGTTTGATTGTATCTCTGATATCTATTGTTAGAATCATGTTTTCCCTACAGGTGTGTCCTGCCTGAGGGCCACTTATTTTGAAGACACTGTCCTCAGCGGGGATATGAGAACTACACGTGTTTCCCTGTGTTACTATCCACTCCTGAAGGGTACCTCAAGTTTACAAATAGATCCCCTGAGACAGATTAGAGTGAAAGAACACTGAATTATCAGTGTTTATATATGTATGTATGTATGTATGTATGTATGTATGTATGTATATATATGTGTGTGTATATATATGTATGGTTTTATTTCAGAAAACTTTGGTTCAGGGGTGGGGAAAGCCCAAATACCTCCCCAAAGGGGGAGTTTTGTGCTGTCTGTTGCAACACTGTAACACTGTGGATCTGTTATAACACTGTGATGATTATGCACAGTCCTCCAGTGAGAAACTTCAAGATCAAAAGCTTTATTAGAAGGCAGTGTAATTCAACTGTGTTATAAGATGGAATATGAGACTATTTGGTGCTCGAAGTTTGGAATTTTGTAGTTGAGGTGCTGAAAAACTCAGCCAAGTCCTGGTTCAATATGTCTTCCTTCCTAGCATTAGGGATTACAACAGCAGAAAGGTTAGAAGTGTTGGTAAATATTCTCTGTGGCATCATGTAGAGACTGCAGGACAACTATGTTCTGATGTCAACAGTATTTAACAAGTGTAGTATCTCAATATTGAAGTTTTCTGGTACTGAATATCTGTTTTAGATGACATTTGCCGCTCCAGCGTAGCCCAAACTATATCCCCCATAATGAAACCACTAAGCTTGTTCATTTATTTCTTGTTCATATGAAGCACTTTTCTTGGATTTTGTGTGGAAGACTACAGTCATTCACGAGACACTCTTTATCTGAGCAAAATTCCACTCCTCTTATTATGAATGCATTGACCTGTGCACATGTAACAATGTGAAGAATGCTGGAAGTCATTTTGGTTGGCATTTTGATGCTATAATTGCAAAATCTACAAGAATGTTCATTTTCTAGAAAGAAGGCGTATAAGGTATGCATGTTATAAAGGATTTCCAAGTTATGCTTAGTTACTTTCTGTTCACACATTTAGCATTTTTTAAATACTGCACAGTCTTTTAAAAAATATTCACACTTTCAGTAATTGCATTGATAAAACACCAAAAGGACTGCCTGTACTGTCTTTAGCTATTTTTCATTTTCATCTTACCATTATTATCTCATTTCTCATTGCTGTCTAGTCTGGCACTATGTAATAGGTCTTTAAAACAGAGTGGGAGCTTTCAAGTAGGTATGAGACCATTTTTATTCATAGTATTTATCTCTATAAATGTATATCAACTAAATAGACACTGGAAATATGTGTGCATAGCATATTATTAGTTATATATATATACATATATATATATAAAAATTCATAGTGGACACAATACTCAGTGTCTATATAGTGTTCTATTTCTATATAACATTGTAGATAAACTCCTGGAGCGGTACTACAGTAGCAAATTTATGGTCACAACATTGACACTCTGAAGCAATTACACTGATAGGTCTTAGCTTTAATAATGCAAAAATTTATCTTTCACATGTTGAGAGCAAAAGTTCAACAGTAGCTACTCAACTACCTTTTCTGATAAGTTGTTGTAAGACAGGTATTAAGTCTTTAGTTTTTATGTTTACATTAGGGGGTATGCTACTTTCAACAAAGGTTTACCTAGTGTATATTTGTAAAATTTTTTATGCTCTGAAAGGGCCTGAATCATATTCAGTGTCAGTTATTCATGTCTGGAAATATTTAATTTTTGTTATTGGAAACAATAGGAGAGTTCTTACAATAATGAAAAATAATGTACCTAATAAATTGTGGGAAAAATCAAGTCACCTCTATAAAATAAAACTCTGATACGGGTGTGAAGTCTGTACAGAACTGTGTTTTACTCTCAATTTTGTCCTGCGGCAAAGTTATTGAAATACAAAATTGTGCTTACAGTGCTGTAAGGGAAAATTTGTGTGCAGGAGCCAAAAAACCCCCAAAACCACTACAGCACTCCATGTAGAAGCCAAGCAGGGGTGTAACTAGCCCTAGATTGCCACTGTATATTTATTCTGTCCCTGCAGAAACATCAAATGATCAATGTCATGCAGAAAATCTGAAACCCTGGAGGGGTTCCAGTACTGGGTTTGTAAAGGGTGGTAAGATCCCTAAGACAGCCTGTGCTCAGGTGGAACAGTGTGGCTGCTCTGGATGAAGCTAGACATCATTCTGCTACTAATATAGGTGCCTAGAGCAGGGTTTAGGGCAAATGCTATGCTGCAACCTGGTTTTTAACACAGATGACTCCTAAATTTCCATGTTTAATAAGCTGAGTGAACATTCATAAGAGAAAGTAGATTGATTTGATTTTTGAGTACTGTCATCTACTTATTCCCCTAACAAAGCTTGTGTGGAAGGAATCTTCCAGGTTCCCTCATATTCTTCCACATCTTGTTTTGCACTAGTGATCCTGCAGTAATGCTGTTTACAAGTCTGTGCTGCCCTTTGCCTCTGAGATACTAAAAAAGCTAATTAATTAGCTTTCTTTCCAGTCCCACCTTCCTCTTCATTTGTAAGCATTCTGTAAGCCTGCCAGAGCAGTCATGCAGTACTTGTCAAAAAGGTGCACTAAGAATTCGCTTGTATTTTTAGGGTCAGTTTGGAAATTACTTTCTTTATGTTATGAAGTTCCTAAATGGAGTCATCTAATTTTTTGAGTCTTGTTTTGCTCTCTTACCATGCCCAATCACAGGTTTCAATGAAAAAACTACTTTTAAGTAGGGCTGTATTCACGACATTCTTTACAGCGTGAAGGGAAAAATATGTGAATATGTTGGGCTTTATAGGTAATCATAGGATTTTTCTACAAATTGAAATAAATGGTTGCACCTAAAATGAGTCCCAAATTTCAAGTTCTAAAAATGATGTTTTATCTTGCAGTGCTTGTGCAACTAGAGACCCAGAGCACTAAATTTAGTACCATGAAATTCCATTTAAACTTCTGAATTTGCAAATACAGTGAGTTACCATTCAAACCTTGATATCAGGATCAGTAGCATGAAGACAGTAGATGATTCTTCCAAAAGACCTACCACTTGTCCAGGTGGTCTCTGGAGAAGAAGCAAATGTCCCATCACATTACAAATATCACAACTGGGAGGATCTTGGGGCACTGGTGTCAAAACCACATGTGTCCTGGCTTGATCCAGGAGAAAGTTAATTTTCTTTCTAGTAGTTGGTATGGTACTCTGTTTTGGATTTTTTTTTTTACCTTGCTGCATTAAAATGACCATGAAGACACTCTATAATTTATTATTTAAGTTACTGTGAGAGTCATCTTTTCATAGAATGGTTCTTACTGGAAGGGACCTTAAAGATCATCTTGTTCCAATGCCCCAAACATAGACAGGGACATCTTCCACTGAGCCAGGTTCCTCAAAGCCCCATCCAACCTGGCCTTCTATATTTTTCCAGGGATGTGGCACCCACTTCTCTGGGCAAGTGATTCTAGAACCTCACCACCTCACAGTAAAGAATTTCTTCCTAATATCTAAAGTAAACCTGCCCTCTGTCAGTTTAAGGCCATTCCTCCTCGTCCTATTACTTCCTGCCCACGTCAAAAGTCCCTCTCCAGCTTTCTTCCCCAGGCAGAACAACTCAAATTCTCTCAAACTGCCTACATATTGGAGGCATTTCATCCCTCTTCTCCTGTTCTTAAAAACAACATCCTTAATGCTAGACTAAATTACACTCCTATTTTTGTGTATTTCCCAATAAAATTAAAAAATAAATGGTTAAGTCACTTTAGCTACTCTTCCTTATACCAATACTAACAAGTGCACAACACAGTCAAGTTCATCTTTTTTACAATTAAGAAGTGTATCTCAAAGTCTACATTATGTGGTAACTTACTAACTTACTAACATTTTTTCTTTACAGTATGTTTATCCAGGTTTGGGCAACTTAAAAAACCTTTCTAGAACCACCTTGATGAATTTAGGAAATTAAGTTTCCCATGTAATAGTGCCCATAGGTGGCTAACTAAAGATTATCTGAAGCTAAAATGATGGAGGAGAACTGCTGAATCCTAAATTCTTTATGGTTGTATAGAAGAACTTTAGCTACCCAAAGCAGGCTAAAGGGATTTTAAGGGGCTAATCTCAAACAGCATAAGCTTGCCATGGATTTCTGAAGGCAGGGGATATTTGGAAAAGGTGAACAGTCTTAAAATGCTTGTTAAGTATCAGAGCTAGATTAGATTTTAAGGAATGCCTTAGAGAGGTGGATCATTGTGAGAAGGCAGTAGGATGAAAGTTACCTTTGTGATATTGACATACAAGGAAGAATTCATAAAAATAATACATACTTGAATAATTTTGGACAAATTTGAATAATACTAAATTGGAAAGAGAGGTATAACAGTAAGGATTTGATACAAATAAACCCTCCATTTCTCATTACTCACATCCTTGATTCCTAATGATTCCTAGCTCTATAAAATATAATGAGTAAGTAATGACAGCTCAATTTCATGCTCTTCAGCAGTAGTAGCTGGGTCTTGCTCACAAATGAGAAAGCTTGAAGCCCAAATAATTCCTAAGTTTCCTCTGCAACAGTGATTGTACATTTGCATTACTGTTCATGTTTTCTGTTGAGAGCCAACAACCCATTCAGTGCCTTCTGAAGCACAAGTGTGTTATTTTTAAAAGATTAATGGTTCTGCAGAGTGGTAACATACATAATTAGGAAGCTTGTATTTCCACATTTAACCTGATTCAATGCCCTTCACTTCAAAGAAATGTATAATTTGGCATTCTAGTTGAGTTCTGTCAAAACATGAACCAAAAGCAATGTAGTTATAAAAGAAAGAAGAATGAAAACAAGGCCAAAACTATTTTGATCTACTTAGAATCAAAGGCACCTTTTCATCGGATAAGACAGGTGAAATTATGAAGAACAGTGATATAATTGTTAAATATGGAAAAATTAGTAACAGTATCACATAAGGAAGACTATGTCTAATGGCAGCATTTATGATAGGTACTTGAAAGGTAATGGAGCTTGCAGTGGTTAGCACGGCAATAAGCTAAAGCTAAGCCATGATATTCAAAATACTATGCAACTGTAACCAGCAGGTACCCATAAATTCTGAGATTACTGAACAGGATATTTAGAGCTGTCTGAATAGCTGTTTCTTGTCTCTTGTAAGAAATACAAAACACAAGCACAAAGAGCATCAAGTGTAATTATAAATTTTCTTTATATTTCTATTTTCTTTGATTAGTGTGAGAGATGGCTTTTATTTCCCCATTAATATTTTATTTTTTCCCCACTACATCTATATCTAAATTGATCCTGATTATGTCTGAAACCAGGAATTGTAAAAGGATACAAATATGGTGTGTCATGGTATGCAAACATTTAGCATATTTCATCCAAGAGTTATGGTTGAAATATGAATTATAACAACTTGCTATAAAACTAGTGGTAATCGTTTTTTTCTTTTTACTACTATTCATCCCTGAGACTATTTTAATGATTGAAAAGTAATTCTAACAGTGGGAAAAAAATTTAGTTCATGTAATAGATTCCAGAGGAGCACATGTACGTGAGGAAAAAGAACAGGGAAAGCATCCTCTGCAAAACCAGGATGTAGTAAGTAGAACACAGATATCGTGGGAGGTAAAGCATCCTGCAAACTGTAAGGACAAGAAATTTTGATTGATAAACATGCAGACAAAATTCTTAGCTGGTACTAGAAATTCCAAGGGGAACTAACATCTTTCTAAGTCACAGTTCTTTAATACTGGGTCTCGAGTAAACTCCCAAGAAGTGCAAAACAGTAGGTTATGCACTAATATAAGGATATTGGAAAAATATAAAAAAGAAAATTCCTGTTCAAAAAGGTTTTCCTAGTTTTTAATGGATAAAATAATAATCTTGGAAACACAGATGATTCCTCTTCCCTCTATTGGTGAGACATGTCTGGAGTGTTCTGTCTAGGTCTTGGCTCCTCAGTAGGACAAACTGAAGCCAGTCTAGCAAAGCACATGAAGATGATTAAGGGCTTGCAGCACCATTTGTGTGAGGAAATGCTGAGAGAACTGGGACTGTTCAGCCTGGAGAAAAAAGGCTCAGGCTTATCCATGTGTACAAATACCTGATGGTGAGACAGGGAGGGAAGCAAAGACAACAGATGGCATTTACTATTGCTTGTTTTAATGAGTACCTTTAATGGATGTTGCATGAAAAAATTAGGAGTCTTGGTAGATGTATGCAGCTCAATTTAAAGAATTGAATATTTACAAAGAGTGTAAAAGTTATATATGATTAGACTATGAAGAAAATGTTGCTATGAGTATGAAATTAATGCAAGTGAAAAGACAGAGTTCTGGAAATTTCTTCCGTGTAACAAAATGTGCCATGATAAAAAAATTTGAATTTTGTACAACCTCTTCTGCTCCTGAAATAAAAGATTGGAGAAGACATAATCTTCATAAATTGAATTCTTGTCGACATCCACCACCTCTATAGTAAACACTCTGGTAAGGCATAGGAAGTGGGGAGAGAAAAAGCTGGCAAACAGTAACAATGTTTGCAAACTTTCATAAAAGGTTTGATAACAGCAATTATGATCAAATATCCACAGCAGTGGAAAATTTCAGTGGACCTCTGATAGTAAATATAATTAGTAAGAAGTCCAGAATGGACACTGACTATAATCTCTCTCTGTCTCTCTGTCTGTCTGTCTCTCTGTCTGTCTGTCTGCCTCTGTCTCTCCCTCTCCCTCCCTCCCCTCCACCAACCAGTCTTAACAAGTAGCTTGCAAACTAATTACTCACAGGTGTTGCCGACTTCTTGACCCAGCTACTACAATGATTCAACTACATTCCATTAGGAAGCATGAGGATACATTGTATTACTGCTTGCTTTGTGATCTTGTTTTCAGTTCTCATCAAGATGTAATATTCAAACAGTAGCAGTTACACTATTTTTCAGTGTAAAGCAGTTCCCACATTGATGCTATTTTCTCAAGACCACAGGTTTTGGATAGGAATTCTTGATTCACAGAGGAGGTTTCCAGATGAAATGTGCAGTCCTAAGGAGAAATGGTATGTGAATGCTTTCATATTTACTATGCTTGACTAGAGTGCTGCTTTTAGACCATTAGACTTTACTGACAGAAAAGTACAACAGTACCTTTACATCAATTTAAGTTTACAAAAAAGAATCGCAACAAGGCACATAGTATTTCTTTAGCTTGCTTCCGAAGTCAAGCTCTTCCTAAATAGTACGAAAATCTCTCAATGCCTTCAGTGAAACAAAAAGCAAGGAAACCTTGGAAGCCCACAGAAACATCTGTATAATGAGCTAATATTCTTTCTGGTTATCAGTTGAAGAGAATGTATGGTAAGGTGAACTTGGGGATGTGCTGAAAAACTAAAAGAATAGACTGGAATGATTGTGCAATCTGAAAATCTGATGCACAACAGGATTAAAATTAGATAATTTTAATATGTTGTTTAGCAACTGTTATACCTTTCAGTATTTACTTATCACATAACACAGAAGAGGATTTTTTTCCATACCCCACAGGAAAAACACTTGAATATGACTTGCTAAAATTGACCTTTACTTACACATTGTGACTTTTACATGACAGTATTATGATAAACTGACTCCAGCTTCAGATTTATTACTCAGTCCTGACCTTTGGTTATATTAGAATATTGCTTTCAACCAGACTAAATAATAATGTCTCTGTGAATGTAAGAAACTGGCAGATCCGAGATGTCAATTGCCAGCTCAATTTTCCTTTCACCTGGAATTACAGCATGTCACAGTGCTTTATTGATCTAAGAGTCATTAGAGTTCAGTGTTATAACTCTTCAGTTTTACACACAGTGCAATACAGTGCACTCTTGAAGGGATGAGGCATGAACTGGAGCATGACTCCAGTTCAGACTGGTCAAAATTTGGAATGATTATTTCATCAGAAATAAGTATAGTGATTTTGGGGTTTTTTCCCCCTCAGTTCATACAGCCAAAATATCTTTGGAAAGATATTCAAAATGATCCTTCCAAAATGATTACTGCAGGGTATTGTCCTAGTTTGGGGCCACCAGAGGACTGGTATTTAATATATACTGAAAAAAAAAACCTGTTCTTGAGATTTGAGTGCTTAGTTTTGAAGTTAGTGGAACACTTCAAACAATAACATTGTTGCAACTACATTGCACTCCTATTTAGTATGGCATAGTAATATATTTTGATTTCATGATTTAATTTTATATCCATTATTATTATCATATAATAATAATATGATTATTCATATTATGTATTATATTTCAAAGAAACTTCTTGACAATTTTTTTCTTATATGTCAGTGAAGTTGATGGATTTTGCTGATATGTTTTGATTTAATAAAATCAGTATCTATTGTTAAAAACTGTTTAGGTAGTCAGAATATTTTCAATCTTCTGTAAACTAGAGTATAACAATTAATAAAAGCACTTTTTTGCAACTTCCACTCATGCTTCAGAAGAATTAATGTAATGGAATGTCTTTCAAGCAGTGTGGCAGCTTCATTAGGCCTTGCTTTTCAGATAGGGACTGAAATCAGTAGAATTCTTTCTTTAGGAAGGACTATGATTTTAATCCCATAGAAGGTTGCATTATTGAAATAATAATTCATTTCTGTAACATGTACATAAAGATTAAAGAGCTTGACAGACTATTTTTATGCTATTGGTTCCAGGATTCTTCTGGATGCCAAAGCGCATCTCTGCTGCATTCAGGCCTCAAACAATTTTTTAGCATAGAATCACAGAACAGTTTATGTTGGAAAGGACCTTGAAGATCATCAAGTTCCAACCTCGTTGCCATGGGTAGGGACATTTCCCACTATACCAGGTTGCACAGAGCCCCATCCAACCTGGCCTTGAACGCTTCCAGGGATGGAGCATCCACTGATAAGGATAGCAGATCACAACAGCATTTTACTCACTTGATCCGGATAGTAGAACAGAGCAACATTTACTCTTATCAAGGACACTAAAACAAAACAGCACAGCTTTAGAGAAATAAATAAAGTATGCAACTTAAGCAAACAGAAATTATGCAAAATGCAAGTCGAATGCCAGCTCAGCTCTGCAAGGCTGACAAAGCAGAAGTTATGCAGAATGATTATATTGTGGTAACCTAAAAGCAGGGCTCAAGAAACAGCCACCTAAAAAGGACACTGGACATTGAAGACAGACCCCCAAAGAACCATATAAGGACTTCTGATTTATGGGTCACACTTCTGTCGTAAGCATCTGAATATGTCAAAGTTAGGGAAGTGAGGTAGCTAATGAATATGTAATCAGTGTGTATGATGAAACTCTGTTCCAATACTTGTCACATTCGAGTGGAGGAAGGATCTATCAAGTGGCCAGCATGCTGTAATAAAGAATACCCCCTTTCTAATGCTCAAAATGGTGTAGGAAAGTTTCTATCTGGCTGATTGTGGTATCAGCACAACCTCCCTGGGCAACGTGTTCCAATGTCTCACCTCCTTCACAGTAAAGAATTTCTTCTGTGTATCTGACCTAAGTTTCCTGCCTTTCAGTCTGAACTCACTCCTTTTTGTCACATCAGTGCAGTTCCTTGTGAAGAGTCACACTCTGGCTTCCTTCAGATACTGGGTGGTTGCTAAGAGATCTCCACCAAACCTCCTTTTCTCAAGGCTGAACAACGCTAACTCTCTCAGCCCATCTTCACAGCAAAGCTGCCTTTCCTGGACTTGCTCCATGTGCTTCTCATATTGAGGACACCAGAACCGTATGTATATCCATAAAGCTGTTAGTTGTTGTGTCTTACAACATCTTGCCATATATTTCTACCTACTCTACTGCTGCATGGATGTCTTCACTATCCAAATTATTTTTAAGGTATTCACATTCATTGAACATGTAACTTAAGTGAGTAGGTATCCATAATATAGATATAGACATTTTTTACCAAGGTTGTTAATGTCTTCCAGAAGACGTATTACTGAATTGTTTTACTTGTTCAATGAAATTTCGTTAACAGTGAAAAAAAGAATGTCTCCATACATTAGCAGTGGTTTAATATTTTTAATTTTAATATTAATATTTGTGGTTTAATATTTTTTTCAAATGAAGTATGTATTGGTGGGGATTTTAATATTTTAGGCAGTTTTGTGTGATCATTTTAAGTGTACATTTTTCCTTTCTCATTCATGATGGATAGAAACACACTTTACAAGCTACCAGAGCAACTTAATAAGAATGGAGGTGAAATAAAAAACATTGATGCTGTCTACAAATAGCAGTCTCCTTCAAATTCACATTTTTGAAAACCTGATTTTGTAACTTTTATAGTTGAAGACATACTCAGGTACTGCACATAATATTTTATGCTTTTAAACCTCACATTAAAAAATCACTGGTATTCATTGAACCATCACAAAGAGGTCTCCAGTCATCTTGCTTTAAAATCAGAACTGCTTACAACAGATGCAGGATTTTATTAGTTAGATGGCAGCAACAAGGTTACTTTTAAAATGTTTGTGTTAAAACAAATGTGCTTTCTGGAAAAAAATTCAGCGTGTGATGCATTGAAAACAGCCATCAGTCAGCAAAATGGTCATAGAAAAAGATTTGAACGACTGTTGTTCACTTTATTTGACTGATCTGATAAGGCCAGTATGCCAGAAGCAGTTTGTTATTCCAAGAACTCTAACCTTCATCTCACTTAAAGGAAAAAAAAAAATTAAACAAATCAATTGTAATTTCAGCTCTTTAGAAGACTCTGCATCTTATTTTACAAAGCAAATACTTGTTCCTATTATGATGGAGGAAATAAAAATGCAGCTTCTGTCTAGAAATTACTGCTTAGCTTATTTCTATTTTATGAGCATTTCTTCCCCCTGACTGAGAATGCAGCTTAATTGCTCAATAAAAGTGTAAGGTTTTAAGACAAAAAATCTACTATAAAATGAAATGAGATTTAAAAAATGTATGCTAAACAATGTGTCAGTTCATTGCACCAGAGCTGTTGGCTTTGAGAGCTGACAATTAGAGGGTCAGATTCATTAAAGCTGTATTGATGTCAGACAAAGTTGAGGCAGCATTTTGTCCAAAGTTTATACCATATTCAAATTCAGCAAAACCGACAAACTGGCAAACAAAAATTTTGTGGAACTGATCACTACTGGGGATATGAGGTCTTTATTCACAGATAACCATACCTTCCCAAATGAAAGAAGGGTCAGATTGCCACTCTTTGTTGTTTGGAGACTTTGGGCTCTGTGATGTTTTTTCTGTGAATTTCATTTATTGGACAGTGACAAGGTAGACAAACTGAATTCTCCCTGCGTGCTCTGCTTTTCCAAATTAATGAGAAAAAACTGTAAGGCCAAGGTTTTAAATCTCCTGAGAAGAAGATGCTGGACATACACCACAGGGAAAGTATTTTTGCCTGTAGCATTCTTAGAGATTCAGATTTCTGAATAAAGCCCAGTACCTGACAGTTCAGGAAGATGCAACTCCACAAAAACTCCTGTCAGCTATTGCCTTCCCTTCATGAGGCACTTGGTATTTCTGTGCTGGAAGAAATGCCTCAGCTTCTTTAACCTTCAAACCATAACCAGGGCAAGTTTTCATACCAATTTCAGCACCCTGTCAAAACAAGAGTAGCTTTTTAGGGACTGTGACCAAGCAGTGGTCAAAGGGACAGGCCCAGGACTGGGGTCTAGACAAGGTTTTCCTCTTGCTCTGTTTGTGGAGGAGATGGACACTCCTGGTTGAGGTGGGACTGTGGTGGCAGGAGGCCATGTCTCCTGGCAGGCTGTCAGCAGGGAACAGCAGTGCAGAGAGCAGACCCTGAGAAACCATTGATGAGACAGTTTGAGGTCGAGCAGAAGCTTTCAGTTTTATTTTCATAAAACATCAGAAAACTTGGGAGTGATTGCTGCTGTGAGGTTTTTTTGGAATTACTTATATAAACCAAAGCAAAAATCAGGGAATTTAAAAGGCAATGTGATATTAGATTTTAAATTGTAAATCCTTCCTATAATCCTCGCCAGGATTAAAGCATATTGATGAATGAAATATTATGGACATTTTTACACATGTTTGCTTTCAGCTTTTTAATATATATTTCATTGTCTGTTAAACCCTCGCTTCACTAGAGAGCCTAAAATAGCTTGCTTCTAAAGTGGAAGCCAAATGGACTTCATCATAGTGGAAATGAGTGGAAATGGCATACTTTATTCTTCTTTTTTTTTGTTTTTGTTTCACCATAAAACTTTGTGCCTTGTAGATTTATGTCTGCCACTTATCTTTGTTCTACAGGCTAGAGAAGAAATAATTCCATACCAATAAGTCCACATTGAGTAACAAGTTAAAATCACTGACCCTACTATCATCCTCAGCCAGCGAGACAGGACTTTTTCTTACAGATTGTACTCTTGAATCTCAGTCATATTCGTTGTCAGAGAACTATAAATATTTACAGGAATATGCTGACAGAATCTCTCACAGTTCTTATTATCTGTTAATAAAATTCTGTTTTGTGAATATTTCATGAATTTATGTATTTCCTCCTTGATGAATGGTTACATCACAACACACAGCTAAGCAGAAAGTGGCACAAATTTTGAGTCACTGACTGATTCAGGGTGAAACATTTACCAGTAAGGAACACTTATCTGGACTTTGGTTACTCTGTTTGATGCCCCTTTTCTTCTGAGATTGATTCTGTTTCCCGATGGTTTCTCAATATTTTTAGGGATAAAAATACATGCATAAAGCATGTGGAAAATTTCCTATTCAAGTAATGGAAAAGGAGAAAAAGATCTCCCTTGGAAAAACTATGGGTAATGATAACTATTGTTATTTCTCTCCAAAAAGAGAAAGATTAGATCCTGTTTTATCTGTTGCAACCTTGTAACATGCTGGTAAAAGTAAGCTTACTTTCCAGTTCATGTTTGCAGTTCTTCTAACATATATTTCATACCAGAAAGAAAAGAAAGAATATTTATTTTCATTTAGGCTCTTTAGAAACAGTGGTTTTGAACATGGTAAAAGTAATGATCTGGTGTCACAGTTCCAGAACAGAGAAGTGCTGCTGACTTGCATGAGAGTTCTCAGATCACCACTGAAAAATTTAATTTTGGATTGATTTGATGTTTTTTCTTCTTCCAGATGTTACATTTTGTGTATAAAAACGTGGTGACACTCATTTTTCTAGCTACTTCTAGCACTTTAGAAAAACCCCAAAATATCTCTCTTGCTTTGTTTTAGAATCAGGCACCTTTCATTCAAAAAGAAGAAGTCCTGGTATCCGGACACTACATATTGCAAACATTATGTGGATATTAAAACTATTAGGTCCATTTTTAGAACTATATGCTATTGGTTTTCTACATATAACCCTTCCATCACTGAAGAGCCTAAAATACCTTCAGATTTATGTAGGCCAAATATTTTCCTTCTCTGTTCAACAGTTGGACCAGGGGCTTTTAATAGCTCTTGATAGTTGATTATATACAAAGACATAGTTTATGTTTGCCACTGGGATGGTAGCCAGGTATTTATTTTTGCTTAATTTTCCATGATTTTTTACATATTTTTGTGAGTCAGGTCAATTAAATATTTATTAGTGTAATAAGATATGATTGTACTATAGGCATCTAAGTAAGAGGTGTATGCTTTCCTGCATAGAACCTTTATTAAGAAATGCTCTATGATTCTCTGAATAAATTAATCATTCAGAATTTCAAATGTTTTTTAAATAGCGTTTGAGTAACTCAGTGTATTACGAAAGAATTCTTTCACCCTCTTTGATATTCCCAAGCCTTTTGATTTCTTGGCACACACACAAAAAGCTTCACCACAAGTGATCAAGGCTGTGAATGGCTTAAAACATTGTGGGAATTACCTTCTATCCTGACAAAATCATATGGTAAGTTATGCACTCATTCATTTTGAATAAACTTTCAAAATTTGAAGTTAGTTGGCACTGATTCTCCCACAATGTCATTTTCTGAAGCAGCCTCAGTACTCAGTCTGAACCACTTTGCCATGCTTTTTGCTGCATAAATTATTAACCTATACTTTGATGTTTTATCTCATTTTAGAAAATATCAATCACCAGTTGGAAGGAACCCTCCTGTTCTTCAGTATGTGAGACTCAGCAGACAGAAGTGAAGAAACTCTTATTTTGCTCTGCCAAGACTGGGTCAGTCAATGAAGCAGGCAAAGTATTGAAGAGCTATCCACCTTCACCCTAGAGCAGAGTGAAATAATTCATTGTTCTAGGCTGTTGTATTTTATGCAATTAGGATATATTTTTTCAATCATTTCGGATGCATTCAAGTTGTAAGTGGCTCAGGACGCACACAGTGAGTTATTATACTGTTGGCCTATACTGGAAGCTTTATGAGCTGTTCTGCATCCTTATTTGTTAGAGGAAGATGAAACCCCATAAAAGTCAAGCTGAAAGCTACCAAAAAAATTACTGCTTTGTTTTTCCTATTTATGAAGTACTGAACTGTAGAGTACTCTAATGATAACTTGTATTAATTTTAACAAACTCGAAAATCTTGCTGACTAGTCTAACATTTAGGTCCTTTTTCATTCTCTTTCTCATCAACCTTTAGCTTTTAGCTGGAGGCACCACATTTGTTATGTTAGTGTAAGTAGATAATTACAAACAGTGGTAAAATGAAGCACCACCACTGGTAAAGCTGAGAGGCTTTTAAAAGTTTCATCCCACTCAGCTACAAAAAAAATTAATTGAAACTAAAATATATGGATTGTGAACATATCAGTTTCATTAACACAAAACCCTTTTGTTTTTTGGGGGCTGTTTTTTTTTTTTTTTAAATACCTTCAATTCTGTTTAAAAAAATACAGAAAACATTCTGTTTCCTAAAACTAGCATTTTCTGGTTCTTGTTTTCTACTTACACATGAGCACTGGAATTTGCCTTCAGAAACTACCCATGGGATTTAGGGGAAAAAAACATAATCCCTCTTCTCACAGATTGATTTTTAACTAAAGGTAAAACTGTGAAGCAGTTTAAACTCAGGTGATCCTGGGTTGTCTGTTGGAGGTGATCTTTAGCCTTTTGTAAGCAGGGCTTTATTTTGCAAAGACCCGGGGATGTGTTGTAGGGGGGTAGGTTATAGTGCCTGATGTGTTGTACTGAAGAGCTGAAGAGAATACTAAAGAGGGAATAATAAGTGTTAAGAGAGGAGCATAGGCACAGCTAGTTCCTCCAGATAAGTTCAAGACATAAAAAACAACTGTTGGTTCATTCAAAACCTTAACCTGTGGCTGCATCTACTGATGCTGCTTCAAACTTTATTAATGTCTAGGCGGAATATATTTTATATATGTCCTGTAAACATTACAGATCTTAATGCTTTCTTTGGCCTTTGTTCTGTATTCCATTATCCTGTGTGAAATCCATCCTTGGAGCAGGCATTGGGCACAACATTACATGAGACTCAATGAAGTTGTTATAGTAAAATTTAATGGAATGTGGAATATGTGCTGGCCCTTTACCAAGGATGAATTTTACCTTTTTTTGGCATGAATTTCTGATTTCTTCCTTTGTGAAAGCTCCTCTATTTCTGTTAAGGTGGCCTTATGCTCCTCAGAAATTAATATGCTTTTTAGTCCTTTATTAAAAATGTGACAACAATACTGGCAACACGGTAATGTCTTTTCTATTCTTTTATCTTAGTGAGACTACTTGCAGGAAAGAAAAAAAAAGGAAATACAAATTCACTGTCACTTCATAAATATTATTTATAAATAATTTCCTCAAAATCATATTCCTCCCTTTTTTTTTTTTTTTCTGTCCCATTTTAAGATCAACATATGCCTCAGGGGACCTTACAAAAATTGGAAATATGTTATGACCGTATTTTTTATTTTCACACTATGCAAAAGAATAATCAATATTGCAGCACTGTAGTTCTTTGATCCCTGACTTTATTATGCATGGAGAATGCATATTTCATCCACAGGTGTTTACTAAGCTTGTCTTCATATGCCTCTTGATATAACTAAGAATATCCTGTCTTAAATCAGCAAATGAGGATGTGTTTTATAGTAACCATTTTCTAAACATCAAGTTACAGAATTCACTTTTAAAGTCTACTTAGAACTGACCTATCAATACTTTTGTATTATAATTTATTAATTTGCTGTCTTTTTCAACTACGGTAGTAATTTTTAAAGATTTTTATCACAATAAGTGTTTATGCAAGTATTTATGCATATTCAGTTCTCAGTATACTTCATGGAGGTCACATTTTCAAGGGGAGCAGATAGTTCAGGAAAAAATTCCTTCACATATACGCAAACGCTCAAGCAAAAATGCTATATTTATGACACAGTTTATTCTGACAGAAACAGAAATCAAGTGTATTGAGTGAAAGGAAAATTTTTAGGCTAAAGAAAAAATACTTCAGTTGTTGTTCTTGCATTAGGAGGAGAAACAGTAACCAAATGCGGTTTTCCAGGGTTAATAAAATAGCCTAGTGTTAAAACAGCGTAAGCAAATGTGAATTGCAAGATAGGAATAAGGCATATGGCAAAGTGGTTGAGTACCTTATTGCAGGAGTTGTAAGCTGATTTCATTTTGGGTCAGTTATTGACATTCCCCAGAACTCAAACTATAGCTTCAACAATCCTTCTTTAGCAATATTCTGCATTTTTCTCAAAAAATGGTGTATTGTTTAAGTTTTTTTAAAAAAAGGAAAAATGCCTTGCATTTTCAAAGTAGTTTTAAGAGGCAAAAACAAAAAGAGTGCTTTATAGCAAGCTAAATAAATGACTGGAAAAAGAAAAGGTTGTTGCTTTCCAACTTCTTTCTTATGCCTCAGCTTCAAAGTGTGATTAACTGGTTGTTAAACTGTGTAATAAATATGCTTCAACTGAAGAAGTGTTCAATTGGCTGTTAACACTTTAAATTAATCAGTGTGTACCACACAGCCAGCTAGAATTCATTTTTGTGACTGTAAAGTGTCATCTCTGTCATCTTCTACTACAACATATATACACACTATTCCCTACAATACCTTTAAAACAGCTCTAAAGTGATCTCCAGGGACCATACCTGTCACGACATAATTACTGTCCTGTGCTATATGAAACTCTTGACTGCTCTTCCTGTTTTAGGGTATCCCAGGAGAATAATAACTGCATAACAATGTCTTTTCCACTGTGATTTAGTATCTTCTTATGCTGATTGACAAAGCAGTCAAGATGAAATTAATTTATCTTGTACCACTAGTTATGTGGCACAGTTTGAAGCCAAAAGACATTAGGTAATGCTGCTAAGAGGTGTACAACTGTCCTCCTTTCTGAAATCAGGCTTCAGCTACTGACATTCAAAAAGGTATGAAACATGACATCTGGTAAGCTCGTTTTTCTCAACCACTTTTTGTAAACAGATTTAAAATCTCACCAGATATTTCCTAGCTGCACAAAGCATAGCAGCTGATAAGATTATTAGATCTTTACATACCTATGTGGTATATAAACACACAGGTGGAGAAGACGCTGATATTCAGCACCTGAGCAATTCACAGTTTGGGTCTCATTGGGGTTAGGTCACCATTGCCAGGTGGGGTTGGGTTGTACAAGGTAATCCTAATATGGGAGGAAGAAAATCAAGAGGAGCTGTGCAGGCTGACGTCACTGAGCAGTGAGAGAGGAAAATTGCTGAGGAAACCTCTGGTTATGCGTACCTTTTTCCTGGAAGAATGACACAACTGCTTCTCTTTGGCTCTCCAAGGGATGGGTAATCATTTTGGTCAGACTAAAGCTTGGAACACAGCTTGTGGGGCTAAAAAGTTGCTGTTCCTGGCCAATTGCCACCAGCACCAAGGTTCAGGTTCATACACCAGCCTTTCATGGAACAGTTTTTCACCTCACTCCCCTCCCAGCCTCTGCAGTGCCTAGGCCCCAGAAGAGCACCTCCTCATTCAGGGAACAAAGCCTGCACTATTTTTTAAGACTTATTATATATTTTTTAAAAATTTGTAAGGATTTATGTCCTTAAAAATACATGGTATTTTGAAGGGAAAAAGGAACCTGGTTGGAGGCAGCTTGGAAAGCAAAGGAGGAAAAAAAATTCACAAATGCAAATAAATATTTTAGTCGTCAAAGGAAGGATGACTGCTTCTTAAAGATAAGATACTAGTTTAGTGAATGCTTTTGTGACTACCTGTTTTTTTGAAATACATGCACCTCTTCACGAAAAAATGTAACAGACCCCCAAAACCAACATCTTAGTGGGTTTTTTTGTTTTGTTTTGTTTTGTTTTTTTGTATAATTCAGCAAGGAAGCATATGGAAACAAGGCTGGGAACCATTTAAATCATTGTCTGATTTATTTTAAGAAAAAAAATAAGGTTACATGAAAATTTCTGATTTTTCACTCTCTAGATGAAAGACAGAGAATAAGAATAATATACCAGTGATTCGTGATGCAGCTTTTGATTTGTCCTTAAGATATTTATGAAACTATTATCTTTATTTCCCCTTTTTCTTCTCATACTATTTGATTTGTGGGAAAATTAATGAAAGACATTTCATACACAAAAGCAGTCCATAACTGCTGCATACTTAAATTGATAAATGTGAACCATATCCAATGTGATATTTAACAGAAATGAAAATATGAAGGTACTAAAGTTATATCTCTTTTTTTCCTCTTCATTGGTTCTGTTATTAAATGAAAGGAAATCTGAATATGATGTATCTTGACAATGGACTATTACATAATGTAACACCATTTAGCGTTATTAAAATGTGAATTATTCTTGTAATTGAAATTTTTTTCAGCACTAAAACAATGATTGATGTACATAATATTCACTTGATAATGCACAGAAAACACAGTAACAGTAAATTCCTAAAAGCAATTATGTTATCTTCCTTTAACATTGAAATTACAAGCAAAGAATGCTTATTAAATTAATAAAGGTGATGCATATATAATTGAGATTGAGGTAGAAACTAATATGAACTGAATTAAAATGTATTTTTACATGTAATAAGCTTCTAATAATACTGCTTCCTTAGACAGCACAAGCTCAATCTATGCACCTTGATGAAGAAGTGAAAATATATGCTTAGGTTAAGGAATGCCAAGTTGATGGTTGTATTCAGTGATCTTAGAGGTTTTTTCCAACCTCAATGATTCTACATCACTGAAAAACTCATGACAGAAAAACTGGAAAAGCCAGGCCAGTGTGTTTCTAAATAATGACGTATCTGCTGTGTGAATATGTATGAATGTTATTTCTAGGTAAATAGTGGCAGTGAAGTCTTGCTCTGTTTCCTTCTGGAATTCCAAATCATCTTCCTAAAGCAGTGTTTTCTATTCATGCTCAGGCTTTTGGCATAAAGAGTAAGTGAACAAAAGTGCAGAAAAGGCTTTGCTTCTCTGAGACTCTAAGTTTCCCTAATTTGTTCCCAAATACTCCACATTAATTTGGCCAGATTTAGTGATAACAACAGGAATTTTGCCATTGTTCAATGGGATCAAGGCTTCTTACCAAACCACTGCTCATAATTCAATGGCACAGTGTCAGCAGCAGAAAAACCCCAGCCTTTTCTTCACTACAACTTGCCTGCATCTTTGCTTTCTACTGCTTTCTAAAATAAGTGAAATATGCAGACCTGAGCATCCAGCTGTTATAGTTGGCAAGCCTCCACTTGCACGAGTTATAGAGGTGCAGGGTTACAAATTAACACCATAATACTGGGAAAGTGATTCCTGTGTTCTTTTTTTATTGTTATTCCAAGTTTCTTCAAGTGTAGCAAAGCATAAAACTATGTTTTTGTTCTCTTCTGGATGGCAGGACTGACCTTCAACCAAATATTTAAGGAACTCTGCAGAGCCTGATGTGCTCCACACTGCATGATTTGATGGGAAGGAAGCCTACCTCTACAGGAGGGCATCGAGAAAGTAAGATAAAGCAGCACTCTGAAAGGAACAGCAGCAGGACATATCTCAAAATATTATCAAAGGAAAAGTGTTTTCTTAAAGGGCAGTAGTCTCTATTGCAGAGGTAATACATTTTGCCTTGCAACATTTTAGAAGGTATGCGATTTTCAGTGCGGTATCATGGCATTCAGACAAAATGCCACACAAAAAAAGAGGGGTTTATAACCTATTGTATGTCTTTAAAACCTACTTGAAAGTGTATCTGCCACTATGAAAAACTTCCGCAGTTTAAAGAGAAGTTCTGCAGCTTTCTCACCCAAACAAAAAAATATTTCTTTCCCCTTTAAAGGAGGGGACACAGAGAAGTGTTAGAAGTATTGGCTGGAACTTTAACTATAGATGTTGCATAGAGCAGATGTGATGACAGCACGTTGTAAAAAATATTTCTTTCCAGTCCCATTTATTTTCTTCAGAATGTATTTCTGAAGGGGCCATCTAGGCTCTTACATATAAATGTCAGGAACAATATTTTTAAAGAAAGAATTCATAAAACTTACTTTAAATTTTGATAGTTACTAACATACTGTCATAATAATATTTTAGTGTGTTTTTATAAAATGTTTGAATGTTCTGTGATTATCATACTTGAATGTATAACATCAAGACTGAAGGCAAAGGAATGTCAGAAGAGATACATTTTTAGAATAAAAACTACACAAAACTAGCAAAAGTAAGTGTCAGGCATGGCACTGGCAAATGTCAAAACATACAATGATTATCATGTTCAAATTCATATCTGAATTATGCTATTGAGTAACTGCGCCATGAACCCTGTACCTTGTCTGAATGTTATATACTCTTTCACTCAGATTTAGTCAAAATTGTTTGCATTCCTCTGGGCTTTAATTGTAACATGATAAAACGAACATAAACATCTAAATTTAAATGATATGCATTCTAGTGTCCTGTTTTTCTAAAAAAAGCTAATCCTCTCTCCCCCCCAAAAATAAAAACCCACCTCTCACATAATAAAAATATATAGACATGACTAGATTTTTTAAAAAAACATTAACTGAATTATTCCAGTTATTGACAAACATATTCTGACTTCAAAATCCAAATGCAAATATCTAATATGAGCCCTTAACTATCCTGGTTTATCTGAGCATGATTTGATTGCCTTAGCATCCTCTTCTGCCAAAGTGCTGTAGCATTAGAAATGCAGCAGTACAGTTGCTGATGGTCCTACTTGTCAGAGCAACAGTCCTTCACTGCTGAACCCCATCTCTGGCAGGGGCCAGTCACAGGTGCATAGGGAAAACATACTGAACATATATCTAGAGTAAAGGCATGATCCTTCAGTATTTCCTCCAAGAGTCAATAATTTATGTTTTATTATAATTTTTTCTCCCATATCATACATACTAGCTTTTGATGGATGTTCTTTTATTACTTCTTTAATCATTTCTCATCTCATTTTGGTTACTGTTGAATGCCATGACAATGTTATATGATTAACTATTGTTATTTTCTTTCACTTGCTTTAAATCTATTGCTTGATAGTTTAAGGGTACCAGATAGTTCAGGTAGTTCAGGTGTTTCAGCATTAAAAAAGTGAATAGATTTTTTCCCCACTTAATTCAGAGTCCTCATAAGCTCATAGCACTCTATATCAGATTCTCTCCAAGTCATCCCTTTTTCAAAACAGAAAATTTAGCTGCCTATATATTTTTATATAGAAGCTACTCAATGGTTTGCCTCATCACCCTTTCTTTGATGTCTAGAGGGTTTTAATTTTTTTTTAATTACTAATTGAAGTGTGTGTAACAGAATTTATCAATTCTCTTTTGTGCATTGTTGCAGAATAACCTAAATTCCTCTAGGAAGCTGAAATTCCAGCAGTGATCTTCTTTCCTCTGGCAGTAAAGCGGATTGAAAGTATAAATAATCCACTTAATATGCTGGCAATTTCACAATGAAATATTGAGCAAATATCATGTGACCTGAGTGATTTATTACTATTCAATTTATTGATCTCTTATTGAAGATGATTTATTAGTATGTCTGACTGAAAAAATTCTTCAGACTTCTCTCCTGTAAAGAATGATCTCTGTACCAGCTTCCCTTAGCTTCTCTGCATTGAAATACTCAAATTTTCTCCTCATACCATTCCTTTCTATACCTACAGATCCACTCACCCTAAAATTACATATATTTGGCACAGAATTGCAAGGCCATACAGCTATTGGGAAGATTCTATGCTTATGATAAGTCTGTAAAATTATTCATAGCCTTGGACAATTTACTAAAACATTCCTCAGATCTTCTTTTTGTCTTGCATTGCTAATGGTTTCATATTAATGTTATGAAAGGTAATGATTCTCCTGGTCTGATTTATTTGTAACTTTCCTACCTCTGATTTATTTTTGCTGTAAGATCCTTCTCTTTCATTATAAATGGCCCCTTTTTTCAGAGACAGGGCCTTTTAGATGGGCTTTTTCTGTAATGTTATTTTTATTCTGATTGGCTAGTGTGGTGCCTTTATCTGCTTTCCATGATCTATTTTATCCTGTCACCAGCTCTTTTTGTTTCCTTTTTTTTTCAGGCTTCATATTTTATATACCACTGCTAATTGAAGGCAACCAACTATGACTAGTTTCTTATATTTCTCTAAGGATGTAGGTGACTGTCACAAAGTCACTATTTGATAACAGTATTTTGAACCAAATTCTACACTTGACCCAGAACCAAATCAGAGTATTTTTTCTCTCTTTTTAGTAAGTTGTGAAAATAGTTGCTGTAAGTGGCAGTCATATATGACATCAAAAACATGTACTTTATATTATATACCACCTGAAATTTATCCACTTTGGATTATGCTTTCATTTATGGTTTTATTAACCCTTTGGAACAAGATACACATCAAGGAGTCTAACTGAGGCTTTCTTCTGAACTAAAAATAGATCAGTGAAACTTCTGATCCTGCTTACTTATATGCAATGAACTGTAGATTCTACTGAAATGCATCCCAGAATTACTATGGGAAACTTGACTTCGAAAGGGACATGGGAAATCTAGTCCTATGATAAGAAATGAAAAGAAACTGTTTTTTAAACAGGGAGGGAAGAAATTTCTCCCATAAGCTGAAGAATCTGATATCAAAACAATGCTTTCAGGCCCATGGTGTGATTCTGTGGGTGTCCTGTGGAGGGCCAAGAATTGGACGAGATGATCCTGACGGGTCGCCTCCAACTCAGAACATTCTGTGATTCTAAAAGACAAATTTAAAGCAAAGTTTAAAGCAAATTTCACCAAAGAGCAGACATTGAGATAGCCCCCAGAGGAACTTGTAAGAGTTCTGTAAGAGTGAAATTAAGTTGCCTACAGAGAGTAATGGTGAATATTGTAAAACTTACTAGGTTGAACAAGACTCAGAAGCTCCCCTTTCTCCCCAAACTGCAGGACAGAAAATTGCTTTTATGGGGAGAAATATAAGCTAGAAATTGTTTTCCCACATTACTAAAATATCTCTGTTGTGCTGAGTCTGTAATTTGCTGCAAGTTAGATTCATACTAGACTCTAGTATTTCTCCTCTGAAATGGTAAACATACCCATGGTACTTCACACAAAATGCCATGGTAAATGAAATGTTAAACTAAAGTACTCACTCTGAATTGCCTATCCATGTAATCTGTAAATTACTTTCAATAATCCATAAAAGGAAACAGACTGTGCCATGTTAAATGTTTTTGCTGTATCTCAAGAAATGCACCTGTGCAGTTGCATTTATTCACTCTGGGAAAATTTCCTAATACTTCAGGTGAAGAAAGGTCTTCAGCATCTTATCCTTGTAGTCCAGATCTCCAAGACTGCAAGGAGAAGATGTTCCTGTAGCTGTTCAGATAAAATAGCCGCCTTCTTTGACAGACAATCCCAGAACGAATAGTAGAAATCTGAGGGATATCATGGCACTACTGAACAGGGAAGAAAAGGGAGGTGTATCACATCATTCTGATTTACTCCCCAGCATAATTGCCCATTTTATATGAAAAAAAACTCTGCAAAATGAAGTGGTTACTTTGGAGTCTTTCTTTTAATGATGTACTTGTAGCTCAGAACTCTCTTGATGCCATCCTCAGGGCAGTGTCACATGTAACATACACGTGCCATAATCCTGCCCCTCCAAAGAATGCAACCATGATGCTCCATCAGGAAAGAGGTCTCTTGTAAAGCTGCTGTCACACTTTTACCTGCTTTATACACTAGTCAGCCTTAGACTTTGAGGGCTACTCAAGTGTTTATGGTGAATTACAAAAAAATTTACAGGATCATTGTGAGAGAGAAAAAAACAAGCTTTTTCTTCAGAAATCCTGATCATCATAACATAGAAAGACAAGTATGGGTGCTTTATGATCCATTTCAGAGGAAGAATTCAGCATTGCTGATATTTTAATACAGCTGCATAACAAGAGACAGTCAAAATAATAAAACTACATGGCTGAAATTCACATATACTCATAAAGCACAGAATTTGGATGCTTAGTGAGCTTCATAGCCCCAGTAATTCTCTCTTTTTGTCATATCAGAAGCCTTAGGCTCTCTTGTCCTATGATGGCATCTTGTTAGCAAGCAGCAGACCCCAGCAGAAACAAAGACTTAAAGCAGCTCTGCCTAACTGCCCTGAACTCCAGTTTCATTACAATTCTGCCTAACAAGAGACTCAGTTACTAATTTGATTTGTAGAAGAGAAAACCCTGGCAAATTAAAAGCAGCAAACATTCCCAAGTGATTTGCTGCAAAGTAGAATAAATGAATAACTGCTTTAAAGGAATCATATTCCATTAATTTGACATAACAGCAAAAGTAGTTGGGTTTTTTCCTTGTTTATAGGTGAAATAGGTATAGTTTGAAAACATCCATTATTGGAAGTATTGGTAATAAAGGTGGTTTATAAAAAATATGTGATTATAGAAGTCCTTGATGTCACTTAAAAGTTGCCATTTAAACATTAGTATCAGTGTCAGGGTACAAACAAGTGATCATTGTCTTACTCAAATTTGCTTCAGAGCCCAGGAGAGAAAAGTATTTGGAAAACAGTAGGAAGATTTTCATGCTTAACATCCTTACCACACAATTACAAGGTATGAAAAATATTTCTCTCAGATATCTCAGTCTAGTGAAATAATTGCTCTAACAACCAGATTCAAGATCGAAAAACCTGGGCATACTCAGAGTATATTTTGCCATTGTTTTCCTCATAAGAGTTCTACAAGACATTGTAACAAGGGTTAACTGCAATAGAAAACTGGAACAGATGGGTCTATTCTAGGTTTTGACATATAGAAGGATTTGAGAATCCAAGGTGCCTTGACCTATTTTGCAGGGTCAGAGCTAAGGGAAAGATTCTCAATAATTCTTGAAATAGCAACATTCTCTTCAAATATAAAAAATACAAAAAAAGGAGGACTTCCAGTTATAATGCTAGATAGAATGAAACATTTCCCTTAGAACCAGCATGCTGTGCTCCAACTCATCATTCGTTCCCCACCATCTTAATGTTTCTCTCTGCCAGCTCCATCGCTCTTTTGTAAGCAAAATAAAACGGATTTTCACATAGAAATCAATTTTCACATAGAAATCTCTGTATTTGGTGGTCAGCATCATTTACTGTTTTATTTGCCTTTCTTTCCAAAACCTTATTACCTGTTAAAGCTAAGCTAAAGCTTAAGCTGTAAAATTTATTCCCCTTCTGGTTTTAAAAACAATTTATTAATCTTTACTCGCCTTAGCAGTGTCACTACAGTGTAACATTTAATTTACATTAATAATGCCAATTACTTCATTTGGTTCCTGTTGTGGGCCTGAAAACCAAACACACACCTTTAATCACATCTGATGAGCACTTTTGGTATTCTGTCCTGCAACCAGATGAACTAATTTGGATTATTTGAGCAAGTGGAACATGTAGGTATTTTCTGGAAAAACAGCCAATTGTTCTTAACTGTTTCTCACAGTCAGTAAAAATAACTAAAGTGAATTGTGATTATTATATAATTTCTAACAATTGTGAAAGCAAAACACGAGTTCCCTCCTCAGAGGCTGTTTGGATCCTAGCACTTGTAAGGTGATAAGAATTACTTTAGGGGCAAGTAACTGTGGAACAGCAGCATTGCTCAGATGTGCATATTTCTATTTACTATGGTCCTTGCAACACAAGAATGCAACAGTTAGAGTTCATGATATCCGCTTTTTAAATATACTTTTCTTGATAATCATTACCCACTAGAGAGGGCTGCTCTAGAAATAATTGAAAAATAGGTTAATTGTGAATTTTGGCTTCAAGATACAATTTGTCCTCACCTTCAGCCTAAAGGACTAGGGATGTTTTAGAAGTATGTGTACTGAAGTGAAAGATCAATCTTAATAGATGAAGTGTGCCTTTTTATAACCATGTGTCATGCTTTTATCCTTTTTATAAACAACTTTCAATCCTAGGGTTCATGAGAAAAGCTAATGTGCAGGGCTCTGTGCCAGTCTAAGGGCATAGTTATTAAGATATAATATTAATGGAAATGACCCCTGTCAGTAAGAAAGACTAGGCTTGCTTCTGAAGCCTGTCTGGTCTTTAACCAGTTTTGTATTTCAGTTGTTCCCCTAGGCCCATCTGTGCACTGGCACATAAAGTTACAGAATTAAAGGAATGTAAATTCCCCCAGTAAAAGTATTCCTATAAGTAAAATAAGTTTAAAAGGTCAAACTTGATCAAAATTTGTTGAGCCAATAACTTTTGAATACTAAAGACTTTATTTTCTAAATGTGAGATTGGACTCTGCAAGAATCTCCAGTATTGGACTAATTTGATCTCCTATTTTGCTGGTGTGGTATCTTCCTTTTACTTCCCTTCCCAATGCTCTGGACAAATCCATCCAGTTTATGAATAAATTCTATTATATTTATTTGCAATTAAACTTTACTCCTAGGAATAACCGTATCAATCCTGAAATTTAAAGACATGAATCATCATATGTTAAATTGTTTGCCTTTACACCCACTATTTACAAAATCATCACTTTTAAGAGCAAATCACAAAACAGCTTAGGTCAGGTCCACGGTTTTTAAATTAGAACTATTTATCTTGGTCACCCTTTGGATTATTATTTCAGATATGTGTAAATTACTAGGTATTTTTTAAAAATTAGTTGCTGAGAGTTCTTGAAGTTGCTTGGTTTTCCACTGAAAGCAAATACAGTCATGTTTAAGGTAATTTTAGAGCTTTTCCTTCACACTTGAGGTGGACAGCATAGATACAGGACAAACTGAAACAGCACTTACAAAATATTACTGTCTATATAAATTTTAAAGTTCCATGTATGTAAAACAGAAGTAGAGTAACTGGGTGCATTTTACAGTATCTATTTTATCTGTTTCACTCACAAAGAAATGTAATTATCTATCTCTAGGGTATTATGAGAAAGGACAAACCCCAAAATACTTTGAGAGAAATACCTTAACATCCTGGGACTAAATTTCTTGGCTTTAATGATAAAGCTGTAGTATCTTATTTCCTAAGGTTATATAAAATAGTAATATATTCTAAATGTTTAGATACTTTATTATCTACCGAAAATCAATATATTTTTTTGGTTGTCAGCAGCTGCTGACAGTCATCAATTGTTCATCCACATTCTGCTTCAAATCCAGTGAATTTATTTTTAACTAAGATCTTTTGTATCAAACAGTAGGCAGATTAAATGCAATTTATTGCGATTAAGTTTGAGGCAGTTTTCTGAGTCAGCTTGCCAGCTGCATCTTTTTGAAAATCTACAGGTAGCTGAGGTGAGAGGCATTTAGAACTCCAATAAACTTAAATCTAAATGATCAGCAGCATGCCTGGGGCTGTGGTGAAATACTAGGGCAGATTCACTGCCTCAGAAGACAATAAAGGCAAGTTTGTTACATGCTACAGCAACTGGCAAGGGAGCACATCCATTCAGCACCTGCTATGGTTCAAGCTCCATTGAGTTTCTTCTGGGCAGCTCATCTGATAGCCCTCAAGGAGAGTTTAAATTTGAGCTAAGTCCAAAGAAAAATCAAACAAATATTTTGTGCCTTGAAGCACTAGATAGAAAGAAATTTTATACGTTGCATAAAGTAATAACTAACATGGATTTGTATATGCTTTACATAATTTTATAGGTTAGTCTTCTAGCTGACAAAGGGAAGGCCAGCAAGCCTGGCACCACAGCTTTTTTTCACCACCCTAGCAGTAAATGGAGGCACTTTGGATGCACTGTGATGTGAAGGGTTCTTTCCTGGGAGCATCCTTAGTGGCCATTGTTCCTAAGAGTCCCAGAATTAGGAACTGTGGATTTTGGTCTTTAAACATAAATTTATAATAAGAAAAAGTTATGATTATATTTACTGTTGTTGTAATTTCCATTTTAAGTTTTTTTCTGCCTTGATTCATCTTATAAATCCTGGGTAAGTCTTCCACACTGTGAAAGACCATCAAAGCACGTGCTTTGAAGTTCAAAATATATCGATGCAGGTGACCCCTATCATAATGGCCTTAAATTGGGACTGGTTATCCCAGCTTCACACCAGATTATCAGCAAAGTATATAATTTCTGCCTTAGGCTTTCTTACCAAGAATTGTCCTTTAATTTTAGAATTATCAGCTCATGACATGGTACTCGAGAGAGAAATGTCATGTTTCAGACACAAACTGGTTTTTTTATTAAATATTATTTGTGTCCTGCTTTTTTCTACATTCAACAGCACAGATAAAACTGCATTAAAATAACGTGGGTTTTTTTTCCCCATTCTAACTGTCAAACTAGAAAGGTTACTGAGGCATTTCAGGAGAAGAAAATTTCCTTTTTCTATTGAGTTATTTTTCATAGAGGTACCTTTCTCTAAAGTGTTATTAGAGATGAAGAAATAGGAAGAATTGGAAGGAACTGAAATTCTGGGAAGCAGTTTTCAAGTTACTGTAGAGAAAGGGTTTTAGAAGCCTCACACAAATTTGGAGTTTCGCTCCAAAGGGTATGTCTGCTCTTTCAGATTTGAGAAAACGGAGATGTGTCTGAAACCTTGAAATATTAAAAGAAAAAAAAGTTATTTTCTCAGCACAGAGAAAAGCTATAGATGTTTCATAGAGATATAAAGGGGGAAAGGAATATTCTGAGACTGAGACAATTTAGTGAATATATTCTCTAAGAGAAATTACAAAGTGATTAACAACATGAAGCACACCCAGGGCATACAGCCAGGGATTCATCTCCTCTAATAAGTAAGACATGAGAAGGGGCTATTGCAATTATAATATTCAAAGTTTCACTAAATGCAGCTATTATTGGAACATTTGGCCTGACCTTTATAGTAACCAGTCCTTCTTTTTCACCAAGATATCCTGTATTGAGTGAAAAAGTATTCCTGAATAAAGCAAGTCTTCCAGAAAAAGAGCAGGTGGGTCCACCCATCCTATTAATTAAAGCATGGCAATTCTTAATTCTACTCATTGTTAAAAATACATGCATCTTCTCATACAGTTGTCTGTGATTTTTGATTTCCAGTGCCTGATTCTTAAGCTTGTCCTTTTTAAGTTTCATGGAGTAGTGTTTTGTCCCTGTGAAGATACTTAGGCACTACTTGATTTAACTCTGCTGGTGGTGGGGAGGGAGGCAGACAAGAAGAAAACAGTGATTGCAAGGTCTCTCACTGCAAGGTGTTAGTTTGTCATGCTCACTAGAAAATAAACCTAATTACTAATTTGATGTGGTAACATTTAAATCTTCTTACTAAGTTTATTTAAGCCCATTCTACCATGCATTTTTCACCATGCCTTTAAATTCCTTTATCAGATATCTATATCCTGTATATGTTAAATGTCTATTGATTTATTTTCAGTTTCCTTCTCACTGTTTTCTTATACTTAAGTACTGTCCTCACATTTTGCTGAACCAGGACATGCTTTGGATGTCATTCTTACCCTGGTATTGCTACCAGATGATTTTTGTTGTCCAACAGCCATCTTTTTTCAAAAAGAGTTTCCAAATTTTTTTCAAGATCTTTCTCTCTAAATATATTCTAGGACTATATTCTTTTTCTTTGTGGAAAAACAGGTGGGCAGCTGCGATATTGCTATTGGTCGGTAGGGTTTGAAACAATATCCACTTCTGTGATTATTAATCTTTAGTGAACATAATGATATCCAAATCAGAATTGCAGTAAAAACAATGTCTTTCGAGCTTGAATGTTACCTTTTTATTTAGCATTGCTATAATTCCCCTGTTTGGCCTCCTATATGCTTTAATCAAACTGTATTTCCCAAAATCCCATTTTTCTTCATGCGTGTAGGAAAACCAGTTAGGAATTACCTTATCTTGGTAATGTTTTATTTTAAATAACAGTTTTCAACTATTTTTTTTCATCGTTCTTAATTACCACAGTTTCCAATATATTTATTTTTTTTAAACTCTATATCTTCAGTGATTGATATGCATTGAGGTTTTACATTATGAGTGCTTGACTTTGGTACAAATTTTTCATGTAGAGAGTGATTCCCTTTTTTTTTTTCTTTTTTTTAAATACCAACTTCTTTATCTTAGTTAGCAGCATACTGGTGACTTTTTAGAATGAGTCTGACTTTTCTCACAGATTTCCGGCAACTCCTTTGTTATTCTCACGAGTCATAACAATTCTTTTTCTTAGCAAAACAACTGGCATTGGTTACACAGGCAGTTTTATATTCCTGGTCAGCTCAGATGAAATTGTTTGCAATATGGTGAGTAGATGTTTGCGTGACAGTTGTCATCTCAGCACATTTTTCTCCCTGTTGCTAATACAACAGCCTCCTTGACCTCCAACTAGTCTCTGAGATCACTAGTTCATTATCATCACCAGTGGAAATGCAGCCTGATCTCACCGGCTGGTCTCCTCCCTTACAGGGATGTGGTACACTCTTTTGTAAAACCAGACCTTAACACTTTGCATCAGCTATGCAAACAGTAGCATGTCTGTAGCACTCACAATAAATTGTGCTGCAATAAAAACTTTGCTAATACCTTGAAATCTTCTGCTGTTTAAGTGGACTCTGGCAAAAGTATGTCATTAGAGACAGCATACAACTTTAGAATTTCATGCATTTTAGTGTTGCATTTTTACTTTTGCTCCAGGCAATTAGCACAGTATCTTGCACTTATTCCTGTGAGCCTTCACTCTCACCTGAGCTGTAGTAATGCTTCCAGCTTCTTATCTCCCGTCTCTGGAATACTACATAAGTAGATACATCTCTTAACTGAAGAGCTTACAAATTAGAAGGGTATATTTTAGTTCAAACAGTACTTCTCAGAATTGATCTTACTTCAGAACTTACTTAACCTCTAACACTAAGACAAATGGAAATTCACTACCAACTCGCAGTGTATGTTTCAATATCTAGTTTTTGAATGAATGCTTCAATGAATGGAGATGGACTGGATATGATAGACCAACAGCTATTTATGAAAATTTACTCTGTTAGCATTCTGTGTCTGCCTCTGAATAGGAAGTACCCCTTTCAAAATGAGTGAAGGATGTGCACGCCTGTTGCACATGCAACATAAAACTGGATACTCTCCCTAATTGCAAGTATACTGAATGACTTTCACACATACAAACAAACACAACCCGTTTTCATAGCTCATTTGCTTTTATAAGTATTTTTAAAGGTCACAGCCCTGAAAATTTTATCTCCAAAAAGTTGCAGAAGCGACACACTGTTACTACACTTAAATGAGAAATAAATGTCATTGCTGGAGTGTTAACTACCAGCAAGGACACTGTCAGAGATACATGGGAGGATACTGTTAATTATTTAAATCAGACAGGTAAAACTTGGGTAATGCCAAAGGAATCTTCTTCAGATGTGACTAGGAATTGAAACCTGGGCTCCTCAACGGAGTGTGCTCTTTGCTTGCTTTAGAACAAGAAGTAACCCACTGTAATCAGACAAAAGTCAGTTCTTCTGGTAAGTTTTCAAATGAAGGTTCACAGTGCCATAAGACTGTACTATCCTCTGCAACAAGCAGTCCTCTCTCTCAAATGCTTTTAATTGTTTTAAGACACTATTCTCCTATGCCTGCAACAAATAAGCTGAACAGTCTGTGACACTCAGTGGTTGATCCAGATTAATAATTTGCCATCTGAAATCTGTTTCAACAAATTCACAAGCAATGTAGTAAACTGGTAGTGCATTTTCTTTTGGATATCCCCAATAAGACAAGAAGAAATGCATTAACCTATTCTTGTTCTAAGAATAATCTATCCTGAACTGGGGAGCATATTCAAGATTCATTCATCACTTTAGTTTTGATTTTTTAAATTTTTCATTAAAGAACTGTTCATTGCTAGTACAAAAATAACCTAGAATTGTTTTAATTTTATGTCATTGTTTTTTGTTCATATTATTTTGTGTAATTATTACACAAAATAATATGAATTTATTATAAAATAAATACAATCATATTATAATGTGTATCTGAATATTAAAGTTTATAATGCTTAAAAAGTAATAATTTCAAAGAATAAAACAGCTTTAGGTTTGGAAATGAGATCAATGCTTCACTATAAACTGATGTATACAGTTCTTTGTATTTTAAATATGCTTGTGAGCAGGAAAAAATTACCATTTGCTTTATGAAGCTAATTTTGGAATGATACTTTAGTAAATGAATGACTTATGCACTTCATCTCAATTAAGATGCTTTATAATGAATGATGCTTTTCTTTGGCATAAGAAAGTATGTATCTAAAATCAAAGATGCTGATTGTCCCCAGGACACTTGATTGTAGTCTGAACTCTTTTGAAATGGCTTTGTTTGTATGATTTCCTTTCTGAAATGGAAATTTTCCCCTTGCTGTGACATGATATAATCTACACTCAGCAGCAATGAAACTTGATGACTGGCACACTACAAAAACAAGTAAGCTATTTCAGGTAATGAAACAGACTTCCTGACACACTCCAGTTGCAGTTTAGTTTAAGAAATCACTGTTCTGTAGGGTATGCTGGAACTAAGTTACCTTGTAGGAAGCTGGATGCTCTCATGCATTACGTTTCTGATTCTCTCTCAGCAGTGAGTGTAAAGCTCATGCTTTTGGCTCCACCATGGAGCTACCAATTGTAACTGCAACTGCACTGTTGACACTCATCGTACTATTTGAATCCTAAACTTAAATGTCTTATAATACTATCTCTACCCTACCTGTGAGTAATATAACTTCAGAGTTACAAGATTTTAAAATTACATGATGTTTTATCCAGAAATATTTGCTAAGAGAAGAAAGACTGCTAAGCTATCAAAAGTCAAGTTTGCAAATTAATGCATTTTTGAGACATTATTTAGAAATGGAAACATGACCAAAAAAAAAGAGAAATCTTTTATATGATCAGTGAAGAAGCTTTTTTAATACATTCCTATTCCTCAAAAAACTCTAACTTTCTCAAATTCTTTAACCTCATCATCACTTTCATGTTTATGAACTATTGCTGGTCATAAAAATGTTTTCTTACTGAACTATCTCAGAATGCATATCAAAACTGCAGAATTGTAGTCTGCTTTGGTGAAGCTTTTTGTTATTGTCCGTCTTGAAAGCTGTAATATACCATTAAATTCATGTTTCATACTGTGTCATTTCCTAATTAGCCTCAGCTATTAAATTCTACTGCTGTCCTCCACAAAGGGGCTAACTCCTTCCTCCCAAGCCTTTAAGAAAAATACCTCCAAAAGTAGCCTTTAATGCTTTTTGAAATACAACAAAATGATTGCATATACTGACACGTCGCATATTACCCATCTCCTAGCATTCCCTCAAGTGAGGACGTAACACAGTTAACATTGTTAGCCTCACTGTATTTTAGACACAGGCAGCTGAAACAAGAGTTATTAGCTTTAGGACATGCTTTGTGTGAATGGGAAGGATTAATCAGTTGTTCTACCTGATACAGATTTGGGTGTGTACTAACCAAGGAGTATTATTAACCAAGCCTGCCTGTGAAAGACCATATTACAAAACAGATTCTGCTCCAAAATATTGGCAACTCATGCATGAGTCACTTTATGAAGTTCAATTTTTCAGAATTTTAAGCATTTTGTGACTAAGCCACATGAATAAAATAAAAGTGTAAAATCTAGTTCCACCTTACTTCAGGCACCCTCTTTCTAAAGCAGGCTGAGAGATAATTTTCTGAAACTTACTGTCATGTAATGTTTTGCTGAACTTCAGGGGACCTTTGGCCATGCAGAATACCTGACATTCCAACCATGAAAAAACACTGTATTTGAGATCTTGTTAGACCAGGAACTATGAGGTGAATTTCCACCAAAAGTAGAATTTTCATGTTTGAATTTATCATGACATACACAGAGGAACTTTGACACTTTCCAGCTCATCAAGAGTGTCCTTCTATAGTGACACTGACTGAAACTACTGAGGCTGTGGACGCAGATTTCTTGCTTCAGAAATAAGCAAACAAACATTTAAAGAGCTATTTTGTCTTCTGATTCTGGACCTTTGATCTGAATCACCTAGAGATGAAATAGTAAACTTGTGGGACTCAGTGCATAGTGAGTGACCCAACAGGAAGAAGCAGCACTACTGCTTCCCTGAAAAGGCACTTTGACCCCTGGTTTCAATAGCGTTTCAGCTGGGAAGAAAAAATATTTCTTTCTGTGCTATGCCTGCTTCCCTTTCTTTTCATTTAGCAGCTGATTTGTCAAAGGGACTAAGCCATCAGAACCTTCAATTGTAAACATTGTCAAAAGGATCCAGATTAGAAATATTAATTCTTAAAAGAACAATTGGAAAACTAGGTAAGAAAGTGCTCCTGGCTCTTGACTAGAAGGGCAATAAAGAATTTGGAGAATTTCAGAGAGAGCAAGGAGTAGCATTAGTCAAACAGATGCAACAAGTTAAAAAAAAACCCAAAAACTCAAAGAATGTTGCTTTCCTCTGAGTCTTGATGAAATTTTAGTCTACTAGCCAAAATACGGGATATGAGTGAGCTTAACACACAATTGTGTGTTAAATGATCAACAACAGACTGACCAATGACTGACATAGTGTTGTTGCATTATTAATAACAAAACCTAGGCAAGCCTGGGGTAAGCTTTCCTTTCTTGGAATTTTTTTCCCATTGTTTTTTGCACTGCCAAAACCCCCCTATTATCAAAGGTGTAGTCTTTCTGAAAATTAGGTAGTATAGATGTGCCTCAATAACTGTATTAATGCAACTGTTTGTTAAAGCTACCAAGAAAACGACTGATAGCAGCAACAACACTTTCTCTACATGCTCTCAGTGAGCATCTCCCCAAAACATGCCTTTCTGCTATGATTTTTTATTTTAATACATATTTTCAAGGTGTTCAAAAAACTGTGCTTAAGTAGCTTAAGTGCAGATGCACCGGCATGGCAAAGAACTATGTATTAAAAGCTGTTGGAGCCGAGACAAAGAAAAATCTTTCTTGTGAAAGCATGGGGTGTTGGTTACAAAGCACACTTGAGTGAAAACAGGTCCTTAGTTGCAGTGGTCTAGGTCAGCAATTACCCGGTAACAGCAATAAGTAGGTTCATTGCCACACACAATGGCAGTTACATCTTCACTCAAAACCAGACATAAGCAGTGCTCAGAAAACTCTTCAAACACTGAGGAATTCCCCCCCCCGGCCCCCCCCCCCCCTCCCTGTTTTCATCAATAAAATTTGTGCCTCTCTGCGAAGAAGAGTATGTGTTATTGTTATTCATGGAAACTGTCAGGCTTTTTAACACTGCTGAGAAACAAGGAGAGTGAATGACAGATGGGGCCCGCTTTCTTGGCAAGGAAGTTCTCTGCTAGCAGAATGCCATAGTATGAGTCCTAAAAGAGAGAAGAGATGACAATTTAACTTGTTCTTATACACAGACGTCATCTGAAGAGAAGCCTTTCATTGTGAAGGAGCCTGATTTGTCATATTAACTCCTATGCACATAGGCTGATGCTGTCTTCGGTCTGAGCCTTAGATGCCAAATGGTCTTAAAAAGCTTGAAACATTTATATTAGGTGTAATAACACTAATGCAAGCTGCTTTAGTGCCTTTCCAAAAGCTGGATAGTATTTAACTCAAGTGTGAAACCTTGAGAAGATGAGCTTGAAGATTTTATAAGAAATTTCCAAAGTCCTACCTATTGCTGAGGTGTCCAAACTGTAGTGACTCTTTATCTTTCTTAGTATGATATGTTTTCCCATGCTTATTATATACTCTTCAGGTCAAAACCATGAAACAGGCCAATACACTCCAATACTGTACATTCATGATGTGCAGAGGTCCTCAATGCAAGGTCATTTAAAGCATGGGAAAGACATAAGTCAAAACCCCTCAACTAAGCATGTGTGTATGGGAACACAAGTAGGCAGGAGAAGGAGGATGATGGCTGACAGGAAAAACTGAAAAAGACTTAATTGTGGGCTAAGCAAAAGTGCTTGTGTACCTTGAAATGGAGAACTTAATTTTGAAAAGGTGTCCTTTGTTTAAAAAGTCTTAAGATTTTTTGCTATTTTGAATTTTAAAAATTCCTTTACAATGTTCATCTTTTAGCTTTTTTTTTTTTTTTTTTTTTTTTTTTTTTTTTTTTTTTTTTTTTTTTTTCCAGTTTGGTGAGGGTGGGGTTTCTGTTGTTTTGGTTTTTAACCAATCCATTTGCTTCCAAATCAACTCAAATTCAGATTTTTTTTCCCTAATGAGTAGAATCTATCATTACAGCAGAAAGCTTCTTCATATCTGATTTTCTTTCTCCTCTACTATGTATGAAATTGCAGATGCATGTACTTGGAAAAAGTTCTAGAGATTTTGGGATTTACTACTTGACAGACTTCATTAATCACTTTATAAAGAGCTCTTAACATTAGCTATTCTTAAATTTATCATTAACTTCAGGATGAATGTTTTTTGAAAATCCATTTGGCTCTATTCTTAGCTATTTTTTATCCTTGAACATCTAATGATTGTCTTGATATTGTACTAAAGGACTAAAATTAGCTCCCCAAGGTATGGAGGGTCCTCAGTATCCTAGTTATAAAAAAAATGTTTCCTCTAAATAATGAGGTGGGGAATTTTCCAGATTACATTTATTAGGATTGGACAACAACATGGAAAAATGTTTATCTTTCAGAATGTTAGCTTTAAAAAAAAAGTAAGTTTGCCAAGCCACACAAAGAACTACTGGTTTATTACCTTTAGCCTGATTAACCTCTTATTTACTCCTGATTGCTGTAGCTAAAACGAAGGAGTTGTTGTCACTTTTAGTAAAAACCTCAAGCGATTTGAATGTGTTCAAGAGCTCTAACTCTGAAGTGATAGGACAGGACAAAGTGCTTCCTGATTTACATTGCAGCGGCAGAGGATGTTATTTGCTTTCCCCATGTACATTTCAGTGTTGTCTAAACACTATCAGCTCTCAAGTACTGTTACTGCAGTTCCAAAAGTTGGTGCTGCTTCTGATCTTCTGGAGTCAAAAATTTTCTTTGCCCTCAGTTTCTTGATAGTTATTAGCTAGTCTTTTATTCAGAGTATGAGGAGAACACTCCCCTGACCAAAAAAAAACCAAACCCACAAAAAATTACTCACCCCGCAGATCCTTTAAATTTAGGACCACTTAGACTTAGGTAAAATTTTTTTACATCTGATAGTCATTAATACTTTACTTTCTCACCTTTGTGCTGATATGAAACTCACTGAAATTAAACATTTCAGTTCAAAATTTTCTATCAGCATGTGATGAAACTCTTCAGTTAGTTTCACTTTTATTTCCTTCATAACATTCGGTGATGTCTGTGTGTTTTCTCTTTGAGCCTTTAATGTATTCAGAGTCCTACTACAACGGAATATCCTATGAGCCTGAGTGGAGTCTGAGACTGAAAAGACAGCTTGTGATGTCTGAATTGCAATATCTGAAAAAATCTTCCAGTTCTTATGAAGGCTATTTTGAAATATGAATAACAGCTTCCATGGGAAATACGAACTATATGGTTAGTAAGATTGTAGATCAACCTGACAGCAGCTATTGGTAATAAAGATACTAGTAAGCATTTTTTCTGAGTGGAATTCTTGCCCTTTATGTTTTACCTTGGCTTATCTCTGCTCTTCAGCATTTGCATGTCAAATGTTAATCATAAAAAGCATAAAAAGCTTACTAATATCCCTTACAAAAATACTTTCTAATATACTTATCTTGAGCGTTGTTTCTTTCAGCATTTATTTTCTTGCTTGAATATGGTAGAATCAATATTGCAAATAACATTCACACAGCTCATCAGAAATCACTGGATTTGGTGATTATAATTTTAAATAAAATGAAATTTTCTCCTAAACGATGGAGCACTATGCAGTCATTAGAACACAGGTTATGTAATTGCTGGGTTGCGCCCAAAATAAAAGACCATCATCTTGCTTTCTGTGGCATCTATCACGCCTTTCTACAGTACACGATGGAATTCAATGAACTAAAGTCATAGAAATGTGCTGCTTCTTATTTGCTTTATGTTTTCATATACATGTGATAGAACTGGAGCTGTCAGCATTATGATCTTCATTTAAATTCTCTTGACAATTTCTTCATCTACAAATGCAGAAGATATTTATACAGCATTCATTGTCCTAGGTTGCCACAGAAATTGGCAACCATTGGTAAGCTGGGGAAATACTATATGTCATTTTGAAATCGAAGTAGCAAACCAACATTTTAGTGTGCCCACTTCTCAAGCTGTTGAGTTCTGTCTTGAGCTCTGACACAACAGGGAGAGAAAAAGATGCAGGCCACTACAGTGTTTGAGGGAACACAAGGTCTCTGTGCAAACCACTGAAGCGATTTTTTTTTCAGACCTCAAAGACATGTAATGTACACCAGGGAATGGCAGGAACATTACAAGGGTTTGGGATATGTGATGCTCAGCAGACTGGGAATGCATGGGGAAGACAGAGGTATGAACAACCTGGTGCCATCTCACCCATTCATCCTTTTAAATTTTTAACAGAAATAAATGATTCCCAGCACAGGACAGAGGTTTCGTCTAGCCCGGCATCAGCCCAAAAGAAAACAGAAGGCAAATGAGCAACTAAGAAGTGTGGAGCCCATTCTAGCCCATTCTGCTCTCCTATTTATCAGTGTAGACATCTCTGAAGTTTGTTGGCGATGCCTCTAGTGAAAAATCGGAACTGAAGGTGACATCTGCTACCTATATCTTTTGATATATTCTGCACATTTTACAAGTTTGGTGAGATGAGACTTTCAGTCTTGTTAAGGAAGCTTTGCAGAATGTACTGTTTTATTTCCAGTAATATGATGTTATTTTAGATCCAAACTGGATCAGATTGTGCGATAAAAGTATGAAAGCTCTGTGCATTATCAGACAAAGGAGACTCTTGCATGTGGAAACAGTCATGTTGATGTGAGGCCTTGCTAGATACTTGGAAAATGCATAGCAAGGTTTCTGAAATGGGACAGCAAGATGGAAAAGGAGGGCTGATCTACAGAAATGCAAAGTGCTTTTCCTAACTACCATAGAGCTGAGTTTTTTTCTGTTCTAGCAAAGCTAATGCTTCTGTTTGTTGAAAAAGATGATCTAAAAGAAGAAAACTTTTTTCATCCGAATTTCTGCAAATGCCATGTTCCTGTACTATATTTAGGCCCAAATTACTGTGGATTTGTGTGAAAGGAAGAATGAGCAACTATTTTTCCTGACATCAGTGTTTTATGATTACTGAGCTATTTAGAAATATTTGACATTGTACTGATTTTCTCTCTCAAAATAAACTTTTCTGATTACCCTTACATTTCAATGATTTCTTTTGTGCAGTAGTGATTCTGCAGCTTGTGAGGTAACTGGCAAAAAGTCTGATCCATCAGCATTTTTGTTTGCTTTCTTGAGTTTGTAGTGGCACAGCAACAATGAAGAAGCAATCATCCATCATCCAGCTAGTCAAACAGAACAAAGTTCTGAAAGTGGAAATAATTCATGGTGTTATCATTACTCATTCAAGTTCTATGTGACTTTTCTGGAGTTTTTCTTCTGAATTTTAATTAAACTTTATAATTCTGGAATAGGAGTGATGGTGTTTTCTAAATGCCAAAGGTTTGGGGGTGGGATGTGGTATGGGACACACAACTTCACCAACAATATTTTCATATGATTTAGGTTTTTTCATTTTTATAAAACTTTTTTTTTTTTTAAGGTAATGGACTTTTAAGAGTACTGTGGCTAGAAAATGTCCACTAAGCTAAAAAGAAGAGGTCTTCAGATTTAAAAATGCTTCAATTTTAATAAATGTTTTTAGTATATTTCTCAAGTAAATTTTCTGGCTCTATGCAATATTGACAAACCTAGTAACTAAAAACAGAAGCCAGATTCCAAAAACGTTGATAAAAGGGACTTTCCTCAAGTTTTCTCGCAGAACTGAATTTATTGATTTCCTATATGCGTAGGTGGGCTCCCAGCTTTCCCTTTCAGCTGAATTTCTCAGTTAACTTTGAGAACAAGAGTTTGATTGCAAGAAAACCCCCAAAAATGAGATTTAGAAGACATATTCCTACAGAAGCAGTACAAATATGTGGTGATATTTTGAAACTTGATGACAAAACTGGAGACAAAAAGGAGGATCAATGATTTAGAAAGTCAATTTAAAAAGTGTTATATATATTGTTATTTATATCCAGAGTTTGCATATAAGCATTTCATTTTTTGAGGTGAATGTGTTGAAACTTTTCTCTGCAGAAGGTATTGAAAATAAAGGTTCTCTGTGGGAGTTCGGAGGATCTTGAATTCTGAACTTTTATAAAAGAGTACTTTTTGTTTCACATCAAATTTCCATTTCCACCATGCTACTAGCATCATGCCTTTCTCTTGAGGTTTAAGTGATCTTAAGACAAATGACAGAGGATGTGAGGTGCTCTGAGAGACCCTTGGATGTCTGAGGACGAAAACCAGGTGTGATAAAGCATGTCAGTCCATCCCCTAAATACCAGAATCATCAATTGTTTGCAACTCTCTTTTGGATCAGGTTTGTACTAGCAAAACGACAGATCTTTTTGCCCTTCTTCCTGCCTTTGAGAGTGGTGTGCAACGCTCTCTCCCACTAAGCAGATTGAAACATGGAACAGACCTGGTTATTTTACATCCTGTGTTACCCAGAGGTAAATACTATAATCAAAGCAAACTCCCATTCCATTACCTTTATACGCTCTTTTATACGGTAATATTACAGATGGTTAACCATAATTTTACTAGATTGATCCTCTGCTTAGAGCACATCAACCTCTGATGTTTGTAACACTGAATGTGAAGGTGGGTACTTTGTCTTTCATGTGAGGGCAGAGTTTTCTACCGCAATAAATGCACTGAATAGTGGATATCCTGCATGAGAAGAATTGATTAGCCGTGACGTCAGGTCCCTTTTCAGTAATTCTATACATAAGGCCACAATCTCAGAAAATTTACCTTGAAGGACTTCAGCTTCTCGGTTGGAAACGCATGGTTGAACAGCTTCTCGTGGCCATCTTGCTTTGTAGATCTTATCCCTGCTAGGGTGTTTGACACTCTTCTGTCCTAGGTCATATCAGAAATCTTAGTGGAAGTTTTGTCTCAGGAGAACATGGAAGAATGGAAATGAAAATATGTCCCTAATACATTAAATTGTGGTGCCAACATGCAAATGGTTTCAGGATGCTGCTCTTTCATTATCTATCATTTATGGCTCGAGATTTCAAACATCAAATACCTGAAGGTTTGAACATATTTGCACTGACGAAATTGTATTTTCTGTAGCTCCACTGCAAGTTCTTCTAGGGCAAGCATAAGTTATTGCTGCATGTCTCGTATATTTGCAGCTTTTAACTCACAAAACAGTGATGTTTTCCTTTTCCTTCCTTCCTTTAAACTAGCTTAGTGCTTTAAAAATTCAGCAGTACCTAATAGGGCTAGGTGGCTTAAGACTGTGAAAAAAAATATTTACTGAAAAACTTGCTTTTAATTCTTTATAAAAGCAGACATGAATTTGCCAGTTGTGGCCTCTGACCCTTACCACAAAATTATTCTCAGGATCCAGGAAATTAAACTGAATTTCATCTCTTGAGAGTCAATGTCTGCATTCACTTCAACCTCCAGAGGCAGACATAACTGGCAAGCTGTGGAATTCCAGCTGCAACATCTCCTAAATCTTTCCTGCCAGTAGTCCTACTTTTTCTACACAATTATTATATGATCTCATAGCAATCATTTCTATACTTACGATGGTTTTAGCTATTATGCTTTTTGCACTGAGTGGAAGAACATCAGGGCTGAATGTCTTCAGACAAAAAGGCAGCTGAATCAAAATTTCCAATATGCTCGGTAAGTTTCCTAACTCTGGATGATGAACTAAAAAAGTGGATTCTCTGACAAGATCAATGCCCTTTGGTTTTCTGAATACTTTAATCTTTGGATGGAATCATCTGTAGAATATAAACCCAAATTTTTAAAATTCAGTTGAACTGAATAACTTCTTGGTAAGCTGCAACAATAAAAAAGTGTAAATGCTTGCATAGACTTTTTGGTGATCTTCTGTGACATCCTTATAGTCTGGCAGGGGTGAAAAGGTACCAATGAAACACATCCTTTAGCACCAAGACAATAGAACAAGTCTTGCACATGACAATCTTCTAAGCAAGATTAGTCTACTTAGGTATTTCAAATTGTCTGGAAACTACAGAGAGAGTAAAGTATCACTGGCATTCTCTTAAATGTAGGAACATACATTTTGCAGAGCTCTGTGAGGAACTAAAGTTCTTGCTAACCATCTGGATTGCAGAATTGAACAAATTTATTACATTTTTACATGACAATGGAAGATAGGCTTAAATTCAAAGTGTTTTTGACAAACTGGATAAGTATTTTGGAAAAAAAAAAGTTATATTCAATAGAGACAGTACAAAATGGAAAATACTCAGCCACAGAAATAAGAACAATGGATTGGTGATCTTGAGAGAAACAAAACCAACCAGAGCTTAAATTTTATCACTAAGTTATACTCCTGTTACAACCAAAGCTTGCATTCCATACAGAAGCACAGAAAAAGAGTACACACTGTGACGTGTGCATGATTACCCTCTTATAAACAATTACAAGATCCCAAGAAGCTTATTAGCTCCAGCTTTGGACTTCAAATAAGATATAAATCAGTTGAAGACAGTCCTGATGAAAGCAGGATACATCAGCTCTTGAGATGTCCTGGTGTGCCTAAAGAACAGTTTCTGGAAGTGGGCTTTACCTGTGTAAAGACTGAGGGGGATACTCTGCTTCCTGACCCTTTGGTGGCTAACGTAATACCTTGAAATCACAGCAAGGGAGGGTCAGGGTGTACATTAAGGAACAGTTTGCAATGGCAAATCAAAACAGATTGCCTGAGGACGCTGAAGTGGTGCTATCCCTGGAGGACTTCAAAATGGGTTGGAGAAACACTTGTCAAGAACGACACACACATGTAGCTGATTGTGCCTTGGGGCAGAGCCACGGAGGAGCTGACCTTGCCAGGTTCCTTCCAGTCCCATGTAAAGAGCATTATGCTGTTTCCTCC